>NC_081221.1:6177156-6828823 GCF_902713425.1 Acipenser ruthenus
GTTTAATAGCAAAATATAATGCACAAGAACTGAGAATGGATTTTTTTTTTGTCTTTGATGCAAACATATCTTATATAACACTTCTGGCTCCTTATGAACAACCTTTATTTATTTATTTTTTTAATTCAGTAAATCGCCAATTATTTGAATATTTTCTCCCAATTTGGCATATCCAATTATTTTTAGGCTCAGCTCACCGCTTACCACCCCTACGCTGACTCGTCAGCCGACCACTTTTTTTCACACTGCAGACTCACCGTGCAGCCACCTTGGAGCTACTGTGTCGGAGAACAACGCATCTCTGGGCAGCTTACAGGCAAGCCCGCAGGCGCCTGGCCAGACTACAGGTGTCGCTGGTGCGTGGTGAGCTGAGGACACCCTGGCAGAACTAAGCCCCCCCCACCCGGGCGGTGCCAATTGTGCGCCGCCCCTGGGAGCTCCCGTCTACGGTCGGCAATAGAATAGCCTGGACTCAAAACTGCGACCTCCTTTACCAGATGCGCCACTTAGGAGCTATTTATTTTTTACATTATATTTAGGGCTTCCGGGTTTTCGGCATTAACAAAAAAAAAACACTTTTCAGGAACATGAAACTGGTAAACATTGGTTAAAACAACTCTCCTACCCATGTTCCACAATATAAACTAGTAAGAATCAGTATACATAGACAACTTGAACAGTAATGTAATATTAACAGTACTAACATCAATAAAACAAAATGTTAGTTGCAATTTGTGACACTAGTAAAAGACATTTACTCGCCTGAAACCATGCCAGTCCAAATGAAGGAATTGTGAAAAATAAGTGCTGCACTGCACAGTCAACTCCGTTGAAATGAACTTTGTACATCCAACTTAAACATAAAAACTCCTTTTTCACCAACAGTTTTAAATGAATAAAGTCTGCTTTGATTGTAGTAAATGCGGACATATTTTACCAAGCTGGCAGCAGACATTGAGGATCATTCTGCACGTTGTAGAAAATGTAAGAAGTGTGTTTAACAACAGCAAACCAGATACAAACTGACGCAGGAAGCCTTCTCGCGCGCATTCTTTCTCAGCAGAGGATGTTGGGAAATGGAGTTAAAAATGCCCAGCCAAAAAAAATAAAATAACTGCCTGATTAAATTGTAAAAAAAAAAATGAATCTGCGATCAACTATTTAGTTGACTAATCGGTCCGATTTAATCTGTTAATTGGACCAGCCCTAATTATATATATATATATATATATATATATATATATATATATATAATGTAACAAATTAATGCACTTGCCCGTCACACGTGATTTCCGACTCTGTCACAAAGCCCTTGTCTTCAATGTTACAATGTACTTGTACAATGTACTTTAAAAACAAAGCGAACGAGATTAGCTATTGTGATGTAAAGGTTAATCATTAAACAGTTTTAGATACTGTGATGCATTTTTTTTTTTTTAATCTGTTATCTTTGGTTGCTTTTGACCTGTGACATTAGGGCCTTATACAGCACTATATTTTGCAATTTTGAATACTGACTTTGGATACTGTTTTAATTCTGGAAACTATGGTGTTTTGTGCATGGGTAACATTTTGATTTCATTTTGGTGCTGGGTCATTAATGGGGAATTTTACATACTGCTACAATACGTACCCGGATTTAAAATGATGTACTGTATTACAGTTAACGTGTCATCTCTTTAGTTTTGGCAAGTGATATTTTCAGAATCATCATTCTGAATTAAAATACTACTTCTGTTGAGAATATAGTACTGTACCAACAAAAGCAACTACAGTACATCTAAATCGAAGCCTACTTATTTTAAAACACAGTCCTTTCAGCTATGTATTTTTTACATTGTATTTTTGTGTTCCCTGAAAAAACAGACAAGGGTTGGAACGGGCCAAAATGAAATAATCAGATATGCGTCACACTTGTTTAACAGTGACTGAAGTCAGAATTTATTAGGGTCGGATATGTGAGTGCTGACTGTGTGTGTGTACAGATAGATACTTTTTCTGTTGGACAAGCAGATCATACTTAATTGGACATGACTTGTGTGTCTTGATATATAATTACCACTGTTGCATTTAAAAACACAATCTGGTGATACTTTTAATGGGTTCATCCAATTTTGTTTAAACAATGTATATCAAACAGTATGTTTCCATATGCACATGCTTATATGTAGTGCTAGGGTTGACCCTTCCAATCCATTCCATTCCATTGCAAGACTGTTCCAACCAGGTCTAGTATTTCATTGATTTTCGATAGAGCAGAATGGGGGACAAGTTTGCCGACTGCTCATATAGAGCATGATCCGCATGTGTACATATGGAAACATTACAATCCATTATTAGCAGATAATCCATACCTTAAATATACACGCTTGCTGGTGTTGAAAGAAAGTTATAATTTTGCTGAAGATGTATTGGGTATATTTTTGTTCCATATTGAGAGCTACATTGATTGTTATGCTGCACTGAAGAGGATATATGGATAAACTGATGTTTATACACCCTTCAAAAACACTTCATCGCCTGATTATCAAAATTGAAATTTGGCATGTAACAAAAGAAAAGGTTTTTAGACTAGACTGTTATAACGTAAAGCTAAGGAGTACACTCTCAATGTCATGTAGGTTTTGAAGACGGTATTTAAATTATTGTGGCAGATTATAAAAATGGATGCTATTTATAAAAATGATACAAAGGCAACCATAATCTTTCTTCCTCCATTTGCTTGTCTGCTGATCATTTTCCCCACATTGAAATTGTGCTGCTGTGTTTGTTTTCTTTTTTCTTTTTTTTTTTTGGTTTATCCAGGTGTAATTCTGCGTAAATATCAGCATTTTAAAAAAATGCCTATTATTGAAATAATGCAAGGCACATGGTAAAGATATTCATGTAATGCAAGATGGCTACCACATCAGTTCCTGTGTAAGGCAAAACTGTGTCAATGGATGAAAAATGCAGTGTGTGTGTGTGATATGTACAACTTTTTTATTTGCATTTTACAAGTGTAACTTGGTGTCTATTTTTTTCTTATTTTGAAATAATTGTACAGTCTTAGGAAAAGTATTTCTGTTAATATATATTTGCAATTCATTTTAAGGATGTGAAAAAATACAGAATAAACTACTTTGAACAAAGGCTCCAATTCCAGAATCCAATTCCATCTTGCCTGTGTTTGAAGATGTATTATCATGATGACCTTTTTCATTTGTAATATTATTATTAATTATTTCTTAACAGACGCCCTTATCCAGGGCGATTTACAATTGTTACAAGATACCACATTATTTTTACATACAATTACCCATTTATACAGTTGGGTTTTTTTTATTGGAGCAATCTAGGTAAAGTACCTTGCTCAATGGTACAGCAGCAGTGTCCCCCACCTGGGATTGAACCGACAACCCTCCGGTCAAGAGTCCAGAGCCCTAACCACTACTCCACACTGCTGCCCCACTCCATAATATTTTAAAAGGCAGTTGGACTCCTAAATGCATTGACAGCAGTACTCTGCTAATCTGAACAATGTACATGCATCCATTTCTAAAAGAATAGGTTTCATTACCTTCGGTACCATTTTCTTAATTACTGTGCAGTTTAATTTGACTGCTTTCAAGCATGTGTGCAGCTGCAGTGTCTGTCCATAGTGAAAGTCACAGTAGTTATTCCTGAGTACTATGAATCTCCATACAGGACCAAACTTCATGGGAATACTAGGTTATTGCCACAACTGTTGCAGTTGTTTGAATGCCATTCTACCTACTTGTTTGGTAAAGATTAAGACCTAGTAACATCACATTCAAAATAATATTTTAGTATCTGTTGATAGATTAAGAGAAATAGCAGTCAAAGTGGGGAACAAACTATCAACCATACAAGCAATTTAACTTCTAAATTAAATTAAGGGTGGAGAAAAATGGCCCTAGAGTGGAATGGACAGCAAACGCAAGTGTCAGTTAAAATAAACAAATGGCTAGATGCTTAACTAAGGACTGCGTGCTTCCTTTGTACCTTTTCTAACCAACAATTTATCTCCTAAGCATAGAAACACATTTCTACACATTTTCCCCTCTATGTTTTGTCATTCCTCTTATTTTATTTGGATTTTCTTAACTTAAGACCTTACAACCCCTCTACAAATAAAGAACGATTCAGTGCTACTGGTTGCACAGACACAAAGACAAGTGGCAGACAAGAATTAAACTGCATTATTATTTAGCTTGATATTGGCCATATTCCAGAACGTAATTCAATTAAGCATGTCAGGAAGCACCTTGGCAGATTGTAGAGTACTAGCAGAAAACTGTCCAAACTAAGTTAAAGAAAAAGTAATAATTCTATAACTTGTAGAAAGGAAACTGAAAACTAATCTTGGGACCACAACATTAAATAGACTATTCACTTATGTGGTCCAAACAAAAACCTGTAAGAACTTTGAACAAACACTTACAGGAACTAGTTAGGTGTGAAATTGTACACAAGCTAATAAAAAGTAAGAATTTGTATTTTAATAGGATAGTAAAGTAACCAAATTTGATTTTATCTGGGAAACCAGATAAAATCAAATATAACCTAAATATTATTATTATTTAGGAGACGCCTTTATCCAAGGCAACTTACAGAGACTAGGGTGTGTGAACTATGCATCAGCTGCAGAGTCACTTAAAACTACGTCTCACCCAAAAGACAGAGCACAAGGAGGTGAAGTGATAATAATGCGAGGATTCAGCATACAGCAGAAAGGGTACAGCAATTGGATCGAGGGTTATATTCATGAAGTAGAAGGTAAATTAGCAAGCGTATTTGTGATCGGAAAGTGAATAAGCTACTAGCCTAAACTAGATTCGTAAAATATGTTTAGATCTTGCAGTTTTAGTTAGAGAACGTTTACTTTAATTAATATTGATGTTGATATTAAGCCTATGTATTGTTTCACGTTTATTGGTTTGGTATAAGCATGTGTTAATTGTTTTCTAAATACAGTTAAGAGGCAGGAGAATGGATGTAGTGTTAGGGCTAAGGCGTTCCGGTCAATGAAAAAGAATGAGTCACCTTTCAGGGTTCAGGTAACACCATATCCGAAAACCTAGGCTTGGTTTGTTTCTCCAAGCTTAGTTCTGTTCAGTTATTAATCCCATTATTAAGATTGTGTTAAATTGTATACTAATCCGCTGTTCCATTAGCACATTCAATGTTTTGTGTGTAGAACAAGCGTGAGTATAATAATAAGAAGGTAAGTGTTGTGTTTGGTTGTGCTGTGTTTGTTACTGTTCATGATGGGTGTGTGTGTGGGTGTCGTGCGGTGTGGATTGTTGGTGTTGCCGTAGGTGAGTGGGCGTGCTGATTTACGGCAGTGAGATACGATGATGGAGTTGGAAAAACACACAATAAAGCGTCCTGTTAGTTTACTGTAACACGTTGTTCGAGTCGTTTGTTTTTACAATACAACATTGGCGATGAGGATGGGATAGAGAGGCCTATTGCTTTCGCCTCTCGAGCATTGAGCCCTACCGAACAGAAGTACTCGGTTGGGGAGCGTGAGGCGCTGGCGTGTGTCTGGGCATGTGAATGCTGGCACATGTACCTCTATGGCCGGGCGTTCACGTTCCGCATGGACCACCAGGCTCTCACAGCCTTGATGTCCACCTCAGGCACAGGACACAGACCGCTCCGGCTGTACAGGTGGGCGGGTCGTCTGCAACAGTACAACTTCAAGCTCCAGTTCACCCCGGGCTGTGACAACGTGGTAGCAGACCTTCTCTCCAGAGCCGTCATCGCTCCTGACCCTGCCGGCCAGCTGGCAGACACGGAAGATGACCTGATTCAGCTGTTGCACACTCCTCTCCAGGCTGTAGTTTCCCGCCTTGAGCTCCAGCAGGCATCGGCGGAGGACCCCCTATTCAGTGCCCTGCGCTCCTACATCACAGGTGGCTGGCCTACCCGGGTGCCTGACGAGCTAGCACCATTCGCCCGGATCAAGGAGGAGCTGTCGTGCTGGAATGACACTTGTGTGGCCCGGGGTCACTGCACAGTAGTGCCGAGTGCTCTGCGGGCACGAGTGCTGGCTATGGCACACGAGGGACACCTGGGCATCGTCAGATTGAAGCAGCGATGTCGGGACCTCGTTTGGTGGCCTGGTATTGACCACGACGTTGAGGTGATGGTCAAGGACTGTACTGCCTGCCTGCTCAGCAGGAAAACCGGACAGCCGGCTCCACCACCCCTGCAACCACTGACCTGGCCGTCCAAACCATGGGAACACCTGCAGATGGACATCTGTGGGGAAATCCATGGCGTATCCCACCACCAGCGCTTTCTCGTGGTCATCTATGACCTCCATTCCAAATGGCCTGAAGTCTTCCCAGTGGGCTCAGTCACCTCCCAAACCATAATCAACATCTTAGACACTGTCATCGCCGGCTGGGGGCTGCCTCGGGCCATTACCACTGATAATGGGCCACAGTTCGTCTCTGCCGAGTTCTCCACTTTCCTCAAGAATAAGGGGATCAAGCACATCCGCACAGCTTTCTACCACCCACAGGCCAACGGGGGGGTCGAGCGGTTTAATCAAACCCTCAAGAACGGTATCCGAGCGCATCTGGCCCAAGGCTGCACATTCCAAACAGCTCTTCTTCAGACCCTCCTGCATTACAGAGCGACCCAGCATACTACCACAGGGGTTTCGCCAGCGCTGCTAATGTTGGGGCGAGAGCTACAATTGCCATTGGATAGGCTGCACCCACCCCAGGCTCGCCCTCATGCACCCGCTGCTCACACCAGGGTCCGCCAGCACCAGCGCCGCATGAAGCAGCAGTTCGACAGAGCACGCAGAGTGAAACCGCCTGACATAAGCGCCTCGGACTGGGTCAGAGCTAAACGGCCCAACCGTGGAGACAAGCTCCAGTCCTTCTAGTCCTCCCCGCTTCGTGTCAGCCGCCAGCTGGGACCAGCTACTTTCCAGCTCCAGGACGGGTCTCGTTGGCACGCTAGCCGGCTGCGCAAAGTGCCGCCTCCTGGATCTCAGCCAGTACCCTTTGGCCATCATGGAACCGGGTTCTGGCCCTCCAGTGCAGATGCTGTGACCGATGGAGGGGCAGCACGGCCCAGCCGGGCTCGCCAGCGTCCGGGCTACCTGCAGGACTTTGTGACTTCCTTCCACACCTGAAACTCTGTGCGGAGGAAGGGGGGGGAAATGTTGTGTTTGGTTGTGCTGTGTTTGTTACTGTTCATGATGGGTGTGTGTGTGGGTGTCGTGCAGTGTGGATTGTTGGTGTTGCCGTAGGTGAGTGGGCATGCTGGTTTACGGCAGTGAGATACGATGCTGGAGTTAGAAAAACACACAATAAAGCGTCCTGTTAGTTTACTGTAACACGTTGTTCGAGTCGTTTGTTTTTACAATACAACAGTAAGTAAATACATTTTAAAAACAAGAATCAAACGTCCCTCTTTCTGTTATTCCTGTACAGTTTATTTGGAGTTAATGTAATGTTAAGGATCTCCTTTCTGACCAAATTGTGTAACTCAAGCATATTTTTTGTTAACACGCGTTACTAAATGTTTTTGTAATTTTTTTCAGTTGTGCTTAATAAAGACTCTTTTAGTACACTCAGTGTCATATAAGTTTTTTTAAATACAAACTGGGCATTGCATCCCACAAGACACATTCCCTTTATTATCCATGCATAATCTCTTCTGCAGCTTAACTATTGATTAGGACTGATTGGAAATGCTCAATTGGCTCCCGGACAGTATAACTGAAAAGTAATCAAATTTGTGACTAATGAAGAATATGTACATTCACACAGAAACGAAAGTTGAGATTTCTCTTCAGAAAAAAAAAATATATCATTAAATAATACATGTACAGAATTTGGAGTTTTAACATCTAAAAAGGGCAATGTACACTGGGTTATTTCTTAAATCAGAACCACAAAACGGAACGCAACAGTGCAATGCCATAACTTCTCTCCACTGCAGTTGGAGACATCAGCGACCGGAAGCTAGCAGCTGCACTCCAAGTCTCGTTTTGAGTCTGGCGTGAATAAGGTGTATTAGAGGTGTAGCATCTTATGTAAGGCTGTTAATAGAGCAAATGGTTATGTTTGAAAGATTAGTCAAAATACAAAACTAAAATACTGAAGCAGTATAATATTTCTCTGTTTGTCCTGAATGTAGTCAGCTTTTAGTTTTTGTAAACTAGCCTGATTTAAGGTTACAGTCTGAGGAGTTCACATTGTTTTTGTTTTTTTGTGATCCATCTGCTCCAGGAAACCAATGTAACATTCTGCAGTCTCAAAAAGTCACCTGTATGTATAGGTTTTTGTAGAATTCCCATTCATAAATTAATTCACAAACTTTTAATATTTCCCTGACAGTATAATTTATTCACAGTCCTTATGTTCTGTGTACCCTTCGCATTGGACGCTCATTAGGTAATTTCTACCATCTGTGAGCATTGCAGAGACAGAGTTTAACCAGCCTGCAATCCTAACTGGGAGTCCTAATTGAAATCGATTTGATCTTGATCTGCTGCTGACAGAGTGGCAGATGAAAATGGTTCATATGATCCAGTTTTTTTGTCTGAATGGCTGTTTGGGACAAAAAGGTTGGACGGTTCTGTCTGGAAGATTCCCTGACCATTGATCACAGGGGAATTCATTAAATTTTGCATTCTTCAATATCTATCAAGCTACAAAAAAATATTTATTTTTCCAGTTCTCTGCCACAACCACAAAAAAAACCTAAAGACTAGACTAATTGTGTTTGATCATCTGAGAAGATCGATACAATATGGATATATAACAGGAAAAAAAAAAAATACTTATTTGTAATTCCATCCCAGATCAAGGCGAGTTCAGTATTGCAATACCATTTTGTACTATACTGCATGGTCCTTATCAATCTGGGGATTGGACAGCAATTGAAAGCAGTGACTGTAACAGCAATGACTGTAACAGCACTGCAAGACCTAAAATAGCTGTTTGAGTGTCCTCTGTGATAATACTGGGCTTGTATTAGAGTTGCTATGTGTTTGTATACCAGAATTATCCTGAGAAATAATAATAATAAATATAATAATAATTGTCAGCAGAGTGTAGTGCTACAGGGCACCAATTTGAGTCTGCAAGGGGGTTAAGTTATTTTGAAGGGATATTTGGTAGTCTCTGATTACTGCCTCTAATTCTTTCATGGGGTGTAAATATATAGTTAAATATGCACCAGCCACCCTTGTGTAAGCCCTATATCCAAGTGATGGGTCTTCTGACTTCATTTAAAACATTCTTTAAATGGGAAAATGCAGCTTTTTGATATTGCTAAATTCACTCAGGCTTCACTCTTATTAAAGTCTATCACACCAATTTCTCAGTTTTTACCTGCTTTTCCCATGGTTATTCTGTGCACTTGGCTTAGCTTGCCATGTTTTTAAATATGCTTTACCATAATTCTTGCATATGCTTTAAATATACTTTCATGGGGCGTGAGCTGGGATGTAAGGATAGGGCAGAAGAAGCAGAAAGGACCGGACTTAGGATAGAGGAGAGGGCTGAAGCCCTGGCTAGTTGCAGACCGGCAGGCCCGAACTTGGAAATTAATAGAAAGTGATCGCTGACTGAGGGCGACGATGCCGACATATCCCAAGGGGCAAAGGACCCAGCAACTGAAAACACATACAAGGGTTATGACCCGAGGAGCCGCCCCTCGGGAGGAAGTCAGTCCCGTTAGACCAGTACATGAAAGGAGAGAGAGAGAGAGAGAGAGAGAGAGAGAGAGAGAGAGAGAGAGAGAGAGAACGAGAACCCAGCATCTGAGACTTCTGTAAAGGGGCGCTTGTTAACCCCTGATTGGCAGAGACTTCACACTGCCTGGGTTAGTATGGGACTCGAGCACTGAGAGCGGCCACGTCCCGAAAGAATGGCAGAATATAGAACAGAGCCTCGAGTGCGGTAAGATAAGTGCAGGAACTGCGACAGGACAGAGTGTGGCCGGAGGTCCGCTCTGACTCACATGGTGAGAACCCCCCTGAAGGTAAGGGAGACGGATGCCTAGCCCTGAGACTCACTTTCCCCCCCCCCAAAGGATGGACCCCCGGCTCCTCGCGAAATAACCCACACCGTGAGATAAACAAAGATAGCACATGCTGACACATAACATAGACACAAGATCAGAAAGACAAACAGAGGGATGGTTAGTGATTTAATAGGATGTGACTGTGTATACCTGCCGCTCACTGGATAGGAAAAAAACCCTTGAGGCTGATTAGAGGAAAACCTCTGGTGGCCCCAGCAGACAGGAAGTGCCCACTCCGGGCATACTAGCAATTTTAAAATGAGCAGCAACTATATCAGAGGAGGAGAATGACTGTACGAATCCACCGCAGAAGAGGACCAGCTCCCCATATTCTTGATTAGGCTGTGAATGATGCTGGCCTCTCGCAACGGAGGTGGCTGCGCCTATATGGAATGATGGGGGCGGAGGTAGAGTAGAGTCGAGAAGGGAGGCCTGCTCTGGAGGTGAGGTGGGTTGAGAACCAGTGATGAGTGAGGATTGGAGCGAGAGAAATTAATGAACAGAGGGTCTGTGTTTCCTGCTGAAAAGAAAGGGCAGATAGGGGACTGACTACGCTAAAATTGATCCATCTTCGATGTACGCAGCCGAATGATGAAGTAAGCATTGAAATAGAAGGGTCACAGAAACGAATACCCACCACAGGGAAACTAGAAGCAGAAGAAACTGTGAATTCAGAGCTTCTGAGGAGACTGAAGAAGGCTGAGAGGCAGATGATCTCCATAGGTAGATCCTTGTAAGGGGAGAAGTGGCCTTTCCGAAGAGTAGAAATGAGCAAATGGAGAATGTCCATTGATATAGACAGGCGGGAGGGTGAGGGAGAAGGAAAGCTCTTAAGAATCACACGGAGGGTCAGATGAACTGCTAGTATGGAGAGAATGGGGGAGATGGAGAGAATCCCTAGCGTGGACGATGAAAGCCAGGATCTGGTTTTGATTGAAGGAATAGGATGAATCCGATTCTGGGCGCAGAAGGTTGAATTCGATGAATCCGTTTCTGGGCGCACCAGGCTGTAGAATAAAAAGCTCTTGAATGGGTGAGGGCTGCAGACATGTAATGCTAAGCAGATTGAAGGCGGTTACTGAGAGTAGGATTCAGTGGAATAGCAGCTAGTGAGTCTGGAGGGGGGTTGGGAAAGCAGATGGGACCAAAAGTAGAGGCAGAAGAAGAGCTGGAACTGAGGGCTGAGGTGGTAGCTGGAGCTGAACGAACATATGAATCCACTGCTGGGGAAACTCAGCGCCCTTTGCGCCTCATTCTGTAAACAAGGGCAGAGAGAGGAGATGCTGACCATTCTATGTGTTAGTTAATACAGGATTGATCAGCGGTTTGCTACGATCATGTCTGCTTGGAATGGAAAAGGTGTACTCACATTCAGAGATTTGGGTTTCACAACTACAGTCATTCTCCTAATAGTGGAACTCCTTAATTCATAAATCAAGACAGATTTCCAGTCTCGTACCGCCCCGTATTTGATTAGATAGGGATTAGCGTTAGCCTTGATTATGGAAATACTGCCACGATCTGCGTATTGGAGGAAAGCTGGAGCATTGGAAGCTCTGGAGAAGTTGCAGATTTAAACAGTAAACTAAAGCAACTTCTGCATGTTGCAATAGTGAGCAGATCTGAAGAGGGAGCAGAGATCTGCTGTAGTGAGGAGCGATTAATAGTATAAGGTGGTATCTCCTGAACAGTGCAGAGATCTGAGGAAGTAAACGGAGTGCTGTCAGTAGTGTGCAGTGGCCTGCTGTAAAGAGCAGAGATCTGCCAAATATGGTGGATATTGGTCTTTGAGAGTTAAGGCAGTTTTAGATGGGGCTGCCTTTGGGCAGAGATGAAAAATGCAGAGATCTGAGGCAGCTGCAGAACCTGAGAGGATGAAGAATGCGTTGCTCTGAGGCTGCTGCAAAACCTATTGATGTGGTTGAGAGCAGTCTACGAATGTATTGTCTATTGGGGGGGTAGGAGGACACTGACTTAAATATTGATAATCGAAAGGACATGGTTTCCATATGAATGATAACTTTGAAAGTTGAATTAAGTGCCTTGATGAAGTTGGTCGGTTTGGAGGAGCGGAGCCAGATGTGGAAGCACGAATCTAGGAACAGGTCGCAGGAATGGATGCCTGATGCAGGGAAGCTGGAAATGAATGTGACAGTAGATTCTGAGCATCTCAGAAAGCCGACAAGCACATTGCCTCATGACCAGGTCCTTGAAGGGGTGGAGGATTGAAGAATGTCAGTTGATATAGGTAGGCAAAAGGTTGAGGCAGGAGTGGAACTCCTGAAAATCCTTCAAAATGACAATGAACTGCAGGAATGGATTGACAAGTTGGAGTGACCGAGCTTCGCAGTGATAGCAAACCGGCTTAAAATACTGTTTATAGAACTTGTGGTGTTATACTGCCATCTAGAGGTTATGATTGGAATTAAACCATTGGCTTGAGTGAAGCAGGGTAGAATATATGTGGTTATTGTGATTAAAATCCTTGTCTATGTAAAACAATATTTGCGTATTCTTTTTAGATTTAAATAATAAATATATTCGAGACATGTTTTAGGGCAGTTAGTCATGTATATGAATGTTACGCAGTATTTAGATGTCAATTCGGCGAGTTGAACTCGTCCTTACCGATTGTGAAAGGGCGTTGCGGTGGTAACCATGGTCTGTGAGGCGCTGGTGGAAAAGTTGCAGTACAGCAGTTTCGTTGGAGCATGTAGTGACCAGTCATAAACACAAGCCGTCACTGGCTGAAATGGAGTTTGTAATGGGCTGTATACGTCTTTAAAACGTTGAACATAGCTGATAGAGATCCAGGGCAGAATCTTCTGATGGAACGGTAAATTGTGCTGGCTCTGTGGGAGCAGGGGAGGGGCGACTGATTGCGGGCCAGGAGTAAAGAAATATTCCGCAGACAAAGCTTCATGGTAGATTTAAATAGAGCCAAGGCAAGGCAATCACTGACAACAGGAATGTCGATGTCTTGGTGAAGGAGCTTGAAAGTTTAGCGGAGGACCAGTCTTTCTGATAAAGACGCAAACAAGTTGAGTAATGAAGCTGCGCTTTGGACGGCGCTGTTGCTGGGCTGGAGACTGGATGGAGCAGGAAAGACTAATGCTGGAGCTCCTGCAGCCAAATAGAGAAGCTGAATGCTGAGAAGAATCACCTGAGCAGGTAGGAAAATAGCTGATAATATCTTGGCAGCGCTGTGCAGAGAAACGACCTGCAGTGAGGAGCGAGGCAACGAAGTTAGTGATGAAGCACGAAATGACAGCGTTTGCTACAAAACAAAATACTAGACAGCGAAAGTGCAAGTGATCACGGTTTAAATATAAAATAGGTACTAATTGACAAGAAATTAGAGTCCCCCAGCTCCACGCCCCCCGAACTGCGCTAGCTAACATTTATTGTAATTTGTTAGGCTTTTTGGGAAACATTTATAAAGACCTAGCTCTACTCGAGCACTAACTAAATATACAGCAAGTATAAACAGGACAGCTAAGCTGTTTACTAACTCACTCAGTCACTCACACACACACACACCCTTTCGTTTGACTGCTCGGTAGCAGGGTACACCTTCCTGCTTCCTTCTACTCAGCAGTGCAGAACACACTGGCTGTCTCCATTCCTTCAAAAACACAAGGCTAAGCACAGATTTTAGCATTGGTATTCCCTCCTAAATATCATCTATTTGAATGGTCTGAGCAGCCTACAATCTATATACCAATGTAACTGTGTATTTATCTTTATGGATTTTATCCCCAGGGTTGATTTATTGTCTTGTTTAAAATCATTGTAGATACAGTTTGTACATGTGGTACATACTATTTGAATAAAATCAATCCTGTAGTCTTTACTCTTAACAGATTGCAGAAACCATCTAGAAGAGTCTTCAGCGCTGGTCTTGGAGAGTTACTGTGGCTGCTGTCTTTTTGTTTCAACAAATCCCTCATAGTTACTTAATTGAACCAATTATTGGCTTAATTAGTCAAGATTAACAGGTGTTCCAGATCTTTAACCACTGATGATGTAAGGACACCAATACAACCTGCTGGATAGGGGCTCTCCAGGACCAGGGTTGGAGACCCCTGATCTAGAAAATAGGGGTCCAAGCGAAACTCAGTATATAGGTTCATATTGAACCTTGTACTTGTAAGTATTAGTACACTATTGTATTTTACTCCTATTTTTTTTTAATGAAAATACCAGTTAACTTTAGTAACCAACAGTTATACAGTCCAACATATCATAAGCAGTCTCAAGTTGTTTGTTTCTTAATTTTCTAACATTACCATTCATTGTTTTAAAAAAAAACAATTAAAGACTGCAGTAAATACTTTTAAAGCAAGCCCCCTTACCCGTAAATTACTGTAATGCACACTATTGCTGCAAACAAACCCTTATTTTTCCTAGTGATGCTTCATATAATTTAAACTTACTGCATTTTAACAAATACTTTCTACTGACTCTTTCATTCTTGAAACTTTTTTTAATTAATGCACAAAAAGTAATGTGTTTATATGTTGTTTATAACCCCCTACTGCTGCATGTAATAGCATGGCTGTTTCTATTTGGCTCACTGTTGGAGTGGTAAATAGGTTTCAAAGTGGGAAGCATACAGGCTAAACTATTAACTTTATTGTTTTTAAAATTATAGACTATCTTTCTAAATTAATCTTTTAGTCGAGGGGGACTTCGTAAGCACAAGATAAAAATATTTGCAATATTCTAAAAAAAAGGTTTTTATTAATGTATGCATTTATGATTAATAATACAAAAAAACCTGCAGAAAATGGTTTCTAAAATGACCTCATTAGTTGTGCCACTTGAACCTTTAAACAGTGATAGATTAGGACCAACCGCAGCGATATGTTCTTTCTATCTGAGTTGAGTTTTAATTATAGCGTAGTGTGTATGGGACATTTCAATATTTAACAACAATAGGTCATGCTGCTGCATAAGCTAAAACAAGGCACGCACGCCAGTAACTAATCGTGTGCTTCAAACGGTACATCTTTACACAATTCGAGGCTGGTTAATGACAAAAACAATTGTAAAGTCCTGCAAACTTCCATTTAATACACTTTCCGCTCCACGCCCATCTGCAGGGACTGACAACCGTACAAGCTAATAAAAACCCTCCGTTCACTGCCTTATCCAACCACAAAGAGCAGTGGGTGGGCGATTCCGATTCAAGGCTGGTTGAATTGTGCAGGTAAGTCTAAAACATGGGTAGCAGAATCATAGCTATAAGGTTTTATTAGAAATATTGGGTGAAAAAACATGGGATGAGAATAAACATATGGATAGACTTCTAGAAGGAAAGGGGTTTATTTTGAACAGAATAGGTAGAATTTGCACAGCATTGTAAACTGTGGAATTTGCTTTGGTTAGAGTCAACAGGCCAAAATAGTGGTTTACAGTCTAGTGGGGGAAATAAGGTCTCGGTGCAATGAATTATTGCAAAGAAAATAACCGTTTATAAGGAGTAAGTGAAAAAAACAGAAAACGGGAGCATTCTGTGCATGGTACTTTACGTTGAAATGCAAAATACACCGTGTTGTTCAGAATGCATAATATTTTGGAAAGCATTAATGTACAGGCCAGATACACCATTGGCATTATTTTGCAGCCTAGTCAGTACAGTGAAAGAAAGAACGTTCAAAACTTGAAATGTAACTTCTCAGTGCTAGAAATGTATAGTAGGACATTAGGTAAGACGTGAATATTGCATTTCTGACATAGAATTGGAACGGAAAAATGAAAATTGTGTTTATTTGAAGTTAGAAATAGAAGCAATGGGCCAAATAGTGTGGTTAACCCATAAATAACAATGCGAGTAGTTTAACGTCCCGTATAAATTAAGATTCAGAATAATATATTACGGGTTGGGTTAAAAGATTACTCACTTTTTGTAAACATAATTGAAGTTAAGTAACATGCAGTTGACGTAATAATACTACAAAAATGCAAATAGAGAGTAAATATAGTATTTTGACTGATCGGTAAAACGCACAAACGCGGCGTCTTATTTACAATGCAGATCTAGTATAGGTGACAGAGCATTGCTTAAATTACAGCTATATGAAATTGCAAGGAAAAATACACGTAAATAAATAAGCACTAAAACCAGTGCATACAAAATTCAGATGTGTATATGTACAATTTACGTTTTATTACATATTCGTTCTAAAAACATGGCACATACACCCGTAATTATAACTGTATTAATGTGTAACCTAAGCTTTTTTTGTAATACAGTGGAGTCAGTTATCCTAACTGGGACCGACACTAGTTTTCATAACCGATTTGTATGGATAATCAAACAGGTATTAATAACAATTACTGTACCTTTTAATGTATGGAATAAAGTTAATACACCTACTGATGATATATAGCTAGTAACCTATTCTATCACATTAAGCATACAAAATTACAAATCATTAAATTAATGCATTTCAGTAAAACTTTAACACTTAGTTAAGGTAATTAAATACACATTAGAGAACTTTAGGAATTATTAAACTTTCATACTTGCTGTTAAGGCATTGTAATAACGTGGGAATTAATAAAATACAAGTTCTTAGCTGCTCAATAACATTGACAGGCTCTCCCGCCCTGACGAAACAGAACAACAGTCAAGAACGAGGTGACTATTTTCATTTGCTTAACTGCTACCATTTAATTCACACAATGCTCCAGCTAAGGTTTTGGTGGTCTGAATAATTCTGTACTTTCATTTGCTTAAGTCTGTTGGTGCTTTTTTGGCAGCTAACTCTCGCAGCCATTTTAGCAGTAGAAGATGTGTGCCTAATACACAGCACGTATTTAATCACGTGATTACAGGATTACGTGTGTTTGGTTCATTAGACAGTACGGTTGATCAACGATGGGATAATTGACTCTACTGTATTTGTAAAATTAAAGCACAAATCTTTTCAAATTTAATTAAATCCCTAAGACCATCTGCGCTTTTAAGATGTAGTCGAAAAATAAGTGATAAATAATCATAATGCTCAATAATGCTAATCATAGTAATAGCAGTATCATGCACGAGTACATATGTTTTCTTACTAAGATTTTAAAAGGTAAGGCGATTTAGTAAGGATTTAAATATCTGAATACTACTGTATCTTGTAACTGTACAAAATGGGACAGTATATCAACGCTTTTTACAGTTTGCACAATATTTCTAACAGACTGTTATGTCGTGAGAGACAACTCAAAATAAAGGTTACGTTTTAGGAGCTCTTTGTAAGAGAGGAGGATATGATAAGGAAGGAAATACTCTTTCTTTCTTTTACTTAATGAGCTATTGAACACTTTTTAAAATATGTAATTTCTTTGTCCTATAGCTGAAAGTAGTAGCATTAACATACCTATATGCTTCACTGTGGCATAGTAATGATGGGGAAAAAATTGTTCCTAAAGCTAAAACTACCTATACGGAATGTAAATAAACCTGAAGGCCCAATTTCTGATCAAGCAGAGAACATAGTCGGCTCTTATCAGTGAATGATGTAAAAAGACAGCAGATAATGTTTGCTTTTACACTAGAAAATAATTATTGCAGGATATTAAACTAAAGTATTAGTGAAGGAGGAAAAATGTTATTAGGGTCTCTAGATAAAGCAATTGTCACATATGTACACAATTGTTTATAAAGCTGGCAGGCAGATCTTAAAAATCAGACCACAGACGAAAACAAATTGGCTTGTCACCTGTTCTAGCAGGCTGTAAACAGTGTTTATTGGTTTTACTGGAACCCATAACCAACTCCCTTTACTATTCCAAATAAAAAAAAAAAAAAAAAAAAAGATTTTTGAATCAACTGCTTTTAATTATCAAAGTGAAAGATTTATCTTCCCATAGCAGGATAGCACATGTTAATTGATTGGACCAGACAGGAAAGCATGGGGGTATAAAACAGATACAGGCCAACATTGAGAAGGGTGCTCTGCAGTGGTGCATACAGAAAATGGATCAGAAATGAAAAGTTAAAATGTGAAGTATTAATGACAGATTTAGAAATAGAGCTGGGACAAATAGTGTTTCATGTTGGAATATTCTTTCAATTGTTTGATTAATTTTAAATGTGATGTACAACAAAAGTATAATTTGTACTGTATTACAAGGCACTCGGTAGTAAAATAACCCTGTACCCCATAAAATAACTTACTAAATAAAAGAACAGTGCTCTACAGGATAATGTTTATTTTTCAGACTTTTGATTTATGCATTGGCTTCCTTTAGGATATTGATTCATTAATAAATTCACTTTTATGAACAAATACGAACGTGGTAATTTTTGCCACTGAACAGAATACCTTTCAAGCAGTATTTATTTAAAGATTTGTCCCAGCACTAATTGGAAATGGCAGTCTTGGATACTAAAGCACCTGCCAACTGAGAGCCTACAGCACTGTAATTATTTTCCAGGAAACTCTGTTGCTATGCTGGGTGCGACTTATTGCATTTTTTGTTAAACTGCCTCCTACAATATATTGAGCACTGGCTGTATTTGAATGACATTTAATAATGGCTTCTAAAAATGCAAATTCTCTCTTTTTCACTCCTAATAGGAAATTGCTTTTCATTCCCTTGGATTTATTACCTGACAGAATGGGGTTACTGCAGTTGGATATGTGGGAAAAGATCATGGATTCGGGAGGTGGTGCTGGCTATGTGAGCCCTAAAGTTCCCAGGTAGGAATGCACTGGCATTTTGTCAGTGGAACTAATTCACCTTTCATAAATCCTATACAAACATTTTTAGAATAAATACCTAGTGATTAGAAGTGAAGATTTTCAGTGACCTAACATTGACTCCTGTTTTCCACTGTGCTGAAATTACAAGGCATGACATTTAATGAGGCTGAAAAAAGCAACTTTATGTTCATATTTTCCTTTTCTTAAGTTAAATTAATTTTTATTACTGCATGTCCCTTAGACTGGCTAGTTTAAATAAGTAGGCTAATTAGGGGAAAGTAGGAGCTACCAAACATCAGAAGAATCTGAATTTACAATTAACAAGGTCTCGTGAGAATTTGTGATATTGTGCAAAACAGAATTGTCTTAAAAAAAGCACTAACCCTATAGCTTGAGCATTATGGCATATAAAACATTGGTTAGACTCTTTTGTATGGTCTAATCTCCTTGAACTTTTCAGTATAGTAAGTATTATGTTTTTCAAAAGACCAAGGTCTTGTTCCATTTGAAAGAATGAAGTTTGAAAAGATGAAAGATTAAATAAAAGGTTACTGTTTACTACTGTAAACATCTAATCACTGAGGTAAAAACTTTATGGCAAATCTACAGTAGCTTGCATAATGTTCTATTTAAAAGGTACAGATACAGCACACGTCTTGGTAGCTGTGAAATTCTTAATTCTAGTCAGTATATTATACAGTACTGTAGATTCTGATACAGCCATCTGAAATGTCTTTGTATTTGATAGGCTTGTGTTATGCATTGGATAATTTTTTATTGGATAGAAATTACGTCTTTAATTCCTCCTCTTCTAGTGCACAGCTGGTTCCTAATGTAGTCTAAAGTGTCTATATGGATTTCCCTCTCCTGAGATACTAATAGTTAGGGAAGGCATTTTAGATCAGACAATACAGCCTGTTTATAAAGCCTGAAAACACCAGGGAGTGCTGTGGTATTAGCTGCTCGGGAATTACTGCAGTCAGATGCAATGCGAAACACTAACTGCTTAAGCACTGTTTGGAACACACACCAGAATAGAAGCCGTGCTTCAGTCAAACCAGCTATGAACAGGCAGAGGACCCGCACGTACGCACTCACTGTGCATCAAGGTTAAAGAACAAAGAATTCCTATCAGTGCTCACCCTGAGTGCATGCATTGGCTTGGATAGGACAAGAATGGAGGCCATTATAATACATAGCTACATTCAACTTCCCCCAGCTAGGATAACGGAGGGTATTTATTCACTGACCAGAATGAGTCTTAAAACCAAGACCTTTTTTATTTTATTTTATTTTTTATTTAGTCTCATCATGATTTTATAACTCCTGGTGCTTTTCAGTTGTGTGTTTTGTTTTTTCTTTTATTATTTTTTTTACATTATTTATATAGTGTAATTATGAACCTTGATCATCCTGTCATTGCATAACAAGCTCTACAAGCCTTGGGTCTTGGGTCCTGTGCCAGTAGAAAGAAGTTCAACACAACACTATCTTTCAAGTATGGTTTGAAAGATGACAACAAAAGTTTACACTTCCAAAATACATTTACTTCCCATTTTTTCAATTTAAAACGTTGGCAAGAGAGTTGTTTTGAGTAAATATACTTTTCAACCTGAAAAAAGAAACAAGGACCAGAGGTCACAAGTGGAGATTAGATAAAGGGGCATTCAGAACAGAAAATAGGAGGCACTTTTTTACACAGAGAATTGTGAGGGTCTGGAACCAACTCCCCAGTAATGTTGTTGAAGCTGACACCCTTGGATCATTCAAGGGCTGCTTGATGAGATTCTGGGATCAATAAGCTACTAACAACCAAACGAGCAAGATGGGCTGAATGGCCTCCTCTCGTTTTTGTAAACTTTATGTTCTAATATTGTCAAAACAAGGTTAAAATCTGCTTTCAAAACTTTTAATCTGTTTTGCTCCGTTTTGATAATGTTGTTTAAATTCACACTAAATCAAACGTTGTCATTCTTTTAATGATTTTTTTTGTCTAGAAAAAGTTTCAAAATATTGTCCAATATCTGTGTTTTTAGGGAAATGTAAAATAAATATTTTTGAATTGCTCAGATTTATATTTTTAAAATAACACATAGAGGAGTTAATGTGGCGTTTTTGTTTTTGCACACATTCGGTTATGTCATTTCTGAGTTGTAGCCTTTTTTGTTGACAGTTGCTGAGAGGAAGGGTGATGGTTATGAGTAGACAAGTACCTATTTAGAAACTTCTCACAGGACACAATCCCGGAGATAGACTTGGTAAACAATAGCAAATAAGGGACAGACCCCCACTGAGGCAGTTAGTGAGGGGGCCTTAAAAAAGCAATATCGGTTGGGGGTAAGAACATAAGAACATAAGAAATTTTACAAACGAGAGGAGGCCATTCAGTCCATCTTGCTCGTTTGGTTGTTAGTAGCTTATTGATCCCAGAATCTCATCAAGCAGCTTCTTGAAGGATCCCAGTGTGTCAGCTTCAGCAACATTATTGAGGAGTTGGTTCCAGACCCTCTCAATTCTCTGTGTAAAAAAGTGCCTCCTATTTTCTGTTCTGAATGCCCCTTTATCCAATCTCCATGTGTGACCCCTGGTCCTTGTTTCTTTTTTCAGGTCAAAAAAGTCCCCTGGGTCGACATTGTCTATACCTTTTTAGGATTTTGAATGCTTGAATCAGATCGCCGCGTAGTCTTCTTTGTTCAAGACTGAATAGATTCAATTCTTTTAGCCTGTCTGCATACGACATGCCTTTTAAACCCGGGATAATTCTGGTTGCTCTTCTTTGCACTCTTTCTAGAGCAGCAATATTCTTTTTGTAACAAGGTGACCAGAACTGAACACAATATTCTAGGTGAGGTCTTACTAATGCATTGTAAAGTTTTAACATTACTTCCCTTGATTTTAAATTCAACACTTCTCAATATATCCGAGCATCTTGTTGGCCTGTCATTTGCCATGTGTCTGCCCAGTTCTGAATGCTGTCTAGATCATTTTGAATGACCTTTGCTGCTGCAACAGTGTTTGCCTTTCCTCCTATTTTTGTGTCGTCTGCAAATTTAACAAGTTTGCTTACTATACCAGAACCGAAATCATTAATGTAGATTAGGAATAGCAGAGGACCTAATACTGATCCCTGTGGTACACCACTGGTTACCTCGCTCCATTTTGAGGTTTCTCCTCTAATCAGTACTTTCTGTTTTCTACCTGTTAACCACTCCCTAATCCATGTGCATGCATTTCCTTGAATCCCTACTGCGTTCAGTTTGAGAATTAATCTTTTATGGGGGACTTTGTCAAAAGCTTTCTGGAAATCTAAATAAACCATGTCGTATACTTTATCCATTGTCGATGTTGCATCCTCAAAAAAATCAAGCAGGTTAGTTAGACATGATCTCCCTTTCCTAAAACCATGCTGACTGTCTCCCAGGATATTGTTACCATATAGGTAATTTTCCATTTTGGATCTTATTATAGTTTCCATAAGTTTACATATAATAGAAGTCAGGCTTATTGGTCTGTAGTTACCTGGTTCGGTTTTGTCTCCCTTTTTGTGGATTGGTATTACGTTTGCAATTTTCCAGTCTGTCGGTACAACCCCTGTATCAAGAGACTGTTGCATGATCTTGGTTAGCGGTTTGTAAATAACGTCTTTCATTTCTTTGAGTACTATTGAGATTCCTGCATCATAAAGAAAACATAAGAGTACTGGGCCTGGTCACAGGGCTGTGCTAGTATAGTAGGTACAACCGCTCTGATTATTTAAATGGGTCAAAAAACTGAAAACCTCTGCAAATTTCAAGATTAATTCTACAAATTGAACCCTGTCTCAATTGGCAAGAATGCAGACTTTGATAGCGGGCTGATGGGAGGTGTTTAGTTGGCAGGTGTGTCCCTGTCTAAAACTACACAAATTAAATTGGTGGTTACTCTATGATTAATTCACAAGAACAAACTTTCCTCAAGATGCAAAGTTGCCATGCAGTAATTATTACTGTACTGTAATTTAACTATAGTTCAAAATGTTTAAAGAAATACAAAAAACAAATACCCAACTATTACAAATTTTACATAAATGTATAGCAGAAACAATACAAAATTTAAGTTATGTACCTCTTTTTAAATTAAATGCATTACTACTGTACTAATACATGGCGCCCCGTTTTGGTGTTTCTTTTGTTGGAGATTACCTAGAGAGTGTTGATTGCAACTACTACAGCTGTGCAATTTATTTTCTTCTTTCTTTTTTTTTTTTACTGGAGCTTTGTTCTGTATGTCGCCACCAGAGGAGGCTCAAGAGCCTGTAATATAAGCACTGCGCCACACAAAATGAAGGGTGGAAACCCTGCACAAACATACAAACTGCATGCTACAGAGCAATGGCTAATGTACGGCCATAAAAAAAAAAAAAAAAATCTGCTCTGCTCTGCCCTCTACAGTTATTTTTGTATTACATTTTGTTCTACACGTGGTGGTAGTTGTACAAAAGAAAATGCTTGTGTCAGTCTGTAAATAACATATGGTAATTAATTCCATGTACATAGGATAGACTGACAGACAAAATATGTTGCCGTCCTACAAGGAAGAGTGGATTAGACACACTTAAAGGTGTATCTGTGAGCATGCTCAGTTACTTTGAACAAGCAACTCCTTTTTGTCTTGATCTGCATGATTTCATTGGCTCAAAGCCGAAGTCTTCAGTTTTACACTGTGGTACTGATATCGAGTTCCCTCTAGTGGCAGTTTGCCAGACTGTTCTTTACGTGTACGTGTTTGGTTCCCAAATGCAGTAGTGTAGAAAGAAGGCATTGTACTTCAGTTTAGTCATCAAAAGCTTTTGCTGCGATTGTCATGGTGCAGTATTGGATGTTTTGCTTTCACCATCCCAATAGTATGGGGTTACAATCTCAGGCTTTACATGCAGCCCAGGAAGCAATGCAATTATTTATGTTGCGTTGAGATTGCTGCATTGCAACATGGTAGTTGAGGTCAGTTTCTTTAATGGCGATGTCAATGTCTTACTATTTTATAGTAGATGATTAATTTAGCCTCTGGTGGTGGGAATTGGAAGGGTGCTCCAAGTCGTGAAACTAAAGCCATTTTGGTTCATGACTCGCATTAGTGTCTATAGAACTACAGTGCAGTTAGAGCCAATATGGCGAACACAGGGTATACAGTTTCCTCGCCACTTATCCTCGCTTCACACAGACACGCACGAAGCCCCCTCTAGCGGATACAGCTAGGACTTGCGTCACCGTCAGCCACTGCTCTAGCGGTGAGAATGAGGAATCTCCCGACGCGGCTCTACTACTCTCTGTGCCTGGTTTGTCAGACTAGAGAAATCTGAGGGAGAGGAACGAGCCGCCATTTTCCGAGCGTGGCTCTCTCAGAAACAACAACAAAAAAAAAAAAAAAAAAAAAAAAAAAAAAAAAAAATTACACCACTTAAACCGGGAAAAGGCAGCAGGAGCTGGAGAGGAACGTGCTGGAAAGAAAGATTTGACCTTAAGAATATTGAAACCCGAACAGAACCCGTTTGGAAAGGACCCAGTTTATTGTTATACATATTTTAAGCCTGTTTCTTTCTCGTTGTTTCGCCCATTTCGTGATTTCGAGAGAAACACGGGGCTGCTGAAAGCCGGACCGGGTTCGGCGGAAACCGGAGCCCACTCTGAGCAGGATTACTTTTAAAAGGGTGTTCACCCAGAAATCTATTTATTAATTTGTCTTTTGGCTTAATGCTTTTTATTTTCTTCCAAACGGCGGGGATTTGTTGCTGAAATTACCCGGACTCTGCGCCCGTCACGTGGTAGGTTCCTCCTTTTTCTTTGTTACTTTAAACTCATAAGAAAACAATAACTTTAAAATGAAATGGGGAGAAACATAAGTGTGTTTCTTTGTATAATCCTTGTTTTTTTTTGGTAGTTTTAGCTTCATAGTGACGGAGGGGGGCTATAATATTTGCGCATTGTTTTGTAATTTAGCGTAAAATATATTAATGTTGCAAAAATGTAAATTGTTGGTGTAACTTGTCAGGTTTTTAAACACGTTGACAAACTAGTGATAATTAAGTACAATCTACAGTGTTAGAAAGCCATCCAGTAATTTGGGCGTTTATATTGATTACAGTTGAAATCAAGTATTAACCAGCTTTATTTATTTAGATTTGTGTCAAAGGGCAAGATGTAAGCAGTGACATTTTAAATTCGTGTTAATACAGTGTTGTAGCAGATGGGAATTCTTTAATCATTATGTGGTATTTTATACATTTTTTTTGTATTTGTTTTCAATAAACTGCAGTGATATTGAAAACCTAAAGGGTGAACTGCAAGTCATTTAACTTGCTTACAAATTCACAGGCATTGATATTGTGTTGGTCTATTTTTGTAACATTGAATTTTACTATTGAGTAATATTGGTTTGGTCGTCATGATGGCGCAGTCACTTTCAGGCGCCACTTTTTCCTCAAATTGTTTTACAAAAATATATGTTATCGTCTGTAAGGTAGGTGCTTGCTTCACTGACCAATTCTGATATGAGCCCTTTTTAAATCATTTGAATTAGAACGTGGGAGGTTGGAACTGGAGTTTTACCTGGACCAAAAAGATTCTCCACAGCCTAGCCCTAGGTACAATTGAACAAGACTGTTTCCTGAGCACGTTTAGAACATAAATTGCATTTAAGAATCGTACTTTGACATCTAGGAAAAATAAAAGCTAATCAGATTTGTTTCAGTGGTGTGGAGGTGGGGGTCGTTTTCCATAACTAGGTGAATTACATAATCGCAATTTAAGTTTGGGCACACGGACATTTAAAGGGTTTCGTCCAACAAAATCGCCTTGTGTGGGTTGTGTTTTATTTACTAAAAATATATATCGACAGGGTAAGTGGAGGCGATATGAGCATGCTATGCAGTACTTAACGTAGAAATTTAAAACTGTAGAATAGCGAGTTTCGTTTGGCACATGTTATCTGTGGGTGTAAAATAGGTAAAATGCAGTTAATATTTAATTTATTATTTTTTGGTTACAAATACTTGCATCATGGCATGTGATCTCAACAGTGTGGTGATGCAGTTGTCTGAAAAGTAGCCATACAAATCGCCACTAATTCTAAGAGTTTGGGTCTATTTTGTCGTTGGTGATATTAATATACTCAACTTTATAAAACAGGTTCAGGCTGGTCATTTGGGATGTGTAATCTGCTGGCTGTTATTGCTAGTTTAGTTTTGGGGGTGGCTGTCTGCTGCAGAAGATATCCTAGCCTGGCCTACATAGTTGAAGCTAGATTTAGGAGCCCAATGCAAATGAACTTCCCCTGACCACATGACAAGGTCATGTTTACTGAATGTCCCTGTGAAATATTCAGAGACATGCTTGCATTTAAGCACCTAAAATTCCTAACTGAACACTTTTTTTTTTTTTTTTTTTTTTTTAAATCATTTGTAATCAAGAAAAATAACAAGAATGTCCACTATAGTGTGTAGAGCCCCTTTCACACTGGCATGCTCTGCCCAAGTCAGAACCTACCCGGGCAGGACCCGGTGTCATGCGGGTCGGGTACATTATTTCACACTGCTTTTGATAAAGCAGGGTTGATCTGGGTGACAGACGCAAGTAAACAATATGAGTATCAGTGCCCCGGAAGCAGCTTGTTAGACGCTTCCAGCCAAGCTTCTCTGGATTTAACCGTCAGCCCACAAGTTGATTAGAGCAATCTGGCTCATGATGTGTCTCAAGAAAAAAAAAAAAAGGCTAAACAGGATAAATAGGAACGTTTCTTGCGGATGTGACCCGGGTAGAAGTGCTAGTGTGAAAGGGGCTTAGGACAATTTGCAATCAAAGCCCATGACCAAGACTAAAATTGACACAACAGACAAATACAAAAACATTGTTTGACAAGGCATGTAGTCACTTTTTTTAAACTGGCTAGCATTTATTAAAGCAAAAACAATATAACTGCCACTGTAGAGTACATAGTACAAAGCCCCTTGATGAAGTTGCATTACAGTGTGGGTTTTCCTATTGCAGTATGTGATAAACTCCCAGAAAGTAAGGAGCAGCAGCCACTTAAGGCTCTGTATGTAGACATTTAGGTTTCCAGTCAATATTACATTTTTCCAGCCATGGACTTGTGTGCAAACTACGGTGTATGCTAGCCTCTCTGACACACAGAAATAGCAAGGCTAGTGGGTATGGGCAAATTTGAACACAGTGTCTGGTAATGTGCCTGGAGACATGGTTCCACACTTGTCTGTGGCATGCAAATGTGTGCTTTGTATGTTGCACAGTAACAAATATAAACCAAGTCAAGCAATTTACACGGTGCACAACATTTAGGTTGAGTTTGTATAGCTAGATTGGAGATTGCTGGTCCAAAGGTGGGAAAATACTCAACCTTCCCTTTGATAGTCTGATATCATCCCCTGTGTTTTATTTATTGGTAAATTTCATATTAAGTATGAATAAATGTTAGAGATTATAGAATCCCATTATGGATGGAGCAAATAGAATGGTGAGGTTTAGTCCATCAGGCCCTGGGGGTTCCCACTGGTTACCTCGCTCCATTTTGAGGTTTCTCCTCTTATCAGTACTTTCTGTTTTCTACATGTTAACCACTCCCTAATCCATGTGCATGCATTTCCTTGAATCCCTGCTGCGTTCAGTTTGAGAATTAAATCTTTTATGCGGGACTTTGTCAAAAGCTTTCTGGAAATCTAAATAAACCATGTCGTATGCTTTGCAATTATCCATTGTGTTGCATCCTCAAAAAAAATCAAGCAGGTTATTTAGACATGATCTCCCTTTCCTAAAACCATGCTGGCTGTCTCCCAGGATGTTGTTACCATATAGGTATTACTTTTGGGGTTTTAAAAAAAATACTTCAAATGAGACCATGTTGTGGTCTGAGTTTGCCAATGGCTCTCTGACCTCTGTTTTAGTTGTTCTGTCTTTGTTATTTGAAAAGACTAAATCAAGGCGTGCCTCCCCTCTAGTCGGTGCCTTGACAAATTGCGTTAGGAAGCAGTCATTTGTCATTTCCACCATTTCAATTTAGTTCGTCGTGCTCCCCACCGGGTTCTCCCATTTTATACGGGGGAAGTTAAAATCCCCTATTAGTTCTCTTTTTCTACATGCATCTGAATTTGGCAGTCTGTAGCATGCTCCTATTATGCCCTTTTGAATTTTTGTCCATTATTCTGACCCATATTGATTCGGCGTTGTTTTCTTTGTCCAGATTTAACACCTGGGCTTCAAGACTATTTCTTATGTATAGCGTTACCCCTCCTGCCTGTCTTTCCTATACAGTGTGTACCCACTAATATTATATTCGTCTCCATCACTCAGACAGCCAAGTTTCTGTAACACCTATCACATCGTAGTTACTTGTTAGTGCAGTAGCTTCAAGTTCTAGCATTAAGATAAATACATTTAATAGTTGTCTTACCTGAGTTGTTGCCTTTGTTTTGATGTGTTTTTGATTTTTTCTTCTTGGCAATGAAAAAATAAAACCAGTAATTTTTTGTAGAGTTTTATTGATATTCTGTGTTAAAGATTTAGTTGCAGATAGGTTAAGATTTGTGAAGTCTTCAATATCCTGTTTACAATATGCTGTTTACTTTCCCAGTGCTTATTTTGAGAAATAAGGCCTCTATTTCTCCCTGTGCTGGGACACTCTTAGTTTTCAAAGCATGAACCATGGGGTCATTAGAAAGACTTCCCAGTCACAGGTTTATGGTAGGATGATGTAGGACAGGGGTGTCAAACCTTTTCTTGGGCATGAATCACTTTTAAATTTCAGACTGACATGAGCCACAACAATACATTTCACTGTTAGGATTGTACCAAACCCATATTTATCCATAATTGGGACGTAAAATAATCACACACACACACAGACGCACACACAGCAGGGTAGTGAGGGGAACAGTGTGACCTGGTGGACACGAAGAACAGCATTAGTGCTATACAGCCAGCTTATGCACTTTCAACACTCTGATGTAAGTTTATGAAGACTTTTGTATTGTATTTGTTTTTCACAAAGAAACCTGCTAAACAAATAGCCCCACATCCCCTTTTTATGCTGCCATATGTAGTCAATAGTTTACTCTGCGTATTGTAGCGGCCGGCTGCGTGTGTGGGTCCCAGGCGGGTGAAGGTGGTATTGTAGCACTTGCAAGTGCTGTTGTTGAGTCTATCAAGCAAACGAGTTAGGCAGACACCAAATGGCTCTTTTACTGAGTTTTATTGTGCAGACAGAACGCGTCAAGAGCAGTAGCCTACAGCACCCACACTCACTCACGCAACTGGCAAACAGCCACTCCCCCACCACTCCACAGAACACAGGCAGAAATGGTGACAAAACATTAACCCTTTGCGGTCCATTTATTAATCGCACGTCAGGTCTAATTAATTTTCACACGCGCAGTTAATTTGATGCACTGTTTAAAAGTATTTTTTTCCACAGTCAAACGGGTTTAAATGGACCTGCATATCAACAAAGCACTCACTAGGCATCTCCAGCCCCGCCCCACCCTTTCGTTTGCTATAGCGTTCACCTATGTAAGAAATAAATAATAATAAAAATAGTCGTACATACCGATTAATCATCTCCTTATCACTCGTTTTATCACCAAATTCCTCAATAATGCGATCCAAGTCATTATTTTATTACTATAACATCTCAAAAAAGCTCTGCAAATGTCCGTGTTCTCTGTGCGCTGATGCACTGATCAGCCAGCTTGTTTACTTACGACCGCACCGTTATCTGACACCAGGCCATGTATGACTATTCATGAGATACGCCTTTTTTTTTTCGACTTGTCTCGGCTCCTGTTGCTCCCACTCGGCAATTGAATGGTTTTCTCAGCTTTTTCTGGAGAAAAAAAGACCAAAACCCGTTTTTTGCGTTACTATAATGATGTCGGACCCAGTCCGACAATGGACCGCAAAGGGTTAAAGAGCTATGTAAACATTCCAACAAATAGTGTTATTTCGCACCAAGTACTGTAATGTAAATAATATTTCATGATGCAAGTTCAGTGTGTGTTTGCAGAAAAAATGTAATAATTGGGATTGGGCTGTAAATCTACGTTTTAATTGACTACACGTTTAATAACCCATTGTTAATCGGTCATTTTAACCATTTAAACAGCCATAATTTTAATGTTTCACTCATTTCATATTTTTATATTTTACTTCAATATTTTAAGTCATATTTTAACCTTGGTTTGTTATTGAACGTGCGTACCATATAGATCCACTTAAAGACAAACAATGATAAACATACAAGCATAAAGGAGGACTGTAAATTAGCACTAAAATGTAATCTATTTTAATAGCATAAAAAACATTCATAGTCAATTTTACAACGTACCATTTCTCCAGAAGCTCCATAAAAAGTGCGTGTATCCAACATCGAAAAAACATTATAAACAACTCTATTTAAATTAAACTTAAAACACAGTGACAAGATTACAATTTTAGTTTCATTCACTTGTATATTGTTGGCAGGAAACCAAACATGTCCAGAACCAAAAACCTTTTTTTTTTTTTTCATTAAAAATCGAAGCCGTTGTCTGATACAATACTAGTTCCCAGCATCCCTCCCCTTCACAGCGGCGCTTGCACTTCATTTCCCAGTGTCCCTCTCTTTCATGGCTTCTTGGTTCAGCTCGCTTGAATAATTAAAAGCTATTCTGTAATTGCAGATGTCCTGTTGAACACACACAATAAAATATGGACCAATAAAAAAGTGTACGCACTTTGTAACAGACATCTTATTTGCCATTCTTTTTATAAATAAATAAATAGTAGCTACATGATTTTATTTTCCAATGTGTTCGTGTTTTACTGTGGCGTGAATGGAGCCGTGAGGTGCCTTAATCATACAGGCTATTCACTTTATTGAAATAATGTACAGTACTTAGATTAGGGCCCTATGGAATTTGTGTTTTCTGATTCCCATTTTTTTTTTCTGATTTCCGTTTTTACCGTTTTTAAAAAAAAAAAAAAAAAAAAGTAATAGGTTAATTTAAATGAATTTATGCACACTGCAGGCAAGGTAAACAACACAAAACCGTACACCTACAGGCTTCTACTTTTTGGCTTGTGTTCGTTTTCATTGGATTAAGTATTGTTTTATCTAATTGTATTGAAAAATAGTATTGTTCACTTTGTATTTTTTTTTTTTAGTGCAGTGTGGGGCGCTCCAAAGTAAACAGATAGGCGTGTTTCATAACTTTTAGTTTTGAACTTGATCAATTCTATATTACTGCTATGCCCATGGTTTCACTACCATAAATCTTCCCTGTGTGAACATTGGAATCATATGGTTCAAAGTGACTGCTGTAATAGCAGTCTGTGTGAGGAGTACTTTTTGTGCTGTACAGACTTTAAAAATAGTCTGCAACGTTGTCTAATTAAGTCCTTAAAAAGGTTTCTTATTTATTTTCCATTATTGCATTTATTTAACGCACTTGAACGGTGAATTATTTTCACCGATTCAGCCCTTCTCGTTGTTTATCCTTACAGAATACCCCGCCTCATTTATAACCCAGCTACAGAAACCATTCCCCCGCCATCCATTCACCCACTTTTGAAACCAAAGTTACTCCACTGCCTGTACTGACCATTAGTTTCACATTTTCCCTTCAAATATGTAAATCTCAAGCTTAATGCTCTACTGCCAAATGCATTTTTTTCGTACAGCACTTAATTCCGCGTTAATATTCTATTGATTCCGTGATTCTGTCCGTGCTCTTGTTAACACGGACTCCATATAGACCCCCGTGAAAAACGCTATCGCGGTGTGATTTCACGGAATGCACTCTGGGTTGCAGTTATTGATTTTCCATGGCAACAAGCCTAACTAGTATTCATAAGAACAAATTCAAGTTTTTTAAACATTCCACAAGGTGGTGCAGTGAGATTTTTGAATACCTCTGCTTCGTTTATCTTGCTCAACCCGCTTTTAGGAAAAGCAAACCACTCGTTTTAGACACTGACGTGCTGTGGCTATTAAAATCCTCAGCTAACATGGATACATTTGTTAAGAGCAAACATGTGCCTGGAGGCAAAAGCCACTTAGGAAATAAAACAGCCGCTGGTCGTGCTGGGGAATATCCGAGACTCTTGTATGAGGAAGGGCGGTTAACTGTTTTGCAGACCATGCATGTCGTTTCTGAAGAATCTATCAGAGCCTTGCTTCCTTCAAAGGGAAAGCAGGACTTTAAATACCCGACCACAGTCCTGAGAAAATGGAGAATTTTTATTTCAGGTCAATTTTTATAGTTTCTAGTTGCAGTTGCTCACTTTTCAAAATATTTTTTTCCTCATAGCAGTAAAGGTTTAAAACTGGAAAACGCCAGTATTTATTTGATAATTTATTTTACTTTTCTACCTGCTGACAGTGGCCTCACAATTTTTAGTTTTTGGAATTAATAAGTTATTAAAGTTTCAATAAATGTTTTTGTGTATTCATTTGCTATTTGTTTTAGCATGTACTGTAATACACTTTGAAAACAGCCCTATAAAAAAAAGAAATTCAAGAACTTCTGTTGCAGAAATCATGGACCTTTGCTGCAGAATTTGGAAAAATTTACTGTGCTTTTCACAGGGGACTATCCATAGAGCCCTATAAGTAGGGACCTACCTAAATCGCGATTTCGCGGAAATCGTGAAATTGAGGGGTCACCGCGAAATTCACCTCTTAGGGGCCAATGCATACAAACAAGTACAGAGAGGAAAAAAAAAGATCTTTAAATGAACTTTAAATGAATGTTTAAATGAAGGCAAAATAAGCTGATCCCTGGAGCCAGCATTACACTTCAGCCATTAACACCAGACAGATGGATATCTACATCATCATATGGAAGGAAACGTAAATGGATGGAGACACATATGGATCACATTAGTTTACTGTAAAGCTACGTCTTAGTTGGTGCTTATCTTGGCGAGAGCCGAGTTCAAATCAGCATGAAGTTTTAACATCTACTCTCGTGTAATGGAAATCTGCACAACGAAAAACTACATATCTTCCTTCTGTAGATAGCCCATTTTTATTCCTTCGCCGTCCCGTGTGCATTGCACTTAAGCAAAAAACAAACAGAAAATGTCCACAAGTAACATTTGCAAAATAAATTCTTCAAAGCAGTTAACGTTCTTGTTTACTATTCAAATGACAAAGTTTTAATCAGCCTATCAGTGCGTCTTTACTGCTTTTATGTGACCTGTACTGTGCAGGAGGGGGCGGGACAAAGTTGGTGCTGCATTGTTTTGATTTAGGTTGCTAAAATCTAGTTTTCAGCATTGGAGGTAAAATAGTAGAAATAGACGACAAAGAAAGCAAAGTATATTTGGGCTGATAATCATTTCAAGATATTTCCCAAATAAATTACATGCAGACTGAGGTAATTGTTTTCCATATCTTAATGTGTATTTGAAGAAAATACGATCGATCGCTATTTAGCTTCAGAATCGCACATTAAACAAAAGGCTACTACAGAGGCTGCTGAACAGAACGTAAAATAAACAGCTTTCAGAAAACAAACTGGAAAGTCAGCCCAGACGACAAGTATTCCTGTCTGCAAGTTAAATCAGTACTAAAACGATCCAGCACAGCCACCTCACTTCAACCTGCTGCTTACAGTTGGAATTTTCGACCCGAATAGCCACGTCTTCTTTGTTTTGACTCGGTACTAATAAAATAAATTGTTGGATGGGACAAATAACATGACAACGAACGTGCTGCATACATTGACTTTATTAAAGTATGCCAGATGCCCACCCTTGTGTAACCGAGTTTTTGGGCTGTTTCTAATCGATTTCTACATCTGTATAACTTGACAAAGCTTTGCCTTAACTTCCAACCAATTCAGTGGATGCAGACGTGCAGTCTCAATGTATGGGCAAGTCAACTGCAGGGGGATGCTGCATACTCCCCTTTAACAAATGCCAGCACTGTTTTAGTAAGGAAGCAAGTACCACTATTTTTAGGCTTTATAGTGTTCTGAAATACTGTCTAATTAGGTTTATTTAATGTTTAAACATGTCCGCGAAATGTCCGCAAAATCCTAATTTTATTCCGCAACATACCCGTGAAATACGTAAATTTACCGCGATTTAAGTAGACCCCTACCTATAAGACCTGAAAAAAGGCAATGCGATGGAGATGCACAACAACGCAGGAAGTTGGTCTGCCCTTAATTTATGCAAGACGTATTTAGACGTACTTAAAGGGGAAAACCGTAGAAAGGGAAACCATATCTTTGCGGAAAATAATGCAAAAATAATTTGATAATATATTTCACTGTTCATTTGCGTTTAAACATATAATACAATTTTTTTTATTTATTTTTTAATACATTTAGTGGTTGCCAATTATTTTTTATTATTTTCTCCCCAATTTGGAATGGCCAATTATTTTTAGGCTCAGCTCACCGCTACCACCCCTGCGCTGACTCGGGAGGGCGAAGACGAACACACGCTGTCCTCCGAAGAGTGTGCCGTCAGCCGACCGTTTTTTTTTCAAACTGCAGACTCGCCATGCTGACACCCAAGAGCTACAGCGTCGGAGGACAACGCAGCTCTCAGGCAGCTTACAGGCAAGCCCGCAGGCGCCCGGCCAGACTACAGGGGTCGGCTGGTGCGCGGTGAGCCGAGGACACCCTGGCCGACATAACCCTCCCTCCCCCCGGGCGGCGCTCGGCCAATTGAGCGCCGCCCCTGGGAAGCTCCCATCCTCGGTCGGCAAAGGAATAGCCTGACTCAAACTCGAGACGTCCAGACTATAGGGCAAATCCTGCACGCCACGTGGAGCGCCTTTACTGGATGCGCCACTCGGGAGCCCCTGTATAATAGAAATTTTAAATGAAAATATATTTAATCCACGTTTACCGTTTAAACCCTTACAGCCCTAAATTGGGAATATGTTATGAATATTTAGTATACATACATTTGGTTAGTCTGCTGTTTTGAGTGGTGTCTTTGCTGCAGTGTCTGTAAAAGCAGTCTTTCTTTACTGTACATCTTCACTGTTGAAAGTGAAATGCCTTCCATTTTGACACACATACATGCACAACAACGATGACTGTCTTCATAATTAATTAAAACTATTTGAACACTTGCTTTCTACCTGCTAATCGGCTGTTGAAATTCTGAACACAGATCATACGTTGCTGTAAGCACCTGGTTGTGATCTTCATATACATAGTGCTGGGACGAACACAGGATTTTCATGTTCGGATATTTGCTCATAATTTAAATATTAGTTTGTTTTTCAAAAAGTAATAAAAGCCATTATATTGCACAGAACGCAGGCAGAGATAGCTCCTATATGTGTGCCTTATTTTACAGAAAGAGGTTACACTATATGTAACACATTAAAGTAAAAAAATATCCCAGGAGTAAAGAATACGTTGTGTAGGCCTTACTTTACCCCAAGTTAAACGTTGTTTTGTTTATTCCCGAAATAAGTAGCACGCAAAGTTGACACTTTTTTTTTTTCTTCATTCCTTGCCATTGCCGTTTTCTTCACAGTAAACAGTGGCCATAGACAAGTTATTCATAAAGTAATAACACAAGGTTTACTTGTGCCTTTTTATAGCTGAACAAGCAAACAAAAACTGAAATTTAACTGCTGTTTTGATTTATTATTATTGTTATTATTATTATTATTATTATTAATTTATATATATATATATATATATATATAATATATATATTTTTTAAATATATTAATCTCACTTCACACTGAGCTCTTTTTCATTTGCCATTTGTTTTAAACTGTCACGCAACTTCCAGTGAGGCGGTAAATAAGTGCAAGGTGTTTTTGTCATTTCTAGCGAATACGAACATCTAATTTTTGTATCCAAACACATGCCAGGAAGTATTTGTTCGGATATTTGTCCTAACACTAAATGCATACTTGGATTTTATTTCTTGAACACTCCTGATGCAAGAGGTACACCTTTATGCTTTTGGCTTAAAGGTAACAAAGTTTGAAATGCAACTTTTTACACTGAGTCTTATTCTTTATTCCCTCTGCATGTAAAGTAATCTCTTTCTTGCAATTGTAAGAACATCTTTGAGCAGAATGCGAATGAGCAGGTTAGAATTCTCATGGCAGTTCTGCATTAATATTGAAGGTCCAGTTAAGTTTTTGCATCCAAACTAAACTGTGTGTAATTTAAGAATTCTATGTGTTGCATTTGGTAGAAAAGGTAGACCTAGTCTTCAGTTTGATATTCAAGCTTCAGTCCAATTTCTAATTCCTGAAAATGTCAGTACTTTCTGTCTTCCATGATGTTTGAGTTATCTTGGTAGCTTTACCTTAGACCAGCCTTATATTTTATCATGTGCACTGAAGGTGGCCCTCCCAGTGCGTTGGCACAGTAGAGCACTCTTCTTATTTTTTTGCTAAGACATGTCATAATGCTTTAGCCAATTAGCAGTGGAGTGGCTGTTATGTGCTTGCTGGAATTCCAATTTGTGAAGCTGGTCATGTTTCATTACACATATCCTACCTTTGTCTGAACACCTAAACTTCTCATTAGACTTCAGCCTTTGTACACTGGGATTAAGGTGGGTAAAGCACTAGCTTCTGCTGAACTGCAGACAGTGACGTGGGGGTAGGGGAGGTTGAGGGGTAATACCTGTACCTGCTCCAGCTCTATCTTCTGCAGCAGCTGCCACTGTATGGCAGTAAATTGTTCAGTTAATTCTATAGAAGAGTTAAATGGTAATAAAGGTGAATTTATGTCCTTATCTAGGCTAGCCGATTTATACAAAAATAGGTAGGTAGGTGGCTAGCTAGCCGCCTGCTCGGTGCTTGAAGAGCTTTGTGAAATGGGACTGTCACAAAGACGGCCGGAGTGGGTGGCGTCAGACCAGAAGCAGGAATTCACAGACACAGACAGTGGTTGTGATGAGCTGAGTGCAATGGCTGCACTCAGCGTTTATTAACAAATAAAAGGTTTGAAAGCAGCACAAAACACTGGACACGGCACTTGCGCCAAAATAAAGAGACAACCAAAAACGAACACACACTAACAAACGGGGACGAACAAACACGGTGAGTGAAAACACTTCTAATTTACGTTCTTACTTTGTTTTATTTTCTCCTTCTCTCTCTCCCGTTCTCCACTCACCGAACACCTAACCCTGAGTGAATGCTACGTGTCTCTATATATACTGTTGTGCTGGGATTCAATTACTAATTAATTATTCACTTGAATTCCAGCACGTGAATTAATTCTGTGCAACCCCGTGCTCACATATTACATTTAACCAGCACGTGAAGTGATTTGTGCCCTCCTCGTGCCTAAATACAAATCTTCACTTTTTAAATCACACGTGAAACACAGACCCGTTTATATCCCGTGTACCAATGACTATACACCAACATTTACACACGCACGCAACATACAAATGCACACAGGGACGGGGCGCATTGCCACAGGGACCCAGGAATGCAAAATGCTTTGTCACATGTTTCAGGTCCTGCCATGGTCTCTGTTCCTAGTGGGCGGTCATTGTACTGGGACTTTTTATTTATTTTTTAAAAAACTGGTTACTCCTGGATGCCATCCAGCCAGGATGTTAAAACAATAATCCAGCTTTAAAGAGCAGCATAGAAGGAGGAAGCTGTGAGTGTGTGATGCAAATGAATCGGCTTATCGCCTAAATTTGATTAACAATGTCCCTACCATTTGAGTAGCAGATATTTTGTTTATTCATGTGTGTCACTTTCTGTGAAGAGTTCCTATTAAGCAATTCCAGCATTTGCAGAAAAATATATATTTTTAGCATTCCCCTGTGTGGGGTGTGTGGTATGGTGTTTTTTTTTTTTTTTTAAAAAGACTTAGTGTTGATTTAAAGGTCAGTGAAATAGTTACAAATAGTTAGGGTTGATAGCTGGTGCCCATCGATAACACAGAACAAAAGATCAATTTGTTTTTGCTGTTGTGAAAACAGGCTTTGTGGGCCTGCTGCTTTGAGGATATACAGAGTTAAACACAGGGATGCAGAAAACCTACAGGTGGTTTTAAACCTTGGTTATGAAACTGCCCAGTTGGGTTCGCAATATTTGTACTGTTTTTGAAAAGGGGGAGATGCACACCCCAGCAGTTTGGAGTAGGGTTGTCAAAAATACCGATACTTTGATACTATCGCAATACCAAATTTCAAAAACAGTTCTGAGCCTCATTAATTCTGCATTCAGTAGTACCAAAAAACAGAAAGTATCAGAGCACTCTGTACTTGTATAATGAATTGCGTGTTTGCGTCCTTCATGTAAAAGACGGATTCGTTCTATTAAAAAAAAAAAAAGCTTCCCTTTTATATCCGTGCAGGGACACCATACACTCCAGGTGGAAACAACGACAGCGAGACAGCCAGGATTCAGGAGTAAAAGGTTAAGATGGAAGGCACACAAGCCCAGCGGCCCGCGCTCTTAGAAAAAGAGAACAGCAGGAGTGCTGTGTGAAAATATTTCGTTTATGAAGCGAATGAGCAGGGCAAAGTAAAATATCCTTCCAAGCCCATATACTAACGGTGCTTTAAGACGATACAAACAAAATGAGGCAACACCTCAAATTTAGTGAAGCATTTGGCGGACAAGCACTCTGACCTCTTCATATAATTCAGACAGGTTAGCGACAGCGTAGATTATTGAATGAATGCAACATATATACGTTAAAAATACATGTCCTCAAGAAAACGATGAGGAAATGTGAAATTAAGAAAGCAGGTTAGCTAATTTAGCGCTAATGTGTACGTTGTTGTGATCTACGTTGGAGTGATAGATAGTATTTTTGTCTGCCTTCACATTAATGTTACAAATAACGACTAGTTATCTGTTAATGTATCAAACACACTTCACAGATTTCTCTCTGAGATTAGTCTAGCTTTATTGCGGTCGCCCCCGGGCTCGGCCTTCTAAGACGTAGTACACGAGAGCGGTATATCATAGGCGCATATGGCTGTCACTCTTGGAAAGGGGCGGACTGTGTCTTTCTAATTATACCAAATATGGGCGTCTACGTCGGTGTGAATCTGACCTGACTGCTTCACGCTGTGTGTGAGAGCACTGGATGGAGCAGACGCGCAGGATAGCAAAGAAAACATTGCAAAACAAAATAAAACAAGATTGCGTTTCCCTTGTTTTTGATAATTTTCTTCTTTTATATATTTTGCATTTCTTGCGTTTTCTTTAGTTTTGTTATAAATGGCTGTAACTTTTGTTCTGGTGTTCCAATTTTAATTCTTTTATTTTAGACATGTTCCCAAGACCAACTCGGAGCACTGAAAAAAATATTTGACAACAAATGTTCTTTTTTTCTAAAAAGCGTATTTTATTTTCATCCTGCCATTCGTTAGTTTTTTGTTTATTATTATTTATTTCTTAGCAGGCGCCCTTATCCAGAGCGACTTACAATTGTTACAAGTGATCATTATTTTTTACACACAATTACCCGTTTATATAGTTGGGTTTTTTGCTGGCGCAATCTAGGTAAAGTACCTTGCTCAAGGGTACAGCAGCAGTGTCTCCCACCTGGGATTGAACCCACGACTCTCCGGTCAAGAGTCCAGAGCCCTGATCACTACTCCACACTGCTGCCCTGTGTTTCTTTACTAAATTTATTGGGTATCAAATCAAACAATGGATTTTTTTATTTTCTGAACCCCCAGTTTGTGCTAATTTATTCCACATATGGTACTCACCTGAAACCCCTGTAGTCACAGTTATACGCACAAATATAATAACAGTTAAAACTTTGAGAACCTTTCTCTGTCAATAATGTACAGAGCACTCACCTGAATCACTTAATAAAAATCTCATATTCATCCACTTTGTAGTTTTACTTCATCCTCTTTATTTCACTACCAAAAACAAGCAGAACTATTAGGGCCAGTCAATCATAGTCATACACAAAAAAAATCCTTAAGTGATAATATGCAAATTACGTTTACTGCACCTGCACCGTTTGACATAGAATCAAGATTGTTTACCTTTTATTAAAGGAATGTTCTCTTATTTTGCGTGTTAAGATTTTATTTTTATTTTTTTGCCGTGGTATCGAAGAGGTATCGAGTATCGTGAAACTGAACTGGTATCGTATCGAAGTTCAAAATCCTGGTATCGTGACAACCCTAGTTTGGAGTTTTACAAAGCACTTGCACTGCTCATTTTAAGGAAACATTTCCAGATTGGGGGTGGGAAACTGTCATGCGTTGCAGTACAGCATTCTAGAAATCTGTTAACTTATGTTTTGTAGGTATTTCACAGTCCATTGAAATTAAACTTGTTTATAGGAAAAAAACATCCATTCCAATGCCTGTTCTTAAATCTTCTGTTTTGTTGTTTTTGTATCTGCAGGCTGTCCTCTGCCGAGGCAGTAAGTGCGTGGTGTGGAGCTGGCCTCGGCACTGGGAAAGGCCACTGCGCCCGTCTCTCTGCACTGCATGGCTGCAATGGCGCCCGCTCTTACCGACGCGCCAGCCGAAGCTCACCACATCCGCTTCAAACTGGCTACCCCGTCCTCCACACTCTCCCCGGGCAGCGTGGAAAACAACAGCAACGCCAACAATATCCTGATCTCCAGCAACGGCACCAGCAAGCACAAGGCCATCATCTCGTCGGCGGAAGAGCACACCCTTGACTTCAGGGGCAACCCCAAGAAGGAAGAGCAGCAGCGGGGCAAACTGCAGCCGCTGGTGGCCTCTTATCTCTGTTCTGATGTGACTTCGGTCGCCACAACCAAGGAATCTAGGAAACTTCAAGGAGTCATTATTAAACAGAAGGTCCTCAAATCACACTCTCTTTTGACTCCACCCACCATCTTCAATAGCAGTGATATCCGGGCCGAGCTGCTCGCCAGGCAGCACCAAGCTCTGGAGTTTACTGGGGAGAACCTTAAAATGATGAGCGGCAGTCAGCCAGTTGCCCCAGCCCAGGTGCCAGTGAATGGCCTTGCTAAGAAATTTGCTAAATCCATGGGTAACTCTGACTGGGACGGACCTGCAGCTCTGGCTGCAGTCAACAAAAGCAAGACCAGACCCTCTGTTGCCCCCGGCACTGAGGCCTGTCCCTCCAAGGATTTCAAAGGCAATTCATCCAAGTGCACTCTTCTGAAAGGGTGCGTTGCAGAGGAGCAGCCACTTGGGAACTTGCCTACAAATAACACTGAGCAGTCTACTGCGGCAAACCAATTGGACCTTGCAGCAGGTCAAGTAGAAGGTGAGGAAGGATATGTGGGAAACGGGATATCCACAGACTCCAAATCAACAGAACTCACTGTGGGAAGTGCGGGTTGCAGTGGCAACAGCCAGGTAAAATCCACTCCTGCATCCGACCACAATCCCTTCAGCACTTTGGACGCTGAGATACGTGCTAGGACCCTGCTGAACCAAAGCCGGCAAAGCGAGATCGAGAACAGGATTCGGCGACTGCGCAAACGCCTGCAGGTGGTGCAGGCCAAGCAGGTGGAGAGGCATGTTCAGCAGCAGCTGGGTGGGTTCCTGCAGACTAGCTTCAGCAAGCTACCTAGTTTGGACTCCCTTCGCCAGCGCAGCCCGGCCGTGCTCACCCGCAAAGCCGAGGCCGCCCTTCGTCGAGTGGCCAGTGAAACCAGCACTTCCGATGGACTGAGCCACTTCCTGAAGAGCGGCTCTGTGCCCATGGAACTAGAGAGGCTCTCTCTGAGCGGAACAGCTAATCTGAGGGCAGCAGAGCAGGCCTTCGACTCAGATGTCACAGACAGCAGCTCTGGGGGCGAGTCTGACATTGAGGAGGAAGAACTGACCAAAGTGGACATTGAGCAGCGACACATCTCATTGTAAGTATACCAGGTAAACTGGTGGAGTTCATAACTAAAGATTTGGCGACATCCAGGTCTTTGTTCAGACCTTGTCCTACCTGTATTAAGTCTCCAACCAAATCTACAAATAGTTTAAAAAAAAAAAAAAAATCTATACCAGTATAGGAGTTTCCTGTGAAAGTCTCAAATTTCCCATCAGATGTTGAACTCTTGGATCTGTGTTTCAGTGAGACATTAACAATGTAAGTAAATTGGAAATGGGAGAAAGCTTCAAGTTGTAGGTTTAATGAATTGTGTCACTGGTACTGCTGACTGATGGTGTTCTGCATAAGATTTCAGCCAGCATCCTGTTTTTAGTTAAGTTTTGAATAAATCACTGACAGTTTTCACAATTGGGTCCTGCCACGGCTGAGGAAAGCATAGAGGATGTTACCCACTTATCTGTGAGCCTCATTTGTTTTTTGTTAATTTTTTCTAAGGAAATTTATATGGCTGGTCAAAGCAGGTGCAGTATCTTCTTCATTTTTAGCTTCATATTTGCAGAAACGCACCTGAAATGAGTTGCCTATGTTGCAGTCATTGCCCACAAATTGCAAAGCTTATTTTCCAGAATGTTAAGTACATTTTAATTGACAAGCAGTTGGGGATATAAACAAGGTCCACCAGCCGACAAGGCAATAATTAAGATGATAAATGCAGGTGTTCATGCTGAATGTACAGCCAGTAAGAATGGCTGGTCCTGTAGGCCAACTTTGCTGCCAGAACTGAAAAAAAAGAGAAACAGGTTGGAACTGTTCTTTCTAGTGGGTTTGAAATGGCATTTGTGAATTAATGCAAAACTGCTCCCATGACACTGCCGCTAATGCTGTTTCAGGTTTTAATGGATCTGGTACACAGCTGAATTTGGAAGGCTTACAAGTTAATGTTTGAGCTCCTAACAAAACCTGTTGCACAGTATTTTATGCAGCTATTTCTGTCCCCTTGAGATAGCATCCTTTCCAAGGGTCTAAATACAAGAAAAACCAAATATCTCAATCCTATGGTCACTGATGTCTGAATGTGGTGAGCATTGGTCCTTGTATGTAAGACGAGGTACTGTCATTCCTCCTAGCTGTAGAATTAAATTTCTTGAAGCAACAGTAAATGGTTCCTTATGATAAATATTGAGATTACATAAACATACATTTACCGGGCACTAGGATAATCCGAGATTAACTTTATGCAGGCATGCATATTTTATTATTTCCCCAGTGTCTGTTTTGCTGTTAAGTCCTTGTTATTAGATTGATTCTGTCAGACTCGCAGTATCAAGTAAGTTGAATCATTGCTGCAGTAATGTTGCCGGGTTTGTCCTGTCCAATTTTATTTACCAGCTCCAGGAAAAATGCCGTCCAAATGTATATATTTTCATATTCTGTTATGCCTGCAATAAACCCATCTCGTAACAAAGCTTGTATTGACAGCAGGTAATTAATAGGCATCCTAAAATTTATTGTAGAAGACAATAACAGTGGTCATTTAGTGACAAGAGCTTAATGAGATTAAATATACATCAGGTTTTTTATTTGTCACGTTATTAAACAAAGATGATCCTTGCTGAAATAAAGTCTGTCAAATGGGGTTGCTGAAAGAATTGGGATTATTTCAAGATTGTGATCACAAAGCACGTTAAGATGCCTAATGTAGTGCTGGGACGAACATGGTTAATAAAAGCCATTTATATTGCTCTGAACGCAGGCAGAGGCAGCATAGCAGCAGGGGCAGGGGGTGTGGCCGCGGCCCCTGTGTGTGTGCCTTTATTTTACAGCAAGACTTTACGATATGTAACACGTTATAATATAAAAATATCCCAGGAGTAAAGAATAAGTTGTGTAGGACTTTACCTCAATGAATTAACTACAAAACAAAGGGTGACAAATAAGTTAAATGTTGTTTTGTTTATTCCCGTACATAGACACTGCATTTTATTACTTTTTTTCATTCCTTGCCATTGCCGTTTCTTCACAATAAACAGCCTGCATTGTATGAAATTATAAGGTTACAACAACAATCGAGCTGTTTTGAAAATGAAAGCTAATTCCAGCACGGTACCGCTACATTTAAAATATTCATGCACTGTGTTATACTCCTGATTTTCCATTCTGAGAATGGGCAAATTCCGTTTTTCAAAATGACCAATTCCGTTTTTGCCGTTTTTACCAATTTATTAAGAATTAACAACGTAATTTGAACATAAATAACATTTTTACAATAAAAATCTATTGAATTCATTCATTTTTGTCATTTTGTAGTGAATATAAACATCTGTTTTTTGTATCTGAATACATGTAAATGAAAAAATATATATATAATATATATATATATATATATATATATATATATATATATATAATATTAATTATAATTTTCATTCAGATATTTGTTCCAGCACTATGTTTACATGTCTGGTCGTCGCACTTTTTTGTTTTGTTGGTTTTAATTATTTTCCAAATGGGTCATTCCGTGTCAATTCAATTCACCATGCGACTTGGATTTTTATGAAACTTGGTAAATAGTTAGATAATGCTAGGAGTTGCATAACTCCAAAGAGAGGTGGCATATCATAGCTTTTGTCTCCCAGACGTGAAAAACCTCACACATTTAGGTAAAAAGCTAATAACTTTTTACAATATTTATGATAGAGCTACAAAATCTTCAATATTAGAGTTGTAGCCATAGATTCCAAAAATCGCATCACTGCTTATCAGACTTTTCTGTGGTTACTCACACATACCATTCTGTATCATACATGGCAGGCACATACTGTCCAGGCTGCAGACTGTTGGTATCAATTCCTGCTGGAGCCTTTTGAGAGATTGTTAATTGCACATGGGTATTGGTCATCTTTTGAAAGACACAATATTTCCAAGTCCTCTTTTTAGTCAGAGGGACAAACTTGTGATGGCTGCGGGTACCAGTGATGTTCTTGGCAACCGACAGGCACTGCTCAGGTATTGTTGTTTAACATCTTCAGTAGAAATGAAAGAATTTCACTGCCTTGATGTTTCTCATCCCATGTGTACACTTGATGGAGAGTCAATGTTTGGTTTAACCCTTTGCGATCCATTTATTCAGCGCCTGTCAGAGGCGTCAGGTGTAATTTATTTTACACACGCTGTTTAAAAGTAATTTTATTCACAGTAAAACAGATTTAAAAGGCACTACATATCAAAAGGCACTCTGTAATAGGTCTCCAGCCTTGCCCCACTCCTTGTTTGCTGTATTTCACATATCTCTTCATAGTAGTGCATACTGATCAGTCCTCTCCTGATCACTTGATTTTTCACCAAACTCCTCAATAATGCTATCCAAGTCATCATTTTATTACTAGCTTGGCAAATGTCTGATTTTTCTTTGAGCGCTGGATGTGGAAGCAGATATCTTGTTTGTTTATGTCTGTGGTGAAGGGACTATGCGTATTGCTCAGATCCGCCTCCGTTGTGCGTGTGTGTGTTTTCCCCCAGCTTCTGTCAGCCTCTCTTGCCCATTGAAAGCTTTTGTCATTTTTTATCCGAAAAAATCTGAGTAGGGACCTGTGTGATGCCTTTTTGATGATGACGGACAGGGTTCGACATCGGACCGGAAAGGAAAAATTATAATGTTGGATCCGACATAGGACTGCAAATGGTTAAAGCAATAGCTTGCAAACTAGCTCTTGCTACAAGTTGTTTTACTGTTCCACCAATGCCATTGCCATCACAGGGGCTTTTTCCATGACTGTAGCAAAGAGGTTCCACTCTGCTTCAATACCCTAATCCTCCTTGTGGAGTTTTTTTAGGTTCTTGCAGTTCTTGTATTATGCAGCTGCTCCATCACTGAAGTAGTTGACACTGCCTGCATTACTGTGGTAATAAAACAGTGTACTGTAGTTGCTCCAGGATCCAATTCATCACACTACACAGGCTAAAGATCTTTTGGCGATTTTGGCCATAGCAGCTACTATTTTGAAGGTTCTGCTAATGCGAAGGGGTATAACACTACGATTTTTATTAAATAAATAAATGATTGATTGATAGTCTTTGAACGTTTATGAAATATTATTTCAATACCATGTGTGTTTTCCTTAAATAACTGTTAAAATAGGAATCACAAATCAAACAAATGTCACTCTCCTCAATCAAAAAGATCGAGGTTGTCTTGACAGAAATAGACGAGTTTACCACAGACTGGTCATTCATTAAAAGAAGTAGTGTGTCTCAATCTAACGTCTACTGTGAATACTGCCAGACAGACTTCTCTGTGAAACATTGTGGGCGTCATGACTGTATCACTTGAGTAGGTTAGAAGAAACACCAGCAATAAGCAAAATCTGACACTCCCCATTACTGTGTTTGTGCAAATGGGTTTTAAGTCGCTTTTAAATAATTATTGGATACTACACTGCATTTTGTGGTTTGACAGTTGCAGAGTAGTAAATGTAAATAAAAAAACAATTCCAAAATTATGGATTGAACAGCAAAAATTAGAGCATTGGCTTGCCATTTTAAGTTCTAGGGCTAGCAGCCCCTGGCTTAAAAAAAAATCTGGTACTATTTTTCCGCTACTATTTTCTACTTTCATAAGTTGGTATCTCTGGTCTCCACACACCGGACACAATGCGATTTGTTCGGTGATTAAAATGGTATTTTCACGTGACAATACCTTTCACACCAGTGGCGATGTCGTGGCAAATTTCGCCCACCCCCACCTATAAAAGTTTATTAACAAACGTTATTACGTGTCAAAACAACAACGCAACTATCGGTGTGTCTGTATGAGAGTTAGTTCAAATTAGGTTCATGTTTTTCAATATAATATTACAAATAACTGATATTAACAAATAATTGTTATATAGTAATTAAACCATATTTTATGTTTTGTCTTAGTCACACGCATATAGCATCCAGAGATAAATAACAAAAGCCAGAAAATTATCAACATTATGATTTAAATACAAATAAACGCACAAATATATTTTAGTTTTTACTGTTTGATACGATGCGATAGGCGAGTCTCCTGATTTTGTATCAGCTGGAAAAAAAAACATACAGCTAATAAAGTAGAATACATAATAGCTTTTCAGAATACATATTTAAGTAAAGGTAAACAAGTTGTACACACCAGTTCCCTGGAAATTGACTGCCAGATGTTCTTCCTCATTGTTGTGTCTTTATAATTTCTTGTGTCTTATTTTTTCAGCTCCAGGTATGTTGATACTGCAAGAAACATCTTTTTTTCCTGCCATTGTTTACTGAAGGCACGCAAGGGAAGCTGTTCCTTATCAGTCAGTTCCTAGCTGCCGTATCAAAAATACATTCCCTTGTCGCATCGCGTCTGGTGTGTGGAGACCTTAAGGCAATGAAGTTCATAATTTTCTTGTTGCCGGTAATACACTGTAAATGGATGGAGTGTTGCTTGGGACATCTCCCAGTGCTGCATCTTGACAGATAAATGAATACTTTTCTACAGAATCTAGCAGGACAATGAGAGAACTTACAGGAAGTGATATGGTCAAGTCCTTCAGATATGCAGCCTGAGCTTTTGCAAAGTGGTGCTGAGCTGCCTTGTCCACTGCAGCACAAGTAATGCTGATGAATTCTAACAGTGTCTGAGAGGTTCTTGGTTTGGTCTGTGCGCCATGAGTCCACTGCTTGTATTGGATGATGTCTTCATCATCCATCTCAGCTTCTTCAAAGAGCCCCTGTAGATAGGCTGACAGATTCTCTACCCCAAGGCATTCAAGGCAGCGATGGATCATGCACTGTCTTCTCTCTGTGGAGCATGCCAGTTGCAGGAATAGTTCCTTGTAATCTAGTTTAGTGCTGAAACCAGTAGCCTTAGATTTTGATGAATCTCACATATGCAGACACTGTGCATACCACTTGCATCTACAGTCAAGCACCAGGGCGGTCGCAGCTCGCACTATTTTGAAAATCCAACCCCAGACATTGGAGCAACATAACTTGGAATGATTGTTAACAGAAAACAAAACTATTACTGTCTGAAAGAAAACACTTCAAGGTATTTTCTTTAACTTACAAATATGATATAGAAAGGCTAAATTAATTGAGTAATGAAAGTAAATAAATACTGAAATAAATATCAAGATAGAAAAATCAGTACTCAAGTTTTAAAACTATGGATAAATAAGTTGAAGTGTTCTGTTTTTAATTCTTAATAAATATTTAGTAACTCTGAGCTCTTACCTTTCATTGCTGCCTTGTGAACTGAAAAGGGATCACAGCACTCGACTCCACTTGATGGGTTGAATATCTCTGTAGAAACACTGCCTTTTGATGATGGCACACAGTTGGATTCTTGCTCGCACCAAGTGTGCCCTGCGTTTGGATCTCCAGAGCAGCACCTTTTTATTTTCCTCTCCAATATCATTAATGAACAGCAGACCTACGGTCCTTGTAAAATTGATTTTGTGACACTCCTGATTGTCCGTCCGATAGAGCACTTTCTAGCTTCCACTTCAGCCACCCCTACACAATGACTTATCAAGCTTATTGTAATGTTGGGACTGAAACAATTTACAGTTATTAAATAAGCTCTTAAGTGTAGTTATTTATTATTATTATTTCTTAGCAGACGCCCTTATCCAGGGCGACTTGGTCATAAACAAATGCATTTCAAGGATCACAGTACAAGTATTAATACAATTAAGAGCAAGATAAAATACAATGACTTCGGTTCTAGCAAGTACCGAAGTCATTGTATAGACTACCTATTTTATATGGGGGTGTCAGCCCATGTATTCTGTGCGTTTTTTGTTGTGGCATGTCAATAATCAATAGTGGAAGGATTAACAAGTTGTAAAACTGCTAGTTTTGTAATTATAAAATATTAAAAGGACAATAAATTTAATACAAAATATTTATTGTTTTGATAGGATAACTCCTGTATTAATATAGATGGTACATTCCTACTACAGTAGACTGTAGAAAGAAAATAGAAACGTTGTCACTGCTGGTGACTTCTGTGTACCTGTTCCCACAGGAAATATCTGGACTGAGAAAATGTGCTGTTTCACACTTGAATGTATGCAGTACAGGATTATTTATTTATTTATTTTTTATTTATTAGCAGACGCCCTTATCCAGGGCGACTTACAGTCGTATTAGTCGTAGGATTAGAAAGAACATGGAAAATGAAATGTTCTGTTAGTGGTGAGCAAAATTTATAGAAAGTATTTTAAACACAACCAAAGAATAATGCAGTGGAAGTTATTTTAAGTATTTGGTAATATTATAATATATAATGCACTTCTGCCTGGCAAAATGTGTGGGGGTGTGTTTTTCTTTTTTTGGGGGAGAGGGAGGGGGGTTTATCATGAATATCTTGGGAATTTTTAAAGATCCCAAAATGAAATTCTATCCAGATTTGGATCAATGTTATGACTCCCTTGTGTGTAAATCTCAACTTGATGCCACCTATGCCACATCTTTTTGTGTGGTTTTTCTTGTTTTTGTTTTTTTTTACTCACCTGTGGACCTAGCGGACTGCTAAAAAAAAAAAAATAATCCTTTGACCCATTGATCCTCCATTTAACCATGAAAGGTATGTTTAACAATTCTTTTGGTGTGATTTTTAGATTCTATGACTAAAATATATCTGTGAATTTTGGTAGCTCTATCATACTTTTAAGTTATTGGCTTTTAAAAGCACTGTGTTTTTTTGCAACCTTGGCTACCCAAGAAAGGGGTGGTTCTATCTGGAACTATTAGGAATTGACCGCTCAAATACGTCTTGGTCAGGACATTATTGGACACAAGGTATTAAGAGGTGTCTGCCCATCTGATTTTATGTATGTTGCACTCGCATTTGTTCTTGATCTGCTTATCCAATTGTGGTCATACTTTGTTTGGACGTTCTTTACCACCACTTGAGAATCTGGGATAGATGTACGTAAATGTTGAGCTAATGTTGAGGAAGAAAGTTGGTGTTTTGACTGGTGAAGAAGTTCTTTTATGGGTCTCTTGCATGTGGGTTCAGCTTCTGTTGGTCACCTAGTCGAGTTCAAATAAATATCTTACCCTTTTCTTGCCTTGAGAAATAGCCTTATATTTAAATGGTTACTTCCTGCGATTGTAAGCTCTCCTGTCACTGGCATGGCATTTGGAATTGGAACTCCATCCACCCTGTAGGCTGGACAGGGGTGGCTTTATTTACATAGACAATAAGATAACAGGTAACACTTTTGTTAGTGTTTATGTAAACATCCCATCACAGATTAATTTAGTTGAATTTCCTGTTTGTCTTCCACCAAGCACCTTTTGACATTATAAATCAGGGTTCGACATTAACCATGGCCTGGCGGCTCTGGGCCGGTAGGGATCAGTTTGGCCGGTAGTTATGAAGCACCACAGGACCAACTGGGCCGGTAACATTTTTGAACTATAATGTGTCAGTGTGCCAGAAAGCTCAAAAAAAAAAAAAAATTACAAACCAATTTTTATTACCCCCCACCCCCCCCGATTAGCGGCGTAATTGAACTCTTCCGAACTTTCCCGCAGTAAGTCGTATTTGAAATGCTGTTGGTAATACTTTTTTTTTTACAACTAAGCAACCAACTGCACCAATAAGCCAAAAGTAAAGTGTTTAAATCAATAATGATGAAGAACATTTTGAAATAAAAATAAGATGAAAATATAGAGTGAAGTGGAAGAAAGATTTAATCTGGCTTCATGATGACAGTGAAACAAATGTCAGTTACCCAGACTTGCAGATAAAACAGCAGCTTTTTTGTTGGGGATTCAACATTTAGTTGCCCTCATATCCAGTCTTGCACTAATAGTTCGCAAGATAGCAGGTCTGCCGCTGTGACTGCAGCGAAAAAAGATGCACCGATGAATACCCAGATACGCTCATGGAAGCTGGACAACAGGATCGAATTGTCTAACGTTTTGATTTGGGATACAATGTGTTCAGGTCAGAAATGCCATTCACAATCTTTACAGGACTCGTTCGTATCAGCAGTAAGATTGGTGCTGACTTGGGAGAGGCTACACGCGACAACGATCTGAGAACTATTTTTATTATGATTATTTTTTTAATAGTGTTTTTTTTATTTGGATTAGTATAAATCCATTAACCTTTTGGCGTTGCTGTTACCATGGTAACAACTCGGTTGCAGGTTTACTTGTAAAAAAAAGAGTATCATTTGTACACATACATTTTCAAATCTTGAATACAGTATTTTCATTTGCTGACAAGCACGCTAATATGTGCATGTTAAATGGCTGAAAAATTACAATAGCGTATATTTAAAGGCTTCGCTTAGCCACTTTTTTTTGAGACATGGGCTCAATTTGGTTACCGTACACATTACTAAACATATGGAAATGAAAAACTGGGTTTTTTCAGTACCTAATCAGTTTGCATTCACAATGCAGTTTGCAAGTGCAATCGACGTGTTTTATATGGTGTGTGAACCAGATGTTTACAATATCCTGCAAGGCATACTGAAAGATGGCAGTTTCAGGTAAACACTAAAAAGGAGGTTTAATCAAGTTCAAATGATTAGTGTATGTTGTGAAATATGTATGTGTTCACGGAGTGTTTTGTATGCAGTTAGCTAATGCAGTGTCTTTTTTTTTGTGTTTGACACAGAGTACTGCCAGGGCGATCTTACTTTCATTGTTTTTATTTGTAAAAAGTAATCGCGGAGAGAAAGGCAGTACAGCCCAAAACGTCTTTGTAAGTTTCCCGCGGCACTCAATCGGTCAAGCTTCCTGCTATGCCCTTCACACAGAGACACTGAAAATAACACATTTTGTTTTCTTGATCGGTTATCCAGCAAAATATTTTCTACTCATTTAAATAATATTTGACTATTGTAAATCAATCAGAAAAAAACATGTAACATTACTTCAACTAATTTTAGCAGTACGCATTTACAAGTTCTCATTCACAGCGATTTACATCTAAAAAGAATGACATATGATAATATTTATACTATATTAACAGAAGCTGTTTATAAAAATCATTTTAGATTTAAGTAAATATCAGAAACTAACCGCAATTCTTCAACAAGAGAGAGAAGCACCGCCTCCTCTGTTTTGTTTGGTTGTCAGCAACATCACTTTCATATGTAATTTGCTTAAAAAAATAAATAATTGAATGACAGCATATAGTAAATAGAACAATGGAAAGCAGAAGTTGGTGCTTAATTTAAGTTTTTTCTTGTTTTTGGCAACAACTTCTCTTTTAAAGATGCAGCGGTCTGTCGCAAATTCGCACTACTAGCACAGAGCCTCTGTCATTCAAAGTGTTAAGTGTACAAAGATGTACCTGCCACTGTGGCATAAGTATGTGAAATTTACCCACCACATACCAAATTTAAGCCGCGTTTGGCAGATGTTAATTTTGATCCCTGCATCCATGTCAGACTTTCTGTATTTCGGCTGCAAAAATTCAGGATGTGCTATAGTACACACCAGGGTTGGGGTCAATTCCGAAATGTGTTGGTAAACTTCAATTCAAGAATTGGAATTGGAATTTTGAAATTATGAAATCTTCAGGATACAGAATTGGAATTTGAATTGGAATGAAAGGAAATAATTTAATTCCATGAAATTCCACTCATTTTAAAAAGGTCGAATGCCACATTTATTTTATACATCACTATAAACAATACTGATTGCAACAGCATTAATATATACTTTCAAATAGTGTATCTTAAGCATGGCTCAAAGCTTTCAAAACTTAGTTTTTTGCATTTTTGTAATGAGATGTTTAAGAGCTACAGTAGTCCTTAATTTAAGTTTTAAAAATGAGTGGCATGTAACAAGATAGGAGTGAAAAACTAATAGATGAATAAAGAAAAACAAATAATTAAGGACTACTGTAGCTCTTAATCATCTCATTATTTGAGAGCCACTGTGTGTGTGATTTTTTTTTTTTTAAATATATATATATAAAAAAAAAAAATCTCACACATATATACATACACAGTGCCTTGCATAAGTATTCACCCCCCTTGGACTTTTCCACATTTTGTAGTGTTACAACCTGGAATTAAAATGGATTTAATTTGGATTTTTTGTCACTGATCTACACAAAATAGTCCATAATGTTGAAGTGGGGAAAAAAATCGACATTTTTCAAAATTATTTACAAATAAAAAACTGAAAAGTCTTGATTGTATAAGTATTCACCCCCTTTGCTGTGACACCCCTAAATAAGCTCTGGTGCAACCAATTGCCTTCAGAAGTCACATAATTAGTTGAATGGAGTCCACCTGTGTGCAATTAGTGTCACATGATATTAGATTAAATACACCTGTTTCTGGAAGGCCCCAGAGTTTGTTAGAGAGCATATTTAAACAAACAGAATCATGAAGACCAAGGAGCTATCAAAACAAGTCAGGGATAAAGTTCTGGAGAAGCACCAATCAGGGTTGGGTTATAAAAAAAATATCCCAAACTTTGAACATTCCCCAGAGCACCGTTAAATCCATTATTAAAAAATGGAAAGAATATGGCACAACCGTGACTCTGCCTAGAGAAGGCCGTCCACCAAAACTCAGTGACCAGGTAAGGAGGGCATTAGTCAGAGAAGCAACCAAGAGGCCAATGGTAACTCTGAAGGAGCTGGAGAGATCCACAGCTGAGATGGGAGAAACCGTCCATGGGAGAACTGTAACCCGGACGCTCCACAAAGCTGGGCTTTATGGAAGAGTGGCGAGAAGAAAGGCATTGCTGACAGAAACCCTTGTCAAATCCCGTTTGGATTTTGCCAAAAGGCATGTGGGAGACACGGCAAACGTGGAAAAAGGTTCTCTGGTCTGATGAGAACAAAACTGAACTTTTTGGCCTAAGCGCAAAACGCTATGTGTGGCGCAAAGCCAACACTGCTCATCACCCTGAGAATACCATCCCCACGGTGAAGCATGGTGGTGACAGCATCATGTTATGGGGATGCTTTTCATCGGCAGGGACTGGGAAACTGGTCAGGATTGAGGGCAAGATGGATGGAGCCAATACAGGGAAATTCTAGAGGAAAATCGGTTTCAGTCTGCAAGAGACCTGGGACTGGGGCGGAGGTTCACCTTCCAGCAGGACAATGACCCTAAACACCCAGCCAAAGCTACACTGGAGTGGTTTAAAAACAAGAACCTAAATGTCATAGAATGGCCCAGTCAAAGCCCAGACTTGAGAATCTGTGGCAAGACTTGAAAATTGCTGCTCGCCAACGGTCCCCATCCAACTTGACAGAGCTTGAGCATTTTTGCCAAGAAGAATGGGCAAAAACTGCAGGATCCAGATGTGCAAAGCTGGTAGAGACTTGGCCAAAAAGACTCACAGCTGTAATTGCTGCAAAAGGTGCTTCTACCAAGTATTGACTCGGGGGTGAATACTTATGCAACCAACAAATGTCTTTTTTGTTTAATTAACTTTTGTGTCACAATAAAAAATATTTTGCACCTTCAAAGTGTTAAGTATGTTGTGTAAATCAAATGGTAAAAATCCCAATTAAATCCATTTTAATTCCAGGTTGTAACACTAAAAAATGTGCAAAAGTCCAAGGGGGGTGAATACTTATGCAAGGCACTGTATGTGTGTGTCTGTGTGTGTGTATATATATATATATATATATATATATATAATTATATACATACTGTGCGTGTGTGTATATGTGTGTATATGTATGTATGTATGTATATATATATATATACACACACACACACACACAGACGTGCTCAAATTTGTTGGTACCCTTACAGCTCATTGAAATAATGCTTCATTCCTCCTGAAAAGTGATGAAATTAAAAGCTATTTTAACATGTATACTTGCATGCCTTTGGTATGTCATAGAATAAAGCAAAGAAGCTGTGAAAAGAGATGAATTATTGCTTATTCTACAAAGATATTCTAAAATGGCCTGGACACATTTGTTGGTAACCCTTAGAAAACATAATAAATAATTGGATTATAGTGATATTTCAAACCAATTAGTTTCTTTAATTAGTATCACACGTCTCCAATCTTGTAATCAGTCATTCAGCCTATTTAAATGGAGAAAAGTAGTCACTGTGCTGTTTGGTATCATTGTGTGCACCACACTGAACATGGACCAGAGAAAGCAAAGGAGAGAGTTGTCTGAGGAGATCAGAGAAAATAATAGACAAGCATGGTAAAGGTAAAGGCTACAAGACCATCTCCAAGCAGCTTGATGTTCCTGTGACAACAGTTGCAAATATTATTAAGAAGTTTAAGGTCCATGGAACTGTAGCCAACCTCCCTGGGCGCGGCCGCAAGAGGAAAATCGATCCCAGATTGAACAGAAGGATAGTGCGAATGGTAGAAAAAGAACCAAGGATAACTGCCAAAGAGATACAAGCTGAACTCCAAGGTGAAGGTATGTCAGTTTCTGATCGCACCATCCGTCGCTTTTTGAGTGAAAGTGGGCTCCATGGAAGAAGACCCAGGAGGACTCCACTTTTGACAGAAAAACATAAAAAAGCCAGACTGGAATTTGCTAAAATGCATATTGACAAGCCATAATCCTTCTGGGAGAATGTCCTTTGGACAGATGAGTCAAAACTGGAGCTTTTTGGCAAGTCACATCAGCTCTATGTTTACAAGCTTTCAAAGAAAAGAACACCATACCTACAGTGAAACATGGAGGAGGCTCGGTTATGTTTTGGGGCTGCTTTGCTTAGCCTGGCACAGGGTGCCTTGAATCTGTGCAGGGCACAATGAAATCTCAAGACTATCAAGGCATTCTGGAGCAAAACGTACTGCCCAGTGTCAGAAAGCTCTGTCTCAGTCGCAGGTCATGGGTCCTCCAACAGGATAATAACCCAAAACACACAGCTAAAAGCACCCAAGAATGGATAAGAACAAAACATTGGACTATTCTGAAGTGGCCTTCTATGAGTCCTGATCTGAATCCTATCGAACATCTATGGATAGAGCTGAAACTTGCAGTCTGGAGAAGGCACCCATCAAACCTGACAGCTGGAGCAGTTTGCTCAGGAAGAGTGGGCCAAACTACCCGTTAACAGGTGCAGAAGTCTCATTGAGAGCTACAGAAAACGTTTGATTGCAGTGATTGCCTCTAAAGGTTGTGCAACAAAATATTAGGTTAGCGGTCCCATCATTTTTGTCCATGCCATTTTCATTTGTTTTCTTATTTACAATATTATGTTGAATAAAAAATCAAAAGCAAAGTCTGATTTCTATTAAATATGGAATAAACAATGGTGGATGCCAATTACTTTTGTCAGAGAAAATTGTGCATTCTTCGTTTTTTGTGGAGGGGTACTAACAAATTTGAGCACGTACGTGTGTGTGTGTGTGTGTGTGTGTGTGTATATGTATATATGTATATACAGTGCCTTGCAAAAGTATTCAGACCCCTGACCAATTCTCTCATATTACTGAATTAAAATGGTACATTGAAGTTTTGTTCAGTTTGATATTTTATTTTAAAACACTGAAACTCAAAATCAGTTATTGTAAGGTGACATTGGTTTTAGGTCGGGAAATATTTTTAAGAGAAATAAAAAACTGAAATATCTTGCTTGCATAAGTATTCAACCCCTGTGCTGTGGAAGCTCCCAGTTTACACAGATGAAAGAAATTGCCCTAACGAGGACACAATTACCTTACTATTGGCCTCCACCTGTGAACCATTAAAGTTGCTGTCACATTTTCTGGATAAAAACCCCACTGTTGAAGGATCATTGGTCAGGCTGTGAATCTAAAGGAAAACGAAGACCAAAGAGCATTCTACAGAAGGTACAGATAAAGTAATACAAATGCATAGATTAGGGAAAGGGTACAAAATAATATCCAAGTGTTCGGATATCCCAGTGAGCACAGTTGGATCAATAATCAGGAAGTGGAAGCTGCATCACACCACCCTGGCTCTGCCAAGAAAAGGCCGTCCCTCAAAACTCAGCGCTCAAACAAGGAGACTTGTGAGAGAAGCCACAGAGAGGCCAACAATCAGTTTGAATGAGCTACAGAGTTCAGTGGCTGTGAGTGGAGTAATGGTGCACCAGTCAACCATATCAAGAGCTCTGCATAACACTGGCCTGTATGGGAGGGTGGCAAGAAAGAAGCCGTTACTCAAAAAGTACCATCTGAAAGCACGTCTGGAGTTTGCCAGAAAGCATGAGGGTGACCCAGCTGCGATGTGGGAAAAGATAGAGCTTTTTGGCCAAAACTCAAAGCGCTATGTGTGGCGCTAACAAAACACTGCCCATGCCTCAAGACACACCATCCCTACAGTGAAGTATGGTGGTGGCAGCATCATGCTGTGGGGATGCTTCTCATCAGCAGGGACTGGGTATCTTGTTAAAATTGAAGGAAGAATGGATGGAGCAAAATACAGGGAAATACTGCAAGAGAACCTGCTTCAGTCTGCTAAAAAACTGAAGCTTGGGAGGAAATTCACCTTTCAGCAGGACAATGATCCCAAGCACAAGGCCAAAGCAACATTGGAGTGGCTCAAGAATAAAAAGGTGAATGTCCTACAGTGGCCCAGTCAAAGTCCTGATCTCAATCCCATTGAGAATCTGTGGCACTATTTGAAAATTGCCGTCCACAAGCGTCGTCCAACCAACCTGAACAACCTGGAGCAAATCTGCCAAGAAGAATGGGCCAAAATCACTCAGACACTGTGTGCAAAGCTGGTACATACTTACCTCAAAAGACTTAAAGCTGTTATTGCAGCGAAAGGTGGCTCTACCAAATATTAATGTGTCGGGGTTGAATATTTATGCAAGCAAGATATTTCAGTTTTTTTTATTTTTCTTAAAAATATTTCCCAACATAAAACCAATGTCACCTTACAATAATTGATTTTGAGTTTCAGTGTTTTAAAATAAAATATCAAACAGAATGAAATTTCAATGTACCATTTGTAATTCAGTAATATGAGAGAATTGGTCAGGGGTCTAAATACTTTTGCAAGGCACTGTGTGTGTGTGTGTGTGTGTGTATATATATATATATATATATATATATATATATATATATATATATATATATATATATATATATATATATATAATGTGTGTGTGTTTTATTTTACTAGAAAATTGCCAATCATTTGTTGTAATACATGTCATGTTACACTGAAATAACTGGAAGTAAAACAAAGCACCACACCAGTAGCAGCTTTCAGAATGAGAAGTAGTACATGCCACTTGGAAGTTAAACTACCTCCCCTTGTCCTTTTAGTTCCTGTATTTCCTGTGAATTGGGAGTGGCAGTCAGCTGCATGCCTTATAGAGCAAGGCATTGGTCACTGTGAAAATAGTGAATCTAGGAGATTTCCACACATGGAAAATGTGAGAAAACAAGGACTAACAACTTAACAAGGACTAACAACTTAACTCAAGGGCTCTGGACTCTTGACCGGAAGGTTGTGGGTTCAAGCCCCAGTGGGGGACACTGCTGTTGTACCCTTGAGCAAGGTACTTTACCTAGATTTCTCCAATAAAAAAAACCCAACTGTATAAATGGGTAATTGTATGTTAAAATAATGTGATATCTGTATAATGTGAAATCTTGTAACAATTGTAAGTCGCCCTGGATAAGGGCGTCTGCTAAGAAATAAATAATAATAATAATATAATGAAAATGTTTTTAAATGTATTTCTAGCATGTGTCCCTACACTCTCCCTTACTGCAACTTAGCACACCTGTGATGTGTATTAAAGTTCTGGTAAACAGAAAGCATCCCCCTGTTTTAATTTCAAATACAGATGAACCCACTTTTATATCATGATTGCCGTGCAGGGATAATTTGTGATATAAAGCGGGTCATGATATAAACCGGGTTTCACGTTTGCCTACAGCACTTTACGAGTGCGAGAACAAAAGAAAGAAAACTCACGGTGAATTAAAGAGCAGTGTTTTAATACAGTAGTCTCCGGCTAAGAGAACACCTCTGGGGAAGCAAGCAAAGTGTTCTCTTAGCCAAAGTGTTCTCTAAGACGACCTTGGATAAAGACGTCTGCTAAAAATAAAACAAACAAATAGGGGGTCCCTGCTTCTACTTTTATTTTATTTTCCCCTCCCCCAATATTTTCTTTGTGGCGCTAAATAGTCTGCTGCTTAACCCAGATGTGTGTGTTTTAGCCTTTTATTTTATATCTAAGTCTACAACTAAAATGAAATCTGCCGCAGGTTGTAAAATGAACATGCAGGCCTGGCTGAGGTGATCGAAAGCCCCTGCCAAGTGGATCCATCAGAGCAGGAAGGTGTGTGTGTGTGGGGTGTGGTTGTTTTTTTTTTTTTTGTTTTTTTTTTTTGTATATAGGGTTGAGGTCTCGCTCAACTTCCTGTTCGTTTTTATCACATTGATGGAGCTTGTTGATGTCTCTGTGTCTGTAATATATGAACACAGGTAGCAGCCTTTGTCGTGCTTGGCACAAAAATAAAGATCATTGGTCATTATTTTTCAGCAGTCTTGAAAATCATAGAAATGCAAATACTTTCTTTATCTCTTTAGACTTTAGTCCTAAAGAGTTTTAATATTACTAAATATATTAGTGTTTTATAGCTGTGGATGAATCATAAAAATAGTTGTTCTTTGGAGTCCATGTCTGAGTGGTTAGTGTTGGTATTATGGGCGATGCAGTTTTTATCTTTCATAGCAAAGAGGTGTCATTAGAGTAAAGCAGTCCTGCTTACATTTATTGCTCTACTGGCAACTTGACCACTGCATAATTGTGTGCTTTTTTTCTGTGACCTTGGGATAGTGGGTCAAAGTGAGCAGGGCTTTAGCCTCAAAGGTGCCCAAAGTAATTTCATGCTTTGAACAGAGAATTTCCATTGCTCAAGGGAAGCAGAAAGGATTTCAAAATGATCTGCATTCCGGGTTGAACAAAACCTATTAAAATACTTGTCTAGATGGGGGAGGGGCTGTCTGCCTGTTACTGAATGGTAAAATGCTGTAAAGGGGTTTGGAGTAATTGCAGTATTAATATAATTAATCAAAAAATAAATGGCCATTTTTAAACGTAGATGGAAACAGGTAATCGTGAGTGTTTTTATTTTTTTGGTCTACCTTATCCCTAACCCTGCTGATATGTATACCAGAACCATTGCATGATCTGTATAAGAAGTTAGTATTGTTTCCTTTGTTCTACATTCATCTGTCTGCTTTGTTCTGTATTTACTCTGGGTTGTGTTGATATATACACATCTCCACATATGCATGGTAAATGTCCCTTTCTGTATTTGTGGTGGCTGGTGGCCAACATTTTTGGGTGTTCACACCTCTGATGCAGGTAGGGGGGTGGTGTCTGGGGGCCAACCTCAGTGGTAGAAGCACAGTCCAATAGATCTGTTTGTTGTTGGAAGCGATACAAAAAGTTTGTTCTGTGATGTCTTATCGTGGCAATTATTATTATTTTTTTACATTACTTTATTATTAAAATCAGGAATGTCGGCCATCATAGCTTTTTCAATTGATAACATGGCTAAAGCATTTTATTGTTGGGTTTTCATACTGTTTGTCAAGAAGGTTTTTTTAAGAACATAAGAACATAAGAAAGTTTACAAACGAGAGGAGGCCATTCAGCCCATCTTGCTCGTTTTGGTTGTTAGTAGCTTATTGATACCAGAATGTCATCAAGCAGCTTCTTGAAGGATCCCAGGTTGTCAGCTTCAACAACATTACTGGGGAGTTGGTTCCAGACCTTCACAATTCTCTGTGTAAAAAAGTGCCTCCTATTTTCTGTTCTGAAGTTTTTATCTGCTTCAGTGTTGAGAAACAACTTTTTGCACCTACTGTAGCCATTGGAGTGGTAATAACTATCTTCAAAATCTCAGTTTTCAACCATAACGTCTATGTTTTTAGATACTGTATCAACAGTTATATTTTCCAGTGTAACTATTTCACATTAATGAAGTTAGCATGCAAAACAGTACACAGTATAAATAATGATCGTAGAAATACATAGACAAGCTTACCATGAAATGTTTTCTTTTGTAAATCCCCCATTCACGACATAAAAAAATCAGTGTTGGAACATGTACCAGTGTCTCTGCGGGTAGCTGTCAACATCAGAACTATTTACACGTTTGCTGTTTTAAAAGTTCATTAAATTATCCTTTTAGCACCGAAGTCAAAAAATGACTTGTACTCTTTCCAAATCAAAATCTTAATTCTCAGGAGCTTCCATTGAAATTTGTCGTGTATGATCCTCATGTAAACGAGAGCGTTTGCTGGTCTCCACTCTGAACTCTCTTCTTACAGATAGATACATGTATTGTAATTGCTGCAAGTTTTGTGAAAGCAGGAAATCTGTGGAATAGTTCTCAATAAAAACCCTGCAGGCCTCATCCATGGTCTTAACCATGATTTGTGAGCATGTATTATACTTGTCCAAATTCTTTGCCGAGAGTATAGGGATGAAAAGGGGAAATCTGCATTTTTAGAAATGCACTGCTGTTATTGTTTTGCGTTTTATTAAAATGTCCTGCCTAGTTTTTCTCTTGATTTAAACAACTTTTTTTTTTGGGGGGGGATTTTGCTTTGACCCCCAACTAGTATAAATCAACACATATCAACATATATATATATATATATATATATATATATATATATATATATATATATATATATATATATATATATATAATATATATATATATATATATATATATATATATATATATATATATATATATATATATAAATATTTAATTACCACTGTATATGCATAAACTGATGTAATCAATTTAATATGCGTAATCGTTTTTAAAGCGTTACTTGCAATGTTGCACAGTAATCCACAGCTCCACGTGTTACTACGTGTTTTTTTTTTGTTTTTTTTTTACCCTTTCATAACATTGATGAATCGGCTCTTTTGGAGAACGATGTATTGATAGTGAAAAATTAGGCATCACCCCAGCTTTAATAAAATGAGGACATTTTGTTATGACTTCAAGTCTGGAGAAGGTTCATTTGTTAAACAGAATCTGTGTAAATAAGAAACAGTGCTTGTCAGTGATTTTAAAAGGAACACTGTCAGTTTATCATTGAAACCACTTACTTTAGTTGAAAGTTAGAGAATCTGAAAATGCAGATTATCCCCTGCAGGAAATGCATATCCCTGGAGGCCAAGATATAGTGGAGGAGCCTGTATTTATCACGCATGCAGAGAACCACTAATGCAGTTGTCATGATATTTGCTTTTTGTATTCTTTATTGAGACACTCTTAATGTCTGTCTGTCTGTCTTCACTTGTGTGCACATGTATACACTTACATTTTAACTGCTATGTTTTGTACAATGTAATTGTATTGCAGTTGTTTGTTGGAATAAACGTATGTATACGGTTCATTTCAAAGTGTTATGGTCTATAATAACATAGAGATTTATGTTTAAACATAGTTAAAGAATAATGGTAAAATGAGGGTTAAACTGTTTAAATTCTAAAGTGCCAGCACTGGTATGATATTTCCTATTGGATGACAACCACTGTGTCTTACAATCCCCGTCGCCTTGTTATAGTAACTAAACGTACTATGAAACACTGATTTCAGCTTGGGTCTGAATAAATTAGGAGTAATAAAGACAGAGGTTGCTAAGGACCAACAACAATGCACCCTGTCAAATACACCAGAGCATGTCATCATAAACTACCCAGGGTGCAATGCAGCACATTAGCAGCTAGTGAACTAGAATGGCTAGAATGCAGATGAACTGAGGAAGATGCTGAAAAAACTCAAATGAAAACCATCAGGAGTTAATCCTGCCAGCTAATGTAGGCTATATCTCCCTCACACAAAGGTCACGCTAGCTTTTCTGTTCATGCGTTCCTGAAACACACATGCCCAAAGTTTTGCATCCTATCCATCAAATACTAAACTATTGTTAACACAAAGGCTAATAAAATCCAGAGATGTGCATTTTGGTACATTTTTATGAATGTTTAAACTCTGTGCCATTTGGTAGTTTGAACAATATATACATACAGGGTTAGAAACTAACAATATTGTGCTACTAGTCCAAAGGTACCTTTTGAAACTTGGTAGTCCTGATGTAAACTTACTAGTCCTTTTGTGAAGTGCCTAAGTTGGAATCAACAACAGTTGGGGTCCCTAAAATAGGCTTGGATTATATTTTGCTAAATAAACAGTAATAAATTTAGACTTACATTATTTTTTATTTTTTTTTAACAAAGCACATTTTGTAAACGCTCATACAGATCAATCAGTCTCCTGTTTGCAGACTGTACTGTGTGCTGAGAAACTGACACTGACCGCACCAGACGGAATGACGGAGGAAACAATTCTCTCAGCTGTGTCACCTTGCCGACCACGAAGCTCTCCCTGAAATTGACACCGATGACACAAATAAAATGTTTATGTTATTGTATATTTACATGTGTTGCTATTTACAAAAACGCTGTCTGGCTATGAATTACTATCTACAATAATTAATGTACTCACGTACACATGCAGTCTTCACTAAAGTCCGAATTTAGACAGTACGTTTCACTGTAGCCCTCGGGATAAAATTGTTAGGTGGCTATTTTTTTTTTTATTATTAGCATTGGGAGAAAACCGCTTCTGCAAGTACAGTAGAATCTGCCAGAACTGACGGATTCTGAATCTACTTTAGATACTAATGAGAGCATAACAAATACAAAAGAAAAAAGAGGGAAACGCAGATCTTTAAGAAAGCTAGGAGACTTTGTATAAATTAATTTTATATTTTTAAACGCTAAAATAACAGTTCTGCTGGTGCGGCATCCACACTATATATTGACAGAACAGGTGATTTATTTGCACTATACTGGACCTTATTTTCCCCCATTGGTGCTTGAGCCCTGGAGCGCTCACAGAATCACCGCCTGTGCATGTATTATTCAAACAAACTGATTATCGCTCACCAGTACTGTATTGGTATAAGAAAAGTGTGTTTTTAAAAAAAAGTAATTTCAGCTTCCAATCTCTTAAAATATGCTGACGATAATGTAAACAACACCAAGCTACAGACGGCGAGTCCCAGCTTTAAACGTGTTACTGTTTATAGATAAAAACTCAACTTTATTATGAATATATTGTGTTATTATGTTTTAAGCAACATACTATGATAATGTTCTCGATTAAACAAGCCACGGATAGTTCATCTCCCATTCAAAATTATAAGAACGTATTTTTCGTTTGCGTTTTTCTCCATTACTACTGTTTGCAACTGCAAAATCAGTCACTGTAGTACTCGTACAGTCAGATGTAGATGGCTGAGATGCAGGTGGGTGATCATCTTCATGAGAATTCCCTGAAGTTGCTGACTGCTTAGCAAAATAAACTTCAGATTGACAACTAACTTGCTATCAGTGTACACTCCACACTAGGTATTCATTTTTATGGTTAAAACAAATCTGTCAGCACATCCCTGTTAAACTATTGGGGAAAATTAGAAAAGCACAACGTTAAATTAGGCGACTGCAAAAATGAAATGCGAGTTAAAAGCAGTGTTGTAATCGAGTCAGTGGGGGAGGTCTTTGACATGCCAAGGTTGAGTCGCAGAGTTTTCTCGAGTCGAGTCACCGATCTGATTTGAGTCATTAGTTCTGCATTTAACCATTTATTTACAATTTTATTGATGCAGCCTGAGTGTTTTTCACTTTCTCAACAGCGAAACTGTTGGATTTTTTTCAGGTACCTTAACCTAGAGTTGTTGACTCAAGTCGGTGACTCGGACTCAAGTCCGACTCGAGTTACTTTTTTTGGGACTTGAGACTTGAACAAATTGACTTGGGACTTGGACTACTTGACTTCAGACTTGACTTGGGACTTGATGAAAATGACTGACTTGACAACAGTAAAAATTCAAATACTACACCGATATTACGGCTCATCTCGCTCTCTCTCTCGCTCTCTCTCTCTCGCTCTCAAAAGTAGCCAAATTGTGTTTTTTAAACCAGCCAAAAACCTGTACCTTTAAGACTTAAATATATATTACAAAAGCATATGTAAATTCTACGTATTTATTTAAAATAAAAAAATAGTTAAGTAATGTTATAAACTATTTTATTTATTTATATATGGGCTTTGCTTCTTTTTCTCAATTTACAGTACAAGCACTGCTGCTTATGTGATGAGATCAAATGCGGTAGATCCATGATTTTTAAAAAAAAATTTATTCGAGGTAGTATAAAATTAAATTGTCCTGAACTGTCGACGTATAGTCTATAAAACAAAAAATACAATTATAAATTGGAATTATATTTGTACTAATGCAGTTCTTAATTTGTTACAAATTAATTAAAAAAAAAAAAAAAAAAAAAAAAAAAAACTTTTTCTACCTTTATTATTATTATTATTATTATTATTATTATTATTATTATTATTATTATTATTTATTTCTTAGCTGACGCCCTTATCCAGGGCGACTTACAATTGTTACAAGATACCACATTATTTGTACATACAATTACCCATTTATACAGTTGGGTTTTTACTGGAGCAATCTAGGTAAAGTACCTTGCTCAAGGATACAACAGCAGTGTCCCCACCAGGGATTGAACCCACGACCCTCCGGTCAAGAGTCCAGAGCTCTAACCACTACTCCACACTGCTGCCCTATTAAACAAGAACCCTGGTCAAATGCATACGAGTGTCAATCATCTGTAAGAATCCCCATATTAACCAGTCTTGAGGAAAGAAGTAGACGGGTTCACCATTTTCTTCAGTCAGATTTGCTGAATGCAAGTGTGGGCATTTGTGTGATTTGTCATTTTATTGGATGCTGAGCTCCAGAGCAAAGTCATGCCACAGGGGGAGGCTGTGGCATTTAATTTGATATAGAGAGTTTGCTTCTAACCTTAAAACATAGCAGCTACAAAGGAAAACAGTCCAAGTATTATTATTATTATTATTATTATTATTATTATTATTTATTTCTTAGCAGACGCCCTTATCCAGGGCGACTTACAATTGTTACAAGATATCACATTATTTTTTTTACATACAATTACCCATTTATACAGTTGGGTTTTTACTGGAGCAATCTAGGTAAAGTACCTTGCCCAAGGGTACAACAGCAGGGTCCCCGACCGGGGATTGAACCCACGACCCTCTGGTCAAGAGTCCAGAGCCCTAACCACTACTCCACACTGCTGCCCCAAGTAGCAACTAAGGCTAAGTCAGAGTTTTAAAACCATTGCATACTTGCTCATATATGCTCCAGTTCAAAATCAATAAACTCAACCTAATTTTTTTAATATTACAGAAAGAAATGTAGAAAGGCTAAGGGTTTAACATAATAATGCATGTTACAAAATACTAAGAGGTCAATTGTATTTTGAATAATCCTACTAATGTAAAAGACTGGTATTGAAGCTGCTGTTTCATAAACACATGGAAAATACCCCAGCAGCGCAAACAAACACTTTTTTTTTGTTTGTTTTTTGTTTTACTGCTCTAATAATTGATCTATTCACCCACTCTGACAAAATCCACAGACCACTTCTTAAAAATTAATTGAAAACAATAGTTCCGTCCTCAACCTCCTTTCGTCTAGTTGATTGTGCTTGTTCCCCAAATTATGCTGCTGTGGTCTGGTCTGCCCATTTTTGTTTTTGGCCAATTCCACGGTGTCGGATGTACGTTTTGGACACTGCAGACCTGTAGCATCTACACTGACACAACTTGCTGGGTTTATTTTATGGTATGATAGATGCCTCTAATTAGTCTAGTTGTTTCATTACATCAAAATTGTCATATAATAAATATCCAATCCAGGAGGGGCAAAATACACTCTGTTGGACATACTCGGAGAAATGTATTTTTCCAGCATAGGTACAGAAACATTCAGATTGTTCTGAATTAGGAAGACACTGATAATAAACTCTGTTTATCTTTTAGGTAAGACTTAAAGTAATGAATTGTATATTATGTATTTCAAATGACATGTATTAGTTCTGAAATAGGAATGTTTTTCTTCAGTGTCGGACGTACATTTCTGAAAGTGTTGGATGTGCAAATACTATTTTAATTTAAAAAAAATAAATAAACTTTTATTCTGACATGCAGTATATTACGTGCAGGATACATGAACAGTATAGTAACCTGATGTAATCTGAAGTGCAGTACACCCTAATGTGACCTGCTAATCTAGAGCCTAGAATGGGGTAGTGAAAGTGAACTTTCCCCTATTTCCTGCAACTACTGGAGCTAATCTAAATCAAAATACAAAACTACAGTATGGAACCTTAATGCAACCTACATAGGCTAACCTAGAGCCTAGAATTGGGTAGAGAAAGTGAACTGTCCCCCATTTCCTGCAACTACTGAAGCTTCAATCTTCCTAATTACATACTTTTGGAAGTATATAATGTGGTCAGGAGTATCGTGCCATTTCCCTTTTGTTCCAGATGGACACATGGCATTGACTTTGTAGATGTGTTGACCATCCTCTTTACTCAGCTCGGAGACAACTCCTGGAAATATGTTGCCATCGTACTCCCCTAGAACCCAGTCCCTTACCAAGAAGACTTCTTTGCAAGAGATATCCTCCTCTTGATTTGGTTGACCGCTGGACTCACCAAGGGTCTCATCTAGGTTTTTGTCCTTAATTAGCACCTCCGTGAAATGACTGAAGTCAGACGTTTCAGCTACAACCAAAGTATACTTTTCCTTTGGTCAAATGCTGTGGATTTTTGATAGTATTTGGAATTACCATGGTTCCTTCCTAGTGAGACTCAACCATATTCCTCTCCTTTTCAGTTTGCTCTCTTGGGACATACAGAATATTTATTCCTGGATTTCTCTCCTTAGCTGCTCTGTAGAAGGCAAATGGTGTTGTTTGACCCTTTCCACTACGAACATAGCGCCTAACTGATCTTTTCACTGTTCCTCCAATCCTGTCAACAACCCCTATGCCGTGAGATGTTGCGAAAAAATGCCAGCTAACTTTGAAGCTGAACTTCTCCCACAAATACAGGTTTGAGAAGAGGAACCGCTGTTTGAATTGAGCTAGCCCCATCTGAAAAGATCTTAACTTCTTTGGTTGCAGGGTATTTGTTCTTCAGTGATTCAAGGATGTGGGTCATGAAGGTGTATGTAATTACAGAAAGCCTGATCCTGTAGTGAGTACATTTTGCTATGCTATTTTTGGGCTATTGTAATGAATCATTAATGTCTTTGCTACTTGACCTGTTTTTGTTTACATGCTCTTTTATGATTAATATGTTTGGTATAATATATAAGCTATACTAAGAACCTTTCTGAACAATAATAATAATAAAAAAAATAATAATTCCATCAGATTAATGCCGACATACTAGTATTTCCTATTAATGATGTTATCTTAGCTTAGTGTGTACTGTATTCTTGGATGAATGTTGATTATCACACCACCTGTTCAATCATGTGCTCATACCAGGAAGTTGAAAGTGATACATGATTGCACATGAACAGGTGGCAGTAATTAAAACTTAAAATATGGTGCCAGACATACAGGTGTCCAGACGTACAAAAAAATGTACGTCCGACACCAGGGATACTAGCGTATTAATTTCCACTGTTCATTGCGCTGCTAGGAACTGTAACCAAACTATTTTAATAGTAATAGTGTGTGTACGCATTACGCCCGACCTAAACATGAAACGGTTCTTTAGTGTAGACGTTTTGTGGATTAATTAAAACGTTTTTGAGTACGTATGAAACGGTTATGTAGTGTGGACAGGGTCTAAATGTATCTTAATCAATGCTGTTATATTGCATAACAGTGTCTTGTTTTGTTTTGACAAGCAAGTATTTTACGGTCATGTCTGCGTCCCTTCCCATTCTGTGAGTCCCATGAATGCAAGACAAAAAAATATTTTTCCGTGCAATGGATTTATTTTGCATCTAGGACGGAAAAATATTGCTTTAACGTAACCTCTGCTCATATATTCCTTTTGTAAGCCGTAATAAATCCTTGTAAATTTTAAAACGCAGAGCAGTTCTGAGCTATTTGTTTTCTTGGGTCACCAGTTTTGCAGCAGTTAAGCAGAGATTCTTCTTCAGTGCCATTCAAGAACATCTCTGCTGTCAGGCACTGTACAGTAAGAGCAGGTTGACTGGAATTGCAAAGTGGATAACTTGCTGACAAATAATTTTAAAGCCATGATAAATGGCACTTTAGACAGTGATTTGTATTTGTTCAGTGCAAGTAATGTACTTTTATTATTTATTCCATCATTTTTGTGGTGTTGCATAGGCAAAATTCCGTCAGTTTAAGATTTAGACTTCAAATTGTTAAGGATTTTTGATGCATGCCAATTGCCATGGTGACACAGTCTGATGGTTTAAAAAAAGTAAAACCATTCAACCTAGAATCTTATCTCTTAATTTACTTAATTTGCATCAGGAATCCTCTGTTTCTGTAATTCTTGCATCTGCCCATGAAGTTCCAGGCTCTTGTGTCTGCAGATACTGTATCCAAGCATGGGAAATAAATGTAATGCATTTTACCTTACTTACCCAAACTCGCACATACTACAGCAGAATCGGGATTTTAAGTTCAGAATTATTTTGTGTTGCCCTAAATGATGATTTAAATGTGTTTGATTTATGTGTAATGCAACTGATTTGAATGCACCAAAGCAGGAAAATCTGGTTTCATAGCAAACTGTTCAGTAAGTCAGATTTATTGTTTTGTTAGCGTGGATGTGGGTGTATGAAATGGCTAACAATCTATTGTAGGAAAGGTATAGGGCCCAGGATGCAGAGTATGAAACACGGATTTAACCATGTAGGTAGAGTTGCTTTATGTTGGATAATGCAATCGTCAAACCCTCCCTAACTACTGGTGACATCTATAATTCACTAGATACATCTGTATTAATTTCTTGACAACCTAGCAAGTCTGTTTCTAGTGCAGAGATGGGAATTGCACACGCCTATAAATTGCTCGGCAGTTTGAGCCATCAGTTGTGGTGTGTGTGTTGCGTTTGTGTTTTTTTGGGTTTTTTTTACGAATTCGCAAGACTGCTTTTATCCTTTGTTAATAAGGTTAATAAGAACAGACAGACAGGAAGTTGGGCAGGTAGAAAAGTGATTTGCATGGGGGTTCCTTAAACTCTGATGCCAGTGGAGTGTTAAACTGAGGTGTGCCGAAGCTCATAAAACAAGCCCTGGTGCCCCACACTGCTTTGCTGTGGGAGTCTCCTCATTCATAGCTGCTTGTTACTGGGGTTCTGCATGGTAAAGCACAGGGCAGCCTCTTGGCCTAGCCTTGTAGTATTACAGTCATTGTTCAATCTTGCCCTTGGAACTGCTTTGGTACACTCGCCGCTACGATAATGGTTACATTTTGTACTTGAAAGGGAATGTAGGTTATTGTCATAACCCTATTTCCCTGAAATTGAACTGTAACCATTAACCTTCAAGGTCGCTGCGTCCATGATTGCAGCAGGCTTGGAGGAAAAATGAGGTCTGTGAGAGCATCCTTTTTGTGCCCTCGGGAGCGGGCCATGACTGTGTCACTGGCTCAGCGAGCAGCTTTGGCATATCATATTCAGGATTCTGCTCTGGGTTGCACCAGCTATACGTAAGTCTCGACTGTCCTTAGTTGTTAGTAGTTAGTTTATAACTAAGCGCACTCTTATTTCAATTGCACCACACGTACTTAAGACGATGCTTTTGTTAGTTTATCACTAAGAGTGGTTAATACGAAGTCGTGATGTCATCGGTGCTCTGTAGCCAGTTAGAAGTGAGGATATTTCAGAGGGCTTGGTCAGTAATACAGATAGAAACTCCCACTGAAGAAACACGTATGGACATGACCTTTTAAACTTCTGAAAAAATAAACACTTAACTTCATGGGAATGTTAATGTTTGTTTAATTTTAGAGATTAATTGATTATTACAATTAAATGCGGGATGTTGAGGGCAACCCTTTTTTTTTTTTTTTTTCTTCGTACTTCATATCTTCAACCTTAACACTGCCCTGTGTTATTTATGAAAATCAATATAATATAGATAGATCAAATAGATAGATATAAAATGTTACGATTAAAAAATATATCTATATAGTGTTGTCTCCCTGTCACCTCACACTCACTTCTGACAGACAAGCTGACAAGACAGGAACAGGCGCAAATATGGACCGTTGTTAATGGATTTTATGGATTTTACATTGCAACAACTCGTACTAGATGAATGTAGTGTCTTTTTGTTTGTTTTGTTTATTTTTGTTCTTGTTTTTAGATCAAACAGCCAGAAATATTTAAGACATTTTTTATTTGTTTTATCATTGGATCTGCTATTTGCAAGGACTTTTGAGATACATTTTAAACATGCTTCTGGATGCATAAAGGGACTAATATCCTTGTTTATTTCCTCTGTAAATGTCAGGATGAGAAACATCCTGACATTATCTATCTTGCAGGATACATTGCAGGCCTAGCACTTGAAGCTTTGTTTGCAGGATCATAATAGAAGTCATGTATTGGCACCAAAGGCATTAGTGCATGACCTGAGCTTTCTCTTCCATCTCTCCTTGTAATACAGATATGTATCTCTCACTACAGCTGTGTTGCAGCATGAGGCATTCTTGTGAGATAACTGCTAGACCCAGCATGGATTTCAACAGTGGCAATATGTTCAGGTTTTCAGTTTAGAATGTTACAAGAAACATTACAACCATGATTTGTTTTGCTGCTGGTTTTTTGGCTCGTTGCATTTCGGTCCTGGAATTGTCTTCCCTTTTAAACAGACACATTTAACCACCAGAAAACTGATTGATTTGCTGCTTCAAATGCTATTCTCTTCAACATTAAATACTGTACTGTTCACTTTTACAGTACTTTGTTTGATAGTCCAATTACATTATAGGTAAGTTTGTGTTTTGACCTGCTACATAACTATAGTATTTAAAGTATGTGTAGAGTACATTTTAAAGGCATACTTACGTGTTTAGTTGCTGACTTTCTGTGTCTTGATATATTGCAGCATTCCGTATAAAGGCAATTTTATATTGGACCAGGACACCTTGCTGAGATCTGGTTAACTTAGAGTGCTTGGTTTTAGCAGTCCCAGGTTCCATGACGCAATGATGTTGATATTGATAGTGTACACAATAATATAGCACCTCAGGGACTGCGGAGTACAATATCATGTCACATTTATTTGTGGTCTTTTCAGAAGTTAATCTTTACCCGAAGGTAAAGAAGAAAAGTAAATCCATGCTTGCTTATATCTTCCAATGAAAGGGTGCTTATTGGAACCAGCACTGCCCGGCAGATTCTTTACAGCCCATTGTAATCTGATACTGTAGGGAAAGGGGGGTGCCCTCTGTCCTATTCTTTTAGAGCTACATTTTAAGTATTCTGAAGGGGCGTGTGTATATTGGTACCAGATTAGCACATTTATTCTGCTTTTAGTTTAGTTACTTCAGCATGAAGGTTTTTGAAATTGCAGCTTCCATATTGCTTTCTAGTCTGCTTCAGTGTACTTTTAAGCAGACTTCGTACAGGTCATGGAATTTCTGGGAAGTCGTGGGAAAATAAAATGTTTTTTAGACCTTAAGTCAGGAATTTTTCCTGAATTCTAGTTGTGGTCATGGAATGTCAGGGAAAAATCAAATAGGGGGCAGGTATACTACAGAAATTACGTGCAGTGTGGTTATAGCGGACTTCAGATTCACCCTGTGTCGCCTTTGGTCTTAAAGCCTGTTATGTGATGTTTCCTGGCATACAGTAGTTTAGAGTGAGGTCGAAATATTGAGCATTCATTGGTAGTGCTGCCATGGTTACCTATAAGCAATGTCTTTTAATTGGTTAGCACGTAATATTAACATGTTGGGTGAGAACGAGGTCTGCCTTATTTGTCATTCAATCGTTGCAATCGACGAAGCAAATATATTTTACATTTAATTGGATTTATGCACAAATTATTCATAAGCCATAGCCTACAATACTGGTTTATTAAAATGAGTATGCGGCAAACTTAAACGCTTTTTAATAGCTAAAGCTGTAAACGACAAATTGTGCACTGTAGAAAACAGAGTATGGGGCTTATGAATGTTGATTTGAGTTTGAGTAAAACACACCTCAGTCAAAACTTGTAGAGCAGAAATGCTGTGCATTATTGTCAAATTTTGCTGTACAGCATAATCACCCCAAGTGCAGCCACTCAGTGTCGTAGTAATATAGCAGGGCCGTAGCCAACCATGAAAAATCATAGGCACTTGCCTCATTTTATTCCGCCACCTTCATTCAAAGTCTTAGTTAATCGGCTTGTTTCACTTTTAATATATAGTCAGCATAAAACATATTTAACCCTTTGCGTTCCATTTATTAAGTGCGTGTCAGGCATGCCAGGTCTAATTTATTTTCACATGCGCAGTTAATTTTAGACGCGCTGTTTAAAAGTATTTTTTTTCACAGTCAAACGGGTTTAAAAGGCCCGGGCATATCAACAAAGCACTCACTAGGCATCTCCAGCCCCGCCCCAGCCTTTCGTTCGCTATAGCTTTCACCTATGTAAGAAATAAATAATAATAATAATAATAGTTGTACATACCGATCAATCATCTCCTGATCACTCGTTTTATCACCAAACTCCTCAATAATGCGATCCAAGTCATTATTTTATTACTATAACATCTCAAAAAAGCTCTGCAAATGTCCGTGCTCTCTGTGCGCTGACGCACTATCAGCCAGCTTGTTTACTTATGACCGCCCCGTTATCTGATACCAGGGCCATGTATGACTATTCATGAGACGCCTTTTTTTTTGTTTTTTGTTTTTTTTTCGACTTGTCTCAGCTCCTGTCGCTCCCACTCGGCCATTGAATGATTTTCTCGGCTTTTTCTGGAGAAAAAACGACTAAAACACGTTTTTTGCGTTCCTATAATGATGTTGGACAGGGTCCGACAATTGACCTGACAGGAATAATTGCAATGTCAGACCAGGTCCGACAATGGACCACAAAGGGTTAAAGGTAGGTACATTCGTCAGAAAAAATAAAACCCAGAAACTACATATATTTTAAATACCAATATTAAATTGAAATACAGATAGTAGCCTACTAAACACATCAATCACTCGACATAAGTAGATAGACTACATATTTCGAAGAGCACAGAGGGTATAGATATCAGTGGGAATTAATGTATCCACACAACGAGGGATGAAATGCATTTTATTTTTGTGGCAAAACAATGTGCCTAAATATTTAGTATGATTTTAACTGAGGCCCGTTCTTCATAGCTGGATACGGCCTTGTATATTATTATTTGTTTATTTAGCAGGCGCCTTTATCCAAGGCAACTTAGAGACTAGGGTGTGTGAACTATAAATCAGCTGCAGAGTCACTTACAACTACATCTCACCCGAAAGACGGCGCACAAGGAGGTTAAGTGACTTGCTCAGGGTCACAAAATGAGTCCGTGGCTGAGGTGGGATTTGAACCGAGGACCTCCTGGTTACAAGCCCTTTTCTATAACCACTGGACCACACAGCCTCCTATAGGGTTAAGTTTAAATAGTGTAGATAGTAACTTCAGAAAATGTCTCAGTGTAGCTTTATTTTTGTCGTGGTACAATAAAATAAATTTGCTTTAGATGTTTTGTGCCAGTTTGCAGGTGCTATGATAACAAACAAGCCTGAGAAGTAGTTGCCCTGTTTTAGAGCCTGCAGTCTTTTTTTTCTTTTTTCCGGTCTTGACATTCGTTTGTAAACAAGCTTTTGAAGGATAATTAAGAAAGCAGTAAATTATAGCTGCAGTGGATGTCTGATGACGCTAATTAAGAGAATAAAAATGACGCAAGGTGACACAAGTCACGAAGAACAGGAAGAAAATATGAGAAACGAAAGGGAGACGGTAGCTTGTTGCAATAATTGTTCCAGTGTTTTATTTAGAAATGAGGACAACTGCATGTCTAAGCAAGGATGGCAATACATTGATCTAAGGTAACGTTTTATTTGTTAATTTTTTTCTCGCAACATATTTTATTTTGAATATGCCTATGTGGCAAAGTGCCCCCCCTGTGTGTGTTATATGTTACGTGTTGTGTGTAAATGTTGGTGTATAGGCATTGGTACACGGGATATAAGCGGTCTGTGTTTCACGTGTGTGTAAATTGTATATTTGTATTTAGGCACGGGGATGGCACATCACATCACGTGCAAGTAAAAAGTAATATGTGAGCACGGGGAATTGCACTTTAATTAATTCACGTGCAGTTGTACCGAGATTCCAATTGAATGATTGACTAGCAATCGAATCTCGGTACAACTGCATAAAAGCTGCATGTTTTCACTCACTGGGGGTTGGTGTTCGGTGAGTGGAGAACGGGTTAGGAGACGGAGGGTATTATAAAGTAAAAGTAAAGTAAAATCGTAAAGATAAGTGTTTTCACTCACCGTGTTTGTTCGTCTGTCCTGCACCGTCTGTTTAGTGGTTAGTCGTTTTGTATGTCTGTTTATTTTGGCGCAAGTGCCGTGTCCTGTTTTTTGTGTTTTGTTACAAACGTTTATTTTCTGTCTGTTTATTCATTAAATGCTGAGCGAAAGCATTCGCTCAGCTCCACCAAACTCCACATCTCTCTGTCGTTTGTGTTCCTGTCTTCTGGTCTGACGTCACCCACTCAGCCATTCTTGTCACAGCCTAGAACAATTAAATGCTGCGTTGCCTAAATACATGAAGCACGATGATCCTGGCCAAATCTTGTCACTCAACCCTGTTTGTCATGTGAAATGTCCCTTGATGGGTAAAATGGTCATGGAAATTAATAGGTCATGGAAAGTCATGAAAAAGTAATGGAATTCTCCATTCTTTTGAAGTGTACAAACCCTGTTTGAGGAACAGATTTTTATTTATTTTTTTCTCCATTTTAGTAGTAACAGGTATTTACTTCAGGAAGGGGGAGGGGTGTAAAATGTGACTTGAAGTGTCTTCTCCACACTTCCGCTTATCAGGCTAAAGTATTTGGTTATAGCCAAGTTCTGTTCTGGATTGGTGGTAAACGGTACTCATTTCTGTATGAAACTAGACGTATTCCTGTTGAGGATTGTCAGTTATATTTAAACTTATTCAGGTGTAAGTTCCATGTGTACGTGTAATGTCATGCTTTATGATTGCATCGCAGCTGAACTTGGCTCTGATATCCCACAGCACCTCAAAAACATTCCCACCCTGTACAGAATTCAAATATATAACATTACGAAGTAGATTGCCAGGTCGACGCTGGCTCTAATTGTTAACCTGTCAAGTCATCTTGGCCATCATTATCTGTTAAGTCATTAAGAGTAATGTATTCCATGTTCTGGTTACAGAATGTAATGTAAAGGTGTGGCAACATGAACTAGTTTAGTGTTATGTAAACCTAAAGGTGTTCACCTCCTCAGGATCCATTGTTACAGTACACAGCTCAGATAAGAACATGTTTCCCTGGGTTGTTGCTTGTGAGCAAACAGAAGGATATACATTGTGTTAATTTGATCATTTACTGTTATTACATTTTTAAAACTGTACATATACATATTCATTATTCCCTAGTTCCGTGGTGCCTCTTTTGTAATTGAGCTGCTGCTTTGGAAATGTGCATTTTCTCTTGAACTCTGGCACATTAACAATATATAAAACATTCTCCTATATATTCCATGGTGAATTCAGCAGGATAAGGAAACATTGCAGTATAATCCAGGGGGACAGCCATTGAACAATTGTGTAAAGTTTCCTTTTAAATCTGACCAAAGTTACTGTAGGCTTGTGAAACCTTGTATTCAGCCTTGGTCCTCTTCTAGTTGTGCTGACTTGAGCCCCTGTTAGTTACTCGTGCTGTGCCCTAAATGTGTGTAGCAAACCTTCGAAGAGACTGAACGCTTAACCTTCTCCACACTTGATACAGCCCATGCCTTGGTTGCATTCATTGTTGCACTTCTAAAATTCTGTTTTGTAGGGTCTATGAAATATACCTATCCATAGGACAAGTTGCAATGAAATAGAGGTAGATAGATAGATAGATAGATAGAGAGATACTTTTACTTTTTCAAAAGACTTTATTGACTTTTGGTACAAAACACAATAGGAACAATAATTACATTATTTTTTCTTTAAATATTTGACACAATTTAAAACATTAAGTCATTATAAATAAATAAATAAATATTATAAATATATATTAAGGATTTCTCCTTCAGTCTCACTGAGCACACCCCCAATACACCAATTTAACTGAAAAGAATCTAAGTCATGGATCATGCGGTGATAACTGAAATCCAACTTGATTCTACTAATCACCAGCATTCTAAAAACAGTAACAGCATCTGTTTCCCCAACCTGGGCAATTTGAGCTTTTCTAGATTTTAAAATGGAGAGCTTGGCCTGCCCCAAAAGAGAGTTAAGTAACTGGTACAGATGCTTCTTTTCCTTAATATAAGGCACACCAAAATGAAAACACATTTGGAAAATATCACATTCAGTTTAACAAATACATTATTGAGTACAGTAAAAAGAGAAGCTAATCTTTTACAAAAGATAAAACTATGAAAGACAGTCTCTCTTTGTAAACAAAATTGACATTTGTCAGATACCATTGGGTCTAGCATGCACAGGTAGGCATTAACAGCGAGAATCGTGTGCAAGAGTCTCCACTGTAGATCTCCCAGCCTCTTTGACAGGGGGGGTTTATAGAGGCTTCTCCAAGCCGGCCTGACCTGCTCTTCCACCTCCAACCGCTCTCTCCAAGATGTATCTGGAAGGCCCTGTAATTGCTTCTCGTGTCAGCTTTACACAATTCATACAATGTGTCCCCCTTCACACTTGACGGGGGAGATCTGTCAAGTTCTCGATTTTTAAACAAATGTCCTTTGTCTCCCTTGTCTCGGCTGATAGCTGGGGAGATCTGTATGAGGGGGAAAAGATGTTTCACGGGGAAGAGATACAGTTAGTAAAGCCCTTTCTTAGAGTCTCATTCTGTGCATTTGATAACACTGCATGAATCTGGGAAAGCAGCAACCCAGCTACCCTCACAGACCGCAACCCAAAGGCTAAAGACAAAACCTGTGGACTTTTCCAATTAAAACTCTCCAGATCTAAAACATGGCATAACTTGATGACCCTGGCCTTCATCATTACATTTGTAAAAGCCTGTGATTTTAACATTTCCACTAATTTCACTAATCTAATGTCGCTTCATCCAAACCCACCCTCAGACTGCCATACTTTCAACACACTCTGATAGTAGGCTGGTAGTTTGGACCAAACAAACAGAGTAGTGTCTAAAAAGAAAATATGCATCCCAAGACCCAGCCCTCCAACTTGACGCAAGAAGAGTAAAGCCACGTCAACCCAGGGAGGTTTCTCACTGCTATAAAGCAATTTTTGGACAGCCTGCAGTCTAAAAGCAGCAATCCTGCTGGACAGGTCCATCAATCAATCCCTGACCCCCTTCATCCAGAGGTAGGTACAGTATGCTTTGCCTTAGCCAATGCAGTCTATCCCAGAAAAAACTTAAATTCAGTCTGGATTATTTTTTTTTAAACGCCTGGTCAGGTTCTACACATATGCACTTGTGCCAGAGCATGGAAGCAGCCAAGTTGTTTATTATTAAAACTCTGCCCCTATACGAGAGCTGTGGCAAAACCCAGCGCCACCTCTGCAAACGCCCCCGTATTGCCTCCAACACTCCCTCCCAATTCCTTTCAGCTGCTCTCGCACCTCCCAAAAATACCCCTAGGTGTCTAAACTCTTCCCGGCTCCAGAGCAATCCACCGGGCAACACTGGAGGCCCAGGCTTCATCCATTTCCCAAGTAAGAAAGCCCCGCTCTTCAACCAGTTAATTCTAGCAGATGAGACTCTTTCAAAAAGCTGTTGACTGTCACAGAGTTTTATCAACATCTGCTTGGCTGGTTATAAAAACTGAGATGTCATCTGCATAGGCAGATACTTTTATGGGCAGAGCCGGACTACCTGGGATAGAGAGCCCTGTTAAAACATGCCTGAGCCTGCAAATAAGGGGTTTGATGGACAGGGAATAGAGCATTCCCGAAACAGGGCAGCCTTGTCTGATACCCCTGTGAACTGGGAAAGGTGCACTCAGCTCCCTGTTGATCTTCAGCAGACTGAAAATGTCACAGTACAGGAACTGTATGTGGGATAGAAATCCCAGGCCAAATCCAAAGGCTTCAAATACCTTCCATACGTACTTGTGATCGAATTTGTCAAAGGCTTTCTCCTGATCAAGAGAGATAAGCCCAGCAGGGAAACCGAAGAGCTCAGAGGCAGCCAATGTGTCTCGAATTAAAAAAATACTGTCAAAAATGCTTCTACTGGGCACGCAGTAGGTTTGGTCGGGATGAATAATATTTCCCATTACAGTGCTCAACCGATTAGCGAGGGCTTTCGATATTATTTTGTAATCAGAGGCCAACAATGACACAGGCCTCCAGTTTTTGATATGGCACAAGTCCCCTTTTTTTGGCAGCAAAGTTATCACTGCCCTTCTACAACTCAACGGCAGCTCCCCTTTCTCCAGACTCTGCGTAGACTGCATGTAGATCTTTCCCAAGCAAAGTCCAGAAAGACTTGAAAAACTCAACAGGTAGTCTGTCCAGTCCTGGAGTTTTTCCTCCCTTCAGCCCCATGAGAGCGTCAGAGAGCTCCTGTACTGTCAGAGGTCTGTCTAGAAAACCTTTCTCCTCTTCAGAGATCTTCGGCAGTCTCCAAGAAGTTCTGTGTCTCCTCCGGCTGTCCTTAAGCTTCCGCTGTGAACAGCTTTGTGTAGAAGTCCACAGCACATCGCCGGACCTCTCTGGGCTCCCTCAACTTGTCCCCTGACAGTGTCTTCAGGCAGTGAATTACTTTGCGCTGCGCACTCTTTTTCTCCATGCCAAAGAAAAACTGTGTTGGTGCATCCACCTCTGCAAGGTATTGCACTCTAGACCTCACCAGCGCCCCCTGCACTTTTGACATTCAGCAGCTCAGCCAGATGCTGTTTCTTTTATTTGAGGTCTTGAATCGTCTTACTATTGGGATTAGACTGTAGAGCTCCCAGAAGCTCTAACATGTCTCTCTCCAGCTCTGAAAGACCGGTGGGAGAAATAAAACACTTGGTAAACAGGCTAAAATGCTGCTTTAAAAGTATAAAAACAGTCTAATCTCGCTAAAGAGACCGTTTTTTCACACACTTTGACCCATGTGTACTGTCTATTTGTGCCATTGAATGCTTTGCACACGTCGGACAAGTCGTGCTTATTTAAAATCATTAAAAGCTCTTTGGCAGACTGTGGGTGCGGCTCAGGGTGATTTCGATCATCTAAACAATGTACAGTGCAGTTAAAATCACCGGCTAAAAACAGGACTGCCTCACTTCCACAACCGTTCAGAACTGTATCTAAAATCTGAAAGAAAGCAATCTGTTCTCTGCCCTCATTTGGTGCGTAAAAATTAATAAAGACCAGCGAGATTTCACCGACTTTCGCTTGCACTTTAAGTAACCGCCACTTCACTACCTCAGTGACCTCATACGAAACTGGTTTAAAGTCTTTTGAAAAAAGGACTGCCACCCCAGCACTCACACTAGATCTGTGACTAAAAAAAGTCTCCCCCTTCCAATCCCTGGCCCAGTCTATTTGATTCCTAGAATCAGTGTGTGTCTCTTGCAACAAAATTACTTTCAAATCTTTCTGCCCCAGATACTCAAACAACACGGCTCTCTTTAAATCATCCCTACACCCGTTTGTATTTAATGACCCAATCTTAAGAGAGCTCATATTAGGGAGAGATAGACAGATACAGAAAGAAAGAAGGAAAGAAACCACTTATCCATGGGAGAAGAAAATTGAAAAAAAACTGTCAACTATTTTAAGCAGTTTTAGTCTGCTTATTAACCTTTGCAATTAAGTTCTTTAGACGCCAGCGCTTCTGCTCAGAAAGACCAGAGCCTGAAACTTTCTGTAGCAAAAAATGTGCCGACCAGCAAAAACATTTTAATGTTAGGAAAATGGTCTTCAACGCTGACCCCCCCCCTCCTACCTTTAGTAAGTTCTAAAAACGTTTTAATACTGCCCACGCTGTAACCAGTGCAAGGGGGCTCTGCCGTCAGCGAACAATCAGACTCCCCTCCTCCTCACTGTCAAACTCTTTGCAGGCAATGCTAACACTCCACGGTGTGCTCTCGCGGCTTTTTTCAGGTTGAGAGCTATCGGATATACCTGAACCATCATCCGTGTAATTTGCTTTTTTTTTTTAGTGATGACATCTGCAGTCACTTTTCTCTGCCTCTTTTCACGGGACTTTAAAATAAAACGCCCCGCCACTCGCTTCCTGCTCCTCACTACGCTCCGTTCTCAGACTCTTATCGTCTCTCTCTGTTTCTGTCAGTTCATCTTTCTCTACCTGAGTCTCCATTTCTGGCTCAGCAGAGACACCTGCTTTCTCAATCTGGTCGCTACTTTTCTGTTCCACACTGACGCTTGCTGCTGCAGCAGCTGCAGCCAGTGTGGAAGTCTCACCAGTATTAGTGTCAGTAAGCCCACTGCCCGGTTTTTCAACCCTGGCCGACTCACTCACACTCTCCTCAGCGTTGCTGTCCCGATTCAGGCTCCCGCTAGCCTGCATTGTGTCCTGCGCCTTACTACCCTCTTTAGCCGGGGTTTCAGAAACCACGAAACCGCTCTCAGCTCCACGTGCCTCCGGCTGCTTCTCTCTCCCCTTGCTCACCCTCATTCTCCTCGCCCGCATTACCTCCTTTCTCAGTTCTTTACAATGTGTCCCTCCTTATTTACAGTGAAAACATCGCATTACATCAGTACTGGCAAAAATTACATATTCAATATCATCTGCCTTGAATTTAAGTGCAACGTTCAGTTCCTGATTCACGTCATTAAAAATCATATTGACATGTCTTCGGAACGACACTATATGCTTTAGCTGCAGCCAGTCGGTATTCTCTTGGGGCTGGGTACAACTTTACCATACCGGGAAAGCGCACGCTCAATTAAATCATTTTTTAGAAACGGGGGGACATTTGAAAGAATGACTCTTCGGGACGGTACAGTCAGCGGTGTAACCGCAACAAAAGTATCATTTACAACAATGCCTTTTTCAACAGCCTTTGCAACAAGACTAGTATCACATTTAAAAAGCAACAATTGCTCCATTCATTCGAGACTCAGACAAGATATGCTCACACCCAACCACGTTACCTAAAGCTAGCACACACTGTTCCAACAAGGTAAACCCCACCGTCACCATTTTTACCCCATGGCGGCAGCTTAGCTTTTCAAACACAACATTTGGGGGAGATTCCCTCCCCTTTGAATTGACCGTACTGGCCTATTAAGCTGACAAAAAGTCAGCTTATTTGTTGACAAACACCCCAGAAAACAAAACCCGATATAACACCTATATCAAAAAAAAGTAAATAACCAAAAAGTAAAAAGTAAGAAAAAACAAACGCTCACCTACTCACTACACTCCTCTCACTCTCCCGCAGCAGTACACACTCACTCCTCACTCTCCCAGCATGCACCACTAGAGAGAGAGACAGTGCCTTGCAAAAGTATTCAGACCCCTGACGAATTCTCTCATATTATTGAATTACAAATGGTACATTGAAATTTCGTTCTGTTTTGATATTTTATTTTAAAACACTGAAAGTCAAAATCAATTATTGTAAGGTGACATTGGTTTTATGTCGGGAAATATTTTTAAGAAAAATAAAAAAACTGAATATCTTGCTTGCATAAGTATTCAACCCCTGTGCTGTGGAAGCTCCCAGTTTACACCGATGAAAGAAATTGCCCTAACGAGGACACAATTACCTTACCATTGGCTTCCACCTGTGAACCATTAAAGTTGCTGTCACATTTTCTGAATAAAAACCCCACTGTTGAAGGATCATTGGTCAGGCTGTGAATCTAAAGGAAAATGAAGACCAAAGAGCATTCTACAGAATGTACAGATAAAGTAATACAAATGCATAGATTAGTGAAAGGGTACAAAATAATATCCAAGTGTTCGGATATCCCAGTGAGCACAGTTGGATCAATAATCAGGAAGTGGAAGCTGCATCACACCACCCTGGCTCTGCCAAGAAAAGGCCGTCCCTCAAAACTCAGCGCTCAAACAAGGAGACTTGTGAGAGAAGCCACAGAGAGGCCAACAATCACTTTGAATGAGCTACAGAGTTCAGTGGCTGGGAGTGGAGTAATGGTGCACCAGTCAACCATATCAAGAGCTCTGCATAACACTGGCCTGTATGGGAGGGTGGCAAGAAAGAAGCCGTTACTCAAAGTACCATCTGAAAGCGCGTCTGGAGTTTGCCAGAAAACATGAGCGTGACCCAGCTGCGATGTGGGGAAAAAGGTTTTGTGGTCAGATGAGACCAAGATAGAGCTTTTTGGCCAAAACTCAAAGTGCTATGTGTGGCGCTAACCAAACACTGCCCATGCCTCAAGACACACCATCCCTACAGTGAAGTATGGTGGTGGCAGCATCATGCTGTGGGGATGCTTCTCATCAGCAGGGACTGGGCATCTTGTTAAAATTGAAGGAAGAATGGATGGAGCAAAATACAGGGAAATACTGCAAGGGAACCTGTTTCAGTCTGCTAAAAAACTGAAGCTTGGGAGGAAATTCACCTTTCAGCAGGACAATGATCCCAAGCACAAGGCCAAAGCAACATTGGAGTGGCTCAAGAACAAAAAGGTGAATGTCCTACAGTTGTCCAGTCAAAGTCCTGGTCTCAATCCCATTGAGAATCTATGGCACTATTTGAAAATTGCCGTCCACAAGCATCGTCCAACCAACCTGAACAACCTGGAGCAAATCTGCCAAGAAGAGTGGGCCATAATTACACTGACACTGTGTGCAAAGCTGGTACATACTTAACCCAAAAGACTTAAAGCTGTTATTGTAGTTAAAGGTGGCTCTACCAAATATTAATGTGTGGGGGTTGAATACTTATGCAAGCAAGATATTTCATTTTTTTTATTTTTCTTAAATATTTCCCAACATAAAACCAATGTCACCTTACAATAATTGATTTTGAGTTTCAGTGTTTTAAAATAAAATATCAAACAGAACGAAATTTCAGTGTACCATAATATGAGAGAATTTATCAGGGGTCTGAATACTTTTGCAAGGCACTGTGTGTGTGTGTGTGTGTCTATATATATATATATATATATATATATATATATATATATATATATATATATATATATATATATATATATATATATATATATATGGAGAGAGAGATTGGGGGTGAGACGATACACCAAGGTCATGCTACGATATGTATCCCGATACACAAGCCACGATACGATTGGTATCACAATACTTATGAAAAACTCATCTCTGCTTTGCTTGCATCATACTTAACTAAGTCAATAGATTATTGTAAGACTTTTTATTTATTAATTATTATTGTACCATACATTTTATCACAAACTATTTGTCTTTTTCAAGTTAAGGTTGAGTGTATAATTTTATTTTGTATACTATTCTATAGTGCGCTGTTTTGAAATCTGGTTAGGAATAATTAAAATTTATTAGATTTAAAATTAATGATAAAATTAGTATTAAATAAGTAATATTCATCAGGATTAACACATTTCTTTAAAGAAAATAACATATTCAACCAAATTAAAGTTTAAAAACATTATTAGGGCACACTGAAAGGTGAATTAAATATAAAATAAAACTCGTAAGAAATGTAAAAATGCGATATGTTTTGTCATCTGTAATAAATAGCTTTACAGGAAATGCACATTCTTTCCACAAAAAAGTCGAGTCAAAATTCTTATAGCCCATCATCCCTCACAAATGACACTTCCTGTGTGTGTGTGTGTGTATATATATAAGTTTGAGAAAGGAAAACTGCTGTGTGCCAAAATGATCAATAAGAAGAAAAGAGAAAAGGATATTTCAGGTACTTAAAGGTAGACTATATATTTAAATAAAGCTTGTTGCAACTCCGTTCCATACTCTCAAATACTAAGACTGAGACGCATTTGCAGTGATGATAGTGATTTTTTGAATAAAACAAATTACATGTATGCATTTTTCAGAAACTGTGGTTTTCCAGACACTATACTTAGAGAAGCCAAGTTAAGAGTATTGACAATAAAGAGAAAGGATGCCTTGTACAAAACCAAAACACAGAATACCAACAATTGTATTCCCCTTGTTCTTACATATCATCCTATGACCAAAAAAGTACAACACATCATACAAAGAAATTTTAGCATTCTTCAAGATGATCCTTCTCTTATGTCATACAGAAGAGACAAAAATCTAAGAGAGCATCTGGTCCACAGTAACATTTGACCCAATCTGGACAGTCTTTAGAGTACGTTTCTATGCATTAGGTCACGCTGTGCAACTTGTAAATACATTCACAGCAACACATTAGTTAAGGGAGCAAAATCCTCATTTACTATCCATGATACTTTTACTTGCATTAGTAAAGGAATAGTATATTGCATTGGCTGCATCAAATGTAACAAGCTGTATATTGGTGAAACAAAACGACGCTTGGCTGATCACTTCGTGGAACATCTGAGAAGTATACGAATTAACACCTCTACCTTTCCTGTCGCCAGAACAGAAATGACCACACTATAGAAGACATCACAATTTGTGTGATGGTTCAATGCTATGGAACTAATGCTGTCAGGAAACAAAAGGAATGTGAACTTATTTTCAAACTAGGCACTTGAGCTATTTGGAATGAACATTCTATTCTGAGGTCGTCATCATCATCATCATCATCATCAACATTCTGGAATTTTGTTTAAAAGACTACTTATTTGTTTTTTTTATCAACTTCTTAAAGCACTGTTTTTTTGTATTCAGCCGATGAAGGACTTGTAGTCCGAAACGTCCTGATAATTGATTTGTAATCAATTATTCTACCTTTAAGTACCTGAAATATCCTTTTCTCTTTTTCATATATATATATATATATATATAATCATTTACACCGGATTATGAAAAGGAAACATTAAAACTGGTAAAAAGAAAAACATATAACCATCTATTTATATGAAATAAAATGCTCTCACAAAAGGAGACACATGTATATAGGATTTGACTACAAAAACTTTAAAATTAGCCATAGCTTCCTCATCTCTGTCCACAACAAACAAGGCAGGCTGTCTCCGCCTCTTCTACACTCCCATTGGCCAGAGTCACAGCCGTCTCAATTCCCATTGGCCAGGCAATGTTTCAGCAACCTGTTCTGAAGCATATAGTACAGTGTCAGTGTTCCCTGCATGCAAAGGTATAAAGAAAAAAACATTCTTGGTATTTGGGCCTATTATTATTATTATTATTATTATTATTATTATTATTTATTATTATTATGTACATTTCGTTTAACTTTTTGTTATTGTTAAGTCATTTATTTCACGTTTTTGTCTAATCAATTTTCATTAACGATTGTAACCCTAAGTTAAATTTAACATATAGAATTTGCCATTGTTTCCTCTGCTCCCACTTAAATTCTGGAAGCGTCAGGCTGGCTCATTGCACAATGGGATATGTCTGGGATCAAGTGGAGTTTATGTTCAAACAACCAAGACATTTTCTTTCATGATTTAAGAGTTATTTAATAAATGTGGCATATTATCGTGTTGTAAAGTATTGTGATGCATCAATACACAAAGAATCGTATCAATTATAAGGCACTTTCTGCACGAAAGAATGTCTCTACAAAGTCATTAAACAGTTCTTGGCAATGGTGAACTAACCACCCATTCATACCTCGCTTAATTGTTTATTTGTGGAGTTACACACCCAAAAACTCTTCTATATTCTTTAAAACATGACCACTGATTGTGCAATAAAATCTAATTACATTTTTTTTGCTTAAACATTTTGATTCAAACAGAACAGAAAAAACACAAGACGTTTCGACGCATAGCATGTCTTCATCAGGTGTAGCTCTACAACTGCTAATTGGAGAAAAGCTTTTGTGTATCTCTCTCTCACGATTAGATAGATAGATAGATTTAAAAAAATGGGGGTGACTGAATATTAAAGTAATTATTATTCTAAATAAAATAACTACTTGAATACTTTGATTAAGTTTCGAATACTCGTTCATTTTTAAAATAAATGGAAGAATGTGCAAACCTACTTGGTATTTTTGAGAGAGGAGGAAGTTAAAAGTGATCGGCCACTACAGTTGTCACCTCACTGATAATTGACAGGGAGGTGGGCGCTCTTCATTACCTAGCTCTGCTATTAGCTAAGGGAGTACATGAGCAGTGAAAATGGCATCTTAAATTTTTTTAAAGCAACATGTGGAAGTATTTTGAAACAAGTTCCAAGACCACCATGCAATGTAATCTCTACAGCACAAGTATTTTGTATTCTAAATCGAGTTAAATGCTCAATCATGTAAAATGCAAGCACCCATCTGCTACTTTGGAAGAAAACACAGAATGTGGCAAAAAAAAAACAAACAAGCATTGCATCTTTTACTGCGCGCAGTGGAGGGGATGTGAGGCGTCTCGGGCTTAAAAAAAAAAAAAAAAAAAAGAGGCTTTTTTTTGTTTTGTTTAAGTTAACTTTTTTAATTTGGATTTTGACTGCAAACTACCCGGATGATGTTAAGCCTTTGTTTGAGTTCTGCAGTTTTTGGTCTCCTAGTGGTATTGGCTTGATACTGGAATCAGACTTTAAAAAATATATTATTATATTATGGAATCAGCAAATACAGGTACAGTACATCTCATTTTTGTTATGTACTGTATTATAGCATAGATTTTTTTGAGCAAACATATTGTTGTGCTTTGTCAGTAAGCAGTCATGTGTGTTTTGTACAAGTCTGTCACAAAAAGTGGTTAATAGTGTACAGGTGCAGGTGATTAAAGAACAGACAGAATTGTAATACAGGTGAAAAGGTTTGTTTTATTTGTTTTTGTCCAGTGCCTGACAGCTAAACAAACAGTAAACAATAATGAAGGTAAGTAATACAGCGGTGTGTATTACTTAATTTATAATCTCCGGGTTTGCCCCGCAAATAAGTCCTGTTTTTATTATACACCCACACAAAATACAAAACACATACACAAGTCCGTTGGTGTGTGAATTAGTGCTAGTGGTGCAAATACAGTTAGTGATAAGAGTGCAGTGGTGTTTTGGGTTTTTGCTGACCTCTGGTGACAGCTCCGGAACGTGTTAGCTGTCTAGTGACTACAAACAAACAAATATACAGAAGGAAACAAACAGATGTGTAATGACTGCAGTATAGGACAATGTCGACCCAGGGGACTTTTTTGACCTGAAAAAAGAATCAAGGACCAGAGGCACAAATGGAGATTAGATAAAGGGGCATTCAGAACAGAAAATAGGAGGCACTTTTTTACACAGAGAATTGTGAGGGTCTGGAACCAACTCCCCAGTAATGTTGTTGAAGCCGACACCCTGGGATCCTTCAAGAAGCTGCTTGATGAGATTCTGGGATCAATAAGCTACTAACAACCAAACGAGCAAGATGGGCTGAATGGCCTCCTCTCGTTTGTAAACTTTCTTTTGTTCTTATGATACTGACCTTTAAGGTTAGGGTTTTGGTGTAGGGAGAGGATTATTCATTGTTTTTATAACAGTAATGTGATAGCCAATCAGAGTGCAGTGTCCTGACAGGTGAATTTCGTGTTACCTTTGTAAGCACTTAAAACAGTAACCTAATGTCTGTACTCAATTGTTTGTTGTCTCATTCTGCTGAATGATTAATCTATGCAGTGGATGACTGCAATGAAATCAACATGTTTTTATATTTTAAATATTTTGCAAGTGTTGTGTCTGGAATTGTGTACGTTTGTAACATGTTAGTGAAGTATGACAGCATGTAACACAGACAGCTCTTAGAATTACATGTTACTGTTTATTTTTCAGTAAGAACAAGTTTAACTAGATAGGGGAGCAGAATCCGCGCGTGAGAGTACAGATGTTAACTGTGGTTTGATGTATGATATGCAGTGTGCTCCCTCTGGCTCTCTCTTTATCCTAAATGTTTGTAATCATGCTTCCTTCTAAGTTTGTTTTACTGTGTTTTTGTCATTACTATGCTGCTGCCCTATAGGATATTGCCATATGATGAGTGCTGAGTCGGTAATCTTCCATGTCACATCTTTGCTTTCTGAGTGCTACATCTTTTAGTCATTCACTCTCCCTGATCTTTATTCCTATCTTTGACCATGGCTAGTGTAAACTCCTGGAATTTGAGGGGCCAATCATCCTGTAAAGAGAGCACAGTGCTTTGATTATCTCAAGAAAAAAACGGATATTGCTTGTTTGCAGGAAATTCATTTGTAATGTTTATTGTTGCTCGTTTTCAAAATAAACATTACAAGGTAATTGTTTACTCCTCTGCTCTGAATTGCTTATTCCTCTACTCTTGCCTAGAGACAGTTGAACCTTAATTTGTCTCCAAGGTAATGATTCGGAGGGGAGATGCGGCTATGTAACTACGCTGTTGAATAACGTAGTGGTCAGTGTTCCTGTTCAAATATCTTGGACGCACAGTTTTTCGACCACATGAAACATACGTTGGCCTCATTGGGGAATATCCCTGTTATATTGGCGAGATTTCAATCAGCGATTCAATCCAGCGTTGGACACATCTCACCCTTCAGCCACACATTTTACTGAAACTACTCAATTATTAAACAAATGTATCTCATTTTCTTCTAACTGGTTAGACTGTTTACATGACATTATTTATTTGGAAAGATCCATAGCTCAGCTACACTTAGCCACTGCTAACACGATGGCAGCATAGGATACTGTTGCAGATTAAAGTGGCACAGTTGTTTGAGGTAAGATCAAGTACATGTTTTTGTTATAAGAATAATAATATTATGGCATTTCCCCCTAGAACAACTAGCATTCAATCAATTAAAGAATATTATTTCCTTGTTTGTTTCCATAGTTTTTTGTATTGTGTTGTAATCTTGTTTTTGTCTGGATATTGTGTTGTATTTCTGTATTAATGTGACATTTTTTTTTTTTATTGTTCTGTCTTCCCACATGTCCCTATTCCTAAAGGGTGGGGAAAACAGAAAATATCAATAAAAATAATTGTTCACAAAAAAAGTTCTGAATATGACAAAAGAAAAACAGTTCTCTAAATGCAGATTATTTTTTAAAACAAATATCATTCTTTTTATATTGAGTTTTTTCTTGAGAAACACTCTGTGATCTGCATGTTCTGGTTCACAAAAATCCACTGGATTTTAATCCGGCCAGAGCAGATCGAATTTTGCCATCGCCCTGATGAGAGATCAACATTAAGAACCCGTCTCTGCTCAGCTGCTGGCGGACTTGACAAAAACACCCTGAACATAGTGAATGGTAGGTGAGGCTGTTAGAGAACATGACAGTAAATAATATTTTCTAATTATTAGTGCAGACACACATTAATGCATGCTCATGTTTGTATTAGAAAATGACATTTAACTTTTTAATAAAATTGTAACAAAAAAAGTGTATTGATACAGGGGTCACTACCGTCAAGAAAAATATAGCGGTTCACAGTGTGAATCGATGAATCGGCACACCTCTATTGTCAACCAGCAGCCTAGATTCGAGCCTGCGAGGACACAGTTCCCTGGGCTGAAACCAGGCATTGCCTTTATTGCTAATCCACAGGACCTGTTTTGTTCAATTTTAATTCGGCCCCCACGGAAATCTACAGTAAAATGTCCTAAAAATCTGCAGAGAGAAATATATTCTGCAGGAATAACTTTTTTTAAATAAAATAGCGTTAATCGGTATAAAAAAATCAGAACAGTAACATTTCACTTTTTAAATTAAGCATTATGTAAGGTATCATTTAGCCAGTGCAAAATAGATGCTATACAATATACATAGTCTTTAGAAGCAAAAAAAAAAAAAAAATGCTGAAAAAAGGTATTGCTGAGGTGGTCGTCGTTAAGAAGAACATAAGAAAGTTTCCAAACGAGAGGAGGCCATTCAGCCCATCTTGCTTGTTTGGTTGTTAGTAGCTTATTGATCCCAGAATCTCATCAAGCAGCTTCTTGAAGGATCCCAGTGTGTCAGCTTCAACAACATTAATGGGGAGTTGGTTCCATATCCTCAATTCTCTGTGTAAAAAAAAAAAAAAAAAAAAAAAATGCCTCCTGTTGTTGTTTTAAGTGCAGTTTGAAAAGCTAAACTGCTTATGTACATTTTTTATACACATTGGTAAGTAAAGTTGACATTTAAAATAACTATTTTACCAAGCATAATAATTGCACTCTTAGTCTGTTCTCAACACTAGTTTTACTTCTCCAGAACCTCCCAGGTGGTCAGTGAGGCAGCCATGCAGAATGTGTCATATCAGTCAACCTGAACAAAACTGCTTACTGCATCATAATACAACATTGGTGTCTGCAATTACTGTAATGCATTTATAGGAATGGTCGCCGTGGCCAAAGAGATTTTGAGATTTTAAAGAAAATAAACCCACAAAATAGATTGATCCTCAGTGATTCACCCCTCGCCTTGCATAACACAAAAAATTAAAATAAGGGAATAACAGCAACCTGAAAAAATAACCACGTTTTGCAGATTGTGCAAGGCTTTCTGTTTTTTCTGAGATGGCATTATTGTTATTGCGCATGGTAGAAATCCATGTGCTTGAAGGGTAGTGTGTTTTATTTATTTATTTATTTATTTTTTTCGCTGATGTGACTTAACCACGCAAATTATGTAATCATGTTGTTGTTGTTGTTGTTTAGATCCAAGTACTTTCTAATACAGACGCCTCTAGTTGCTGTAGCTGAAAGACATATATTTTGAGGGAAGAAATAAGAAATAATAATAATTGAGTGGCACCCACGACAATTGCCGTATGGCCACCATTAATTTCGAGCCCTGCACCTTTCTAACTGAGACCTTTTAAGTCCTATACATTTTAGACTTCAGGCAGAGCCATGATTCATAGCGTTTGTAGTGTCTGGCAATCGCATAATCCATATTGTTTCATATTGCAGCCTTATGCTCTGCTATATGTATTTGTTTGTCCCACATAAGCTAAGCCACAAGGGCAGTTAAGCATATACAGTGCTACTCCGTTATAACGTGACCTGTTATAGCGCAGAATCAGTTATAACACGGTAAGGTCGTGGCTCCCATTACCCCCATAATGCAATTTGACTTGAACGTTCCAGATACTTTAAGTGATCCTGGTGATGTTATCATGAATTATTACCATGTGCTGTTTTAATTAGCCAATTATCATTAGATAGTGGCGATTTATACAAATCTAGGTGGACAGAAGGCCAAACTTGAGGATCACAGTCCAGTATCTTCCAATGTTTTGAAAGGTATTCTTTTATATCATTTGAGAACTCTGAAACAAAACTAATTTATTTTTTGTGTAGATGAATAGCAGAGAGAAAACGTAGAATGTCTTCTATCAGTTGCCATTGATCAAAACGTAGCTCAAAGGTTGAAGCATCTGACAGTTTTTTGTAAATGTGCTAGGGTTGGAACAATAATCGATAATATCGATTTAATTACAATTTTTTGCAGCAATAATTTTATTGCGTTGAAAAATTATCGATAATGATAATCGTAATTATCGTCCGTGACCCAATGAAGCAGGAAGCCACTCTGCATTGAGCAGTATTAAACGGCACTGAACTGTCCAAGTGAGGCGAAAAACATGATCTGTGTGAGCACTGGCTTTCTAACATAAAAACACAAATATTATTAAAAAAAAAAAAGAAAAAATGCTAGCTCACTGTAAAATTACTGTAGAAAAGTGGAACTTTCTGGGGTTTTTTTTTGTACGTAAATTGAATGTAATTGCAAAAAAACAGAAAATTCAACCATATGACGAACATGTAATACACCCTAAACAATGTGTTGCTTCTGTTGCTGCTTTATTTTAAAACCCATATGTCACCTATTTGATAATACTATCTGATTTTATATTTTATTAAACTACTATATTAGTTTTCTAAAAATATATGTCATTTATACTTTTGAGAATTACAATGGTAAAGCTTGTTTTCAGTGCTTCCGCCAGAAAAGTCTGAAAACAGTGTGTTTGTTTTTTTTTTTGTTTTGTTTTTTTTAATATAAATTTAGTCGTTGCCAATTATTTTTATTATTTTCTCCCAATTTAGAATGAACAACTATTTTTTAAGCTCAGCTCACCGCTACCACCCCTGCGCTGACTCGGGAGGGCGAAGACGAACACACGCTGTCCTCCGAAGCGTGTGCCGTCAGCCAACCGCTTTTTTTCACACTGCAGACTCGCCATACAGCCACCCAAGAGCTACAGCGTCGGAGGACAACGCAGCTCTCCGGCAGCTTACAGGCAAGCCCGCAGGCGCCCGGCCAGACTACAGGGGTCGCTGGTGTGTGGTTAGCCGAGGACACCTTGGCTGACCTAACCCTCCCTTCCCCTGGGCGGCACTCGGCCAATTGAGTGCTGCCCCCTGGAAGCTCACATCCTCGGTCGGCAAAGGAATACTCGCAACGTCCAGTCTATAGAGCGCATCCTGCACTCCACGTGGAGCACCTTTACTGGATGTGCCACTTGGGAGCCCCGGTAACCTAATTTCTTAATAAATTGAATTACCGAACATGAAAATCCTGTGTTCGTCCTCAGCACTAATATAAAATAAATATGAAGCGTATGTTTACCTTTATGAAGACTGTCTAAGATCTTATCATAAATTCAACCCTGCCGGTTGTTATCGTAGATAGACTGCATGCTTAACTGGATGCAGAAGCAGCTATCTTGTTTGTTTATCACCGTGTTTATCTCTGTGGTGACGGGGCTAGGTGTATTGCTCAGATCCGCCCCCTTTGTTTTTTTTGGGTTTCTTTTGGCTTCTCTCGGCTCTTAAAGGTCACTTGGCCATTTGAATGGTTTTCTCCGTATTTTCCGGAGAAAAAAAAGACTAGAGACCTACGACTACGTCTTTTTGATGTCGTCGGACAGAGTCCGACATCGGACCGGAAAGGGAAAATTGTAATGTCGAACCTGGGGATTACAGTACCTGCTCATGACAAAACGTAAGATACGTAAATATAATAATTTTAGACCTGTAATACAACATTTAAACATGCATTCTCTAGTCTATCACCAACACTCCAATTTAAAAAAAAGATTAATCTGAATAAGGTAGTTTGGCACGAGCGATATTCCATGCTTGCCATACAAAACTCGCTTGAGTCGTTAAATCGGCTTCTTTACTGAACACCGAAAAGAGCATCTGCATGAAGTCTGATCCAAGAGGATATTCAGATGAAAATGTTGTTGTGATTTGTTTCATAGTGATGTTTTGAGGTAAGCGATTTGTTGCAGATGAGACACAGGTTTACCGCTGTTTTCAGTGAAAGAAAATTCTTTATTTTGATTTTACAAATGCAGCTCGGTTTGACTTGGCAGCTCATAAAACAAGATGTCAGAAGCATTTCCCAGTAAAAGCCAAATAAACACACGCAGCCTATTTTAATGTGATCATATTCTACATTATCAAACACTGATGTGGATGTTGATAGCATTTGTCGTCTTTGTTCATTTAAGCAGTGTGTATTTTATTACCTTGCAGTGAGGTCCTGTACTGTAAAAGGTTATTTCCTGTTCTGATTTTATCTGTAATGCCCAGGTCCATCTTCCATAAATGGTTGGGGAGCGAACCCCATAGGTAGAAGGTATCTTAAATGTTGCTTTAAATCAGCAAGCATTTCTTTCCTAAACTACCATTTAAATTAAATCAAAGTGATATAATTGCTATAGTCATTGTAGATTTTTAGTAGATTGCAGTGCCTATAACAGCCTATTTTCATTTTTTAATTATCTTCCCCTATATAGTACCCTTTTGAAGAAGCTGAAGTCTAGTTTGTAGTCTGATCTCCTCCAGGGATAGTTTTTCTCTGTTTCCATTGAACATTGGTAGCAGAAAATTACAACAGTAGCTTTTTTATTGTTCTTGCAGATGGAGGAGGGCAGAAGGGAGGTATGCCATGGAGAGAGCTTCTATTGTGAGCCACTGGAACTGGCTGCAGGCTCACATCTCCGACTTGGAGTATCGAATCCGGCAGCAGACGGACATCTACAGACAGATCCGTACAAACAAGGTCAGTGCAGGAGAACCACACTCTGTATTGGTATGGGGTTATCCCTCAAGAAATTTTCCCTGGTGACCTTGCATTTCAGAATCTCTAATCTGCTACAATCTGTTGACTATTCAGTTTGTAACATTTAGCTCTTTTTGGAGCATAGCGATCAGACTTGAGATGAAGCTGTATCGCTCTGTTTTGATCTTAAAATGTACATTTCTAATGAAACAACTATGTTGGTCGTTCCAGCTCAAGGGAACTAAGACAGGTTAAAATGTATGTTGTCCTTTGGAACTGCAATGGACACGATTTTCTTTGTTTGCATGCTGCCTCCTGATGTTTTCTCAGTTCCTGTTCTTAACACTGCTATATTTTCTGTTGATAGGGTTTAATAGTCCTGGGAGAAGCTCCCCTAGCTGTGGAAGACGGGCTTGTGGTAAAGTCAGACTCCGCAGGATGCAGCCAGTTTGCACAGGTAGGTGGTGAAGAACAGCTAAAAGCACAGATGTAACTTTTTTTTAGTGCATGTTCAACTTATGTGGAGGAAATGTCTTTTGAGAGCTAACAATTAAAATGTGTGGTGCAAACGGTAACCTAATTTTTTTTTTTTTTTAATAAATTTAGCCATTGCCAGTTATTTTATTATTTTATCCCGAATTTGGAACATTATTTTTAGGCTCAGCTCACTGCTACCACCCCTGCGCTGACTCGGGAGGGTGAAGACGAACACACGCTGTCCTCCGAAGCGTGTGCTGTCAGCCGACCGCTTTTTTTCACACTGTGGACTCGCCATGCAGCCACCCAAGAGCTACAGCGTCGGAGGACAACGCAGCTCTCGGGCAGCTTACAGGCAAGCCCGCAGGCGCCCGGCCAGACTACAGGGGTCGCTGGTGGCGGTGAGCCGAGGACACCCTGGCCGACATAACCCTCCCTCCCCCCGGGCGGTGCTCGGCCAATTGAGCGCTGCCCCCTAGAAGCTCACATCCTCGGTCGGCAAAGGAATAGCCTGGACTCGAACTCGCGACGTCCAGTCTATAGATCGCATCTTGCACTCCACGTGGAGTGCCTTTACTGGATGCGCCACTGTGGAGCCCCGGTAACCTGATTTCTTAATAAATTATTACATACGCATTTATCGACAATAATCGATGCATCAACAACTTTTTTAAAAATTCAAATTCAAGAAAAACATTAGGATTTTTTTATCAGAAGATCCAATAACTAAAAATGCTGTTGTACATAATGGTTAACCACTTCAACTCCACATGTAAACATGAAACCCCTTCCAAGGTACCAGATTTTGAAAATAATAATAATAATGTTTTCATACCTATAATTGCTATAAAATGTTTTTTTTTTTTTTTTTTTGAACAATGAAAACAAAAACAGTCTCTGCTTCCCTTGTGTTGGAGGGATAGTCACAAATGCATGTACACAGCTACTTTGTGCAGGCATTGTGATGGATCTGGCTGCCACAGACACCTACTTTATTGCCTTGTACCCAGTGCTGTGTTTTGAAAGTCAAGTAGGTTAGTTAGACACGATCTCCCTTTCCTAAACCCATGCTGACTGTCTCCCAGGATATGGTTACCATATAGGTAATTGTCCATTTTGGATCTTATAGTTTCCATAAGTTTACATATAATAGAAGTTAGGCTTATTGGTCTGTAGTTACCTGGTTTGGTTTTGTCTCCCTTTTTGTGGATCAGTATTACGTTTGCTATTTTCCAGTCTGTCGGTTTCAAGAGTCTGTTGCATGATCTTGGTTAGCGGTTTGTAAATAACGTCTTTCATTTCTTTGAGTACTATTGGGAGGATCTCATCCGGCCCAGGGGATTTGTTTATTTTAAGAGCTCCTAGCCCCTTTAACACTTCTGCCTCTGTTATGCTAAAGTTATTTAAAATTGGATAGGAACAGGTCGACGTGTGGGGCATGTTGTCCATGTCCTCCTTTGTAAAAACCTGTGAAAAGTAATCATTTAATATATTTGCTATTTTTTTTTTTTCTTCATCTATGATTTTGCCATTTGTGTCTCTTAGACATTTAACCTCCTCTTTGAATGTTCTCTTTGCTGTTATAATATTGGCAAAACATTTTGGAATTGGTTTTAGCCCCCTTAGCAATATTGATTTCCATCTCTCTCTTGGTCTTTCTAACTTCCTTTTTGACTTGCGTTTGCAGTTCCAAGTACTCTTTCTGTGTACATTGTTTTTGGTCCCTTTTAAACGCTCTGTAAAGTGCTTTTTTTGCTTAATATTTTTTTTTAATTGATCTATTAAACCATTTTGGCAATTTTGTTTTAGATTTAGATTTGTCTACTTTTGGGATGTAATTGTTTTGCACATCTATTTTACTCCAATCTACTTCTGTTAGTCTCTGTTAAATGTAAAAGAAATTGACCTTTTTTTATTTTACTACTAATAAATAAAGTGGTAGCAACTTAATTTCCTAGTGTGTGAGTTGTTTGAATGTGTTATGTTAAGCAATGCACTATATGCAACCTTTTTCATTTTTGAATGCTGTCCGAGTCTAAATGCCGCTGGATCGTAGCTCCACATACGTGATCCAATGAAACCTTGCAGGTTGTACAAAAGAGTTTGCCACCATCACCATGTAGAATGCAAAATTATTGCACACGATCTACTACACTCGCTTAACAATACCAGTTGATATCTCCTCGAATACTTAACCTGCCCCGGATGCTCACAGTGAGGATAGCCCAGGTTATTGGCTGCTCACGGTGAAGAATGAATTTCATGGGCCGTGTCACATTTTTCACGGCTGTGAAATAGGTAGGGCTTGATAATGTATGTAAGAATCCATGTGAACGAAACATTGCAACATGGTAAATCAGGCTTAATTCTTCTACAGGATAAGTTCAAAATAGTAAATAAACATCTTTGAAGTTTGAGCACAGCAGAATGTTTGGGTGTGCAGTCGTTAGGCCCACATTGGTCATAGTCTTGTTGCTGGTCCAATAATTACACGGATGTACTGCTTGTACTGTTCTTGTCAGATGGTAGTTGATCAGGTCGAACTTGATGTGCAGGATGTGGTGAGATTTTTCTTGTAAATATCGTGGGTACTTGTGGTTTGCAGTGCTCTGGTGTAGAGGTGATGCAGGTTCTCCAAACAAGGACAAACAAAAAGTTCACAGGTCAAACTTTATTTGCTTTCCTGTTTCTGGTTTGCTGACCGGGTTAAATAATAAAGCTGGCTCTACCCAACTATGGGTATTGCTAGCACCAAAAACCAAGGGGTTGCAGTCCCGAAATAATACAAAATACAAACACACAACACAGACACGTCTCCGGACAGTGCATGCTCTTAAGTGCAGGTGCAGTGCTGGAAACAGTGGTGCTGATAGGTGTACAGGTGCAGTGCTGGAAACAGTGGTGCTGATAGGTGTACAGGTGTCGTGCAGTCCGGGTTTGTTGCTGGCGTAAAGCTGCAGCTCCCGGGTTCGTATTTAGCCGTCTGGCGAAGTTAAACCCAAAACAAGACTTTCAGTCACGTCTTAACAGTCCTTGTTTCGTCCCATTAACCACAACAAAGGAACCGATTTTACGGCGTCGTGTCCCCCTAAAGTACTCTTACCCCCGCCCCCTCCGATAGCTAGTTGAATCCTGTTTCCTCCAATTTATGACTGAAACTTCGCTCACCGTACTAGGGCGGTGACTCCAGGTACTGTGACGCCACCCCCGTCCTGAATGGCCGGCTTCCAACTGCCCCTGAAATGAACTGCCCAAACATTCAGTACGAGGCACGCAATTTCCTGCTGTACAGTGCTCTTACAGGTCGAGAGGGAGATTGTTTGTTTGTTGATTCGGATTAATTCGCTCTCTCACAGCATACTGCATTTAAGTTTCTGTTTGTGTTGCACATTAATTCCAAATTATGTCATTAGAGCCGGCTGATTGATTGTCAAAACAATCCTCCGTGAAATGTGCACTACAAAGTACTGTGTGCTGAGTTGGACTTATAAAATTTATAGCAAGTTCGCCTTACTTGCCTAACCCATTCAGTCCGAAGTTTCTCGCCTGTTGGAAATTTGAAGAGGCTTATACCGTCAGTGGCTATATTAGAACAATCTGCGACAATACAATGTTTAGGCATAGCTGAACTTGACTTTTAAATCTTTTAAAATTGTTTGCACGAATACATCTATTGCTGTACTTCTACGGTTGACGGTCATACAGCCGGAAAATGTCTTCCTGCTAAAGTTCGGAGGGACATTTACTAGATATTTTGCAGAAACTATGCATCGCAATTGAATATTTTAAACGAGTAAAGCATTAAAATACATTATATTATCATTTTGTAAAAAGTTATTGGGGACTTTATGGGGACTTTAATATTGTCTGCCTAGCCTGAATATCTCATGTGTGATTTGAAGGAGTACCTTCAGCAAACATATGATTTTAGAATTTTAGTATGGCTGAACTGCAAATGTCCTTCATAGTGAGATATTAACATTGTGCTTGGCATCTAAAGTAAATCATGTTAGCTTGCAAATGAGGTGAAATGCATCACCAGTGGCTATAATAGCACAGTGGTAGGAATTAACTAGGTGAGAATGATTTGAAATCATGGAGTTGCCTTTGAAGCCAGCATTGAGGAAACCTGTTTTTATCAATAATGCACCTTCTGAGTTGAAGGACAAAAAGCAAATAATTCTGTAAATCTTGCCTTGGATGCTGTTCAATTAGTTATGGTTATCTTGTATTAAGTGAAAGAACCACCCTTTTCAAAGTAGTTGTAGTAATCAACGATTAAGAATTAGCATGCAATACAGGAAAAGTTTCAGCATTTCAGCCTGCCCCATGCTTTGTCCGCACAATTTGCAGGTTGATAAAAGTAATGAAACCTATAACCTGTCAAGTTGTTCAGAAGGGATAAAGAGTAAAAGGTCAGATTCGTAAAAAAGAAATCTGTGTTAAAAAGATGGCAGGAAACTGCTTCTATAATGTGACTACTGATGAAAGTCCTTTTATTTAGAAAATGTGCACCCACACTTGCACTGTGTGTGTGTTCTGTTTTTCTTGTCTCCATTTTCATCTGAAAAAAGCTAAGATACTAAGGAGCCAGCTGATCATAGCTTAAGTGCTTAATGTCACTTGCCAATAAAAGAAATACATAACACTGCATTTATTTAGCAGTTTCTATTGTTTGTTGCTTGTGTGTTGTATTTTTAGTGCATACAGGAAACGGTAATGCAAAACCACTTTCATTAATAAGTCAAGACGGGCTAGTCAGGTCCAACATCACAAGTGGAAGGTGACATTTTATACTGCTGCTACATCCACTCGTATCACACAGTTACTGTGTGGTAGCTTCCAAAGTTACGGTGTCCGTTTTAGGACATCCTCGACATCACCCTTACTGAAGTCAAGTATCAGGCATCCCCCACTCAAGTGTCACGCTCAATAACTTGTTTTTTGTATCGGGTGTCATTCGTTTTTGCTGTCAGGTATCATTCATATTTGGAGTCAAGGAAATTCTCTGTCAAGGAAAATCTCTATCAGGTTTCATACTGCATTTTTTCTGGGACTTAACAGCCAATCCCATTACAGAGTCATTTTCTATGATTTCACTGGCTACCGCAAATGTCAATCAACTACAAAACAGGAACTTAATGGGTTTTTTGGGGAGGTTTTCCCACATGTGGATGTAGTCTGTTGTGGATAGTAACGAAACGGACGGTGCAACTTTGAAGGAAAATAAGTCACATTTAAATTGTTTGTTTGCAAAAATTAAAGTTTTTCTTTTTTAATATTCACCGTCTACTTCGTTTTGCTGCCATCCACGACGGACTACATCCACGTGGGGGGGGGGGGGGGGGGGACCTATTAAGTACCAGATAGCAAAAACGAGTGATGCCTGATGCCAAAAACGAGTGATGCCTGATGCCAAAAACGAGTGATGCCTGATGCCAAAAACGAGTGATGCCTGATGCCAAAAACGAGTGATGCCTGATGCCAAAAACGAGTGATGCCTGATGCCAAAAACGAGTGATGCCTGATGCCAAAAACGAGTGATACCGGAGGGGTGATGGAGGAAGTTATTGATGCGTGAGACTTGAGTGGGGGATACCTGATAATTGACTCTAGTAAGGGTGATGTCTGAGGATGTCCTAAAATGGACACCGTACAACGTAAATAGCTTTATTAAAATTAACTAGATTTTAGTTACCCGTTCTTGGGAGATATTTGTTCTTTATAGAATTGCATGCTATATTGTACACATAGCTGCTAATGAGTTTGTCTGTTCTTTAAAGGTGCTGTTATAGAAAACTATAGCAACATTTAACAATATCTTACTAATTTGAATAGTGGTACACGGTCTTCACAAATAACATCTGCACTATTAAAGATTGTTATAAAATCTTGAATTGTAAAACAAATTTCCAGGAGTTGATTTTCTTGGGGTAACGTTTTGGTCCAGTTTTATGTCATTTTCAAATTTCTCATTTGAAAAGACATCACACAGAGAACACACAGCCCGAGGATTGGCGCACCCGAAAAGCTCTTATGAAAAGTTCTAGACTGCAGACCTGCATTTTGCGTATCCGCTACGCATTTTGAGTATCCGCTATGCATTTTGAGTTGGTAATACGCGGATACGCTTTTATCAGAGATGATACGCAATAATGCGTAATCCATATTTCGCTCATCGTCTATGATGTTGGCTGTAGTTAAAGTGTTGCATCTAACGTCGGAGCCGGCTTTAGGGCAAGGAAAGCAAGATAGATTAACCAATTAGGTTATGAGTTTAGTTACGTGATAGAATAACCAATCAGCTTTTGAGTTAGTTGACGATCCAACCTCCGTTTAAAAAAAGTTATCATGGGTTGACTGACAGAAATTCCCGCCACCCAGTTTCTTTGTATAATCACTGACATTCTACTGTAGCCTATCAGGGCTTTGTTGAGCTGACTCGCTTGTGTTTCAACTGCCAGTTTCGGACACACTGGAGGGAGTGTGAAGTTCTGTGACTTGTGAGGAAATTATTTCAAACTGGCTACGGTACCTTTGTTTTTTTATTAATGCTAGTTATGCATTCATTTTTGTCTGGAGGAAAAAACCCACTTGTGTTTTTAAAAAAAAAAAACGTGCTCGGTTTAGATAACTGCATCGCATGAAAAGAAAATACAGCTGAAATGAGGATTTTACGAGAATGGCGAGGGAGTAAGAAGTACAAACATTTATTATAATATTATAGTACAATAATTAAGTTTTTTAATATTCTGTTTTTGGCTCGTTGTCCCGTTTTTCACAAACGCCTGTTACCATACAGGGATGTCGTTAAATTCGATTTTATAAAAATGAGCACAGCATTATCATTGTTAGTGTGGTTGAGGTACATAAGGCTTCTGTTTACTTTGCAAGTAGAGTACAATTACATTGTAGATAAATGCCGTTTCACTGTGCTTTAAACAAGTCAGTCATGAATGACTGGTTTGTGATTTTATATTGAAGTTCAGTAAGATCATTAATGTAGCATTATGGATTTTAACGGTAAAATATGTTTTTATGTAAGGACTGGGAATCACCGACCCGCATAAGTGTAATCTGTTTAACTGTATAGACAAATATTTATGAAAAGGCCATACAAGTAAGCATGTTAAAGTGGGACTTAATACTACTACTACTACTAATAATAATAATAAAAATAATAATAATAAAATATCAGAACTACCAATATATGCTTACTGATAGTAACTTTTTATGAAGCGCTCACTACAAACTAATGGTTCCAGTCTTTTTAGTTTTTTTTTATTCTCTTTTAATCGCTGAAATCAATTTTACCCTCCTGTCTGGATCAGCAGGAATCCTGTAGAAGGAAACTGTATTTCTGTCCAGAACAAAAGAATCGGGCATTACTGTAATGTTACCGCGCTCTAGGCATTTTGGTCATCTTCCACAGTAATGCTGACTGAAAGAGTGTTCAGCTTGGTGACCAAAAACAAAACCCAACACAGAGCCAGCCTGAGCACAGACATGCTAAGTTCACTGGTAACGCACAAAGTCATGATGTCAGCGAAGCAGCAAGTGTGTCATACACAAACTTTTAGTGACACCTTGCTCAGGAAAGCCAAGTCAGCCACCTATGAAGCTAAACATTCAAGATCTGAAAATGCAGTTTGATCTGTTGGATTCCTTTCTGTTCCAAACAACTCACTTTGTGGATAGCTATTACATTTGGTGCTGACTCAGTGACTATTTACAAGTTTTTTTTTCCTTTTTTGAAAGTGCTTTTTTTCTCTGTTTTAGAAGCTTATACATTTCAATTTGTTTTGACAGAAAATTAAATACAAACATACTACAAAAATGGCTATTTTCTGTACTTGAAATAATTTTTAGTTGGTATAAATTAAAAAGGTTTCATCTATACTAAGGTAAACAAATTAAATTTAAACTGAAACAATCATAGCTAATCATTATTTTTTTACTGAAACATTCATACTCAAAACTCACCAGTGTAGCATTTAGCTGTTTTATACCCTAAAACAGTTCTGGGGGGAAGCCCCCTGGACCCCCCTGAGATGTCCGCGTGAAAGAGTGCTACTCAAAAAAAAATGTCAAGGTTGGCAGGTTTGAGACTGCAGTTCAGACCAAACACTGGCCCTCTACCAGTAGTAGGCTTTGTTTGGTATCATGCAATGTTTACCTTTGTCATCTAGTATGCCATGGGAATTTACATTTCTTGTTTTAACACCAAAGCCATGTTTTGGACATTTTGACATCAGTGATCTGTTTTATAACAATTCCTTTTCTTTTGTTTCCTCTTTTCTTCCTAGGACTACCAATGTTCAGAAACTGTAGAAAATGCGCCCTCCCCTCCCAGCCCAACAGACGCGGTCCCCTTGAAAGCGTGTGTCGCAGGCAGGCCAGTCAATGGAGTTGTAAATAGGTACTTTCATTTGTTCAACTATACTGTAGTGTGTTACGGGTACTGATCATTTTTATAGGAGCAAAATATATATAATTTCCAAAGCTACAATAAACTGCTCTGTCAAAATCATTATTTATTGTGTTAGTACCCTATGTTTTGAGCTTTGCTTTTTGTGTGCATGATTGTTCCACATGCAGTAAGTGGTTACCCAAGTACTTTACTTTTGTGAGATGGTTTAATGTCATCCCCACTCACTCCTGCTAAGTAGCCTGTATATCTAACACCAAATAAGGGGCAACTCGCTTTTCAGTCACACCGTACTACAGAAGTGTCAATGGGAATACCATGGCCAAGCCATTATTCATCAAACAAGGCTGGACAGCAAGAGTGTTAAGAAGATACAAAAAAAAAAGGGAATTCAAAAGGCAGTGCTTGATGCTGTGAAACCAGTATGGTAAAAATAATCAATGTGTCGCAATAACTTTTAATGTTATGATTTTTTTCCAGCTATCGTCTGGTAAGCATGAATTCATTGTGTGGAAAAAGAAACAAATACTGTCTTTTAAAAATGTATTAGGGCTACTGATTTTCCACGATTGCGGAATCACGGACGGAATTCTGCTTTGCAACTGCACCTTTTTTTTTTTTTTTTTTAAATACATAAATAACCTTTACGGACAACATGCCCCACATGTCGACCTGTTCCTATCCAGTTTTAAATAACTTTAGCATAACAGAGGCAGAAGTGTTAAAGGGACTAAGAGATATTAAAATAAACAAATCCCCTGGGCCGGATGAGATCCTCCCAATAGTACTCAAAGAAATGAAAGAAGTTATTTACAAACCGCTAACCATGATCATGCAAGAGTCTCTTGACGCAGGGGTTGTACCGACAGACTGGAAAATTGCAAATGTAATACAGATCCACAAAAAGGGAGACAAAACCGAACCAGGTAACTACAGACCAAGAAGCCTGACTTCTATTATATATAAACTTATGGAAACAATAATAAGATCCAAAATGGAAAATTACCTATATGGTAACAATATCCTGGGAGACAGTCAGCATGGTTTTATTTAGATTTCCAAAAAGCTTTTGACAAAGTCCTGCATAAAAGATTAATTCTCAAACTGAACGCAGTAGGGATTCAAGGAAATGCATGCACATGGATTTGGGAGTGGTTAACATGTAGAAAACAGAAAGTACTGATCAGAGGAGAAACCTCAAAATGGAGCGACGTAACCAGCGGTGTACCACAGGGATCAGTATTAGGTCCTCTGCTATTCCTAATCTACATTAATGATTTAGATTCTGGTATATTAAGCAAACTTGTTAAATTTGCAGACGACACAAAAATAGGAGGAGTGGCAAGCAGCAGCAAAGGTCATTCAAAGTGATCTAGACAGCATTCAGAACTGGGCAGACACATGGCAAATGAAATTTAATAGAGAACAGTGTAAAGTATTGCACTCAGGCAATAAAAATGTGCATTATAAATATCTTATGGGAGATACTGAAATTGAAGAAGGGATCTATGAAAAAGACCTAGGAGTTTATGTTGACTCAGAAATGTCTTCATCTGGACAATGTGGGGAAGCTATAAAAAAGGCCAACAAGATGCTCGGATATATTGTGAGAAGTGTTGAATTTAAATCAAGGGAAGTAATGTTAAAACTTTACAATGCATTAGTAAGACCTCACCTAGAATATTGTGTTCAGTTCTGGTCACCTCGTTACAAAAAGGATATTGCTGCTCTAGAAAGAGTGCAAAGAAGAGCGACCAGAATTATCCCGGGTTTAAAAGGCATGTCGTATGCAGACAGGCTAAAAGAACTGAATCTATTCAGCCTTGAACAAAGAAGACTACGCGCTGATCTGATTCAAATATTCAAAATCCTAAAAGGTATGACAGTGTTGACCCAGGGGACTTTTTTGACCTGAAAAAAGAAACAAGGACCAGGGGTCACGAATGGAGATTAGATAAAGGGGCATTCAGAACAGAAAATATGAGACACTTTTTTACACAGAGAATGTGAGGGTCTGGAACCAACTCCCCAGAAATGTTGTTGAAGCCGACACCCTGGGATCCTTGAAGAAGCTACTTGATGAGATTCTGGGATCAATAAGCTACTAACAACCAAACGAGCAAGATGGCCTCCTCTCGTTTGTAAACTTTCTTATGTTCTTAAATAAAAAAACTGCGCAAACAGTCTCTTTACCGCTGTTTTTCTCCTATAAAAAATAATGGATTGCTTTGAAAACTACACTACCCAGAAGCCCAGCAATAACGCTTGTACAAAACGTTTTTGTATGTTTATTTGGATCATTGGATAACGAGAAAATAGGTGGTTTTGTGGGCGTTACGTTGATGGACTGTCTGTCTCTGCTTCGGCGCTGCCTGTGTGCTGTGCGAGTCGAGTTGTTTAAAAAAGCAGCTAGCTGTTTTGTGAGTTATATTCTGTCAAATAATTTTGGAGTTGTGTATGCAGAAAAGTGAAAAGTACCTGAAAAAAATGATCGTCAACCCCTCCCTGATTTAAAAAAAAAAAAAAACTTAATTGAATTTATTTATTCATTTATTTAGTTATCACAAATCCGTTGCTCCGTCACCCGCTCAAGGAAACGGCATGGTGGTTGAGGTGAAACCTTTAGTTTTATAACTTATTATTTCTAATTTATCAATAACTCCTTAATACTACGTACTCAGAGTGATTTTTAGTTTTTTTTACTCCTGTTCATATGACATCGCTCTGTTTTAACAATGTTTGTAATGATACTCTGTTAAATTCTCACACTGACACATTATTAAATTACTATTCATATGGTAAAAATGTGAATTGTTCAATATATGAACATTAAGTTACATAATATTTATTATTGCTTAAAAATGTGCAGAGTAAAATACTCTGGCCCGCCTACTCCTAACTTTTTTTCCAGTCTGGCCCCCTTAAATTTAAAAAACTAGTTGAAGAGCACTGCTCTAACTAAGGCAACTCTGTGTCCAGGGTATACGAGAAACGCATGCAAGCAGTTTTACAGCAAGTACAGCATAAACCAGTCAGTGTTGTTGCAGATGAAACTACAGATGGGAGAGAGAGAAGTGTCCTGAACATTGTATTTAATTTGTAATTTTATGAAAATTGTATATTTTTGTAATAATGCCCCTCGTTTTTGACTAGTCTGTATATTGTAATGCCAGCAGTAAGCAGTTTTTTCAAAACACCTTTATTTGTTGACTGACCTAAAGTACATTGTTACAAGTGGACTGCTTTAAGAGAGATTTTTCCTGAAAACTACAGTATCTCAGGGATGTAAATTTAAAAAAATGAATTCAATAGATTTTTTTATGTAAACATTTTATTTATGTTGAAATTACATTGTTAATTCTTAATAAACTAGTCATTTTGAAAAACGGGGGGAAAAAAATAAATTGGTCATTTTGAAAAACAGAATTTTCCATTCCCAAGAATGGAAAATCAGGAGCCCTTATGATCAAAACATAATTTATAGTAGTATGCTGTACACTTGGGAAATTATATATATATATATATATATATATATATATATATATATATATATATATATAAATAGAGAGAGAGATTTTTTTTATATATATATATATATAGATATATAGATTTATATTATTGTTATTTTTTTATTCCATAATTTTAACTTTTTAGAATTTCTCTCCTCAGTCTTCATCCTGACCTGCTTGATCCTGGTTCTCCTGACAGCTCTGACACCGAGGAGTTCCTGAACAAGAAGCAGTGCTTAAACCTGCTGGCCCCCACGCCTCCAGACAGCACTGGTGCTGCAGCCCGCACCCGCCCCATACTGAGCTGCAGAAAACGAAGACTGGTCCGTCCCAGCAGCGTCATGACTCTCAACAGAAAGGTGAGCGAGAAGGGATTTGCTGCCGAGAGGCCTTGCTTTTATTCCAGGAACACTTTAACTTCGAGTTCCATAAGCTTCTTTAATTTTTATTTACCATTGTTTGCTTTTTGCTTTCTAGGTTCATAAAAGCTCAGTGAGTCGATGCAGCTGTGACATCAACCCTTCGTGTGTCATGTGTGGTAACCGGGCGTCCCCGTCCGCAGAGTTTCAATATGAGGCCCCACTTTTAGAAAGGCTCTCCCTGTTCGACCCCTGCATTCACCCCATCCTCTCATTCGCCGATGGTAAGGATCCTTCCAGATTCTGCAATGCGCTGAGGAGCTTTGGTGTGCTCTGCTGTTTTCTCCATAATGGTACCGAGTTGCCTTCCTTAGCTTAACCCTTTGCGGTCCATTGTCGGACTGGGTCCGACATTGCAATTATTCCTCACAGGTCCTTTGTCGGACTGGGTCCGACATCATTATAGCAACGCAATAAACGGGTGTTTAGTCGTTTTTTCTCCGGAAAAAGCCGAGAAAACCATTCAATTGCCGAGTGGGAGCGACAGGAGCCGAGACAAGGGGGGGGGGGAGGCGTATCTCATGAATAGTCATACATGGTATCAGATAACGGGGCGTTCATAGTAAACAAGCTGGCTGAGTGCGTCAGAGCACAGAGACTATCATGGACATTTGCAGAGCTTTTTTCAGATGTTATAGTAATAAAATGATGACTTGGATCGCATTATTGAGGAGTTTGGTGATAAAACGAGTGATCCGGAGATGATCGATCGGTATGTACGACTATTATTATTATTATTATTTATTTCTTACATAGGTGAACGCTATAGCAAACGAAAGGGTGGGGCGGGGCTGGAGATGCCTAGTGAGTGCTTTGTTGATATGCAGGGCCATTTAAACCCGTTTGACTGTGAAAAAAAATACTTTTAAACAGTGCGTATAAAATTAACTGCGCGTGTGAATTAATTAGACCTGGCGTGCGATTAATAAATGGACTGCAAAGGGTTAAACATACCAGTGATAATCACGCATGTACCTTAACTACCCAATTAAAAATTATGAAGGCATGCACTATTTGCTGTGAAATATCATAAATAATTTGGCATACATGAACTCTCAGATCAGGAAGTGTAGTTTGTATTGTGTGCCTTTAAACTGCATATGTGCTCAAAGGGCGCCATCTAATGGCTGACCAGTAGAATTAAAGTAATTAAGAATTCAGTGATTTCTCCAGGAAGTATTTTTACATTATCATTACAGATCACGAATAACGTGCAATATCTCACTTGTTTTGACATGTTTAGATGTTTCCATGAACCTGCACTTCCAGAGGACTTTGAAATCACAATGGCAAAATAAACCACTGGAGAAAATCAAACCCCTGAAAAAGCTCTCCCTCAAACACAAAATGTCCGTGACCAGCAGACTGCCAGACCCCCCTTCCAAAGACAAACACAAACTTTCAAACTCTCTTCTTGCAGCAGTCCGTAAGTAGCATTTAGTTTTTCTGTGAAAAATGAAAAATGTGTTAGATGCTACCTTTTTTATTTTTCGTTGAATGAAAGCATTTAGGAAAACACTTGCTGATAATAACTGTCATTGTTTGAACTTCAGATTCAAGGTGAGTACATTTTATTAGCCCCATATGTATATCACACTTTAGAGTTTACATATCTAAGTATTAAGTTATGGTGAAACTTGGTTTGGACAGTCTGGGAGAGAAAAAATCAAGTGACCTGGCTGTTTGTCTTTATGTACAAATGTAAGTCAATTTTTACATATTTCTGGTTTGTTTTCGGTAACCTGTATCTTTGAAAAGGTAAAACATTTGCCTGTTTTTTTGTATTTGAACCAGAATACATCACGTGTACCTTTGTTTGTTTGTTTCTCTGCTATAGGGCTCTCACACCACAAACTGCGCCCTGAAAAGATCCACAGGCAGCATCTTGACAACGTACTGACTGCTTCACAGCTGGAGAGGACACCAGTGTGCAAATCGGAGCGAACAGAGACACCGACTCCTGCCTCCTACGATAAAAGCCACAGCAAGAAAAGGCAAAGGAATCACTCCATCGAGAGGACAGATGGTGAGGACCTAGCTCTAGTACAACGCAAAACCCCAATCACTAGGGCTTTCACTGCATTGGGACTAGTTGCACTGCTTCTCTGTTTATCAAATCTCTTAATAGAACCCCATGTTACTACCTGCTTCTGTCCACAGCTACTACAGTTGTTCCACATCTTTTGGTTTCAGTTTAAAAGTGACAATAAATAGAAGACCTAGGCTGGTAATTCGGCACCTCATGGGTTAGAAATAGTCACTGTTTTCACAGGTCCTGGACACCACCATGGTATATTGTTGCAATTTTTCCTTGATGACAATGAAGTCCCCCTTTTGTGCTTTTAAGACTTTTTTTATTTCTCTGCCTCGTCTGTGCTCAGAATAAAAATGTCAGACTTCAGGGCTTTTTCATTAAGGTTATGTATTGCATTATCTTTTTAGACAAATCACTATTAAACAAACAAAAAAAAATTGTTATTTTTTTTTCCATTTGTGTGGGGGCATAAAATGTACTGTCAATATACCCTATAGGAAAAATCTTCTTTTTAAGTAGCATCTCCACAAATCTTGTAAGAGAAGACTGCTGATTTGATTTTTAGCTTAGACCCAAGCCCTGTTATTTATTGTGGTGTTTACAACTTGCCTTTATGCACTGATCTAAGTTAATCCTGAGCAAAGGTTTCATGTTAAACATCTTTCCTTTTTTGTTGCAGTTAATATTATGCTCTTCGTGTTAATGTGAGAACTGGCAAACATTCCAATGGTTATTTAAGGGTGATGCGAATAACTAATGTAGATCAAGAAGAAAACAGCATTAACTCATTTTTTTTATTTAGATTTTTTTACTTAAATATTTTTACTAATTTAGGGAAAGTGCATTATTTATTTTTATTTATTTATTAATCTTAGTTCACGTTAGTAATGTAGTTTACCAGTGTGTAGAATGTACACACAGTCAAATTGGGTACTGTAGGGGTCCCCAAGTGGCTCATCCAGTTAACCCTTTCTATCCTGCCATATTTAAGGCTTTTTTAGAGCGGAACGGTATATTTATTTTCTTTAAGGGTATAACTTCTAATGGAATTGTGATACATATGAAGTATTATACCTTTCTAAAAAAACAGGGCCATGTAGAATCCAATTCTGTAATAGTTACATATGTCGGATGAAATACCTGTGAATTTATATAGGTAAAAAGACAGCACAAAACTTTTTAATGCAACAAAACTAATTTATTCATGTTTGACAAAGAAAAAAAAATCTCTGGACTCTTACGAAACATTATGTATAGTGTAAACATATATATATATATATATATATATATATATATATATATATATATATATATATATATATATATATATTAGTGTTCTGCGGTATTTCGGTATATCGAAATATCATGATACAAAAATTATATGATACCTAATATCGGGTTAAAAAAAAAAAATCGATATATCGTTTTTTTTTCGATCCCGTCTTTTTTTTGGTGATATATCGTGTTTTTCGTCTGGCTATTTTTTTTTTTTGAGACTTCAAAACAACACTTTAATTGTGTGCTTTAAAAACGATATGAACTTTTTTGCATATACCGGAAGAAACTAACTTTCCTGCGCTGCGCGTTCTCGGAAAATTTAATTACAGTACTGCCCAAGTATCAACATGGCGAACGCGGGACAACAGCTGGTTTCTAAAGCCAATTCCACTGTAGTGTGGAACTATTTTGGTTATCCATTAAATGAAAACGGCAATCCAGTTGAAGGTGGACATCCAAAATGTAGGAGGTGTTTGAAAGAAGTAAAAAACAAGGGAGGAAACACCACCAATTTATTTAAGCTATCAGATCGCCACCCCAATCTCTTTGTTGAAGTGAAGCGACAGCATGTAAGTTAGTTACAGTGAAAATAGTTCTACTTTTACTGTAGTTATTTTGTTTTACATATTATTGAGATTCTGTGAATTACATCTCGCCTTAAAAATGTAAATAATGCACCCAATTAGTATTTATATGTGTGTGTGTGTGTGTGTGTGTGTGTGTGTGTGTGTGTGTGTGTGTAAGAAGTTGAAATAGTACAATACTATATAAAAAAAGCACTGTGTAAAGAGAACATAGGAACGCTCTAAAGCGGATCAAAATGCCGTTCGTTAGTTCACCAAGATGCAAAAATATATTTTGCAGACGTGTCATTAAAACGACTCCATGTTAAAAATTGTTAACACTTTATATATTCCTTGGATTTTGTCGTAAAACATTTTTTTGTGTGTGTAAAACAATTAGCTTTCATGCTGGAAACGGACGTCTGATTGTTGCAAGTTCAGCACAAAAACATACAGTACACAGTACATAGGCTGCATAGTCCCGTCCCCCCGTCCCCCCCCCATAGTTCAAGGCGTGCATACGCGATTCAGCAGGTAAACGATGTGCTCTAATCTATAGTTGTAAAAGTCTTTTGTCTAATTTATTTTCTTAGCAAAATTAACATCCACGCTCGCATGATGGTCTGAATAAAATTGCGTAACATTTCCTATGTTTATAGTGCACTGCAATGTTGTTTTGAAGGAGACGTTTGGCTTGAATAAGATTAAACATAATATTATGTTCTAATAGTTATCAGTGTTTTCAGTACTACAGTATCAGAAGTTCTTTGCCAGAAATGCTTTTTTCATCAGCTCAACGTATTTTATAAAATTAATTTGAAGTAATGATTCTCTCTCTCATATATATATATATATATATTGAAACACAATATATACAGAAAATAATGTCTCTTATACTAAGCTCTCTTTACAGTTGTATTTAATAGTCGGTGGCAATGACTTTGATTACACTATTTTCTGTATTTCTTATATAAAAAGAGAACTTGTTTCAACAGAAAATAAAATTAAAAAGCAAGCATTCCACCATCCTGTAGCATTAAGTGAGTTTTAGCCTCTACCACACTTTGTACTTGCGAACATTTTTATTTGACAGCCATTTAACATATAATGGACATAAAATTCAAAGAATCGTGATAATATCGAATATCGTGATCTTATGCAGGGTATCGTATCGAGGTAGCCTAAATCAGGTATCGCAGAACACTAATATATATATATATATATATATATATATATATATATATATATATATATATATATATATATATATATATATATATTTGCATTCATTTATTGTATATACGTTTTTTTTAAAAAAAAGGCACAAATGGTATTCTAAAACATAAGTGGTAACAATCAACAGTATAAAAAACAGTGAATATTATTTTGCAAAAAATATTAGCAAATGTGTTGGTTTTTTTCTTTGAAAGAAATTCATGTTTATGAACATTGACCATGATGGGAAAGGTGTTTTAAAATCCCAAGTCAAAGTTAGAAATCTTTGTGTATTTGTGACCCTAGTCTAACCTTTAAGTCTCATGTCACCAAGGTGCAATTTTTCCATCTACGTAACATTGCCCAACTACTACTTAATCTTTCTCTACCTGATGCGGAGAAGCTAGTGCATGCTTTTGTCTCATCTCGACTCAATTTTATTGCAATTCTTTGCTTGTTTGCGTCTCAAAAAATGCTCTTAGTAGGCTACAGTATGTTCTAGTGCTCCGCTGTAGAGCAATACTTACGGTATATCAGGATACCAAAATCCTACGATACCTAATATCGGGGGTAAAATAAAAATATCGAAGTACCTCGGTTTTTGGATACGTTTTTATTTTTTTTTAGCTTTTAAAACAAAACTAATTGTGTGCTTTAAAAATAATATTAACTAAGCTGGCTCATTTTGGCTTTGCGGAAGTGACTGACTACCCTGCGTGCTCTGGGAAAATTAAATTACTGCCGCAGTCATGGCGAATGCAGGAGAGAGAAGCTTAGTGTGGAACTATTTTGGATTTCGGCCAGATGACAACAGCAATCTGGTTGAAGGCAGACAGTCAAAATGTCGAAAGTGTTTTAAAGACCTGAAAAACAAAGGAGGAAATGCCACCAATTTATTGAAACATTTTTCAGATCACCACCCCGATCTCTTTCCCGAAGTTGTATGTGTCATTGCAGTGCATTTGCTAGAAGCTGCAAAAATGCAATTTGCTGACATGTGTCATTAAAACTCTACCACAGGTCAAATGTTAGCGTGTTTTTATATTCTTTGGATTTTGTGTTAATCCGTATTTTATGTGCATGTAATGTGATAGCTGTGAAAATTCTTTACAAAATGGGTGTTTCCCCTTTGACACCCGAACCTGAAACTTTATACCAAAGACTCTCGTCAGAGCAGTGTGACGCAGCTGCTGCTCCGCCCCCGAGAGCAATATAGGAGCTGTGCACACTGACAACAATGCCATTTTCCTTTTCATCTGATCCTGAATACTTGAGAGAGCGTTGATATAAATGATCACTTTTCTAATTACCTTTTACATTTTTTAGCTTTTGCTTTTAAATGCTGAATTAATAATCTTGAATCACTGTAAATCATTAAAAAGTAAAACTTGTTAATTTCTAGCTTTTCTTGTATTTCAATAGAGTGCTGTTGCACCACGGCCTATTGCCCCATGGGAATCCTGTGGCTCAAGTGCTGTCCTTCCTTTAAAATAAAACCAAGTAGCTACTGTGGGCATGCCTACTTTGGCAGCTTGGTGCTGTGTTAGTGTAGCTATCGGCACACTTTTACAAAGGCTTGTTTTCAAGCAGGCTGCTTCCAGTCTTGTATCTGTACTGACTGGAAGGTTAGCCAGAGGTTGTTTTACAGATGGTCATCCATGTTAATACGCGACTAATGGTAACTGCGACACTGTCACTCTCGGTACCAATACTGGGACCGAGGTTACCATTTGGTGCCGAGTGTCGGTACAGAGTGCTGTCTCAGTACCCAATGTCGGCACTGAGTGCACTGTGTTGGTACTGAATGTTGGTACACAGTGCAAAGGCTTGTTTACAAGCAGGCTGCTTCCAGTCTCGTGTCTGTACTAACTGGAAGGTTAGCCAGTGGCAGTTACAGGGCATCCCTGTTAACACATCACTGAGTACCGAGTGCAAGGTCACGGTACCGAGTTGCACTATTGTGCTGAAGTCTGCTGTATGTACTGACACTGTCTACTCTGATACTGTTTATTGTGTGCACTGATACTGTGTACTGTGCATACTGGCACTGTCTATTAAGTGCACTGACACTGCCTGATGTGTGCAACTACACTGTCTATTGTACACTGACACTATCTAGTGTTTGCACTGATGCTATTTGGAGTGCATTGACACAGTCTATTAAGCACTGACACTATTCTGAGTGCATTGACACTATTAGCTCTGTGCACGGACACTCATTTTTGTGTGCGCCGATACTGTATGTTGTGCGCACTGACACCATCTATCGTGTACAATAACACTGTATACAGTATGCACTGACACTGTATACTGTGTGTACTGACACTGTCCGTCGTGTGCACTGATACTGCCTACTGTGTGCCTACTGTTTGTACTGACACTGCTTACTGTTACTACTGTGTGCACTTCTACATAGTCTTTCGGTCATGCCTGGGTTTCATGCATGTGTTTCTTGCAAGGCCAAGTTGCTTCCAGAGGACGGACATGTTAAGTACATTGTCTGTGTCCTGCGCACGCTCAGGAGGCTCTGATTGATCGCACTTCGTTTGACTTTTTTGCCCCCTTCACCAAGTGTACTCTGGACTGTCGGCTGGCCCGTTATTCCAGGGAACGCTCCCTCACGCCTGCCCAGCACTCTGCATCAGCCAGATTTTCCACATGCTTATGGACCTGATGGCAGCAGCATCCAACACCCATCCGCTGGGTCTCCTGCATATGCGCCCCCTGAGGGCTTGGTTCAAGCACAAGGCTTGTCAGCCCGTGTTGAATCGCAACCCCATTTACGCCTAGGTGTGGCACTGGGCAGCATCACCAAGAGGGAGGTAGTCACCACAGACGCATCCAACCTGTGTTGTGGTGGTGTTTGAAATGGACGAGCAGTGCAAGGGGTGTGGCAGTTCCCATGGAAGGGTCGCCACATAAACGTTTTATAAGTGCAGGCAGTGTACCTGTGCTTGCAAAACATTTTGGAGCAGGTTTGGGGGGAGACACGTGCACGTTCATATGGACAACACGTACCAATATTCCTCAGACTAGTCTGGAACATGGAATACAGAATCGAAGCTCAACACACATCAGTAGCACTGGTACCCCTGAAGTTGCATGCCCACCCCCACAAATATATAAATAAGCTACTAAATGAAGAAATGAAACAATGGACTACAGGATAGTGTAGGCTAATCAACATATAACTTAAATAAAAATGTATTGTAGCGACTTGCTAACTGGATAGGTGTCAACATGGAGACGGATAAAATATCTCTGTAGCATCAAACTCCATTCTTTATTTTACAGAAACGCACTTGTCAGCTGGTGTTCTGAGTAGCTCCGACCCATGCTCCTTACACTATACATAAAGTAAAACTTTAAATAAACGCCCCGGCCTAAGTAACGACATTAGTAAATTACAACATTCCAGCAACGTCATTAAAGGTTGTGTCGGTGAGTAATAACAGTTTGTATTGTAATAATAAAAAAAAGTTAAATCCACTCAAGACAGGCCTGTAAATATCAAACACAAGCGTGTATTAAGGTAAGCTTGCAGCACAATAAAAAACAAACATGGTTTTAAAATTTAAAAAAGCAATAAGTATTGTCTAACACATTATATTTATTGTACACCCTCAAAACGTGTCCATTGGTAAGCATGGACAATAGGTGAAAAATTAACCAGCAATGAATCAACCTCATGAAATACTGTGTTAATACGAAAAATAAGTTCATACTGTTGGCCCACAACACTCTCAAAAATGCTTCAAACTGTTTAAAGATTAACAATAAAATCGATACAAGTACCAGTTTTATCACAAAATCAAAGCAAAAGTGACTAAGTTGTTTTTATAACGTGCACATTGATAAATAAGAACACTGGAAAATAAGCAAAATACAAATATTCATTGCAAGACTCAATGTGTGAAATACTGTTAATACCAAAAAAAAAAAACCTTGTACAAATACACTAAAAGGCAACCCTGTTAATATCAGAAAACAAGTTTGTATTTTACTTATTTTCAGCACGTTCAAAAAAGTTTCACAACTGGTTTTGAATAACGTCATAAATAAGTTACATTTTTCTTATCATTCATCCTGAACCTCATGGTCTCTTCATCACTGTTGAAAAACAAATTGGTAAGCTTGCTGTACAGTCTTGTGTGTGTATTGACTGGAACATTCAGTATGATGCGCATTATATGATTATTATTAATAACTCGTCATTTAAGAGAGACCCGGCATCTATTTACCATATTTCCCGGAAGCCCCGGCGCTTATTAGAGACCCGGCAAGTATTGGAGACTGGCGATTTATTTGAAGTTTTACGGTAAACATATTTACAGTAGTGTGGATTGTAAACCAAACTCACAATGCTGAAAACACTGCTCTATTCGGAAGCCCCGAAGATGGGAATCTCAGCATGGAGCCGGCCATGGAATGCTGCCTGTGGATGCAGCCTGCACATGTGTATCCATTATTCATACTACTGTTGAAAGCCCCTTCCAACTGCCCCTCACTCACCACGTCCCCTGATCCTGCCACACCTGTATGGCATAGCATTAGCATGGAATCAAAGTATGCTTCTGATATCAATGAGAAATAAATAACAATAAAAAAAAGTCAGCTGTGTCCTTATACCTGAGTGTGGAATTATCGGGTGAGGGACATGAAAAGGAAAGGGAGCCTTTGGAGAATGTAACTACAGGGATATTTTACGGATTGAGCCCTTGGGCACTACAGACCTTTGCTGAGGATAGAGCACTTGGCTAAGCGCATTGCAAGCCCATCACGCTTATTGCAAAACTTAGCCATTTTCATCCAAATTTGGCCTCCAGAGCAATTCAAATATTTTTGTGCTTAAGCATGTGATATACATTTGTATCGAATGTTTATCATTATCACAGGCATTAGCATGGCTAATAAGCTAAATAGTTAAAGGGCCATCACAGAGTCTATGGAATTAAAACAGATGTATCTGTGCTGTGCTTTTTGCTGGGAAGTGAGTTTATGATTTCTCTACTTCTGTCTCCATAATTGACAGGTGTCACACAAATACGACTACATGTTACCTATTCTAATGTTTTTTTTTTTTTTTTTTTTTTACTTTTTCTGTTACAGTACCATCTGTTGTGTGTGTGTGTGTGTTGTTTTTTTTTCTTCATATTAGCCGTGATCCTAGTTATCAGAGCGCTATTGCTCCCTGTCTGGACTGATCTGATTTTTGTAATGTGTTTTTTTGTAAGTCTCTTACAAGAAACTACACACATACATTAACAACAACAATAATTAATAATATAGTTGTTTTTATTATATATATATATATATATATATATATATATATATATATGTATATGTGTATATATATGTGTGTGTGTGTATATATATATATAGATATAGATATAGATATATATATATATATATATATAGATATATTTGTATATATATATATATATATATATATAGATATAGATATATTTGTATATATATATATGTGTGTGTGTAATTATATATATATATATATATATATATATATATATATATATATATATATATATATATATATATATATAGAGTTCTCGCCAGCGCTGTTGAGCGTAACGGGCTGTTACGTTGTCACCTGGAAAAATGACGCCGTATTTAGGCCGTTACGCTGTGTTTTCAGTTTGCGTAACGGCCAAAAAATAATAATAATCCTGTGCAACATTGTTGATTATTCCTTTATGTGAGACATTGGCTTGTTTTAAAATACTTGTTTCAGCTCTCAGTACTCTTCAGTGGGTTGGTTGTGACAGCATGTTCTTTAGTTTGGTGCGTGTAATGTATGCAACACGAAGATGAGACTGAACGTTATTAGCACATTCCCCCCTGTTGACAGGTGAGACTAGATACACAGCTCTGTAACAACCAACACCTTTGCAAATCTTTATTATACCATAACTATGTTCTCTTTTAAGACTTCCATTTAGTTAGCCACACTGGAAAAACTTTAGCCACAATACTATAAACATACTGTTTTAGCAAGGCAAAAGTATGTGTGTTTTATTTGAAAACACGTAGATATTTAAATGCCAAACCCTACCATTTACAATACACAGATATTATATTTAAAATCTGATTCCCATTTCATAAATGCCAAACTTAGTCCCATGTGAAAAAACGGCATTACAGAATTCCTAAATTCTGAAGAGGTTTGCAGAGAATTCATGTACTGCATAATCCTTTACATTATTTTGACTGACGCGGTTTTCTTTCCACTGCAGAACAGTAAAGCAAAATTGTGCCAGTAGACAGTGCTATTGGTGTATGTTAATATTAAAGCCTCCCTGACCCAACTGCAGCTCTAGTTACACAAGATTGTACTAATGTGATTAATAATCCGTAGGATTTTACAGCCACTAAAAAACGTTTTTGTTTTTTTTTTTACTGTGTTCTTTCACCTGTGACTACTGACAGTAATATTGCACCGATTCAGACATTAAAACTCAAATCATAGTGACTAATCCTTCTTTTTAAAATAATAAATGTTTATTTTATAAAATTATTCCTCGAATCAAATCCATTCTGTTACTATTTCCAAAATATATTTCAACACATTTTAAAGAGATGGCAAACAACAGAAAAAAATAAATAAAAAACTTAGCTGTGATCTTGAATCTGCGTGTTTCTGGCTTGCCGTCATGAAAATGTTATTTCGGGGCCAGAGGGTATGTTTGAAACCATGACTGCTTCACCTCCCTGTGTGACTAGTATCACGGTCATATTTTAGTTGTGTGTACATGGGTGATATGCCTTGGGCAACATCTTTCGGAACATGATTCTGGTAATTGGTCTGTACAGTTTGTTTTATAACATTTTCCGTTTGGATGCCATGGTTTTTTGTTTTATTTATTTATTTATTTATTTTTATTTATTTATTTATTTATTTTTTATACAAGCAGCGCCATTCACTGATTTGTTTCTAGTTAGAGCCTCTGTCCTCTCGCCAAACACAACGTTTGTGGCATGCATATGTTACGTGATCAAGATAAAGAGCTTTCATTGGGCAAAATTAAATCAAACTAAACAGTCTGTATTGATTAATCTACCAGCACACATTGAATGTGCTGGCAGTCTTACACAAGTACATTTTTGAAAGCCTTCGCCACCGTGGCGAACTTCAGGAAAAATAGTTGAGCCACAAGGAAAAACGTTTCGCTTATGGCGACGTGGCGAGCGACTAGCGGGAACGTAGCATAACAAGCTGGGTTAAAGTCCATATCTCACATAGAAAAGGGTAATTCCGAGTCAACTGAACCAGAAAAGGGACATTTCGTTGCTCAGATTTTCCAAATTCACCTGGGGGTTTTCTGACACTCGAGTTCAGAAATGATAGCCATTATTTTTTTTTTTTTTAAATGTCCCCTTTGACCTAAAGTGAGAGAGGGACCTTGACCAGAAAAAATCACACTGGGCGCAATTTAGATGCTACCATCATGTGTAGCACCTCGTTCTACTCGTATTGAATAGGACTTTTCAGAAAAATACTAGGAGCACCCTACTCACTCCTGGCAGATTACCAGACAAGGTGTCATTGACAAGTTTTATTCGAACTTCAGCCTAACCCTTTACCCTGTAGGGGATGTGGGTCCTAAAATGTAAGTATTGCTGTAAGATGCTTAGGTACCAGTCTTCCAAATTCTGTGAAAAAAAATTGGTTTGAAGTCCCACCACTGGTCATTAAACCCCCTTGAAATTAATTTTTGTTATTTGTACCAAGTTTAGGCTGTAATAACTTGCTTGGGTGGACTCCAAGAAATCACCCAAAGACATGTTTGGATAGATGTTTTGATCAAACAAAATATTATGGTATCCGGGGATTCTGGATTTTTTTATTCATTTGTCATGCATTCGAGCATTGCTTATGGCCACTTTGGTGAGGCTAAAGTGCCACATAGTTCTATCCAACTATTTCTTCAACTTTGCATTCTCTGAGGATTGATCTATAGGATAAAGTAACAGTATATGCTTCCACTGGCACTAGCTTGGAGCTGAGGGGTTATGAACTTGCGTGGGACTTCTTTGTTACGATGACACATTTGAAACTACCAAAACCTTACTTAGTTGAGTTTTAAAAACTAATTTTAATGTTTTTTCTTAATAAAAACATCTTCCCTGTTTACAGCACCTTTTAAATACACCTATCTCTGTCATCGAAGACCTCTTAAAAAAAAAAAAAAAACACTCAGTTGTGCCTGAAATTGACTGATTGGCTAGCATGAGAATGCAGCAAATGGCTTTTTCACAAGTGGTTGGTTGGTCGGTCAATCAATTATCCCCCTAGGTAGGCACCAAACTTTACTATCACTTTTTTGTTTTTTTAAATCCATTTAAGGAAGGTTTTGGTAGTTTCAAATGTGGTAACGAGGTGCTACATCTAAGCATCTAAATTGTACCCAGGGTGATTTTTCTGGTCAAGGTCCCTTTCTCACTTTAGGTTGACCTTTGGAAGGTCACAGGTTGAAGGGGACATTTAAAAAAATAAATAATGGCTATCATTTCGGGTGAATTTTTCTAGGAAAATCTGAGACGGACGGGCAACGGCACTGGTTGAGTTGGCATGGAATGACCCATAATCATTTTTTGGCTTTGGGGTCATACTTGGTTTACTTTCACAATGAGCAAGAAATTAACTCTCCATGATCAATTTTATGGCACTGAGAGACGTAAAACTATCAATAATTCCGGAAAATACCGACAACGCACCGATGATGCACGAAGTTGGTGTGACGTCACTAGGGGAACACATACCACGAACAGAGGAGAGATAGATATACATGGCTTCAGACTGTGAAAGCAATCATTATGTATTTCTCAGACATTTTGAGTAGTCTGTATTACAATAAGGACAGCGGGAGTGTGGTGTATAATGAAATAAATTGTGGGGAGGAAGAAGTGGTTCGAGGCCCGATTCTGAACTGTTTTGAACCTCCAACAGGAGAAAATAACCACGCTGGCATCAGGAATGCGAGCGACACGCCCCCTTGTCTGCAGGCCGGCAATTCTGAATGTTGTTCTTGTATACAGTTAACCCTGGCTAGCAGTTCATTTATGGCAATAAATGTATTTGGTTTGTTGTACCATTTATATCTTGTAAATAGTGTTTACTGTTTCTCATCCAATTCAATAATAAGGCATTGTTTATATTACAAGGCCTAGACGACTTGCATGGTCATGTATAGCTCTTCAACTTCATTCATGAAATAAACACTTTCCTCGATTTTTAGTGAAATTAAATAGACCTAACCTCCTTGTGAACTGCACGTAATTAAAAGATACCTTAAAGATAAAATTGAATATTGAAAGCTTACCTAAAAAAGCTGGATGGGTGGATTCATTCTTTTGATTTCTGCATCAGAAATCTTGAGTACGCAATGTGATATGATAATAATAATATGATAATATCTGACGTCTGAAAAAATAAATGCAACACTTGCAGAGAACTGATTATGTGCAGTGGATAGCCAAGTAGTATTTAGCACTAGTGCATAGGGTAAGAAAAAAAAATCTATGGTAATCATTTGAAATGAATCAACTTACTTGATTGTCTTCGTGAACAGCTAGCTGTCTTTTGTAAAGATCTACGTGTGTTTGTGAACTTGTGTACCAGTATTTTACAAAAGAGAAAAAAAATTAAATTCCACAAACCTTTTTCCACATGTCTGCAGTATCTACATGCTTTTTTGCAAACTCCATATGTGCTTTAAGATGAGGCTTAAAGCACATGGCTTCTTTCTTGCCACCCGTCCATACAGGCCAGCTTTGTGTAGGGACAGGCTTATTGTTGATGTGTGAACACTGACTCCCATCTCAGACAGAACTTTGCAGATCTCTCAAGGTCATTGTTGGCTTCAAAGTGAACCAGTTTCCTGCTTGCCCGGCTGCTCAGTTTGGGAGGGCGACCTGGATAATCAGCACCTTTTGATATTTTCTTGTACCCTTCTCCTGCCACTTTATCCTCTACCACTTTATCGCTGACTTGTTTTGAAAGCTCCTTGGTCTTCATAGTTGCTTTGTTGGATCACTATGTGAGTTGCAGCTTGAAAGTCTTTATATACCTGAGGGAAATGATCTACAAGTTAAACCACTTTGAGTACACACAGGCTGAAACCATTTCACTAATTTTGTGACCTTTTGTGCTGATTTTAGGGCTGCAGTAGCAAAGCAGTTGAATACTTATGCAAGTGAGATTAATCTGTTTTTCTCTTTAAATCTTACTTATTTATATTATATATGCATGTTTTAACTTTATCAATGTGGAGTAGTTTGTGTAGATTCTACATGTAAAGTCTAATTTGAAAGCGTTGTGGAGTACGCTCAGGTGCCAACAAAATGTGGAACCTTTGCAGGGGGGTGAATACTTCTGCATACACTGCTTTATATATAAGCCGTTCTTCAGATTTTTAAAAATTCTGAGGATGATGTTAAGATGATATCAGAATAGAATGTTCATTCCAAGATGCTCCAAAGTTCCAAGTTTGAAGATAAGCTCATGTTCTCTTTGCTTTCAAGTATAATTTGTACCAAAACACTGACTGATTCCACAGATGGTGATGTCTTCAGCAGTGATTATTACGTCTTTTAGTTTCTCCAATGTATAATTGGTTGAATTCTGTGCAAATGATGCACTACACTACTACTTTAGAAGTACATGTGGAGTGATGCTTTAGGGCCTCTGATCTTAGTTTGGGAGTTAAAATATCTGCATGTCGTACATTGTGGTATGTTGCATGGGACTGTGCCTTTTTAAAGGTTCTGCAAAAGAGCGAATTTCACTGTGGACCACATATTCTTTTAGATTCTTGTCTCTTCTATAGGACATTAGTGGAGGATTTTTAAAAATAGGTGCTGTAGATGGATCTTGCTGTAGAAACATCCTGAAATAAATTATTTTTTAATCATTTAAACTTGTGTACAGTATTTATTTTTTAAATATTTTTTTAAACAAACAAGCATTAAATAGAGTAGAATTAATTGATGGAGGAAGATGATAGGGCGCAGTGGGCCCAGCTTCACCCCCCAAACCACACTTAATAGGTTAACATAACTGGTAAAACTAAAAAGAAAAACATATAGCTATCTATTTATATGAAAAAGAATGCCCTCTCACAAAGAGACAAATATATAGCATTTGAATACAAAACTAGTAATTTAAGTAAAATTACAGTCATGGGAGCGAGTTTCTACAGACACTGCTCGCTTTCTGATTCCTCTCTATCCACAAGAAGGCAGACTGTCACCTCCTCATCTACACTCCCCTTGGCCAGAATCACTGCTGTTTCAACTACCATTGGCCAGGCAGCCTATTCTGAAGCCTTTAGTACAGTGTCAGTATTCCCTGCTTGCTAGCAATGGAATGCAGAAAAAAACATTCTTATTATTTGGGTCTATTGTTGTTGTTGTTGTTGTTGTTGTTGTTGTTGTTGTTATCATCATCTGTTTTGTTTTTTTCTCTAATTTGTTAAACTTTTTATTATTGTTAAGTCTCATTTCATGTTCTAGGGCAGCAGTGTGGAGTAGTGGTTAGGGCTTTGGACTCTTGACCGGAGGGTCGTGGGTTCAGTCCTAGGTGGGGACACTGCTGCTGTACTTTACCTAGGTTGCTCCAGTAAAAACCCAACTGTATAAATGGGTAATTGTATGTAAAAATAATGCGATATCTTGTAACAACTATAAGTTGCCCTGGATAAGGGCGTTTGCTAAGAAATAAATAATAATAATAATAATAATAATAATAATAATAATAATAATAAGGGAGGAAAAAAGAAAAAAAATGCATCTAACTATATGCATAACCTTAGTAATACAATCAGTTAAAGTTATCCAGCCATATATAACCAGACTGAAAGTGTTCACTTTAAGTAACATCAGTGTTATCAAGGGGGATATTTTAGGATGTCAGCCTGTTAGTTTTACTTATGTGAAATTCTTCAGCAAATCCCGGATTGTTCCGAGGTTGATCATGTCAGTAATAATAATGTTTAGTTCTGAGTCTCTTCCTTCAGTATTTTTCCATTTAACAAAATCTGAGGCATCTTCCGGAGTGATGAGAGTGTGAGGGTCCATTGAGTTCTATCACCAAAATGGCCGGGTAGCACAGACTGAAATTTAATCCTTGTATATGCAATTCCTTCTTGACTGGACCGGAAGCTTTTCTTTTATCTGCCAGAATTTCAGTAATCCGGGAATATCATAATGCTTGATTCGTGCTATGCCAAAGACCGCATCTCCCTTGCTCTGCGTAGAATCTCTTCCTTTGTCTGGAACCTTAACAGCTTCAGCATTATCGCTTTTGGTCGCTGGCCCTCCTTTAGCCTGGGTGACAATGCTCTATGAGCCTTCTCAATTTCTAATTGCCCATCAAAAGAATGTTTTAAGCATTTTGGGGATCTCATTTTGCTGGAATTCGATCATACTATTCCTTCAGGAACCCCCAAAATCCTCAGATTGTTACGCTGGCCTCTGTTATCCAAGTCCTCCTCCCGCTCTCTCAGTGCCTCCAGCTGTTTCAGCGTGGTCTGTTAGGCCTCGGTAAATGAGTCTCTTCGTTCCTCCACTTTGACAGTCCTTCCTTCTGCCTCCCCAACTCGGTCTGTTAGAACAGATTGCACTTCGCCAACCTTTTTTTTGTTTTTTTTTTAATAGCAGTTGTATAACAGGCGATGTTCTGCATAAACAGTCTCACTGACCGCATCTCTTTAGCAAGAAAGTTCAGGGACAGCTCCGGCTCGGTTTCAGGACCCCCGGTATCTTTGGCTGAAGTCATAGATATGGAATTTGGCTTATCCGAACGCCCCCTGTGACCTTCTCTCAGACATTGCTTCTTGTATGTTGTGTGTGTCTTCGATTTAGATATCTAGAGGACAGTTTTAGGATTTTAAATAAATAGTGCCACGGCTTGCGGAACGGTGCAACTACGCAGCCATTACAGTCGGGCAACCACATGACCTCCCCTGAAATAGGAATATTAACCATAAACTTTGTGGTTGCGGCGTTCATTGTTGCAGTTCTTGAAGGAAAATTACATTGTTGTCAGTGTGCGCAGCTCCTATATTGCGCTCTGGGGTCGGAGCAGCAGCTGCGTTACACTGCTCTGACGAGAGTTTTTGGTATAAAGTTTTAGGTTTGGGTGTCTTAAAGGGGAAACAACCATTTTGTAATGGTTAATATTCCTGTTTCAGGGAACCAGGGTTATGATAATAATATGATAATGTTTTGAATTGCATGCATGAGCGGTGGAAAGACCGGAATGAACACAGACTTCATTGCCAGCATATCAGTTTCCCTAACAGGACCAATGCGACGCTTCACCTGCAGAGGAAAGCAAAGGGCCTATAAAGCTTCCAAGTCACACTACAAAATTCCGCCAATGCAAACGGCTACAAGTTCAACATGAAAGCAATAAAAAGTACTTGGTTTATTATAGTAGCCAGAGTGGTTGTCTTTTGTCTAATTTACTTTCTTTGCAAGATTTAACAACCAATGCAAGCATGATGAGCCGAATGGCTTCCTCTTGCTAGTAAAATGTCTTATTTAAGGTACACTGGGGTGTTGTTTTGAATAGCACGTAAGAGGAAGGTATGTACATTAGTGGCCTGTTTGTTTTAGAAATGTAGCATTAAATATAATGCTTAACTTTGAATTTTTCACTATTGAATTGCGTATGTTAGCAGCGTTTTTAGTAAAGCAGTTCTTTACTAATGAACGCACAGTGTTTAAAATTAAGGAATACAACGGTTGTGTGTATTTCCTAATGTAACACATTACTTTGTTTTGTTTTAAAAATATATATATATATTTTTTACAGTGTACATGAATCATTCAGGCTAGTCTAGTTTAGAATTATACTCTGTTTACTTGTTTACTTTCTAAAATATTTGAACAGTATAGATTCATGGAGGTGTTATGTTGTATGTGACTTAAAGAACATAAGAAATATTACAAACAAGAGGAGGTCCATTTGGCACGTTTTATTGATTGAAGCAAGAACCTCATCAAGCCATTTCTTGAAGTAACCCTGTAAGTCAGCTTCCACAACAGTGTTTCATTTTTTCATTCCTTGCTCACTTTTTTAGGGGAATTCTAAGATACCCCTGTATGTAAAACATTTGGCCTAGTTATGAAAAGTCTGCTTCAAGGAAAGTATGTCTTTTATTTTGTTATATATAAGAATTAAGAGTTTCCTTGTAATTGGAGTATTTTAAGCTGGCCAAAACAGCAGAGTTCTCTTTTTTTATTGCAAGAAATAAATAATGTTGTCTGCTACATTAAGTGTTGTGCTTTCTTACCAGTTTTATTATAATTTTTATTGTCAGTGTCAATTATTAACTGTGTATTGGCCTCTTATGCACTTTGCACTTGCAAAAGAAGAAATATGGCAGGCATTTAACATGTAGTATTGAATATCATGATACTGTGCATGGTATTGTATCGATACTCCCTAAATGAAGTATCACAGAACGCTAGTATGTTCAGAACTGGGCTGCTTGGGTCTTAATTAGATCTAAATCCAGTGAACCTATAACACCTGTTCTGGCATAATTGCATTGGTGGCCTGTTAAGAGTAGGATTGATTTAAAAATGTTGTTGTTGTTGACCTAGAAGACCTTGAGTGGTTTGGCTCCAATTTACATTTCAGACCTATTAACTAATTACGTTCCTGTACATAACTTGCCTCTGGCCTTTTTAGTGTCCCCAAAACCAGGCTCCATTCTATGGGTGATGGGGCTTTTTGCAGTTACACACTAAGCCTCTGAAATGCTCTCCCCGAGGTAATCAAGGACTCTGGAAACGCTCCACTCTTACCGGCAGATCAGCTAGCTGCACCCCCTGCTCCCCCGCTTCCAGAGCCTGCTCCACCCTTGCCCCTCAGTGGTGGAACGACCTACCCACGAATATCAGGACTGCTAAGTCCCTGACTACATTCCGGGCCTCCTCCAAGATGCACCTGTTCAGACAGCATCTGTAAACCTCACAACTCCTGACTATATTAGGCTAGATGGCACCCAATTGTATCAGTACTTTTTTTAAAATGGTATTTGCCGAAGGACGTTTTATTTTTTATTTTCCTAAGTGCAATGCACACAGGACGGTGAAGGAATAAAAAAAAAGCCTATCTACCGAATTAAGATATATAATTTGCGTTACTTGCGGTGTGCAGTAGTTCATTTTAAATTAGGCTTCTTTTTTTTCTCTCTATACTAGTCCTGTATGCATTGGCCCCTAAAGAGGTGAATTTTGCGGTGACCCCTCAATTTCCAGATTTTCGCAATTACCTAATTCACAAAAATCGCGAATTAGGTCGGTCCCTTATTATTGTGTGTGTGTGTTAAAGTGTGATTTTTTTTTTTTTTTTTGTTTGTTTTTTTTTGTCCTTTTCCACCCAGCACCCCCAAGGCACTTCATGGACACAGGAAGTCCATGGTCTTCACTGTTGGGGCTGCACATGCCCCCCCACAGTCCTCTGATGAGACAGCTCTCCACATCCTCGGAGAACTCCACACCTATAGCTACCAATAGCACACTGGTGAGACCATTTACCTTCCTTTTGACATTGCGGAACACAAAGAATGGGTTGGTTTTCACGCTTAAAGCAGTAATTTTAATGAAATTCTGAAGTTGTAAAATCTGTTATGCTATCCTGTACCCTAACCTAAAAAAAAAAAAAAAATCATAATAACATGGTGATGCAGCCGTATCGTTCTGTATTCCACACAGAAAGAATTTGGTTTGTTTGAAGTACGTAACATGGTGCAGCATCCCCAGACTTAAGACATCAAAAAACAGAGTGTGGTTGCTATATAAATTATTTTTCAACCTTAAACCTTAAGTCACTCCACCTCCTTGTGCTCCATCCTGCGGATAAGATGTTAAATCAGTGTCCTATTGTAAGTGACTCTGCATATAATGCAGATTTCACAGCCTACCTCTGTAAAGTGCTTTGTGATGGTGGTCCACTATGAAAGGCACTATATTATTATTATTATTATTATTATTATTATAATAATAATAATAATAATAATAATAATAAATACAAAGTGAAATATTTGAAATTGTCATTTAATTTAGCCTATGTTATCTGTTTCAAGACCTTGATTTCCATCGGCTGTGTTTCTTGACTGTATTTTTCTATTTTCATTTCACAGCAGCCAGTGCGGAGGCGAAGAGGAGAAAGTTCATTTGATATTAACAATATTGTTATTCCAATGTCTGTTGCTGCCACAACTCGAGTTGAGAAACTTCAGTACAAGGAAATCATCACACCAAGGTAAAAAAAATCTGGATTTCCTGTAGTTGATGCATGTGGGCAAAAATGTGAACATTGACAATGATGGAAAGGTGTTTTAAAATCCTAAATCAAGGGCTCCCAGGTGGCACATCCGGTAAAGGCGCTCCGTGAGGAGTGCAGGATGCGCTCTATAGCCTGGACATCGCCGGTTCGAGTCCAGGCTATTCCACAGCCGACCGTGGTCTGGAGCTCCCAGGGGGTGGCGCACAATTGGCCAAGCGTCGCCCGGGGGGTAGGGTTTAGGTCGGCCAGGGTGTCCTCGGCTCACTGCACACCAGCAACCCCTGTAGTCTGGCCGGGCGCCTGCGGGCTTGCCTGTAAGCTGCTCGAGAGCTGCGTTGTCCTCCAACGCTGTAGCTCTTGGGTGGCTGCATGGTGAGTCCGCAGTGTGAAAAAAAGCAGTCGGCTGACGGCGCATGCTTCAGAGGACAGCGTGTGTTCGTCTTCGCTCTCCCGAGTTAGCACAGGGGTGGTAGCAGTGAGCTGAGCCTAAAAATAATTGGCCATTCCAAATTGGGAGAAAATAATAAAAATTGGCAACAACAAAATTGGTATGGATAAGTTGTATTTTTTGTTTCTATTTTAGTGCTTGATATTTCAGAAACAGCTTTTGCATTAAATTAAGGATATACTGTATGAATACATACAGTATGTTTCCAATAATGTGATTTGTAGTTTACCATACTTAATAAATATTGAATCTGTAAGTAAACAGATAAACTCTTAAAACTGTCCACCCTTTAATTTTATTTATTGCTTAATAGTTTGAGATTGTTTCTATATTGGTGATTTTTTTTTTTTTTTTGTTTGTTTTTGTAGTTGGCGGGAAGTGGATGTTTGTGCACAACCAATAGCAGAAGAGGATGACAGTGTGGAGGTAAATACATATATAAATACATTTATAAATCCAATTATTGAAGTGTATGCATGCATGCATACCAGAGTTAAGAACCATTCAGTGGACCTGTTTTGTACTTTTGTGTGTTTCAAAGTTTATACTAATGGGCCTGTCTTATAACTTTGTCATTTTCAGATTGAAGACTTGTCGGATACTGAATTTGCTGTCCAGCATTTAAAATGCGAAGAGCTGGAGCGCTCCCGGTGGACTTGGACTGCAGCTGCTGCAGCACAGCGACGGGGGAGCAGGTACGTCCATCCGCAGGGCCTTCGAAACCTCCTGCAATCAGACCCTGGGCTCTGGGGAGCTTCAAGTAACTAGCATCATATCTAGAGTGAGCGAAAAGGAAAACCGAGCTCATGTACTACCAAAGGCCTGTTAATTATTTTAAAGATACTTCACCAATGCTGTAACAATGACTGTTTAGCTGTCAAGCAAGGATCTATTCATACCTCTGGAAAAAACACAAGGACAGCATATAGTGGGCCTGGCAACAGTAGATTTAAGTGAGCAGTGGTTCTCAATCTGTGGTTTTGCGGCTCCCTTCAGGTTTTCCATGGAAAGGTTAAATAATTACAGAAAGGAAGCAGCAGCATAGTTTTGTAGAACCTATTGCAAACCCAAATTTAAAAAAAGGTCTAAATTCTCCATCATATATAGTTTTGGAGTGTCAAATTCTTTACTAGGGAGTTTTCATGTATTGTGCTCACACGCCCTCAACACTGCAGCTTGTAAAGTAAGGCATAACACACGACAGGGCATGTGTTGTGTTGCATTAACATACAGCTGTAGCTGGGTTCAGCCAGCAAAGCCGTATGTTAATGCAACACAACAAACAAACCTGGAGTGTTATCTCACTTATAAAACAGATGCAATAAAAAAGTGTTTTTATTTTTTAAAAAAACAAACAATTTTATTCTATATCCTTCTGCTTTTGGAGAAAAAAAGTACCTCAAGCAAGGTTATATTTGTTGTAAACATTAAACTGGAGGTTTTCAACATTTCCATTTATTGTAATTAATTAAAGAATGAAGCCTCTGTGCTGATCTCAATTGCTCCGTAAACAGAGCTGACATAACCTGCAATGTTAGGCTTGTTGGTAGCCAAGCATTTAAAAATTCCAAATCATGTGTTTTTGTTGATAATGAAAAGATACAGAAAAGGAGGCAAATATAAAGTTCACTAGCCACACATTACTACTGCTGACCTGGAGAAGCCAATACAAAAATACATGATTGGCATTTTGAAATGCTTGATCACTAACAGGCTGTCATTGCGGTTTATATCGGCACTGTTTACAGAGCGATTTGAGACCAGCACGCAGGCTAACATAACAAAATTGAGTACTCATGACGTCGAATTACGCACTGAAGCATAGAATTATTGTAACAGACCTGTTTACATTTTCAAGACAAACCTGTTTTTAAGTCGATATACCATTTCTTTGTTTCATTAAATCAATAAAAACACCAGCTGCCCAATCATTTCAGTTTTCTTCGATTTCATTAAGGTTTTGCTGCTTGTAATTCTAGCCATTTGTCTACTTGTCATGCCTCCGAAAAGATCAAATGTGACGAAAGGAATGTCACTCATTTTTTAAAACTTTAAAAGACCTCTCAACAATGTGTATATATTTATTGTAAGTTTTTAATATGTTTATTTATATTATTAATTGAACTGTGCTTTGGCAAAAAGTAGTTCTGCCATGAAATCCTCAACAGCCAATCAGTGTGCAGCATCCAAGAATTTTGTAAATAAAGATTCTAGCTGGAGATTTGTAGCTCTGACTGTGCTGGTACCTCATGGGTGTATTGTAACTTCACAGATTTATTAATTTACATAAATCAATTTCTGCTGTAATTATCCATTTTTTTTCACTCTGTAAATTTGTGTTAATGAAAAGTAAATTAGAACTGTTCTCTAACCACCCAGCTGCCCATTTATTTTGGTAATTTCCATGTTAAAAAAACTCCCTTTTTTGCAGATTTCATTTCTTAGCCCTCAAATAAGCAATTTGGACAATTTTCAAAACAATTTTTGCTATATATTTTTTTTTAAGTGCCGCTTGTTTTATTGTGATTATGATAAATAGAAATACAGTATTTCAATAGAACTTAAATAACAAAATAACATATGTTTAGAAACCTTTTTTTTCCCCCCCAATGGCAGCATTATATAAGTAAAAATAATATATTTTTTTACAACGGGAGCATTATAATAACATCATAATACTTATGCAGGCGTACCACTCTTTTAGAAATTATTTTTTGTGTGATAGATTTCAAAGTAGACGCACTTCAAACCCTCATCAATGCTTAGGTGTTTCTCTTTCAAGTACGAAATATTAACCATCACTAATGGGTTATTCCCCTTCAAGAACCCAAGAACTGAAAAGCATTATGCCAACAAACACTCGCGAGAGTGCATGACGCAATGTGAGTTGCCCCGACAAAAGTTCTATCCCGGTTGAGATAGTTTTGTTGTTGTATATTATTTTTTGTGTATTCAGTGTTTTACATTACTGTATACCCTTTCCCTTGTTTTTCTTTATCTTACAGAAAACAGTATCGATGAGGATAACCTGTAACTGTGGATCTACTGAGTGTAGTATTCGTGCTGCTCATTCCACAGTTACACAGTCTTCTTGACTGTACAGCTAGCTAGCATGCATCTCTTCGTGAGATCTCCTTCTTTTTGTGGGATTGCTGGCTGCTGTTTTGCATTAGCACAAGGTTAGCGTTTTTGTTTCTTGTACCTCGGTACCAGAGCTGACACAACCTTTGAAAGTGTAGTACTGTTACACAGTTAGTTGGCGTGCATCTCTTCGTGAGATCTCCTGCTTTTTGTGGGATTGCTGGCTGCTGTTTTGCATTAGCACAAGGTTAGCGTTTTTGTTTCTTGTACCTCGGTACCAGAGCTGACACAACCTTTGAAAGTGTAGTACTGTTACACAGTTAGTCGGCGTGCATCTCTTCGTGAGATCTCCTGCTTTTTGTGGGATTGCTGGCTGCTGCTGTTGCGCATTAGCACAAGGTTTGTGTTTTTTCTTCTTTGTACCTTGGTACCAGAGTTGACGCAGCCTTTGAGTTATTATTCTATATTGAGACAGTACCGCGTCTTCATACGCTCGGTACTGACGGTACTGCGTTTGCATACGCTTCGGCACCGTATTTGCATACTCTTCGGTACTGACGCTACTGTGTTTGCATACGCTTCGGTACCCTGCGCTACCGCATTTGCATACGCTTCGGTACTAACGCTACCGCGTTTTTCGCTACCCTTCAGTACCGACGGTAGGTATTTGTATTTGGTACCCAGACTGGTTCATACCAGGTCTGTTGACACCAACGGTACCCAGAACTGATGTTCGGTACCAGGCTAACTGGTTAGACTTCATAACAATAATATTTTATTGGTACCCAGACTAGTTATACTGAGTTTGTCGGTACCAACTCCCTCAGTACCTAGAACAAACGCTCAGTACCAGGTTCAGTACCAAGCTAACTGTAGGTAATACTTTACATTGGGTACCCAGACTAGTTTTTACTAAGTCTGTTGATACCAACGTCTCAGTACCTACACTAATATGTTTCACAGTTGCATTGATTGGCGCCAAGCTGCCAGCAGCTGATGGCCATGAAAGATGTGTGCGCTGCTTTGGTCAGGAACATGCAGAGTGAGCTCTGGCGGACCCTGCCTTTTGTGCGCAGCGCGCTGTTTTCAGCAAGCGATCACTACGTTCCAGGCTTATGCGCCAGTCAAGTGATAGCTCCATTACCCCGGCACAGTTACCTCCTATGGAGGCAGCTGGTAGCAATAGGGGGCACGCTAGGGAGCTCAGTTCTGGAGAGCGCTACTTCAGGGAGCGCCGTTCCAGTCATTCCAGGGAGCTTAGCCAGAGACCTCGCTCAGCTGAGTGCGGTGCCAGGGCACGTGGCTCCAAAGATTCCGCCTCCAGGAAGCACAGGAGGAGGAGTCCTTCTTCCTCCTCATCCTCTTCCTCTCCTGCTTCTTCTCCTTCCCCGAGGAGTAAGAAGAGAAGGCACAGGGTCCCGATCATCGGACCGCTGGCAGTATATGTGTGAGTTGTTCCAGCAACAGCAGTCAACTTTGACCCAGTTGTTGCAGGAGCGGTCTCTGCCAGTGCAGGCACCTGCTGTGGTGCAAGCACCTGTTGTGATGCGAGCACCTGTTGCTCCACCTTCACTAGTGGCTTCTCTCTCCCCCTTCCACTGCCAGAACTGAGGATGGAGGATGCTGTGTCTGTCCTCGCTTCAGAAGGAGCTAAGGAGCACGAGGAGTTTTTCTCAGAGGATCCAGCATTGGACTCGCTGCCTCTGATTCCCTTGCCTAGGGAGCTCATACCCCTGATGCGCCGAGCCAATGACGCACTTAGGGTGCCAATGCCGAGCGCGACAGTTGAGAGGTGCTCTGTTTATGATGAGCGGAAGGAGATACCCTGAGGCCCCGCCTGTCCACCCGGATTTTTGGCAGGAAAACTGACCTCATCGTGGCAACACCCGGCCACAGCCTCTGTAGTCCCTCGGTCGGGTACGACCTATAGGGTTCACGAGGGGGATAAAATAGGTTTGGTCCAGTTTCCCTCTGTCGGGTCAACTATTCCAGCCTTGGCACAGCCAGTGAACCTTGCGCTGCTGTCCAAAGATGCTGCTTGTCCGAACAAGCAATGTCATGTTACGGAGGTCCTTCTGAAGAAGGCTTACTCCGCTGATGCCTTCGTTGCCCGGTTGGGCAACTACAATACATGTTTGGTGGCTTACCAGAGCTACATTTGGAGCTCTGCTGCTGAGGGAGGACTTACCCTTGATCAGACAGAGGAGCTGCGGCTGATCTCCCGAATGTTGCTACGGCTAGCTAAGCTTCTGAGCCAAGCAACAGGGCGGAGTATGGCAGCATTGGTGCCTGCGCGCCGTCAGCTGTGGCTTTCTCAAGCCAGGCTGAAGGAGAGTAACAAAGCTGCTGTGCTGGATGCGCCCATCACACCAGGGCATACATTCGGCCCTACAGTGGACGACTTGTTGCTTCGGTCCAAAGCGGCAAGGGAAGCGTGGGTGCTCACCACTATACGTCGGGGGTACTCCTTACAATTCAGCCACGGACCGCCCCCCTTTCGGGGTGTGGTCCATACACTGGTCAAGGACCCCCAAGCCAACAACTCACGAGCTCAGGAGCTAAAAACCCTCCTGCAGAAGCAGGCTATTCGCATCTTACCACCATCCGACATGGTTGGGGGGTTCTACTCCAAATACTTTCTGGTGTCCAAACGGGACGGCGGCCTCAGACTGATCCTTGATCTCAGACAGGTCAACCTGTATCTGAGCCGCAGGCGGTTGAAGATGTTGACCTTGCGACAGCTGTCGCAGTTTATCAGGCCGGGCGACTGGTTCACGACAGTGGACTTGCAGGACGCCTACTTCCACAGAAGTATCTTCGGTTCGCCTTTCAAGGGAAGGGCTAGGAGTTCTGTGTTCTGCCGTTCGGCCTATCCCTAGCACCACGCGTTTTCACGAAATGCACGGACGCTATCCTGGACACTCTGAGACTGAAGGGTATCAAGAGTTCTAAACTACCTGGACGACTAGCTCATTTGTAAAGTCACCAGGTCAGGCGCAGCAACACACGGAACTTGTCACCGATCAACTATCCAGACTAGGTATGAAGGTGAATCATGCGAAAAGTCAACTGACGCCAGCTCAAGTAGAGCTCTGTCTCCGGACTCTCTCTTGGTGGAAACAACCGACCCATCTACGTCTAGGCGTCAGGCTGGGAGCGGTCACGAGAAGAGAAGTCGTTACCACCGACACCTCCAACCACGGTTGGGGCGGAGTGTGGAACGGTCGGGGTGCACAAGAGGTGTGGCAGCCTCCATGGCGGGGCCAACACATACATCTTCTAGAACTGCAAGCAGTGTTTCTCACCCTTCAGTTCTTTCTAGAGGAGATCAGGCAGAGACACGTGCTTCACCGGACGGACAACACGACAGTGGTGGCTTACATCAACCACCAGAGTGGTACAAGATCACAACAGGGTGGTCACCAGGCTTCTGGTCTGGGCTCACACCCACCTCCTCTCTCTCTGAGCGGTACACCTACCTGGAGTGGTGAACATTGCCGCAGACCTCCTCTCGAGGCAGGTTCCGGACGGCTCAGATTGGAGACTCCATCCCGAGGTTGTGAGCCTCACTGTGTGGACAGCCTTGGCAGTTGCCCAGTCGCCGCGACCTGCTCAGCCAGGTGCAGGGCAGTCTGTGGCATCACGACCCATCGAGCCTACAGCTCTGGGTTTGCCCCTTGAGCGGCTCCATTTGAGCCGTCTGGGTTTGTCTAATAGGGTGATTGACACCTTACAGAACGCTAGGGCTTCCTCCAATCGTTCCCAGTATGGCTACAAGTGGGGCGTTTTTCAGACATGGTGTCTGTCGAAGGGAGAGGATCCCACGACATGCCCGATGGCAGTGATCTTGCAGTTTTTGCAAGATCTGCTGGATGATGGGAAAGAGCCCTTCTACTCTGAAAGTCTACCTGGCAGCTATTTCAGCTTGCCATGTGAAGATAGATTCAGTCTCCCCAGGAGCACATTTCCTGGCGGGACAGTTTTTGAAGGGAGCTAAGAGACTCTGTCCTCCAAGGAAGGACGTTGTTCCTCACTGGCGGTTGAATTGTGCTGAATGCACTGACGAAACCACCTTTTGAACCCATCCATTCCGCAGAGCTAAAGCTTTTGTCTTTTAAGACAGCTTTTTTGTTGGCAGTCACTTATGCTAAGCGAGTAAGTGAGCTGCAGGCACGATCTGTCGCCACAGCCTGTTTATATTTTGCGAAGGGGCGGTCACGAGTGACACTCCGGACCAACCCTGCGTTTTTGCCGAAGAATATTTCGGCTTTCCATATCAATTAGTCGGTGGAGTTGGAGGCTTTTCACCCTCCTCCTTTCCAGTCCGACAGAGACAAAATGCTCCACACGTTATGCCCTCTCAGAGCGCTGGCGTACTATGTGGAGAGGACAAAAGGTTGGCGCCAGTCGGAACAACTCTTTGTTTGCTACGGTTCTCAGTCCTAAGGCCAGGCTCTGTCTAAACAGCGCCTGTCTAGGTGGCTAACGGAGACTGTGAAGATGGCGTATCAACTTGCGAAGTTGCCCCCGCCGGAGAAGATCACTGGCCATTCCACTTGAGGGCAGGCCACTTCTTGGGCGATGTTCCAGGGTGCATCTGTCATGGACATATGCAATGCAGCGGTGTGGGCAACCCCCCACACGTTCACGAGGTTCTACAGGATGAACATCGTGGATCCGCTGTGTCCTGGGTTTGGATCAAGGGTTTGAGGGCTGCCTCAACTAAGGATTGATCGGTAAGTGACTTGTCACCTTGTAGGACTGCTAGCGCGGTTAGCTCATAGTCTTGCGTCTGTCCTCACGACAACCCATTAGTGATGGTTAATATTTCGTACTTGAAAGAGAACGTTAGGGTATTATTATAACCCTGGTTCTCTGAAATAGAAATATTAACCATCAGTCTTGAGACTCAAAAGTAAAAAGAGAATTTGCAAATGGCTGCAATGTGCTTTTGTCAGGGCAACTCACATTGCATCATGCACTCTCGCGAGAGTTTGTTGGCATAATGCTTTTCAGTTCTTGGGTTCTTAAAGGGGAATAACCCATTAGTAATGGTTAATATTTCTATTTCAGAGAACCAGGATTATGATAATAACCTAACGTTATCTAGCACATATACATCACGTCATATACAGTATCTTCCCGTTTCAGGCACAGGGGTATAGCGGTGTTATATGAATTATTATCTGTGAAGTGTAGGTTAAATAAATAGGTCATTTTGACCAGTACCAAACCTGATCAGGCTTCCTCACAACCTGTAACACCAATAAATAAATAAAGAAATCTTGTTTTATTCTCTGTAGATACACAGGCATCCATTTTTCACTCTCAGCTATGTGTATACAGATGACCCGGTCTATCAAGCACATTTCTTAGGGACTGCTGCCTTCTGCCAGTTAAAAACAAAACTGCATACACTTTTACAGTACAGTTTTCTTATTTTTTCATTGAAGCACATTAAAAAGACTTGTTAAACTTTGCAGATGCACGTATAAGCGCCTGCACGCTATTCTCACGGGAGTGACAAATTTGGACTTGCATGCGCTCCACATGGAAATTTTGGATAAGCAGCTGGGTGGTTAAAACTCCAATTTTAAAATAACTTTGCTCACAGAAACAGGTCCACCCATTGCATTAAAACAAAGAAAGGTAAGTCTAAGGGTATTCTTAGTATTAGTGATTTTGTTTTCTGTGCTTTTCAGTCCGTTATACTGTTCATTGTGTGGTCCACCAAGTTAAAAAAAAGAATTCAGGTGGTCCGCGAACAAGAAAGTTTGAGAATCACTGGTTTTTAGCATAAATTACCAAGAGAAGCCTGTGGAAATCGATTGTGCCCCAGTGTTCGCCCAAGCTGTTATTCCCAGACAATACATAACCATCACAAACTAATATCCACCAGGTTATTCGACATATTTATTTAAATGAACAAGATTTGACTTATTTTAAATACTTTTGTTAATTTTTAGGTCTTATAAATCGTTGGACGGAAGGACAACTCCACTGCTGGGTGGTACAAACCCGTCCACACCACAACCTGCCTCGCCCGACACAGCACATTTCTACTCCCTTCAAGACTTTGGCCCCATGCCCTCTCCGCACAGTCCTGCCAGCCCGGATGCAATCTCAAACCCATACACTCCTGGTTCTCGGGACTCTCATCGTCTGCAGTCCAGCGAAGACACACGCTGCTCCACGCCCGATTTCAGCTTTGAAGAAGTGGTAAGGACAATTCAAAGCAAACAATTCTTAACGAAAACTCTGAGTGAGATTTAAAGCAGTTGGTCACCTCAGTTATTCAATCGATATGCACGTTTGTTAGGCATCTGCATATAAAAAGTATTTTGAATCGTCATTCTGTCCGTCTTAGCAGGCTGCTATATCCGTTACACAACTTGGGCATTGTTTGTGTTTACAGGTGGGGGAGGAATATAGAGAATCTGGCATGTGAAAGATCTTGCTTTGAGCTAAAATAGTACAGAGAGCAGAAGGATGTGTCTGTGTTTTTGCAGTGCTGTCTTGATGCTTTATCTGCTTGTCAGAACTCATTCCTTGAACCTGCGGTATAAGCTTCTATTTTGCTTTTTCCTTCCGCCAGACTGTCCAACCCTGGGAGAGGCGCACTTTTCCACTGTCGTCCGACCCAGTGAATGAAACAGAGGACCATTGTGAGCTACAGGACTGGCCCATGCGAGGCATTCGCCGGATCTCTGGCAGCACTTCCTTCAGCAAAGAGTCGGAGAATGAGCCGACTTCGTCGGTATCGGAGGAGAGCAAGCAGAGGCATCAAACCGCACTGAAACCGTCTCACCGATGAATAAACAGAAGGACTTTTTTGGCATTAAAGATTCTGCTGTTTGATATTCAAACATCAGTCAAATTTCACAGTTTTTAGTGAACATACAGAATTTAGAAACTGTTTTTAAACTTGTTTTCATCACAAAAAAAAACATTGCAAACTAGGTCGAAGATTTAGGATGAACACATGGGATGGGCGGGTCTGGCATCCTTTTCTATTATGTATTAGGTGTACACATACAGGGCACTATGTAGCAGACTAAGGGACTTGGACAATGTTATGGAAAAAGGTGTTTTGTATCAATAGTTGATGTCTGTGTCCCCATGTAAGTTTAAAGTGGAGTGACATAAAACAACTTTCTTTTTTTCCCTTAAAGTGCATTTATGCTATGTTTCCTTTTAAGAGAACTTCAACAATTAACAGACATTCTTCTCTGCTCTGTGTAGAACCGATGTAAGATTACTGAGCACTTCTTGGATTAGGGACTGCAGTCTTTATGACTAGTTGTGAACCTTACTGAATTTAACAGTTCAATGTAAAATAGGTATGTCTTCTGTGTACCTTCACTCTGTTTTGGATGTTCAAGCATCAGCTGTATCTTACTGCTCAATATTAGGCAATGTTTACTTAAATATAACTGTCTGTACTTCAGCAGTTTGTTTACTCAATAAACAAAATACATATTTCTGTTGACCCAGGGTATGTTTTGCAAAGGTATTTTATAGATGTTGAAGTTTCAGTTTCTCTACAGTATATTTGGAGAGTATTGAGCATATATATATATATATATATATATATATATATATATAATATAATATAATATAATATAATATAAATTAGTTGGTAAGTGCTCAATATATTATATTAGTTTGTTTGCCAGACTTGAAATTGACACAATTGTAACTTCTAGTGATGTGCTATATGTGGTTTTCACTTGAACCATTAGTGGCTGGTTCTACAAAACAAAGAAAATGTTTAGTTTTTTAGATTTGTGTGTTTTCAATCATTTACAACATTTACCTTTTTTTTTTTATTTCTTGCATTTCTTAAACATCCAGCTGCCTTTTGTTCATATGGATACAAATCATTTGAAGAATTTAGTAGCACCACTGTGTTGCAGTGCAAAGTTAATTGTCTTCTGTTCACCAAGGCTTACTGATTTAGACTCGAATGAACAAGTTGTTCTCTTTAAAAGGAAGCATTAATTAATGTTCCTTAAAAAAAAAAAAAAAACACCCAGAGCTCAGGTTGACAATTCTAAGGGAAAATGTTTCTTTGTTGTTTTTTCACATTTTTAAAATCAGTTATGTATTACATTTTGTACTATTTATTGTGATTCTCTATCATAACTATTTTGCTTAAACATAGCCATTCTTTAATGTTACCCCAACAAACCTTACAGCTTTTCAACTGATTTATCAGATCATTAAAAGTAAATAGCACTATTCCAAATTTAAATTGCAAATTTCTATGCAATCAAGTTTTTACCGTATTTCATTATTTCTTTTGATAGTGTGTATGTGTGTGTGTGTGTGTGTATATGTGTGTGTGTGTGTGTGTGTGTGTGTGTGTATATATATATATATATATATATATATATATATATATATATATATATATATATATATATATATAGACATGCTCAAATTTGTTGGTACCCCCCACAAAAAACGAAGAATGCACAATTTTCTCTGAAATAACTTGAAACTGACAAAAGTAATTGGCATCCACCATTGTTTATTCCATATTTAATAGAAATCAGACTTTGCTTTTGATTTTTTATTCAACATAATATTGTAAATAATAAAACAAATGAAAATGGCATGGACAAAAATGATGGGACCGCTAACCTAATATTTTGTTGCACAACCTTTAGAGGCAATCACTGCAATCAAACGTTTTCTGTAGCTCTCAATGAGACTTCTGCACCTGTTAACAGGTAGTTTGGCCCACTCTTCCTGAGCAAACTGCTCCAGCTGTCTCAGGTTTGATGGGTATTTTCTCCAGACTGCAAGTTTCAGCTCTTTCCATAGATGTTCGATAGGATTCAGATCAGGACTCATAGAAGACCACTTCAGAATAGTCCAATGTTTTGTTCTTATCCATTCTTGGGTGCTTTTAGCTGTGTGTTTTGGGTCATTATCCTGTTGGAGGACCCATGACCTGCGACTGAGACAGAGCTTTCTGACACTGGGCAGTACGTTTCGCTCCAGAATGCCTTGATAATCTTGAGATTTCATTGTGCCCTGCACAGATTCAAGGCACCCTGTGCCAGGCACAGCAAAGCAGCCCCAAAACATAACCAAGCTTCCTCCATTTTTCACTAGGTATGGTGTTCTTTTCTTTGAAAACTTCGTTGTTTCGTCTGTGAACATAGAGCTGATGTGACTTGCCAAAAAGCTCCAGTTTTGACTCATCTGTCCAAAGGGAATTCTCCCAGAAGGATTGTGGCTTGTCAATATGCATTTTAGCAAATTCCAGTCTGGCTTTTTTATGTTTTTCTGTCAAAAGTGGAGTCCTCCTGGGTCTTCTTCCATGGAGCCCACTTTCGCTCAAAAAGCGACGGATGGTGCGATCAGAAACTGACGTACCTTCACCTTGGAGTTCAGCTTGTATCTCTTTGGCAGTTATCCTTGGTTCTTTTTCTACCATTCGCACTATCCTTCTGTTCAATCTGGGGTGGATTTTCCTGAGGTTGGCTACAGTTCCATGGACCTTAAACTTCTTAATAATATTTGCAACTGTTGTCACAGGAACATCAAGCTGCTTGGAGATGGTCTTGTAGCCTTTACCTTTACCATGCTTGTCTATTATTTTCTTTCTGATCTCCTCAGACAACTCTCTCCTTTGCTTTCTCTGGTCCATGTTCAGTGTGGTGCACACAATGATACCAAACAGCACAGTGACTACTATTCTCCATTTAAATAGGCTGAATGACTGATTACAAGATTGGAGACGTGTGATACTAATTAAAGAAACTAATTAGTTTGAAATATCACTATAATCCAATTATTTATTATCTTTTCTAAGGGATAACAACAAATGTGTCCAGGCCATTTTAGAATATCTTTGTAGAATAAGCAATAATTCATCTCTTTTCACAGCTTCTTTGCTTTATTCTATGACATACCAAAGGCATGCAAGTATACATGTTAAAATAGCTTTTAATTTCATCACTTTTCAGGAGGAATGAAGCATTATTTCAATGAGTTGTAAGGGTACCAACAAATTTGAGCACATCTGTATATAATGTGTATGTATGTATGTATGTGTGTAATATGTATGTGTGTGTGTGTGTGTGTGTGTATATATATATATATATATATATATATATATATATATATATATATATATATATATATATATATATATGCATCATTTTGTAATTCACATTCAATCTTGTATCAATGTTTTCTGTTTTTGTAGTATTGAGAGGTGTCAATGTAACAGTTTAATTGTTGCAGCAGTTACAATAAGATTGAAAATTGTTTTGTAAATAAAACAAATCCTTGTTAACACTGCCTGAGTTCTGGGGGGAGGGGGTTCATTTGCATCTTGGGTTAAAGAAATCACTCCACTGTAAACTGAGAAAAAAAAATCTGAAAATAAAAAAAAAATTGTTGGATTGTACTTTTTGATTGAGATGTTTCCATTTTTGATTTCACAAAATGCTACAAGTTCTGACTGGTCTTCTACAGAATCAACATTGTCACATTGCCACACCATTTCAGGTTGAAAAACGTGTTGTTCCCACTGATGTTTCTTGTGCAAAGATAGCAGTGTGACCTTTTGAATTTATAACCGGCTCTCATTCTAATAGATCATTAAACATGTATTTAAAAAAAAAAAAAAGGGTTATTGAAAACTTTCAGCAGTTTTCCCATTTGTTAACATCAAAAGCTTGCCAATTATTTTCTAATACAGATATTTCTTTATATAGATTTATTTTTTATTTTTTTATTTTTTTATTTTGCAGCCAGTTCGCTATACACAGACTAGAAAGACTGGTTCTGGGGCCGTAGAGTGATTTACAATGTTTTGTCATGCACCATGAACAGGTATTTTGTTTTGGGGTAGCATGTTAAGTCAATCTTTAAAAATAAATAAATCAAATACAGATGGTGGAACCCTCCGTTGACCTTTATTTGACAGCCCACAATTCAAACTGGTCTCTAATCAATTTTCAGAGTGGTTTGAAATTGATCATCCTTCTGAACGGACTAGTTCCAAATCACATTGAAATCAGTTGAGGTGGCAAATTAAAACGTGGCATTAGAGCTGTTCTAATGCACGATTTTGAGAATAGCTTGAGTTGGGCACAATGGTGTCATAGTGACAGTTAAACCTCTTATAGGTTAAGTAAAGAGGGGCCATCCACATTATCTTAATATTTTTGTTGTGCTATAGTCTTATCTGCCTTTTATTATACTGATTATGTAAAGGGACTGTTAAAACTGTTGGTTTCTTGTGAAGGGTGTTTGTAAAGCAGGTTTAACAGTATCGTGATGACACTCTGTCATGGAATATCTACTTATAGCTTAAGTGTTGAATGGAAGTTGTAAAAGTGTTTGAAGTTTTGAATAACCCCATTGTGCTTTGTATAAGTTTTTTTTATATTTTGTAAATATTTCATTTGCTTCTTAAATCTGTACTTGAAGCTCAGACTTTAGCTGTCCTGGTTGTATAGAAGAATATATATATATATATATATATATATATATATATATATATATATTATGCAGAGAAGAAACTATTTGTTACAACTTTAATGGGAAACACAGTATGTGCTTTTTAAAAAAAAAAAAAAGAAAAGAAATAATTAAACAAAAGTTTAAGGTATTGTATTTGTTTGCTATTTATTATTCCCACTAATCCTTTTGAACAAATAACCTTGTTTGTTGTTCCAATTGCTTTTTGAAATCTGTGTTTGTGTCTTATTTCCAGTATATTATAGTGAGTTTAGGAATGAATAAAATTAGCGGCAGAAAATCTGATGAAGCTGGTTGTGACATCCAGACTCTTTACAAAATAGTTATTTCAGATTCTTCATAATGTTTGATACAAACTAAAGGTTGTAAAATCACTTTTTTTTTTTAACTTTTTAAAACCTGAATATCTGTGTGTGTCCACAGGTGCAGGACAGATTGCTGTTGAGAGGAAACATTTCCTGCTCTACAGTGTGGGTAAACCACCATCTCAAAACATGTGTGGTTCCTACTGGAAAGGGAGTACAACTAAAGTCTAGTTGTCAGCAAATATTGTGTGTCAGAAAGGACTTTTAATGGGTGCCTTAAGCTGATAAAATGTACTATAGTACATTGTTTTGCCTAATAAAGGCACAGCCATCACATTTAGTTGAGAATGTTAAATCAGGCTGAAGTTTATCACATTCTCACAGACTATTTTAAACCACAAGGGAAATCAAATAGAACTGGTGGGGTAATTTGTATTTAATTATGACAAAAACAAGTTGTTCCTGTGTATTTGTAATTGATTTGTAGCATGTGGGTTTAATAAACGGGAGGCTTTATATAAAGTAATTATTCCTTTCATCCTAATTGTTATTCTAATATCTATTAACAGCTACAATATGAAAATTGTTTATCGATAATATTGAAGTCTTCCAAAACACATACAAATATAATAACACAATTGCAATATCAAACATAAATACATATATAGATGTTAACAGATATTTACCTATGAAAAGCAATAACAATAGGTTATTAATCATAACCCTGGTTCTCTGAAATATAAATTTAACCATTACCAAATCAGTATTTACCTCCTAAAGACCAGAAATCTGAATAAAATATATCAAAGCTGCTCGCAGAGCCTGTGGCACAGTCATGGCCCACCCTCAAGGCTCCCATTTTTCCTTCAAGCCTGCTGCAATCATGAACATAGCGATCTTAAAGATTAATGGTTACATTTCTATTTCAGGGAACCAGGGTTATGATAATAACCTAACATTCCTTTTCAAGTACGAAATGTAACCATTACCGAATGGGCCAGTATACCCAAGCCATCACAAGGGCAATATTGCTGCAAGACCGGAATGCTACAAGGCTAAGCTGAGGCTGCCTTGTGCGTTACCCTTCAGAACCCCAGTAACAAGTAGCTAGGGCTAAAAAATTGAGGGAGAAACTCGCCTCTATGCCTGTGTTGTAAGGGTCGACTGAGAAGCTGCTGTCAACAAAACGACATCAAGATGCTGTGGTAGAGATTGCAAGCAACCACAACTGAAGCAGTCTCTGGTCCTGCGCAGCACTGCTGTAGCCCAGCAGCTGCTCTCACTACACGTGTACAGCAGCAAGCAAAATGCAGACAAGCCTGGGCTTAGCCTCTGAAAACAGAAAAACACAATAAGAAAAGAAAAACATTTCTGGCACACAAAATACAAGTAGCTAGGGCTAGAAAATTGAGGGAGAAACTCACCTTTTTGCCTGTGTTGTAAGGGTCGACCCGGAAGCCACCCTTAATACTCTAGTTCCAAAGCCAGGGTTTGTGGATCCACGACATTTAGTCTGTAGAACCTAGTAAAGTTATTGGGAGTAGCCCACACCGCTGCATTGCAAATGTCTTTAACAGATGCACCCTGGAACAAAGCCCACAAAGTTGCCATGCCCCTGGTGGAATGGGCAGTGAGCTTTCTGGAGGGGGCAAGTTGGCCAGCTCATAGGCAGTCCTGCATGTGTCTGCTATCCATTTGGACAGCCTCTGCCTGGACAGGGCTTGACCATGGGAGGTTGAAAGAAGCCTCCAATTCCACAGACTGGTTGACATGGAATGCCAAGATAGTGTTCGGCAAAAGGCAGGATCGGTACAGAGTGTAACCCTTGTCCTAGCCTCTGTAAAAATGAAGCCGGTTCTCACTAAAGAGAAACCCTGCATCTCGCTCACCTGCTTTGCGAAGGTGATAGCAAGCAGTCACTCGAGCAAAAACATTTCAGCTTAGCTGAATGCATGGGCTCAAATGGAGGCTTCAAGAGTGCATTGAGCACCACGTTTAACCTTCAGTGAAGAACAAAGTCCTTCATAGGCGGCTGGAGCCGCCAAACCACTTTTAAAATAGTTTCCCCGCCCCAGAAGCTCAGCTCCTGGGGAGACCAAGTCAATTTTACATGGCAAGCCAAATGGCTGCCAGATAGACCTTTAATGTAGAGAGGAATTCCTCTCATGAACAGATCCTACAAAACTGCAGTATTACTGCCATGGGACGTGGGGACGCGAACCCACGAGGCAGACACCACGTCTGTAAGACGCTCCACTTGTACCCGTACTGGGAACGTGTGATGGCTGCTGTGGCATTTTGCAAATTGTCAATAACCCTATTCGACAGACCCAGATGGCTTCAGGGGCCAAACCCAGAGCTACAGGCTCGATGGGTTGGAATGCCATAAGGTCCCCTGTGCCTGACTGAGCAGGTCATGGCGCTTTGGCTGTCTCCATGGCTGGCCGCTCAGGAGCTGCATTACAGTTTAGACCAGAGTCTCCTGAGCCAATAAGGGGTACTAGGAGCACCTTGGCCCAGTGCCTGATTTTCTCCACACACAGCAGGAGTAAGGTGAGTGGTGGGAAGGCATATAACAAGGCATCTACCGCCATTGTGTCCCCGTCTCCTATTATGGAGAACCAGAGGGGGACAGTGGGTTGATTCCTGGGAGGCAAGAGATATATCTCTGCTCTCCCGAACCTCTCCCAAATGAGGCTACTACCCCTGGGTTTGCCTCCATTCTGAGGCGCTGGGACCCTCCTTCAGAGGAGGTCAGCCGCTCAGATTTTTTCACCCTGGGCAGATGTAGTGAGAGTAGGTTCTCGTGTGCCCAGAGCAAGCTTACAGGCCATGCGATGGAGGCTGGGCAACCTGAGGCCACCTTTGTGATTGACGTAAGCCACCACTGTTGCATCGTCTGCACGCACAAGTAGATGCCTCCCTCGAACCTTCTGCAACAAATGCTGCAAGGCTAGTTAAACTGCCTGCAGTTTCAAAAAATTTCAGTGGAGTGCCATTCTACACAGCGCACCAGCCCAGACAGGACGCGTCCATGGTGACAGCCTCCCTTCTGGTGACACTGTCCAATGCCACACCAAGACGCAGATGGGCAGGCTGTTTGAACCAAAAGAGTGCCTTTAGACACTGATAAAACACTGGGCTATTCATATGGTACACGAAAAGTCCTGCTGCTGAACCAAGCTTGCAGAGGAGCATGTGCACTAGACCCATGAGCGCTCTGTTGAGCTGAATAGCTCTAAACAGGCGGCTATTCTCTGCACTTTGCCGTCCAACAGAGTGGACAGCATGGACCCGAAGTCCAAGCACACTCCGACTGTCTGAGGCATGAGCTGGCTTTTTGCATGATTCATCGTATAACCCAACCATTGAAGGTGGCCGCAAAAATGAAGCAGTGGTCACTCTATTCACTAAGCTAATTATATGCACAAATAAAGTGAACTAAATGATTCATTTGCAAGTTGTCACATCGCGTGGAATTATGCACAAGGTTTACACACACTTTATTATAAAATATAAAGAAAAGGTAAGTATAGTTCTGAGTTCTTGTTTGATCCAAAGACTCACAGCGTCCTCCGAGACAAGCAAAGCTGAGAAAGTAATTGTTAATGGAACATTAATGTTTAACTCTGCAAATCAAATAAATGAGGAGTTGAAAGACACAACACATCATGTCCAGCATGGGATTGCTTCCTGATCTATAAACAATGATTTTGAGCTGTCTATCCTCTGCCTTATCCACTGTTCTTTAAATCATATACACATATGTACTTTTTCTTTATTTATAGTTCCAAGCCTGGGTGTTAAATTAAAAGCAAAGCGAATACTTCCCTTGGGCTGTTGCTGGTTCTAATTTGGTGGCACCCGCTCCTCCTCTGTCTCCGCATCTGCCGCTCCAGTCCACTTGGCTGTCTCCCGTGCCCTCCTCCGTCTTCTTGCTTGCCTGCTGCGCTGCTAGCTGCGTCTTGACTCTGGTTGCTGGCTGCTTGCTTGTTCCTCACTCTCGCTGTTACTCTCACTGCTGGCTCTTGCTGCTGGCTGCGGCTGCTTGCTTCTTCCTGACTCTGGCTATGGCTGCTTGCTTCTACATGACTCTCCTGCTGTAATCAGGATCCGCCCTTTTACAACCCCCCTTAATTGATCCCCAGTTCTGTTCTTAAAGGGATAGGTACCAGGGGCGGATCCTGAAACAACACACATAATAACGACCCATACATAACATTTTGACTCCTACGTATCACCCCTGGAAAACTGATGGTCGTCCCGGACCATCTTTTATAATTCCACATTGCAAGGATGTCGCTGCTCCCCAGATAAATTTGGACTATCTAACGGGACAACTGGGGAAACCCTTGGGAATTCCATGGGGGATTCGGGGGTACCAGGTATAAAATCTTTGACGAGGCCAGACAAGTGCATTTCCCTTTGGTATAACCCTCCTATATAGGGTGCCGCCATGCCAGGGGGTGCTACAAATAGGTACAGCCAAGTAGCCCATTCACACCCTGCCCAATTTGGGGCACTAACGATTGACTGACCTGGAGCAGCAGGGGCAATAACCAGGACGGCTGAATTTCGCCGGTGGATGGTCTGTTCTGATCCCTCGGACCTCACTCGATACACTGGATGGCCTGGCCAAACTGGTGCAATAATGATGGACACCCCAGGCTGCCATCTAGGGTCTAATTTCCCAGCTGCCGTCCTTCGAAAATTGCACACAAGCACTCGCTCTCCCGTCAGCAGCTCATACTTCTTCGCCCGTTGACTTAGCTGTTCCTTTCTTTGCTGCTGATTTTTTTCAGTTATTTGGCTGGCATGCTCATAGGCCTTCCATAGCATTTGCTGATGCTTCCTTACCCATAAGTCCAGACTAGTCAGATTGCTCTATAGGCATAGCTCCCAGTCTCAACTCCACAGGCAATTGTGCATGTCATCCAAACATCACAAAAAACGAGGCAAGTTCCATCCCACTATGGCAAGTGTTGTTATAGGCATGGATGACTTCTGGGAGTTTCTCCACCCATTTTCGCTGTTGGTCCTCGGACACAATACCTAATAACGACAGCAGAGTTCTATTAAACCTTTCACAAGCCCCACTACCTTGAGGGTAATAGGGAGTGGTTCTACTTTTTACACAACCATACAATTTGCACAATTGAGCCATAATACTAGATTCGAAGTTGCAGTGCTCAGGAATTATTTGAAATAACGCAGATCACAGTTAAACAGCTATTTATTTGGGTGGGTTGCTTGTTTTGCAACCAAAAATAATAATACCTGGCTCTACCTAATGTGTATTGCACAGGTAAACCACGGGGTTCAGTGCCGAAATAATATAGGCACTAAACAAGACACACACAAATACAACATGGTCCAGAGTGAGTGCTCTTAGTGAAAGTGGTGATTTACAGGTTTATACATGCACAATGGTAGAGTGAGTGCTCTTAGTGAAAGTGTGATTTACAGGTTTATACATACATGCACAATGGTAGAGTGAGTGCTCTTAGTGAAAGTGGTGATTTACAGGTTTATACATGCACAATGGTAGAGTGAGTGCTCTTAGTGAAAGTGGTGATTTACAGGTTTATACATGCACAATAGTAGTCCGGGTTTACAGCTCCTGGATAATAGCCTTCTATAAACGACAAACATAACAGTTTAATAGAGAAACAAAACAACACACAAAACTCACAGTTTTTTTTTATAACACAGTACTCCTTCACTGGTCCTTTCGTAACTATGACAAAGTGCCCGGACGGACAACACATCAGTGGTGGCGTATGTCAACCACCAGAGTGGCCTTTGGTCCCCGGGGTTGCATCTCATTGCCTTCAGAGAAGGTCCGGTTAGAGAAGATGACAGTTCTCCTAGTGGCCCCCAGGTGGCCCAGGAGAATCTGGTTTTCTACCCTGTGCCAGTTCCTACAAGGCCAGCCCTGGGAGATCCCATTTTGCCTGGATCTCCTCAGGCAAAGGGCACTCTCTGGCATCTGGAACCAGGTCGGTTCCAATTATGGGTCTGGCCCCTGAACGGGACTGCTGGTCAGCCCTAGGGCTGTCTGACGTGGGTGTGGGCATGTTGCAGAAAGCTAGGGCAGGCTCTGCTAGGTCATTATACACCTATAAGTGGAGATTCTTTCAGGACTGGTGTCTGACTAGAGGTCATGACCCCGTATCTTGCCCTATGCCAGTTATCTCGCAGTTTCTGTAAGAACTGGTGGATGCCGGTAGGTCACCTTCTACTTTGAAGGTTTATCTGGCGGCCATTTCTGCATGCCATGCCCCTGTTGATTCTGTATCTCCGGGTGTGCATATCTTGGCGACCCGTTTTCTCAAGGGTGCTCTGCGATTACACCCTCCACGGAGAGACGTTCTCCCCGAATGGAGCCTTGATATTGTGCTGGAGGCTCTCACGAAGGCCCTGTTTGAGCCCATACACTCCATAGAGTTGAAGTATCTGTCTATGAAGACAGCCTTCCTCTTGGCTATCACCTCTGGTGCACAGGGTCGATGGCAGCAGGGTGTCACTACATACAAACCCTGCTTTCCTCCCTAAGGTGATCACAGCCTTACACATGAACCAGTCTGTGGAACTGGAGTCTTTCCATCCACCGTTTTCTTCAGAAGAGGATAGGAGATTGAACTCTCTCTGCCCGATGCAGGTAGCCGCGCACTCTACCAGAGTTAGCTACATCTTTGGCCCTCTTCAGAGGGGCTTTGCTGTCCAATATTTGTACTGCGGCTAGCTGGTCTATGCTGCATAGTTTCTCCAAGTTGTACCACCTTAATGTGGTAGATCTTTCCTTGCCTTCATTAGGCACGAGGGTCCTTGAGGTTGCACACTCTCACTGCTTACCCTTGGGTTATGCAGTGATGCGTTTCTCATCTGCTGCCGCTCCTTCTCCCTCGCGACTGCTCTGGTATACTTTCCCAAAAGTAATGTTGGTGGTCGTCTTTGAATTGAAAGGGAACCAGGGTAATGGTAAGTAACCTAATGTTATTTATTGGACATGCACAATTCTCGATTTTTGAAAATATTAAAACATGAAGATTGTCAAATGTTTATAATGATAGAAATGAAATGCTTATATATGAGATTATCTGTACATATTTTATTATTATTTTAAAATAAAATACAGACTGTAAATGTCATGGCAATGTGTTTATATGTTTACCTTGAATGTTAATGGTTACATTTCTATTTCAGGGAACCAGGGTTATCATAAATGAGTGTAATACACAGAATTAGTGAGTAATATCTGCAGATAAAAGCAACAAGTACTTACTTATCTGATATGCTCCTCCTGTCAGGTCAGTTCTTGAAAAGAAAAATGGTGCTGAGGTCTGCGAGCGGCTTTCCTACTTTATTCAAGTTTCGGGTCTTTAGAGGTAACTACCCATTCGGTAATGGTTACATTTTGTACCTGAAACAGAAGTTCCCATTCAAGTTGAAAATAACCATCAAGGTATGGGACATTGCCGTCAGGCAGTAGGGATTGGCTGAGCTTTATGTCAAAGCTGCCGATAGGCCTCCGCGCAAGCTGCCATGTAAGCCCGCCCCCCTGGGAGCTTACTATACGCAACGCGCGGAGAGTCACTTCCTCTTTTGCCTTCAGCCTCAGTAGCGGTAGGACTTAGAGCTGTACACTGATTGTACTCCATAAGCTTAGGCTGGAGAAGCTGGTTTATCCCCTTCTCGAGTTTATTTCAGTGATTATTGTTATTATTATTATTATTATTATTATTATTGTTAGGATATATATTGTTTACTTTATATATTTCCTTCTCGCTTTGCTTCGGCATCGCGTTTCTTCGTGGTCTCTCCGTCTTTCCTCTGTTTCTTATTATTATTATTGTGTTTGGGTTTTTTGTATACTATTGTGTGTATATATATTGTTATATATATATTGTGTATATATATTTTTTGTTCGGACGCGTGTTGCGTTGGCCTTGGCCCACGCGCATATCTGCATCCTCGGTCTAGCTTAGGCTAGACCGTGCGTGTGCGTGTAGTCTGCTCTGCAGTGTTCCTTCCCCACCGCGGCGCGTTCCCGCCACGTGGTAATTGTACTACACCCTCTTTGTATTATTGCTGCAGCGTCCAACAAAAAAAACAAAAAACCAAAAAAAAAAAAAAAATTTCCCTTTCACTCTACAGAGGAAGTTGACCACCAACGTGGTAATTCCCCAGCACCATCAGGTAGGTATTGCACGGCATCAGACACTGTACCAGCACTTAGCGTCTCCGCTTGGCGGGTCAGCTGACGCATAGGCGTCTGTGCTAGCATTCCACGCTCGGTACTCGTGCTTCGGCGCTCGTGCTCCGGCGCTTTTGGTGTCAGTGCTTGTGCGCTTGGTGCAGCGCTTCGGCGCTTTGTGCAGCGCTTCTGCGCGTGGTGCTTAGTGCTTCTGCACTTGGGGCTCAGTGCTTGACGCTTCGGCGCTCGGTGCTCGACGCTCGGTGCACGTTCCATCAGCGCTTGGTGCTCAGTGCTCGACGCTCGGTGCTCGGTGCTCGACGCTTCGGTGCTCGATGCTTCGGTGCTCGACGCTTCGGCGCTCGACGCTTCGGTGCTCGACGCTTGGTGTTCGACGCTCGGTGCTCGACACTTCGGTGCTCGACGCACGCACCCTCGACGCTCGTCGCACGCACCTCGGTGCTCGACGCTTCGGCGCTCGACGCTCGGTGCTCGACGCACGCACCCCCGATGCTCGACGCACGCACCCTCGACGCTCGACGCACGCACTTCAGGTGCTCGAAGCTTGGTGCCCGACGCTTCGGCGTTCGACGCATGCACCTCGGCGTTTGATGCGGCGGTGCTCAACGCACGCACTTCGGTGCTCGACGTCAGTGCTAGACGCTTCGGCGTTCCACGCACACACATTGGTGATCCTTGTTCGCTACTGCTAGTCAGTGCTTGCGAAGGCTACACACCATGTCTGGGTTCCACCGCTGCGTGACCTGCCAGGCCAAGTTGCCTGCCAGCGACCCACATGAGGACTGCGTCGCATGCTTGGGGCCGGTTCCCCATCCTCGGGCTCATCCCACACCGTCTCGGCCCCACCGTCATCTGTTGTGACGCCGCCGGTGACGTCTCAGCTCCCTCGGAGCCCATCCTCCCAGCTTACAGCTGGTCAGAGGTCTCCAGCCAGGCGTGCTCGGGAACGTTCCCGGATTTTATTAAGGAGGTGCAGTCCACCTGGGGGGCCCCGGCCTCCGCCCCTGCAACTTCTCGCAAGGCTTCGGCCTTCACCATGCACGGGGCGAGCGAAGCTGGGTTAGCGTCCTTTACGCCAGTGGGTGCTGCGTTCGCTGCACTAGTAAAGGCACCGACATTATCGGGGCTGGCTAAGGACCCCTCCTGCCCTAACAGGCAGTGTAGGATTACGGAGGCCCACCTGAAAAAGGGGTATGCCTCGGCTACAGCGGCAGTTAGGCTGTCTAACATGGCCAGCCTCCTGACGGTCTACCAGGCGGCGCTGATTCGTGATCTGCCTGAGTTCCCATCTGTTGGACTTAGGACCGAGCTGGGTGCAGTTGCGCAGCTTTTGGTTAAGCTGGCTCAGCTGAATGCGCGAGCACAGGGCAGGGTACAGGAGCCTGATAAGGCCCCATTGCTAGATGCTCCTATATCCCCGGGGCACACGTTTGGCCCAGCGGTTGAGGAGATGCTGCAACGCTCTGTCAAGGCGCGTGAGGCGTCGCAGCAGTTGGCAAAGATGTGGCCAAGCAAACCCTTCCAGCCAAGGCGGCCACAGGAGCGCCAGTGGCGCAGGGCACCGCCGCAGCAGCAAGCGCAACCACAGGGCAGTAAAACCGCCCCCTTTGGGGGTTTCAGCACGCAGCCAACCCGCGTTTGCAAGACCGCAGCGCGGAGGGTGGCGCCATAGAGGAGGTGGCAGACCGCGTCCTCGTGGCTCTGGCCAGGCCCCTCGTGAGCGAGCGCAGCCTAAGCAGCCCTGAGAAACCCCGGCAGCCGTTAACCCACCCCTACACTGTTCCACAGCTCCTGTTCTGGCAACAATACACCAACGACATCTGGGTGCGCAAAACTATACTCACCGGGTACACCCTTCAGTTCCGGTTAAACCCCCCCCCTTCAGGGGAGTGGTGGTAACTGCAGTGAAGGACTTGGTTCAGTCCTCAGCTCTAAATGCGGAAATACAGGCATTGCTAAAGAAGCGTGCCATTCAACTAGTAGACCCTGCTCTGACCGACCAGGGGTTCTACTCCAAGTACTTCCTAGTGCCAAAAAAGGGCGGCGGGCTCCGCCCTATTTTAGATCTGCGACTACTGAACAAATACCTACGGGTGTTGTTGTTCAAGATGCTTACGCACAGACACATTGTCCAGTCTGTCCGGCAGGGCGACTGGTTTACCACCGTAGACCTCACAGATGCATACTTTCACGTTCCCATCTGTCCGGGTCACAGGAAGTACCTACGATTCGCATTTCAGAGCAGGGTCTACGAGTTTTGTGTCCTGCCATTCGGTCTGTCTCTAGCTCCTCGAACCTTTTCGAAGTGTATGGATGCCATTTTAGCTCCCTTGCGGGCTCAAGGCGTCCGACTGCTGAACTATCTGGACGACTGGCTCGTCTGCGCGCAGTCAAAGGAGCAGTTGGCACAGCACACAGTGATGGTTACAAACCATCTTCACTGGCTAGGTCTGAAGGTCAATTCAGAAAAGAGCCGCCTCGTGCCGAGCCAACAGACCAAAGTCTTAGGTCTGCATCTGGACTCTGTGTCCATGGAAGCAACCCTGTCGACACAAAGAGTTGCCTCACTGGAGCGGTGTCTCTCCCTATTCAGGTTGAGAGAAACAGTCAGCATGGAGCTGTATCAGCGCATGCTGGGGTTGATGGCTGCCGCCTCGCAAGCCCTTCCTTTGGGCTTACTACACCAGAGACCTCTGCAGGCCTGGTTCAATGCCTTCACGTTGCATCAGCGGAGAGACAAACACCGCAGGCTAAGGGTATCCCGAACCTGCTGGGAAGCACTGCGCTGGTGGAAAGTTCCGTCGAACATCCGCCAGGGCGTACGCTTGGGTCTCATCTTCCGAAGGGAGGTTATTACGACCGACGCTTCCAACCAGGGTTGGGGAGCAGTCTGGAACTGGTCGGGGACTCGCGGAGTGTGGTCAGGACCCTGGAGGTCGGCCCACATCAATGCTCTGGAACTCAGAGCGGTGGACCTCGCCCAGTGCTTCTAGGCAAGCACGTGTTAGTGCGGTCAGACAACACCACGGTAGTGGCGTATATCAACCGCCAGGGCGGCTTGCGGTCCCCCGGTCTTCACCGGATGGTAACATGGCTGTTGCTTTGGGCACAACCGCGTTTAGCCTCTCTGCGTGAGGTTCACCTACCGGGCAGAGTCAATTACGCAGCGGATCTCCAGAGGAGGTCCTCTTGCAGGTGAATGGTGTCTTCACCCTCGGGTGGTAGAGCGCATTTGGGACTGGTTCGGCACAGCGCAAGTCGATCTCTTCGCTTCGCGAGAGACCACGCACTGTCCCCTATGGTTCTCGGTGAAGGACCTCGACAGCCCCCTAGGAGTCGATGCACTGGCTCACGAATGGCCGCCAGGGCTCCTGTATGCATTTCCACCGATTCCGATGCTCCCCGCCTTCTTGGAGAAGGTCGGGTAGAGCCACCGACAGTGATTCTGATCGCTCCTCGGTGGCCTCGGAGGATATGGTTCCCGAGTCTGGTGCAGTTGCTGTGCATAAATACTGACTCATGATACCTCTAAAAGTATTAAGTGCGGTGTCATGCTGAATTTTGCATTATTTTGAGATGTGTTTTGATGATTTAAAAGTACAGTACATCTCATTTATAATACCGAAAGTTCACATTTTCTAAATACATTAATAACAGCTTAAGTAACCACACAGGCAAAATGCAATGCACCACTAACGAATGTGCATATTTCAAAATGCAAATGCAAAACGGATGGCCAACGGTACTTAATGCAGCATACAAATAGTGTTTGGTACCTAAACACCAATCAATGGAATACAATGGTTAAATAATACTTTAGTGTGTGGTGTTTACCTACGGGACCAACAATGATTGGTATAGGGTTTGTTGTATCTGAATATAAAATAAACTCGATTATACTGCGTTTGTATTTTTAGCAGTATTAGCAATAAAAAATAAATGCCTCTGCGAGTGTACGTGATTTTTTTTTTTTAATCCCATGATATCGCAATGTGGAAATTATTACTGATATCGAGCAATATCGAAATCATATCAAAATATTGATATTGGTGCCCATCACTACTAAATATGAATTCCCTAGATCGAAGGGGAACGCTTTAGTATGGATGGCCAGCCCCGGTTGCAGCTCAATTTGTAAATGTCAATATGGAAGTTTGTGTTTGTATTTGGAGATGTAAGATGTTGAGGGGTATGGATTGTTAACCCGTGAAGAAATACACCTGCTTGTCGTAGACTTGTGGGATAAAGGTAAGCGTTACTCAACTAAACTATTTTAAAAGAAGTATTCGAGATAATGCACTAAGCATCTCTTTCCTCCCCATTCTGTTTGCAAAAATCCTTTGTACCACGGTAGCATGCTCTATGAAATAAAGTACATGTAGTCCTCTAAAAAGTACAGGGTCAGAGGCAGACATAATCTTTGGTTCTCTGAGGATTTATCTCAACTTATTCATCAAAGAAATTCCCTATGGGCTACGGCCCGACATACAAACAGGACATGCGATTGGATAGCTTTTAGAACTCTAAAAAATGAATGTACCACCTTAACACATAAGCTAAAGTCTGAGTTTTATCTTAAAGCAACTGTTGAAAATTTAAATAATCCATTAAAGTTTTGGAAGGTAATAAAAACATTAACTACAATCAGCTCATCAAATCTTCCTCAGCAAATCTCTGACAAAACTTGTATACTTTGTTTAATAAACATTTTATAACTTCAGGTTCGATTTTTAATGACACCTTGAAACAGATGTAACTAATCATATTGAAGTTGACAATTCAAATGGAAATAATAACAGCAAGTTTTATTTTTGACTTATTCTCTTCATTGGAGGTCTATAATGAACTTAAAGCTATAGACTCAAAAAAACCTGCTGGCCCAGATGGGCTTGACCCTTATCTTTTAAGACTTGCAGCTGATTATATAAGCACACTATACTATTAATTTAAATAAATATCGACCCATTTCAAAATGGTCAATTCTAGCTAAAATCATAGTCATTAATTAACATGCAATGAAAACAGTTTCTTAGTCAAAACGCTATTCTAAGTGATATACAATCTGCCTTTACGTCAAATCACAGTACTGTCTCTGCAGCAATGAAAGTAGTAAATTACATTGTTATGGGTGTAGATAATAGACAACAATGTGCTTCTTTATTTATTGATCTTTCTAAAGCATTTGACACAGTTGACCATGCATTACTGACTCAGAGACTTATAAACAAGTGATAAAGTTGTTGGCTGGTTTCAGAATTATTTAACGGACAGTACTCAATGTATAAATGCTGATGGCCTAAAATCTGATTTTTTGAATATTGATAAAGGAGTGCCGCAGGGTTCCATTCTAGGCCCAGTTCTGTTCACTACATACATTAATGACATAGGCCAACATGTCGTTAGCGCTAAACTTCACTTGTATGCTGATAATAGCATTTTATACTCTAGTGCTCCCACTCTAGATTTGGTTACTAAAGACTTGCAATCTGCATTTGACACTATTCAATATAATCTATATAACCTCAAACTTGTATTAAACTCGAAATCAATGTTACTCACTAATTCTAAGTCTCAAAATCTGGCTAACATACAGATTACAACATTAGAAGGTCACAATATAGAATCTGTAAAATTGGATAGATGAGAATCTCAATTTTAAGATACACATAGATCATCTTTCAAGAAAATTAAAACTCAAACTAAGTTTTTATTTTAGACATACATTTTGTTTTTCATTTGAGGCAAAGAAAGCACTTTTATGTGACACTTTTCTTTCAGTGATTGATTATGGAGATATTCTTTACATGCATGCAGCTACATCTAGTCTGAGGATACTAGACTCTTTATCATGGAGCTCGTAGATTTGTAACCAATTCTAGATCTTTAACTCATTATTATGAGCTGTACAGGCAAATGTAAGCTGTTTTTTCACACCTGCCAATGAAATTCAATTGCAGTGAAGTTGATGAAAGTCTGTCTTATCAAGGTTGTTTTTTATTTCTTTATTTTCAAACTAAAACCTCCAAGTGGTCTGATAGTGTTATTATAAAACAGTCATCAATATTGTTATTTTCTTCACAATGTAATTTCACTGTATTTCATTTATTATTCAATTTCATCGATTGATCCAGGATGAATTTAATGGGATGGACAGGAAACGTTCTGGGGCATTAGCCCAGAATAAAGATTTAAGGAACCCAAGTCTGGTGGATGAATTGGATTTATTTTAGTTTTAATTTTTAATATTAATAAAAAGACATTTTGTCTACTTCTTCATCAGTGTTTAAACGAAACATTGGTTGACTTATTTGAGTGTTTGTAGTTATGGATAAAACATTAGTGAGTAGACAAATGTTTCAGTTAATTCCTTCTTATCATAAAAAAAAGATGATGAAGCAAACAGATCAATTGTCTGGTGCTAGAAGTACAGTCGCTATAAGCAGTTTGTCAGTTGACGAAATGCACAATGAAGAATAAAATAAATTACAAGGTAGTTTGTTTAATACTGACTTTATTTCCAAATTCACGTTTACAGCAACAATTATCAGTGTAAACCAGATATTATTAAAACACACAATAACGATATGGACACTCACAATTGCCAAGCTAGAACTGCAGTAAAACTCAGCAAAAAAACAAGATTGAAACTGCCTGCCTCGCACTCCCACACAGGTCAAACGAAAATAATTTACAATCCAGAAGAGCCTCATGAAATTAACTCTTTCCACACCAATTGTATCGAAATTGTTTTTTAGATTCAATAAAAAACAAAACAAATAAAAAAAAAACACTGAAAAGCTAAGATGCAGGCAAACACAATACTGAAACCTATATTGAATATTTGGGAGAAATCTGGGTCTCCCGGTATTAAAATACAAATAATTAAGATGCATGATAATTTTGCTTTGCTGAGCAAAACCTTCTGATAAGTGAAAAACATTTTAATAGATTATTCAAAAGTTCACAGGTTTTGTAACATTTTAATTATTGGTACACAGCTGGGTTTCAATACTGGAAAAGTATTGCATGAAAAAACTAGAGGGGCTAGTTACTGCTTGCGTGCAGGCCACTTCTAAACCCACAAAACTGTAGGCCTTCGATCATGCATGCAAAACTGTTTCATGTGTGAGCATAAAACAGTTGTTCTGTATATCTAAATGGCATAGGCAGTGTTTTAGGTATGGAAAGAGTTAAAGAAATCCCCAAGCTATTTTTTTTCCAGTTCCAACCTGAACCCAAATCTCAATGTGTCAGTATGTTTAATTTACATGCAGTGCCTATTACATACCATCATAGCAGGAAGCCATTGTGCTTTGTTGGTAAAGCACAGCAGCTGATCCAATCTGTTCAGGTAAAACGTAGGCTCAGATCTGTGATTTGAAGTAACCACCTGGAACCATTTATTTCAATCTTTCAAAGACAGACGTTCAGAGATACAATTAATCTATTTAACACTCACAGCTGGCAATAACTCCAGCCCAAGATTCAAAGAACTTTTACTGACTGACACCTGACTTGCTGGCCTGTCTTTCATACACAATTTAATCAATCAGAATGTATCACGCTTGGTTTTATTGTTAGAAAAATGTGCGCAACACAAGCTTTTTATGCAGTTAGCTTTTTTTTTTTGTAATAAGTATGTACTTCTTTGATATGCAGTGCTTCAAAGAACTCTCACAATTCATGAAAGCAGCTTCAATGGGTAGTGTGAAATGCATTAGTGCTATTCTCCTTCTATCATTGATCATTTTCAGCTTACATGCAGGAAAAGTAAATGTGGGGCATTTAGCAGCTAATACAAGATTATGTATTCTGAACAACCATGGTATTCATGTGCATATTTAAAAAAAAAAAATGACTAAGTATTCACAGCTCTTTAAATAAAAGCTGCTACAATCCCTCTTTGTTCTTTAGAAATACCCTGTATCGCTGAACAGTTTTTAAACTTGAAACTGATCTAATTACAGTGTCCAGCAAATGTACAATCAGAATTTAAAAAATCACTTCTGCCTAATGCAAATAAATACAACGTTTGCTCCCTGGAGGATCCTGCCGTTGTAAATCAGTTATTTTAGAAATGACTGACTAGGGTAGAAGATTTGAGTACAATTAATACAGCTATCTAAATTTATGTTAGCCCCCGACAGGATCAAAACGGGCTAAAATGAACATTATGTTCAGTTTACAGACATGAACACAGAAGTGAGGCACAAATGAAATTACAACATGTGATTCGAGTAACAAATGTGACCAAGTCTCTTTATCATTTCTTAGGTAAGAACAGCATCCTATAATCATTTCTTTACTTGTCTTTCTCTAATATACTTTGGAAATATTTTTTAAACCCCATCTAAACCAAAATGGCACAGATTTTTTCAATTACTAAAAAGTTCCATCCACTCTCAGTTGTTCCATACTTAGAAATGACATGCCGTAACACTGTAGGTCATTGTGAAGCAACTTCTCCACACTAAATCGAGAATGTGTTTAATTCCCAAACCCAAAGCAGAAGTAACTCTGTTCAGTTCAGGGCAATTAAGCTATTACACTAAATGATGAAATCACTATATTTGTCACTCCTGACCTATATTGGTATTCATGTTGTATGATTATGTTTCTGTTTTTGGTAGCAGTTTAGCTTACAGTCAGAAAGCAAAGTGGTTTTACCACTGCAGTGTACAGGGGGAGGGAGGATGAACAGCATTCGTCTTTACAACACCCTGGAATTTACAGATCGTATACAAACTAATGAAATGATACGAGTCTTGTGTATGCTGAAATAAAATATTTTTAATAAAAATGTATATACACATCCTATTTTGTATGTATTACAAAAGCAAAGCTTAACATGTATTTGGCCAGCTCTGATGCTATACGTCAGAGAGATAAACATTTTAAACCCTTCAGGGATTGCGTTAAGAAGGCCACCTAGCATGCCTAAAATGTTCCCTAAAACGTCTAATGGGAGATACCTCTGTACACCACACTGCGCAAGTGCTGGTAAACTGTGAGCAGCATGCTGAACTTCCTTTTAAATACTTTACTATGCAGAGTATCAACAGGTGCAGTCCCTTTTGGGAGTCTAAAATAGGTTTTATGAAGCATGACAGCTGGCTTTTATTGTAGTTTCTAAAAAATATTAACACCTGGATTTTAATATTTACATTTAAAATGCACTTAAATAGTGTAAATGATGATATTCATATGGGATGTTTAATTTATTTTAATTTTTTGAGTTATGAGAGCACTTATGATCCAGAGTAAGACACTTTAGTACAGAATCAGTTATTTTAAAACGATGACTTTAACATCAGAAATGAACTCACTCCAAAGTTCTCATTGTCCTGTTTTAGGCTTGAAAGACAACACTGCACCTTAAACTGGAAAATGAATTGAAGTAAGTAACAGTGTTTTTTGTACCACCAAAGTTAGGTTTTCTTTTGTATACGCTTTAAATTTAAGATCTCTTTCTCTGGTAAATGACCAGCAAAGCTACAGCTGTTTATGCATTTGGCACTTCATCTCCATTGGAATAAATTTACTGGGAACTGTGAAGATAGTGCATGCCCAAAAAGCCCTTCCTGTTGGTCCAACTGCTGATGTGTTATCCTCAAAGCTGAATAATGACACATTTAGTGCCGTGCAGGGATTGAATTGAGTACAATCTTAACTTAAAGTGACATTACATGAACAGTGGATTTGGTGTTGTTAATATCATACTGTGTACTGTACATGGCAGTCTTAAGAGAACATTCATGAGTTCCCAACAATGAAATTGACAAAAAGTAAAACAGTTTCATAGCAAAGCCTTTGGAATAAAACAGCCCCTAATAATTACTATATTACCCAACAAATAAAAAAATGCTTTTTATTTCTAAATTTGGGGGTAAACTGTCCTATTGGAAATTATAGTTTATGAAGCTAAATCTTCTTTTTAAACTTGTCAGTACCACAAGAGATGTTAAAAACATGGGCTGTTTTCCTTGATGTAAAAGAAAGACATTTTTGAAATGCATGTGTTACATGTCCTTTTTTATAATGCTGAGACACTTCATAACATACATTAGTGTTGAAATATATCACATGCAGGAAGCCATTTCCTCTGGTGTTTTTGGCATTTATTGTGTAAAGGTTTTACAGAGTGTTTCTTCAAAGTGTAAGAATGTTGTAACCCTAACTTCTCCATATAAAGGGGATGACACTACATAAATCTACAGGTTTTAAATTACAGTACTGTATTTTTAATCCTGTCTAAATGTCAAGCCACAAACTGAACTGAACACTAAAAGGCAGGCTAGACAGGTAACCAGGTAGAAACCCTGCACAGACTGTTAAAAGGAAGGAAGGAAGGAAGGAAGGAAGGAAGGAAGGAAGGAAGGAGAGGTTACATTTCTCCCATAGGAAGCAGAGAGGGATGGGGGATCACAAGCCCTGCTTAGCCAGGGAAGCTGAGACCTCATCAGCGAGTGTGGCGAGCTGCGGAGAATCTATCATGTTGATGCTGCCAGTGGAGGAAGCGTTGCTAAGACGACGGGAAGAGCTGTCTGGAGAGGCAGTGGGGGATTTGTAGACGATCTCAGCGCCGTGGTCAGTGCGGGCTTTGGCTGTTTCGCGGAAGGACAGCTTGTGAGTTTCAATCTGCCAGGAGAGAAACATTTTATATAAATGTTAATGAGGTGTGCATTACTTGACATAGACATACATGAATTTGCAGGTTCCTTTTAATACTTTGGCTGCTATTTTTCTAGATTCCAACAAACAACTTCTACTAAATGCAAAGTATTTCAATTTTGAAAACAATAGGCAAACCGACAGTGTGACATATACTGAGTTCCCATTTAAATGTAACATGTAAAATATCCTCAAAATGTTTTGAAAGTTTATAAACAATAAAAGATTTTATAACCTGTTAACTGCAACCAATCATGCAAGGTACTCATACAATAGTACGTCTCTGCGACCCACTGTCCTCCAAATTAGATAAATGGTTTCCAGATACATTAGAAGTGTGACCTTGCTCTAGTATTAATCACAATATCTCATTGTACATTTCAATAAAACTTAGCAAGTCTTGCAGTGAGATTTAATTGGAAAATGTTGGTAAATGTTAATATTCTGACACAATTCATTTTATAAAAAAAATAAATAAAAAATGTTCAATAACCTTGTAGTTCCCACATTGTCCAACCACTACTGAGAAACAGTTTCTATTACAGTGTTATTGAATTGAATAGGAATGCTTCTCCTTTGAATTCAACCTTGTATCTTAGGACATTTATTCCAAGCTTGCTTTTCCCAGCCTGAGGTTAGAAGTCTTGGTATGCCTTGAAGATATCAAAAGGGATTTATAAATTGTACCTGTATGTCAAACAGACTTTTCAATAAAGAACTTTTAAAAAAAAAATAAAAGCAAAGGATACTAAATTAGATTTGGACTATGAAAGGAGATTTTATACAAAACTAGATGAAGTTATGTGATTTGATTAAGACTCTTCTTTCGTCTGCATATTAATCTGGTATCATCACATCCTGGGGGTATTTTTATTTAACTGGGCCATTTCTGTCTCGAAGCATGTTGTTCCAGTGAGGCAGAATATTTTATCTCTAAAATCGGACTTTATTAAGTAAGTGTGGCCAGTTGACCACAATGTAACACAAGTAGCACAGGGCATCTTTGCCGGCAGTTTCAAAAGAGGCAAAAAAATTGGTGTGCATAGAGATGGTGCCTCCAGGACTGGCTGAGGAAACATAGGGAAAACCACTTCACCTTTTGCTTGTGCTATCCCTCCAAAACTAGAAAGCATACAATTTCACAATTGTATATAGACTGACTCATATTCCACTTGAAATCATAAATGCATCCTTTTCATTTGTAAGCCATGCAGGGCACAACCACAAAAACTCAACGTTTGCCCTATTGGTACAATGTTGAGTAATAAACAAGGTTCGATATACAGAATCACCTCTGTGACTGATAATCATTACTAACTTAAGATGATGGGGATTGAAGGGAAAATGAGGTAACACAGTTATTATTATTATTATTATTATTATTATTATTATTATTATTATTATTATTATTATTATTATTATTTATTTCTTAGCAGACGCCCTTATCCAGGGCGACTTACAATTGTTACAAGATATCACATTATTTTTACATACAATTACCCATTTACACAGTTAGTGACAAATGCATAAATAAAAATAATATACAGTAGAAATATTACTATGCTTCTGCACATGTCCACAAAAATATTACAGAATACTTGAACTAATCTATTTGATGTAATAATATACTTTTGCTATTAAAGTTAAATCAAATCCTGCTTTTGTGTGCACACTTAAGCATAGTGTTCACTAGAACAATGCTTAAATCCTCCAATGACAGCCTATCATACTGTGCACTGGAGGTGCGCATACTTACTGGAGTCCTCCGCTTGTAACACAGGGGATTCCTCAGGAATGACCGGCTCACTAACTGGGGACTGACACCCTGTACTGGGGCTGGGACTCTGACAGTCCCCGTTTTGTGAAGAGCCTTTCAAGCTCCTTGATGCTTCTTTCCCCTTCTCACTCTATGGATGAAAACCAGCGAGTTGCAAAAAAACATGCATCGCCATTGAAGAAACCAAATGAAATAGGTAACAAAAATAATATAGATGAAAACTTCCATATGGAAATAAATCACATATTATGGTTTCATGATGTCCATGATAGACTGACATGTATTTTTTTTTTTAAATACCGTATTCCTTTGAATTTAAGGCACCCTTTTTAACCCTTTGCTGCCAACGCGCTCTAATTTCATAACTTTTGTTACGATGACGAAACATGATATATTTCATTGTATTGACACTCACCCGTTTGAAACGTCTATATCTCCCGTTCTACAAGCCCAAAAGTGCTGATCTGTAACTCATTCGAAAGCTAAGAACTAAGGACTAACAAGTCGCTTTTTAATTTTTTCATGTTATTAGAACATAACTTTATATACGCTTTTTAAAAAATTACTTCCGGAAGGTTTTTCGCCCCGCTGTGTGTCTGTGTGCGTATGTGTACAGCTGCAGGGCACATCAGATGCCGACTGAGACAAAAAACTAATTACTGAAAAGACATCTAAGATATCCCTCTTAAAAATGTTTTACTGTTATTTTTAATTATATACATTTTTATTTTATTTCGTGTCCTGTTTTGAAAATGTTTCTCTGTACGGAGGCGAAAGTAAATATGACATCTGTCTGATCTCTAGCTAGCTTAGTATATTTGCCGTGTCAAATATACTATTTTGTTTATTATTATTAGTGTACTTTGTTTTTGTGTGTATAAACGATAGATAAGTATTTAGCTGTAGATAATAAAGAAATCAAAATAATAATAAATAACATACTCAACATCTTGTGTGGCATACATATCGAGACCTCTACACATACATTTCCAGGTTTCTTCAGTTTCAATTCTACATCTGCCATTCAGCTCTTTCATGCATATTTTTTTTTATGTAGCTCTGCAACTGTACAAGCAATTTCAATTCTGATTAAATATTTGAAATCCTCATAAAATTGCAAATCTCCCATATAACTTTTTTTCTACATCGTTTGGAAAAGTATGAAAATGTGCACATTTTTTAAAATATTATTATTAATATTTTATATTTCAATATTTTTTTGGAGGTGTTGCTTATAAGACAAAATCTATAAAACAACCTACAACAAAACAGATATCACTGGGTAGGTCTACTCAATACCTTTCTGTTGATAAACTGGGTTTTAATTTGTGATTTATGAACATCAGAAAAATGGCTTGCATCTTAAATTCGAGTACAGTATAGTGATGCGTGTATTAAGATCGGCAACAAAACATGTGACTGCCCGAGTACACAAACAGCAACGTGACTGACTGGCAGTTGAAGGGTTCCATAATAGTTATCCTGCGGAGCGGACACTCTCCTCCTTGATGTACACAAATCAAGCTTTCGCTCAGCGCCCGCCTGTGTAGCTACGGCCGTGGTGCAGCAGCCTCGAACTGGCACAGGCACGCCCCCCAGCCAATCAGGACCTCCCGATCAGCTCAGCTCCGGCAAGCCTTCCTGTTTACCACAGCATCAGCGCAGCTGAACCAGAGACAGGGTCCTCCCTGTCACAAAGCGTTCATTAGCTTCCTGAGGAATTCGAAGCAAAGCTTTTACAATATCAGCGTTTCGTTACTAGGCTGTTCTAATCAGATCCCGTGTATTTTTCTACTTGCCAAGCAATACCACAGTTCACAAAAAGGAAGAAAAACAGATGCGAATAATCACTGGAAATGAGAAGCAGCGCACAACTGTGATGCTCTGTGTGACAGCAGGCGGCTGCAAACTGCCCCCATACGTCGTTTTCTCATATGAGTAAATGCACATTTGTAAATTCATCTTTATTTGATTTTTGATTTTTTCAATTCAAAGGAATACGGTATATGAAACAACATATATTTAAATATGTTAAATATGTATTTTTTCTCCATTTGGGCAATTTAAACAAAAACAAAACAAAAAACCAACTCACAATGTCACAGGTAGGATTATTATTATTATATTTTTTAATACAAATTTGTCTTCCCATTTTTACTTCTTACATAAAGCAGTCGTAGTTAACAAAGATAATGTTATCAGTTTGTATGGTCCAATAAGTGTTTTCTTTCTCATGCTCTGTGACCGAGCGAGTTTAAAATGAAGATCTGAAAGTAAGTCGACAGTGAAAGTGGAGAATGGAGCAGGTGCAGGTGCGGGTGACACAGAAGAGAAGGGAAAGGAAGGTAGGGAGCGAGGCAGCTACAATTGCTCATGAAACGGATGCTGCCCGGCACAATCAGATTAGGCCTTGAAGCTAGCTACCTTTTCCGGGGCCTGTTCTAGACTCAGTATAAGATGTATTAAGACCAACAAAAAAAACAAAAAAAGATTGAGATGTGCACAGAGCACACAGCAAATAAAAAGTGGATTTTAAATGTGAAGCTGAAAACCAACGATACAATCACTAAATGGAAAAAGACAGTTTGAAGCATTTCAGAGTTAGCTGTGAGCTTACTGTACTTTTGCCCACCTCAGCTTTTTCTCTTAAAGCTCTAATGTTATTTATGCCTAAGGCTTGCAGTAAAACCTGGAATGACTCAAAGCTGTTATGCAATGTGAGGCTTATCCCCAATACTGTACTGTACAAACTATCAATATATGTTCCTTAGTACTAATACATCAAAGAACAGAACACATGTAAATATGTAGTCTGCAAAAAAACAATGTCCAAAAACTGTTAATACAGCCAAATCTAAAAATAACTCAAATATCGAAATATTCGCTTTATATAAACACCTCATTTTTCTTTGTTATTCTTATTAAAATCCCTTTCAGAAGCTATTAAAGCAAATTTTAACCAATATGATTGCAGTAAAGAATGAAAAAGTTAGCAAGTCAAGATACTGAAGTGGCATCATAGAAACTGATAGGACAGACATAACAGAAGCAGAGAGGGTCTTAAGCCATCAATAATATCATAATACGTCAATCTTTTAACATAAGATGAGATCTGTAAATTGTATCATGGCAATATTACATGTAGGTGCATAAAGCTGTGAATTCATGCATTCTTTTAATCAAGCTTTCTTTAATTATTACCAATTTGGAAATAAGGCATTCTTTCCATACTTTTTAATATAGTATAATATTACAGACTTCGTGTAATAATATTTTCAAAGCATTTTACCCCATTTTTTTTAAGATAACCAGTAATGATGCACAGTTTATTTTTAAGCTGTTTAATTTCAGTTATTTTAATTTAATTGAAGTGTTTTGTTTTGTTTAAATGTAATATAGGTGCAAACCCTTTTGTTACTGGAGTAAAAAGCTTTGGAAATAGCCCCTAATGTCTGTTTGATCCACATTCCAAAAAGAGAATGAATCAGATAATCTTTTTTTTTTTTTTAATTGTAATCTGATTGCCAACCGAAAATCTCTTTTACCCTTTTCTGTCCTCCACCCGGAACATGTCCGATGTTATCGAGAGATCCGATCTTTGATTGGACCTTAAAATCCAGCTTCTCTTTTTTGATCTCCACATTGCCACCCCCTGGTTAAAAAAAGCAACACAGCATACATTAACCCTTGATAAAAACAGACTTTTCTAATCTTTTGTCAAAATGGTGGCAATAAAATGATTTGTGTAGAATAGATAGAATAGATACGGTCATTCAGCCTGAAGGAGGTCAACCAAGGCCAGGTGATGGGATATAGATAAGCATCACTTTTTCTTGTATAATACAACAAAAAATTAGGGATGTGCTTTGGGTACATTTTTATGAACATTTAAATGCTATGCAAGTGTCAGCGTTTAAACCACATCTCCATACACACACACACACACACACACTTTTTATTACACTGATGTATACTGACAGCCCTGGTTAGTATTTTCCAAGCAAAGAACCCCTAAAATAAGCAAACAATGTTTTAACATTGCAAAGACTTAACTACAAAGTAAAAAAAAAAACAAAAAAAAAACAACAACACGTTGTTACAACTGAAAACGTAATAAAATACCGATAACGTGATAACTCTACAATAACGTAATCATTTGCGGTTTATAATGTAATAATTCTGATACCATAATACATTCTCCGATAACGTAATAAAATTTCCCTACTGATAACGTAATAACTTTTTTTTACCGATAACGTAATAACTTATTACGTTATTGGGATTTATTACGTTATCCGCATGATTGAAATTTTTCGTTAGGATAATGTAATAATTATACTGATAATGTAATAACACTCAAAACTGAGCACGCAACTGCCACCCATTTACAATTTTTATAAATGTAGTCGTTGCCAATTATTTTGATTATTTTCTCCCAATTTGGAATCGCCAATTATTTTATTATGCTCAGCTCACCGCTACCACCCCTGCGCTGACTCGGGAGGGCGAAGACGAACACATGCTGTCCTCCGAAGCGTGTGCTGTCAGCCGACTGCTTTTTTTCACACTGCGGACTCACCATGCAGCCAGCCAAGAGCTACAGCGTCGGAGGACAACGCAGCTCTCGGGCAGCTTATCGGCAAGCCCGCAGGCGCCCGGCCAGACTACAGGGGTCGCTGGTGCGCGGTGAGCCGAGGACACCGAGGCGCTCAATTGGCACACGGCCAATTGAGCGCCACCCCCTGGAAGCTCCCGTCCTCGGTCGGCAAAGGAATAGCCTGGACTCGAACTCGCGACGTCCAGACTATAGAGCGCATCCTGCACTCCACGTGGAGCGCCTTTACTGGATGCGCCACTCGGGAGCCCCCTACCATTTACAATTTTTTTTGATTATCTAATGTGATACATGTGAAAAGAGATGATTACGTTGGATTACAGTATGAAAGAAGTCTTTGGTCATTACTTTATTTATATGTTACCTGTTGTAATGCTTCAGCAATTATCATTGTTTGCCCTTGATGAATTATCAATATGTGCAAATAATTTCAATCTGTCTTAATGATTATTATGATACTGGGAGGAAGGAAGCTTCCATGATTGTGTTCAGCTTGTAAAATCCACCATTGTAAACACTTTTGATGTTACCACAGACTATGACAGACCAGTGGACTTTGACACTGTTGTCTCTTTCTTAAAGGCAGGCGGTTTGGTGCTGGTCATCTATTCCTTGTGCCTCCCATGACTGCGTGCTTGTCTATATCACCTTGATTTGCCTATACATTGGTATCATAAGGTGATACAAGATACAATAAGAAAAGGTTAAAATGTAATGATTAATTGTAACAGATAATATGGTCGTTTTGCTCTAAGGGTTGAATGCTCAGAAAGGAGTCCTACATAACTAATTTACTTTCTTGGCAGGAAAAACAATTGTACATAATGAATGGTACATAATGACATAACATTGTTGATTGATACTAGGTGTAATGTTATTAAGGCCTAAATAGCAAAGTAATTTTTCCTTGTCCAATAAACATTTTCAAATGAATGCACTGAATTCTTGACAGAGTGACTAAAGCAGTAAGCACTAAAATTAAATATTGTGTAGTTAACACAAAACTTTTATTGTTTCTATCAAAAGAAGAAATATATTAAAACACAACTCAAAAGACTGCGGGCAAATTCTCCAGAAGGATGCATATATTGAATGCAAGCATTGCTTGTACTTACACAAACCCCCCCAAAAAAGTTATATATAAATATATCTTAACCATTAAGAATTAGAATGTTTTTAAACCTGCCACACATCAATTTCCATAAAGAAAAAAAAAAATATTGTTTAGCTTGTTTACCAAAAAAGTCTTTCATCCCATAATGCCCATGGATGACCAAATTGTCATTCATCTACAGATACATACTATTGTTGATGTTTCAAGGTCATCAGCCAAATTAGTACAAAATACCCTGTAACAGGGCGAGGAGCCCTGTACATGTGTGTGTTTATTTTATTTTAGAACGGGGTCTCCCCCTCTGCCCCTGTGTCTCATTTGTGTTATTTTGTATTTGTTTTATGATTTATGTATTTACATGTCAGTGAATCACCGTATGTTTTGTTTCATTTAAAACTAAACTAAACTCAAAACTAAACTAAACATAAAACTATATAGGAACGTGTGACGGGGTACTGCCCCGTCTTTATGATCAATGTTGGGACTGGCAGGGAGGGGGTTAAAATTCCTCCCTGCCAGAAAAACATGTGAGAATGTGGCTGGAGCCCTAATTGACTAATCAGTAATTATTGAATAATTGGGCTCCAGCCACAGGGAATAAAAGCCAGGGGAGAGGCCCTGGCTAGGAGAGAGAGTAGGAGAAAGAGAGTTCCAGAAGAGTGTTTTGTTTGTGCTGTGTAAGTTTTTGGTTCCAGTGAAGGCAACGCCCAGCCTGGAATCCTTTATTTTTGTAAGTTTTGCTTTTTTGCTTTGTGTTTATTTTGTGTTTAAATCTCTTTGTTTGGCCCTTGTGCTGGTTTATTTTGTATTTTTGTTTATTAAAAACTTTATTTTTGAACTTTAAAACTGTCTCTGAGTCTCAAACCTCTGCCAATCCTGTCACAGAACGCGATATAGTTATAGATATAACTATATAGTGAAGGCGATAGCCCAGCCTGACCTATGCAGTTTGTATTTTGTGTTCGAGATTTGTTTTGTTTAATTATTTATTTTTGCTCTGTGAGCAAGTCTTTTTGTTAAAACCTTTTATTTATTTTTGTCTTATTTAAGTAAAACGGCGCCGCCGCGTTTGTTTTGAACTGCAGTACTTGGTGTTAGTGTTTTTCGGTTCCTGCTTCTGACCTGACATCACCACTCGTCCACCCTGTCACATACCCTTTCAACTTGTTTAACAATGAAACTATGTAACAGTATGACAAATTACAAAAGTATTTTTTGAGTAACAAGAGGTCAGTAACATCTATGGTCTATCCACAAACAGAACTGGAGACCATGACACGCACCATATCAAAAGTCGTAACTAGAATAATAATGTCAAATCTGAATATATACGTTTTTAGCATTTCTTTTTTTCTCTTCTTCATTCAAAATAATTAACAGAAAATACAGCTGTTACTGTTGTACCTCTTAAATGTATGTTGGCAATTTCTTATTGGAATTCACAAAATGAATATAACATAGGCGAACATTACCTGTTCTGTAATGGCAACTAAAAAGTGATTGAATCAGATAATTGAATTAGTGTTGATGAAATCAAATGAATCTGAGTAAACCAGAATTCCTAAGTAACTGACATACAAATTTATTTAGTCTGCATTTCAATAGCAGAAAAAAAGAAAACGACTTTATGACTAAGCTACCTCCAAAACAAGTCTTTAACCTGGTAGCGGCCACAACTTAGGTGATGCAGCACCATCCAGGCTGTCATCCATCTATTGTTGTTTGAAAAAAGTTCTCTCATCCGTTGTGCCAGACCACTTCCTCGACCGGCTGCTCCAGATTTTCAGGCAATGGATGTCTAAGATAGATCCAGGGCAGGTATGGTCTAGTCAGTTCTCTGAACAAGAGGCTCTATTGAACGTTCCGAGCATTGAAGAATCCAGATTAAGGGTAAACTTGATAATCATTGAGAGAATTTCTGTGGGCAGTGACAAGGATGCATCCTCTGAAGACGCTAATTCAACAGGATCCGAGAGGCCATCAAGAGAAATTTCAGTATCCTGAAAATGATTCAAAGCAGCTCCAATTATATCAACTTGGGATGTGGTCTCTGCATTTATTGCTCTCATTGAATTGTTTTCATCATCCTGTGCCCTTCACAATCTGCACCATCTCCAACATTTGTATCTGCTGCACCTGAGTGAGCTGCTCCAAAGGAGGATATAATTTCATTTTCAACCCACTGAATTGCCTCGATGTAATGACTGACTGGTCGACTTAGACTTAGGCAATGCTCCCCATGCCCCTCAGCAATGTGCCCCAGAATTAAGAGTGGCAAGTCTTCATAGTGGCCATGTGATGGTGAGATAAGAGATGTTGCATCAACACCAAGGGTAGAGACAATAAGCAGCTGCACTTTGAACAGTTCATAGGCTCTTTGTAGTGTTATGTGGTCTCCATATGTTATTATTATTATTATTATTATTATTATTATTATTATTTATTTCTTAGCAGACGCCCTTATCCAGGACGACTTACAATTGTTACAAGATATCACATTATTTTTACATGCAATTACCCAGTTATACAGTTTTTTTTTTTGTTTTTTTTTTGCTTTGTTTTACTGGAGCAATCTAGGTAAAGTACCTAGCTCAAGGGTACAGCAGCAGTGTCCTCCACCTGGGATTGAACCCACGACCCTCCGGTCAAGAGTCCAAAGCCCTAACCACTACTCCACACTGCTGCCCAGTCGTGCCATGCTCTGCAGGTATAGCTCCCAATTATTACCCTCCACATAATTTGCAAGTGGTGTGCCTTCCATTGTGAGTGGATTTGATCTCAAATCTGCAACAATTTCTTGTCTTAGTGATGCAGCAGACCGAAATATTCCAATGCGAGCCAGCTGGTCTGCCATAGCTGCAAATTGGCAATCACCATCTGGTTGAGGATCTAGCTGTATTACTAAATCAGAGGAAGTAAATGATTCCAGGCGATCTTCATGAGTGTATGGAATCAGGTACAATCGACTGTTTTGGTTTGATATCTGTCGCCTCTGCTCTTCATGTACGGTCACACTAGTGATGTCATTGACCGAAAACCACTTTTGGGTCAAATCTGGGCTCCCCGGAGGTCTAAACTGGATCTTGTATTTGGACAATTTCAAATTCCTCTGTACAATGACCCCAGGCAAAACAGCATGCCTTTTTGTGACTCGATGTTTAGTGCACCTGAATCTCACCAAAACCTCATCATTTATATTATAAATTGATGGGGGATTAGCGGCGTGCACGACGAATCATTCGCCTCATGCAATGCTCGGTTGCCTTTTTTGCCTGTCTTTGATTTTCAAATTGATCTCTTTGTCTTGAAGAGGGAAAAATGACCTCATCATTAAGTGCACATTGCTCAAAGAAGTATTGAGTGGCATGGCTGGTTAGGGGATGCATGATATTATTACTTTTACGGCCATAGTATACGTGGAAAGGTGACATCCAGCGCAACTCTTCTTTGGGGTCCTCATTTAGAATTTGGGCATACTTTTGCAAATGACTGGCCCAGTTCACCCCCTGTTGCTGTACATTGACTAGGTCATACATGATTTTTTTCCTCAGCGATCGGTGCATTCTTTCAATTTTACCCTGGCTCTGGGGATGGTATGGCGAGCTTTGAATAATTTTCACCTGCAAGCATTCCATAAGCCTTTTCACTGCACCTTTAAATTCACATCCGTGATCATGATGTAGAACTTTAGGCGGCCCATGCTCCATGTAGATGTCTGACAGATGTTGAGCTATTTCAGAGCTACTTTTCCCCTTCAATGGCCTTAGCCACATATATCTACTAAAGATATCCTGTACAGTTAGAACATATTTGTAGGTCACTCTCCTATGTGTGACTTTCCATCCTCTCAGGTCCAGGAGATCAATTTGATGTCTGTGCTGAACCTGTTTAGCTTTAATTGACTTTAATGGGAGCCTGTTAGCAAATTTTGTTTTCAGCAATTGGTAACGTCTGGAGCGGTCTAAGGTTTTTTGCACACATTCCACACTCATCCCGGAGTAGATCTCCCTGAGTCTGATGTTGAGTTTTCTGACGCTGGAACCTTTAGTGGCATCAAAACCCCTCTTGACAATTTCTGGGATGGCAGATTTTCTGACAACAATTTTTCCGTTGCACGTTACAGATTCTCTATCTTCAGTCAGGGAATAGAGGTCTCTAGTTCTCCAATACCTGACCAGCGCTGTATGCTGAATTTTTGTTCTTTCTGAGACTGGAACATTAAATTCTAATTTGAGAACCTGAAGAATAACATATGTCTCATCATCCACAGAGTGGTGGCCATGTCCCATACATATAACCCAGAGTGTAATGGACAGAAGTATTATTCGAAGACACATCTCTCTGGATCTGTCAGACACAAAGTTCTGGGATGAATATAGAAACTAAATGGTGCAATGAGTGTTGTTCATCTATAAGCATCAGTTTGAAACCTATTCATTAACTAAATCATTCACTTTTTCAGCTCAGGGCATGACAGTCAGGGCCAGATTTATAAAAGGATTGCGCTTGTTTTACGACCGTAAAACGGGCGCTAAAGGCTCGGAATTTTTGGATGGGATTTATAAAACACATGCATTAGCATAAACACGCAATTAACATGTGATTTGCGGTCGATATCTCTTTTTGCGCTTTAGCCATTGATGCATATGTAATTCGGGGCGTTTCTAAACGAAACTGCTAAAACTGGAAGGGGATTTTGCAAATGAGGTCTATTAAATATTCTGTCTAATTTATAAAAGCTGTCGGAAATTGCGGGCCTTCTTGATTGATTATTGTAAAAACTCTGAAAAGCAGGCGTTATTTTGGCGCAGTCAGAAAACGCAAATAAATATGCCGTGGGAGAGTTGTCAACAGCAAGAAGAATACATCGTTTTCAAAGTCAAATAATTTTTTTTTGCATTTTTTAACCTTTGTAAATTGTGGTTTATAATAGCCTACCGTATTGTTTAGCAAACTCCAATTTCCAATACATGTTCATAGCTTATATAACAAAAAAATAGTCTGCAATAGAGAATATATAGATTCCATGTAAAAAAAAAATACTTAAAAGCACCTAAAAAAAAAGGGTCTCCGCAGTGGCAAAGCAAAGTTAATGAGAGCCTATACTTCGTGTAGGCATTATTAAAAGAACGGTGGAAGAGATGAAGAAAATACATTTAGAAGCGCACGGAAGAAGTCTCATATAATATAATGCAGGGTCATCCTCCACCGTTATTTTAGTAGCCTAATGCCTACAGAATTTATTAATATGTAATAGGGCATTCTGGTATTTAACAATACTGGTTCAGGCAGTATTGTTAAATTCGAGTTTGAAAGAAAACTGAAAAAAGGACAGACAAATGACGCAGTTAACTTGTAGTTTTGTAGCAAATTCAGGTTGTAGACCATCAAGACCATACAGATAGACTAGCTTTAAAATCATAGTCAGAAATACAGATATAACTGAAGACTGTTCATATAAAGCTGTATGGAGTTATTATTGCTGGACATATTGCTGTACAATGGAAGAATTTTCCACCCGTTTGAATGTATGATTCATTAAGTAAATAAAACGTATTGTTTCTGAAGTTTGAAAAGTCTCTACGCCTGGGATTATTAAGAAGTTGAACTAATATACGAAGCACAGTAGCCTACTTATTATTATTGTTTATTAGCAGACGCCCTTACCCAGGGCGACTCCGTTGTGTGCAATAATTACAATACAATTAAAAGCAAGATACAAAATACAATGACTTCAGTCCGAATAAGAGCAACTGTAACTCGATGATTTGTTGTAATGTAGCCTATAAGTAAACTATTACAAACTCTGGTACATTTGTGTATTAAGAAACCACCACACATTCCATATTTCATTCCTGCTGTATTTCAAGCTTGTACACATCTTTATGTGCTAAAAGTACTGCTTGTACCACAATCTCCAATTCCATATTGGTAAATTACAGTTTTCGCTTCCGAGCATCCTCATCACCATGGCTAGTGGTGAAGTACTTGAGTGCCATTCGTTTTCTTTTGGAATAGTGTAGCCTACACACGTTGATCCAAACCCGCTATTTATTGTGGGAGGTGTATAATTCTCTACCACTAAATGCGACTAGCAGTACTTAAATTGGTCGACTGCGGAATCGTCTGCGTTTACCTCGTTAGTCTTTTTAAATAGGTTGTTATTTTAACGCTGATTGCGGTCGTAATGGACATGCAAATTTTGTCGCTTTTTGCGGTCGGTTTCCCCCCTTTATAAATCTGGGCCTCAGTGTTACATGAGACAAAAAGCTAGCTTCTTATTAGTTATTAGCATTCATCTTACTAGCCTACTTTCACAAACAGTCTTACTAGACATTTATCTCAAAAGCTATACTTAAATGATACTTGGGTTCTAATCTATATTTCACATCATATGGCTATTTGATGGTTTTTAATCTCACCTTGTCATGCAATGCTTGTCCCACTGTAGAGGAAATTTATCAGCTATCTGAAATTTGGGGGGAAACTAGTGGCTGGAACAGACAGGGTTAAAGGTGTGGCCACGGTTTGCGCTACCAATCTAATACAGCAACTATTTGTTTAATTTTTGAGGTACTATGTACTGTCTGAATAAAAATAGCCTGTAATTGTATTACAGTTGATAGTCTAAGCCGAACTTGGTTTTATATGGTAATGCAATATTCCCAGACTCTTGTAGTCGAACACTCATTTTACACAATGATTAGCTAATGACGTCAGGTACTGCCCAGGCATTTTAGATACTGCCCTTCTCATTATCATGTTAGAGAGAGAGAAATTTGGAAATGTTGACATGTGGAAATGAAAAAATAAAGAAATAAATTTATAAATACATTAATGATTCGTAAATATATTAACAAATAAAAAATGCAAATATAGTTTAAATAGATGCAAAGAAGAAATGAAATAGCATTTAATTACATACAGTGCCATGAAAAAGTATTTGCCCCGTCTGATTTTCGGCATTTTTGCATATTTTTTACACTGAATGTTATCAGATCTTCACCCAAAACCTAATATTAGATAAAAGGGACCCTGAGTGAACAAATAACACAAAATGTGATACATATTTCATTTATTTATTAAAGAAAGTTATGCAACACCCAATGCCCTCGTGTGAAAAAGTAATCGCCCCCTTAGACTCAATAACTGCTTACACCACCTTTAGCAGCAATAACTGCAACCAAACGCTTCCTGTAGTTATTGATTTGTCTCTCACAGCGCCGTGGAGGAATTTTGGTCCACTCCTCCATGCAGAATTGCTTCAACTCGTTGACATTTGTGGGTTTTCAAACATGAACTGCTCGTTTCAGGTCATGCCACAACATCTCAATGGGTTTAGGTCTGGACTTTGACTAGGCCATTCCAAAACTTTACATTTCTTGTTCTTCAACCATTCTGATGTAGACTTGCTTGTGTGTTTCAGATCATTGTCCTGCTGCATGACCCAGCTGAGCTTCAGCTTCAGCTCACGGACGGATGGCCTGACATTCTCCTGTAGAATTCTCTGATACAGAGCAGAATTCATGGTTCCTTCAATGATGGCAAGGCGTCCAGGTCCTGATGCAGCAAAGCATCCCCAAACCATGACACTACCACCACCATGCTTGACCGTTGTTATGAGGTTCTTACTGTGGAATGCAGTGTTTGGTTTTTGCCAGACATAACGGGGCCCATGTCAGCCAAAAAGTTCCACTTTTGACTCATCTGTCCATAGAACATTATTCCAGAACTCCTGAGGATCATCCAGGTGCTTTTTGGCAAACTTGAGATGAGCATTCATGTTCTTAGTGAGCAATGGTTTCTGCCTTGCTACTCTGCCATGAATCCCATTTTTGCCCAGTGTCTTTCTGATGGTGGAGTCATGAACACTGACCTTAGCCGAGGCGAGAGAGGCCTGCAGATCACTGGATGTTGTTCTAGGGTTCTTTGTGACTTCCTGGACGATTTGACGCCTTGCTCTTGGAGAGATTTTGGCAGGACGGCCACTCCTGGGAAGATTCACTACTGTGCCAAACTTTCTCCATTTGGACAATATGGTTCTGACTGTGGTTCGGTGGAGCCCCAGAGCCTTAGAAATGGCTTTGTAACCCTTTCCAGACTGATAGGCATCAACAACTTTTTTCCGGAGGTCTTCAGGAATTTCTTTTGTTTGTGGCATGATGTGCCTCTAGAACCTGTGTGCTGACAACTTCACTCTGATGGTAATGGCCAAAGTTAGTCAGATTTATATTGGGCAGGGCTGGTCCAAATCAGGCCTGGTTGTTAACCAAAGTACTCAAACAGCTGACCCTAATTATCCCTTTAATTGGGTTGAGTTAACTAGGGGGGGGGCAATAACTTTTTCACACCTGAAGATTGCATGTTTGATTACCTTGCACACCAAACAAATTAAAGAAGCACCAAACTTTGGTGTCATTTTTTCTCTCAGACTCCCTCTATATACTACTACAACCCACAAAAAAATCTGACCAAATAATGTGAAAATGTGCAAAAATGCAGAAAATCAGACGGGGGCAAATACTTTTTCACGGCACTACTGTATTTGTATCTACTTTAACCCTTTGCGGTCCTATGTCGGACCTGGTCCGACATTGGACCTGATAGGAATAATTGCAATGTCGGACCCTGTCCGACATCATCAAAAAAACGCAAAAAACGTGTTTCTAGTCGTTCTTTCTCCGGAAAAAGCCGAGAACCATTCAATGGCCGAGTGGGAGCGACAGGAGCCGAGACAAGTCGAAAAAAAAGGGCGTATCTCATGAATAGTCATACTTGACCCTGGCATCAGATAACGGGGCGGTCATAAGGAAACAAGCTGGCTGATACTGCATCAGCGCACAGAGAACACGGACATTTGCAGAGCTTTTTTGAGATGTTATAGTAATAAAATAATGACTTGGATTGCATTATTGAGGAGTTTGGTGATAAAACGAGTGATCAGGAGATGAATGATCGGTATGTACGACTATTATTATTATTATTATTATTTATTTCTTACATAGGTGAAAGCTATAGCGAACGAAAGGGTGGGACGGGGCTGGAGATGCCTAGTGAGAGCTTTGTTGATATGCAGGGCCATTTAAACCCGTTTGACTGCGGGAAAAAAAATACTTTTAAACAGCGCGTCTAAAATTAACTGCGCGTATGAAAATAAATTGGACCTGACGTGCCTGACACACACTTAATAAATGGACTGCAAAGGGTTAATGCTTTTCCTCACTCATTTATTTATTCATTGGATAAAAGCCTATAGAATCTAAAAAAAAAAGCCCAATGGGAATTTGGTCTTTTTAAAAGCATTTGTATTTTTTTTATCTTGGTAAATGTCTCTCTTTGTATTTGTACTGTGCTATTGAGGTGCGCCTGTGCTGGACCTGTGGGCACAAAGTGAATAAACGAAACTAATTTTTTAAATTTTTTATATTATATTCAAAAAAATAAACCAATAATAATAATAAAACATGGCTTGCATATGTTACAGAATCTAGCAAATGCACAGATTCAAATACATTGTTATATTAACACATAGCAGATGCCCTTATCCAAGGCAACTTACAATTGTTACAAGATATCACATTATACATTTTTTTTTTTTTTTTACATACAATTACCCATTTATACAGTTGGGTTTTTTACTGGAGCAATCTAGGTAAAGTACCTTGCTCAAGGGTACAGCAGCAGTGTCCCCCACCTGGGATTGAACCCATGACCCTACGGTCAAGAGTCCAGAGCCCTAACCACTACTCCACAAATTACATAGATATCAAGGACATTTTTTTTAAACAAATTATTTGCGTAAATTAAAGCCTATACATAATTCAATTAAACTTATGCGCTCCCTGAATTAATATTGAAAAAAAACAATTCCTTTTAAAATCGTGTTGTACGTGTTCACAGTCGCCATCTAGAGCATTCTGTTTAGTATGGGCGTTTGCTTTTTACTCCATCTACAGTAATTCAGAATGTTTTCATTTCAAATAAAATTATTATTAATACCACTTTTCCAACTTTTCCATTTGTGAAAACCAACATCTATAACAGTGCCTGTGAGTCATTTAGAGTCTTGTCTTTAAATGTTTGTTAAATGCCAGGGTTGGTCCTATTTCTGTAACATGTAATCAGTGGCAATATTTTGATCTTGCACTATTTACTTCAAGTGAATTGAGTCCAATGCGTATTCTCTACAAAGGACCAGCTGTTTTCTGTCAGAAATGATTCTATTGGATTGACTGCACATGTACTGTATGCTTATGGTTTATTTTTTGAAGTTGCCTGTTTTGTTAAAAAGACTGGATCTATACACCAGTGGAAGCTACTTCGGGAAAAGGGAGATCATATATTGTATTTAGACTGGAAAATAGTAATGAAGAATAAGGTAGCTTTTGGTATTGCTTTTTGAATTCTGATTTAAGCAGCTGAGTGTCTTTTCAAGGTCAATAGTTTTATTGTGGTGGGGGATTTATAAGAAAAAAAAAAAATGAATTCCTTTTATTCTCTCGTTTTTTGGAAATGACTAACCTAGGAAGAGCATCTGCAAAGGGATTTATTGTTCTCTTTGATCTAAATGTTACATATGAAATATACATTTTGTCAGCTTTTCATTTTAATGTGTGTTTCATTTCTGTCACATCTTATACCAATGCACATTTTTGTAACCAAGGATGAGTTATATTTATGAAAAATATATATAAAAAATATATACATTAAGTTTTGTTTCCAAGGATGTTTCCCACTATCATGAGGGCTACATTTAGGATTTTAAAATAAATCTGGAAGCTATTAGTCTATGCATTGTATTATTTCCAACATACGCTATTTCAATACCTGGTTTGTGACGGATGTTGTCCTTGGAGCCACATTTTGATGACACATTAGAGACATCGATCTTTTTGTGGACTATTTGAACCTGAAAAAAAAAAAATCCAGTTATAAAAATGATCTCCATGTGCTCCATGACACAGCACCCAGGCACATGGCTACTGCTGTCAAATGAACATGCGCTGACACCACGAGTGTTTCCAAAGTTCCAGATCAGTTTGTGGTAAAAAGGTAAGCTTCAGTTTTCCCTTACAGTAACACATTTCTAAAAAAAAAAAAAAAAAAAAAAAAAAAAAAAACGCAAAGAAAGCGCGATAACGCTTATTGTATTGAATAGAGTAAATTATTATTCGTTGTACACACTACTTACTGAAGGATTTGGTGACTTTTAAATGTACAATACTTAGGGGTCTACTTAAATCGCGGTAAATTTACGTATTTTTCACGGGTACGTTGCGGAACACAATTAGGATTTTGCGGACATTTCGCGGACCTGTTTAAACATTAAATAAACCTAAGTAGACAGTATTTCAGAACACTATAAAGCCTAAAAATAGTGGTACTTGCTTCCTTACTAAAACAGAGTGCTGGCATTTGTTAAAGGCGAGTATGCAGCATCCCCCTGCAGTTGACACATCCATACATTGAGACTGCACGTCTGCATCCACTGAATTGGTTGGAAGTTAAGGCAAAGCTTTGCCAAGTTATACAGATGTGGAAATCGATTAGAATCAGTCCCAAAACTCGTTTACACAAGGGTGGGCATCTGGCATACTTTAATAAGGTCAATGTATGCAGTACTTTCGTTGTCATGTTATTTGACCCATCCAATAATTTATTTTTTTAGTACCGAGTCAAAACAAAGAAGACGTGGCTATTCGGGTCTAAAATTCAAACTGTAAGCAGCAGGTTGAAGCGAGGTGGCTGTGCTGGATCGTTTTAGTACTGATTTAACTTGCAGACAGGAATACTTTTTGTCTGGGCTGACTTTCCAGTTTGGTTTGTGAAAGCTGTTTATTTTACGTTCTGTTCAGCAGCCTCTGTGGTAGCCTTTTGTTTAATGTGTGACTCTGAAGCTAAATAGCGATCGATCGTATTTTCTCCAAATACACATTAATATATGGAAAACAATTACCTCAGTTTGCATGTACAGTTTCTTTGGGAAATATCTTTAAACGATCATCAGCCGAAATATACCTTGATTTTTTTGTCGTCCATTTCTACTATTTTACCTCCAATGCTGAAAAATAGATTTTTTTAGCAACCTAAATCAAAACAATGCAGCACCAACTTTGTCCCGCCCCCTCCTGCACAGTACAGGTCACATAAAAGCAGTAAAGACGCACTGATAGGCTGATTAAAACTTTGTCATTTGAATAGTAAACAAGGATGTTAACTGCTTTGGAGAATTTCTTTTGTAAATGTTACTTGTGGATGTTTTTTGTTTGTTTGTTTTTTGCTTAAGTGCAATGCACACGGGACGGCGAAGGAATCAAAAAGGGCTATCTACAGAAGGAAGATACGCAGTTTGCGTCGCTTGCGTTGTGCAGTAGTTCATTTAAACGAGGTTTCTTTTTTTCCCCTCTTGTATGCATTGGCCCCTAAGAGGTGAATTTCGCGGTGACCCCTCAATTTCACGACTTCCGCGAAATCGCGATTTAGGAAGGTCCCTAACAATACTAAATGGTATGCCATTTACAAGGATTTGCATATCCACTTTAAGGTGATAATATTTTCAGTCTTTTTATAATTTCAATCAGTGTCACACTATCAGACAATTACTAAATATTCCCCCTTATTCATGAAGACAGTGGACCTTGTTCCACAAGTGGAATACCACATCAAAAACTAATAATGGTATTTAAAAATGTCCACTTTCATTTTATGGTTTGTTTTTTATTTTTAAGAAATGTGTTATCTGAGAAGACACTTCTCGCAGGGATTGCAGTGACAAGAAACAAAAAGATATTGGATGATCAGTTTAATGGAAAGAAATGTAGTGAAATAAAAATGAAATACCTTTTTGCAGTAAAACTTAAAGATAATGTCGACAAGTACTGAAACAACAAAAATAATAGTTTGTATAATGAAATTTAAAATTTAAAACCGAAGCAACAAATTCAATTTTTTACAGATTATATGGGGCTATTTTAAAACTTCCTACATGCCAGGACTATAAAACTGGCATGTAAAGAGGGTTACCAGTACGTAAAAAGCTTTGAAGATAGCCCACATACTATGCCTCAAAACGTACTACGTAAATCACATTCTACTGAACCAATATAGAGTATATTTCCCACTGTTCTTAAAAATATTCTGTTAGATCTGTTCTTTAAGGAAAATATGATTGTATTCATAAACACAACAAAATGAAACATATCACCTGTTTACACACGTTTGATTCTTCAACCATGACAAGATCCCCTAAAGAGTTCCTAGTTTTATAGAAAACATGTTATAATCTGAACGGTTATACTTACATGCCATTTGTGAAAGCTGTAGTGCCCCACACGTGTTCAATTTAACACTAAAATACATTTGCTAAGCATTGTTCCATTCCATTGTTTAGCAATTTGCAGGGGCACTGCTTTATTAGCAAGCAGACCTTATTTGTAAAGACACAAGCTTCCTCTACAAAACAAAACCAGCTTACAACCTTCCACAATAAGTGAAAACCATTTTAAAAACCATATGGGACACTACACCTTTAAATATTTGAAGTTGTCACTCTCCATCATCCAATATTCAATTTAGCACTGCCATGGTCTTTAGCCAGCTGTTTGTGTGTCTAAAGCCAGGCTGGTATGCACTACAAATCCATGATGCTTTCCATCTCAAGACAAAAAACAATCCACTCATGCACTGAAGTCCAAAAATGCAGCTACTCAGGGAAAAGTCAATGGACCAAAAATCTTTTCAATACTGTCCCCAGTCCTTTAGGACTTGTATCCAGAGGATTCCACACTCACTGGCTCAGCTTCCTCAATGATAACCTTTAAAAGATGTCTGAATGGACATTTAAACTCAGTTGTAAAGATTGGTCTACATTCTTTACTATGTAGATCAGTAAGTATTGTTAGTAAGTCTTGCAGCTTTTCCGCTGTCTGGTTGCTTAAATCTGTATCTGGTGTAAATGCTGTGGCTGTCTTACCAACACTGCTGACATCTGATAATGACATATTGCAAGGGTTGCATCTGTATCTCCCAAACTGACATACAAGTGGTATATTATTACTTATACTATTAAAGTGGCAATTTCCATGGATGTTACAGTGACCTTGCTTATGTGATGTTCTGATTAATAGGTATGTTGATTTATCTTGTCTTAATTTTGCCTCTTCGAAACAGAACTTAAAAAAAATATCATTGCTGTTTGGTAAAAATTACATCAAGCAGACAAACATTTCAGCCAATGACTTCACCAGCGTGTTTATTTATTTATTTTTTACTGTGGGACGTGATTCTTGGAACATGATATTGTGTATTTTCAAACGGTTTTGGATACTGCTGGTTTAATATATAATCACTATCAAGCAGGAAGCTAGCAAGTTTGCCTTTGATTGGTTCATTTGTTTGCTGGTCTCCTTGCAAATAAGTCACTGCATCGCCTGGGTGAGTGAGAACTTTGCTAGGTGACAGGCAAAAGCAGTTACTCTACAGAATTGAAATACAGATTTGTGCTTATTACATATCATATTATTACTGCAGTGTACATGTTGCTAAGCCATTAGAAAGTTTTGGGTCCACTGACACATGTAAAGGAGAACATAAGTTATAAACATGACAGAAAGCAACCTGTTTAGTCTGGTGCTGAAAAAGTTTTAGTACCGTAGTAAAGATTGATAACATTAGGACAACAGTTAGATACTGCTTTCTGTTAAAAGAGTTTACATGCAACTGGGCAGTGAAGTTTGAGAACTGCAGTTTGTGTACTTTTTATTTCACGTCATTCTGAAACCTGTGTCCTGTTACCAGTTCATAATGTAGATATCAAATTAGCGGATTCAAATCTGTGGATGGGACTTTACAGCAGTGGCTGAAAATTTAAGGACAGAAACAAAATGATCCAAAGTTTACATATTTATATGGGATGCCAGCCCTTATTTTACTCCCAGCAGCCAGTAGCACTGTCACCAGCATTAGGTGCCCATTCTTCATCAAGATAAAATCAGAATGGGCTCCCGAGTGGCGCATCCGGTAAAGGCACTCTGCATGGAGTGCAGGATGCGTCTTCTTATAGCCTGGAGGTCGCTGGTTCAAGTCTAGGCTATTCCACTGCTGACCGTGGACGGGTGTTCTCAAGTGGAGGCGCACAACTGGCCGAGCGCCGCCCGGGTAGGGGGGGATTAGGTCGGCCAGGATGTCCTCGGCTCACCGCGATTCTGTCCTTGAACTTTTGGCCAACACTGAATGATGGTCATAACTGCAGGAAGACTCAAGCATCACACTGAGCTCTTCCCCAAGTTACTCACATTGCCACCTGCAGGGAGATGCTTGATATTGTCTTTGGAGCCACACTTGGACTGAACATTACTCAAGTCCATCTTCTTATTTAATATTTGCACCTGCAAGAGGTAGGAAAGATAATTATGCTGGCTGGGTCTTTTTATTACTGCATTTGCTGACTGAATATATTTAAGAGATAACTATAGCGATAGTTTGGCGAGCGTACAAGGCAACACCATATTTCCAGAATTTCCTTCCACTGCCTCTTATACGATGCATCGCTTCTAATGGCATTTGTGTACAGCACATAGAGCCACTGGTGGCCACTGCAGCACAGGTCTTGAAAAAGTGAAATCTGTATTTTCTTCAACCCCAGTTCCCAAAAAAACTAGCAACTGGGGTTGGATATTGTATTTATTGGTTCATAGCTACCAAGAAGAATCCTGCACTGGTTGATGAAGAGAGTACCCTAACTCAATTGATATACCTTCACCACACAAGCTATACTACACCAATGGAAGCAGCAAGGGACAGGAGAAATAACCTCACGATAGATCTTCACTTCCTCCAGAGAATTCTAGTTCAGCAAGGCCCTTCTAAGGTTGAGTTTTACTGAAATTAATATTTAATGAATTGTGTTGTCTAGAACAAACTCCAAAATGATTAACTATGCATTCATTATAGTAAAAAAACCTTCTGAACTTATTCAGCTCCCACTCTAGTTCAAATGAACACATTAGATTTGATTAACATGAATTAAATCTTCCTTAGATTTCTGGAGACGTGATTCTTGGAACATGATTGTGGCAGGGAGAAAGCCCTACAGATGTAAATAGTGTGTGGGGGAATGTAAGGTTGGCAGGGATGGGGTTAAGGTGTAGGCCATTCCCCAATTAGGTAATTGAGTGCTGTTTGGGGAATGGCCACGTATAAAAAGGGGAGAAATATTTTGTTTGGTGGAGGGAGTTTAGGTGAGTGGATGGACTGTGGTTTTGTGAATGGTTAACAAATGTCCAGTCTGAGCAGGAGTGTTATTCTTTGGTTTTAACCATTTATTTTTGCCCTTGTGCCTTGTTTGTATGTTTTTGTTTTGTGTCTTAAAGTATTATTATTATTTATTTCTTAGAAGATGCCCTTACCCAGGGCAACTTACAGTTGTATACAAAAAAAATACATATAAATGTGTGCTTTAAACTGCAGCTTCTGTTTCAGAGTCTCCGGTAACAGCTTGGGCCATGATGCTATACTGCCACAATGATATTGTGCATTTTCAAAAAGGTTTTGCATACTGCTCATTTAATATATAATTAAGGCTTCTGATTTTCAGTGTTTTACTCTGACTTTTTTTTTCTTATAAATTTAGTCGTTGCCAATTATTTTTTATTATTTTCTCCCAATTTGGAATGGCCAATTATTTTATTATGCTCAGCTCACCGCTACCACCCCTGCGCTGACTTGGGAGGGCGAAGACGAACACACGCTGTTCTCCGAAGCGTGTGCCGTCAGCCGACCGCTTTTTTTCACACTGCGGACTCACCATTCAGCCACCCAAGAGCTACAGCGTCGGAGGACAACGCAGCTCTCGGGCAGCTTACAGGCAAGCCCGCAGGCGCCCGGCCAGACTACAGGGGTCGCTGGTGCGCGGTGAGCCGAGGACACCCTGGCCGACCTAACCCTCCCTCCCCCCGGGCGGCGCTTGGCCAATTGAGCGCTGCCCCCTGGAAGCTCCCGTCTTCGGTCAGCAAAGGAATAGCCTGGACTCGAACTCGCGACGTCCAGGCTATAGGGCACATCCTGCACTCCACGTGGCGCGCCTTTACTGGATGCGGCACTCGGGAGCCCCTACTCTGACTTTTACACTCTCCTTTTAAGGTAAGGCTAAGGCAAGGCTTTAAAAATACAGAGAGATTTTTTTCCATTTTCTCACCAATGATTACTTGAAATGTCTAAAGTAAATTACCAACAATTAAGATTGGGTCATTTTCTGGAACAAAAAAAAGATCAGAGGTCAAAGCTCAGGACAATGCACTTTAACAAGACTAATACATAAAATATGTGTTTTTGATTGTGCACTTCTGGAAAGACATACCTCATTTGTTTTTCCAAACATCTCCAAGAAAAACATAAATAATTGTTAAAATAGAAAAAAACATGTTTTTTTTTGGTTTGTAAGGAGTTGGAACAGCAGATTACAAAGGAATGCAACAGGAACTTCTAAACATAGAGTGGGATAAAGTACTAGACAATGAAGTTGAAAACAATTGGAACAATTAGAAATGCAGGATAAATTTATCCCAAAAATGAGAAAAAGTTAAATTAAAAGAATAAGCCATAATGGGTAAATTGATCTATTAAACTGGGTATTAAAAATAAAATAAAATAATATCTTTCTATTAAATCAGACTAGGAGAGACAAGTATCGATAGATTGTAAACTTAATCCAAAAGGGTTTTTTCAATATGTTAATGCTAAAAGGAAACTGGAAGAGGAAGTCAGTAGTTTACGTGACAGCGTGGCAATTTAGTGACTAAAGACAACGCCCAACCATGAAAAATAAAATCTACAAATTGTTCTAAATTAATTACAAATACAAAACAGAAAATAATTGATTGCATAAGTATTCACCCCCTTGAGTCAATATTTGGTAGAGGCACCTTTGGCAACAATTACAGCCATGAGTCTATTTGGATAAGTCTATACCAGCTTTGCACATCTGGACACTGCAATTTTTACCCATTCTTCTTTGCAAAATTGCTCAAGCTCCGTCAAGTTGAATGGGGACCTTTGGTGAACAGCAATTTTCAACTCTTTCCACATATTCTCAATTGGATTGAGGTCCGGGCTTTGACTGGGCCACTCCAGGACATTTACCTTGTTGTTTTTAAGCCACTCCAGTGTGGCTTTGGCTGTATGTTTGGGGTCATTGTCCTGCTGGAAGATAAATCTTCTCCCAAGTCCCAAGTCTCTTGCAGACTTCAGCAGGTTTTCCTACAGGATTTCTCTGTACTTTGCTGCATCCATTTTGCCCTCTATCTTCACAAGCTTTTCAGGCCCTGACGCAGAGAAGCATCCCAATAGCATGATGCTGTCACCACCATGCTTGACGGTAGGGATGGTGTTCTCAGGATGATGTGCAGTGTTAGGCTTGCGCCAAACATAGCGCTTAGCGTTGAGGCCAAAAGCTCTATTTTGGTCTCATCAGACCATAGAATCTTCTTCCACTTGGTCTCAGAGTCTCCCACATGCCTTCTGGCAAACTCTAGCTGAGATTTGATGTGAGTTTTTTTCAACAATGGCTTTCTTTTTGCCACTCTCCCATAAAGGCCAGTTTAGTGAAGCACCCAGGCTATTGTTGCCGTATGCACAGTGTCTCCCAGCTCAGCCGTGGAAGACTGTAACTCCTTTAGAGTTGCCATAGGCCTCTTGGTGGCCTCCCTGACTAGTGCCCTTCTCGCCCGGAGGACAGCCTATTCTAGACAGATTCACAGTTGTGCCATATTCTCTCAATTTCTTATTAATGGACTTTACTGTGCTCCAGGGGATATTCAATACCTTGGAAATGTTCTTATATCCTACCCCTGATTGGTGCTTTTGAAGAACCTTATTCCGTATTTGCTTTGAATGTTCCTTTGTCTTCATGATGTAGTTTTTGTTAGGAAATGTACTAACCAACTGTGGGACCTCCGAGAGACAGGTGTATTTAACCTGAAATCATGTGAAACACCTTAATTGCACACAGGTGGACTCCATTCAACTAATTATGTGACTTCTAAAGACAATTGGTTGCACCAGAGCTTATTTAGGTGTATCATAGCAAAGGGGGTGAATACTTATGCAATCAATTATTTTCTGTTTTATATTTGTAATTAATTTAGAACAATTTGTAGATTTTATTTTTCACTTTTACATTTTTTTGTGTTGATCAGTGGCGAAAACTCCTAATTAAATCCATTTTGATTCCATGTTGTAACACAATAAAATGTGGAAAAGTCCAAGGGGGGTGAATACTTTTGAGAGCCACTGTAATAACCTAACGTTCCCTTTAAAATACGAAATGTAACCATTACATAATGGGTATGAATACCAAAGCTGTCACAAGGCAATATTGCAGACAAACTGAAATGTGACAAGGCTAAGCCAAAGGCTACCTTGCGTGTTACCAATAGGCACCCCAATACAAGTAGCTAGGGCTAAAACATTGAGGGAGAACTCACCTCTATGTTTATGTTGTAAGGGTCGACCCTGAGGCCACCCTTAACATTCTCCAAAGCCAGGGTTTTGTGGAAATGGGCAGTGAATGTTTTTGGAGGAGCAAGTTGGCCAGCTCATAGGCAGTTTTGTATGTGTCTGCTATTCATTTGGACAGATAGAAGCCTCCAAATCCACAGGCTGATTGACATGGAATGCCGAGACAGTGTTTGCCAAAAGGCAGGATTGGTACGGTACGGAGCGTAACCCTTGTCCTGGCCTTTCACTAAGGAGAAACCCTGCATCTCGTTGACCCGTTTTGCGAAGGTGATAGCAAGCAAACAGTCGCTTGAGCGACAACATTTGAGCTCAGCTGGATGCACGGGCTCAAATGGAGGCTTCAAGAGTGCATTGAGCACCACATTTAACCTCCAGCGAGGAACAAAGTCCTTCATAGGCAGCCGAAGCCGCCAAACCACTTTCAAAATGTTTTGCCCCACAAGGAAGTTGAGCTCCTGGGGAGACTGACTCAATTATCATAAAGCTGAATAGATACCAAATAGACCTTTAATGCAGAGGGGGATTTCCACTCATCAACAGGTCCTGCAAGAAAATTGCAGTATAACTGCCATGGGACAGGTCATGGAGTTAAAGCCCTTAGGAAAGCACCATGTCTGAAAAACTGTCCACTTTGTACCCATACTGTGAACGCTGCTCTGGCATTTTGCAGGGTGTCAATAACCCTGTTGGAAAACCCCAGATGGCTCAAATGCTGCAGTTCAGGGGCCAGACCCAGAGCTGCAGGCTCAATGGGTTGGGATGCCACAATGTCCCCCGCGCCTGACTGAGCAGATCGCGACGTTCAGGCAGACTCCACGGCTGGCAACTTAGGAGCTGCATCAGAGCTGAAAACCACTGTCTCCTGGGCCAGTAAGGAGCTACTAATAGCACCCTGGCCCAGTCCTGTCTGATTTTCTCCAGACACAGCGGGAGCATGGCAAGCGGTGGGAAGGCATACACCAGCTGCCTCGGCCACTGGTGTGCCAAGGCATCTATCGCTAGTGGGTCCCCGGCTCCTGTTATGTTAAACCAGCAGAGACAATAGGTCGATTCCTGATTTCTGCTCTCCCGAACCACTGCCAAATGAAGCCTCCATTCTGAGGCACTGGGAACTCCCCTGACAGGAGGTCTGCCACCCAGTTTATCACCTCGGGCAAGTTTACTGCTCGCAGGGAGTGGAGGTGATTGTGCGCCCAGAGCAACAGCTTGCAGGCTACTCAATGGAGACTGGGGGACCTGAGGCCGACCTGGTGGTTTATATAACCCACCACGGTAGTGTTGTCCATCCGGACAAGCACGTGGCTCCCTTGATCCTCCTGTAAAAAAATTATGCAAGGTTAGAAACACTGCCTGCAGCTCCAAAATATTGCTATGGAGTTCCATACCCCTTGCGCTTCAGACAAGTGGCCATTCTCTGCACCCTGTCGCATTCCCAAATAGGAGGCTGTCTGCAAGGATGTGAGCGGGCTCTTTGCACGATTCACCGACAGGCCCAACCGATGAAGGTGGTCAGTGCCTGTGGGTCCGTGACATGCTGCAGTCACATCCCGAAAGGGAGGGGGGCCGTGCTTGAACTGCAGTGTGTAGCCGGTCTAAGCGGTAGTAAGCACCCAGATGTCTATGATGTACTGACACCAATACTCCAGATGGCTCCCTGAGAAGGGGCCCTGGACCTGTGGCAGCAAACCCCTAGGGCCGCTGCTCACACTGTGGCTTGGCCAGAGGCTCTTGCCTCTGAGCTGGGCGGCGGTCATTTTTCAATAGCAAGCAATGTAAAGTGAGAATATACAGTTGCTGCCTCAGCTGCTATGTATGCTTGGAAAATGCACACAAAACTTCCAGAAAATGCGGTTTACCAGTGCCTCCTTTGCGGCCTGGCCTTGCATGAGTCACAGGGATAAAACCCAGTCATTATGCAAATAGCAAGCAATGTACTGTAAGAATGTACAGTTGCTGCCTCAGCTTGTTATAAACAGCAACTGGACCGTCAACAAGGCTTGCTTGGTACCAGATTTGCAATTGTAAAACCCTGGTCGGTAAGCAGGTTGTAACCGGGACTGTACTGGAACGGTATGGGGTCGGTTTGGTTAAGGTTCGGTGCCTGTAGCACCGGGTCGGTACAGTAGTGCACAGTACTGTTGCTGCCCTCAAGGGGGCATCTGCTCAGGCAGCAACGTTGCTGTGCAGTAATGCTACAGGGCGGACGCGCTGTAGACCAGGGCACCTGTAAGACTGCAGTGGCCTCTTGATCAATGGCATAAGCTCTGCCGTTACAGGGAGAGCTTAACTGCAGTGAATGTGCCATCTGACTCCATGTCCTCAGATAGGAATGCCAGCTCCTATAGACACAAAGCGCTTTGGAGAAATGCGGGATAAAACCCAGGCATAATGCAAGCAATGGACAGTAAGAATATACAGTTGCTGAGACCAGCACCTGCGCACCTATTTCTGTGAAAAACACAGACAAATACATACAAGAAATACATTTTCACAGTAAAACAGTAACAATTCGAATTTAATATAATTTTCATAACAAAACACAACATTTTAGTTTTAAACTTCAAACAAAGCTAGCAGCCTGAGACAGAGAAAACAAGTATCCGACCTAAGGTTGTTCGATCCCGGGGAAGGGGCACAAGGCCGCTGAGGGACTAACCAAGGCTGAGTGAACAATACGTGCAAGTAGTAATTACTGTAATCACGTACAATAATTTCATTAATAGTGGAATTTCACAAATGAATAAGCAGATATAAGTAATGACACTTATCTGTCCGTAGCTCTCTCCCGTTCAGGTCGGATGAAAGGAAAAATGATGACGATGTTTGAGTCAGCAGCCCTTTTATGCCCTTGGGGGCGGGCACGACTGTCACAGGCACTACGTGCAGTTTTGATATATCTTATTCAGGTTTCAGGGTCTTTAGGTTAAATACGCATTAGGTAATGGTTACATTTTGTACTTGACAGGGAAGTTTGTTATAAAAGTGAATGAAATACTAAGGGAGCTAGCAGCACTTAAAATAAACAAATCCCCGGGGCCTGATGGAATCTGTCCAGGAGTCATCTGGGAAACTAGAGAACAGATTTTTAAGCCAATATGTTATATATTCAACACATCTATAAATAAAGGAGCCATCCCACTGGACTGGAAAATTGGCAATGTTGTTCCCTATATTTAAAAAGCGAGATAATTTTGACCCTGGGAACTACATACCTATAAGCTTAATATCAATCATATGTAAAATTACGGGAACTATAATAAGGACCAAAATGGAGGAATATTTATAGAGTACAACATTATAGAAGACATCCAACATAGCTTTAGGAAGGGCAGATCTTGTTTAACTAATTTACTAGATTTCTTTCAGGAGCTGACTGCTAGAATGGACAAGGATAGTGCGTATGACAATCTACTTAGATTTCCAAAAAGCATTTGACAAAGTACCACACGAAAGGCTATATCTAAAGATGAATTCAGTAGGAATAAATGGTAAAGTAGCAGCATGGATTCATAACTGGTTAAATGATAGAAAGCAGAGAGTTATAATTAGAGGCCAGGCATCAAACTGGAGTAACGTAACAAGTGAGGTACCACAGGGATCAGTATTGGAACCATTGTTATTCCTAATCTATATAAATGACCTGGACCAAGACAGAATCAGTAAATTATGCAAATTTGCTGGGATGGATAGCCAACTCCCAATCAGCAACTTTAATAATACAAAGAGAGTTAGACAAGATTCACGCTTGGGCTGACACATGGCAGATGAAATTTAATGTGAATAAATGCAAAGTCTTGCACATAGGGTGGAAAAACATTTGAGGCAAGTGCAACAAAATGAGGAAGCTATGTACGAAAAAGACTTGAGGGTTGTAGTGGATGAATCTCTTAAGCCTGCTAGACCAAGGTTCCTCAATTGGCAGCCCGAGAGCCTTCTTTTTGGGCCGTTGAGCGTCAGCTGTCCTTCATTACAAAAGCTGAAATTGCTGATACGCAAGATTGTAATGTCGGTGCTATCTACAGGGTATTTGTGCCCGTAACATGAGGTTTTTTTTGGCAACCTAATCAGGAAGAAGTCAGCTGCTTGGCCAGCTTTCATTCTAATCTCAAATCTCCGCCCATTTAGCTTAGTGCTAGTGCGATATGAAAACAGCGATATGGGGTAATATTACTTTCTTTAGTGCGGAGAAACTATCTGAATATTCTTACAAACATTGCTGCACATTAATTTGAAGGCAAAAATCCACGTCTGTGTCTACAATGGCAAGTGATGTGTGGTATTAACACAACATCAACAAAGTGATGTTTCAGATTTGGCAAGTGAGTCAGAATCGGAGGATACAGCTGCAGGTAATGCACATCACTCAAAAACACTTCACACTTTCCAGACACTGTCCAAACTAGCCAGGTAAATGTTATGTATAGTGATCAACATTTAGTTTTGTTGTGATTCTATTTTCTGTTACGAGGAGAGTAATAAACGAAAACCAAAATGGTTTTACAAATGGACCACTGAGATGATTGACAGCGATCCCTAGCCATTCAGAGCGTAACCAGGATGGGACAGACAGCAAATATAAAAACTACTCAAACTACAGATGATTTCTACAGGATTCTTTTTTGTAAGAAAATAAAAAATAGCGAGTGAACCGATGTTTATCCTATATAAATTTATTTCAGTTGAACTTGATAGTTTTGGTTAATTCAACGTTTAACGAGCTTTACCGATTAATATCGAAAAGTAGCAAGCCTAATTACAATGCTACAATTGTAAACACGTTGTTAATTTGTTATTTAAGTTCTATTGAAATACTGTATTTCCGTTTATTATAATCACAATAAAAAAGTGTGTATTTAAAAAAATAGCAAAAATTGTTTTGAAAACTGTCCAAATTGCTTATTTGAGGGCTACGATCTGCAAATCTCTATGTTTCAGAAGCAGTGTTAGCCCATCTAGGTTATTTTACATCACTTTTTACACTTGCATGCAGCACATTTCGTGTTGACATCGTAGCAGGATTTCTGAGAACTGCCTGCAGTAGAGGATTTTTTTTTTCCCAGTGTCTTCTTTTGATCATTTCAACTTCCTCCACTGGCACATGTGTGATCGATTACGTTTTTGTAAACGGAATGAGGTTTAAAAATAATTAGGAAGCAAACTTTCTTTTCACTCTGGGCACTGACATCATTTTCATGCACTGTCAGAGGTGCCGTATACAAAACATGATGGAAAACATATGATTCATCACGCACATGTGGCCTTTCCTTAGCCGTACCGTAAGAATTAAACTGATACTTCTTAAACTATTTGTGTATCGCAATCACAACTAAGAAACATGTTGTTTTTTTTTTCCCGTGTATGGCAGGGCTGAAGCCTGCCCCTGTAAATTAATGTATTTTGGTGGTAGTTTTGTTTGTAATTAAAAATAGGTGTATTTATGTAGATAATTGAAAGGAATTTGCAGCAGGTGGCTAGGTGTCAATTGAAGAATTGATAATCAATTACCCCTGGTCACCTTCCTTTAAAACGAGGCTGCAAAGCCAGTTTCTTTGTTCTTCGTTTGCTCTTTGTTTGATTGGTGTTTTTTTCTGCAAGCCTGAAGGAGAATAATCACTGTGTGTGGAACCAGGGTGAGCTACAACACGATCACAGCGTGTTTAATCGGGACTGGAGATTTAATTTTTGGGATTAATTTAGGGGAATTTTAATCCCACAAAAATGTTATTTCGTTTGTGCAGGGAGGTTGCTGATCTCCTTTTTAGTGGGAGCAGCGCTTGGACCGACCTTGGCCACCTTTTATTTTATTAGCTGTTTTTCTCACTGCTTTTTTTGTTTGTTTTGTGTATTCAGTGGGCGTCCTCCGATCCCACGACCAAGCCATCTTCCTTTTTCACCAAGGAACAAGAGAGCAGATGCTAGCAAGCTACCAACCTCTGGAGGACAAAGGCCAGCCCTGCAGGTGTCCGCTCTGAGCTCACTGGGCACCTGGCCAGCAGAAAGAGGAACGATGAGGAGAAACAGTCCCTAACCCAAGGCATTGCCAGAGCCAATGCAATGATTTTAAAGCCCATTTAGATGTTTCACAGAAAAAAAGGAAATTCAATCAATTTTACTATTATTGTTTTTCTCATTGAGATACACAAATGGCTTTACATGCATCAATTGAATTTTTAAAGGAGAGTAGAAAGGTTGGGGTAAAGCACCAAAAATCAGAAGCCCTATATATAATCATTATCAAACAGGAGGCTAGCAAGTGTTTTTTTTTTTTTAATTTTAATTTAGTGGTCGCCAATAATTTTTTATTGTTTTGTCCCCAATTTAGTAATGTCCAATTATTTTTAGGCTCAGCCCACCGCTACCTGTGCTGACTCGGGAGGGGCGAAGACGAACACATGCTGTCCTCCGACACACTGCAGACTCACCGTGCCGCCACCCAAAGCTACAGCGTCGGAGAACAGTGCAGCCCCGGGCAGCTTACAGGCAAGCCCGCAGGCGCCCAGCCAGACCACAGGGGGTGCTGGTGCGCGGTGGGCCGAGGACACCCTGGCCGACCTAAGCCCTCCCTCCTCCCGGGCGGTGCTCGGCCAATTCAGCGCCGCCCCCTGGTCAGCACAGGAATAGCCTGGACTACAACCAGCGACGTCCAGACTATAGGGAGCATCCTGCACTCCATGCAAAGCGCCTTTACTAGATGCGCCAATCGGGAGCCCTTATTTGCCTTTTTGATTGGTTCATCTGTACTGTTTTTTGCTGCTCCTTGCAAATAACCATGCATTATTTCCTTTTGCCAGAATTTCAACCGTTTACACACTGACTGCCATTCTGTCCTTGAACTTTTGGCCAACACTGAATGATGGTCATAACTGCAGGAAGACTCAAGCATCACACTGAGCTCTTCCCCAAGTTACTCACATTGCCACCTGCAGGGAGATGCTTGATATTGTCTTTAGAGCCACACTTGGACTGAACATTACTTAAGTCCATCTTCTTATTTAATATTTGCACCTGCAAGAGGTAGGAAAGATAATTATGCTGGCTGGGTCTTTTTATTACTGCATTTGCTGACTATATTTAAGAGATAACTATAGCGACAGTCTGGCGAGCATACGAGGCAACACCATATTTCCAGAATTTCCTTCCACTGCCTCTTATACGATGCATTGCTTCTAATGGCATTTGTGTACAGCACATAGAGCCACTGCAGCACAGCTCTAGAAAAAAGTGAAATCTGTATTGCTTTCAACCCCAGTTCCCAAAAAACTAGCAACTGGAGTTCGATATTGTATTTATTGATTGATTCATAGCTGCTAAGAAGAATATTGCACTGGTTGATGAAGAGGATACCCTAACTCAATTGATATACCCTCACCACACAAGCCATACTACACCAACGGAAGCAGATGAAAGCAAGGGACAGGGGAAATAACCTCATGATAGATCTTCACTTCATCCAGAGAATCCTAGTTCAGCAAGGCCCTGCTAAGGATGAGTTTTACTGAAATTAATATTTAATGAATTGTGTTGCCTATTGGTTATTATTGTTAGGGTTTCTGATTTTTACTGACAGTAAAACTCCATTGAAAAAGAAAATGTAACCTTTATCCTATAAACGCTGAACAAACATCAGAGACTATTTTGTTCACTTCCCCCATTTATGGTGCAGTTTCTTGTATTTTGCAATACAGGTACAGCACACACACTGTGAATCCCATCTGTGCTGTAATTGGAATTGACCAGATCTCAGGGGCCTAAACACATCAAACTTTTGGACAATATTAGAAAGAACTCCAAAATTATTCTATGCATTCATTATAGAAAAAAAACAAAAAAAAAACTTCCTAACTTCTGAACTTATTTGACTTAACTCAGCTCCCACTCTAGTACAAATGCACATACTTGATTTTATTAACATAAATTAAACCCTCCTTTAACCTCATACACATTGCATCTCCTCTTAGATTGCTGGAGGACATCCAGACACGCATTGAAAAAAAAAAAAAAGTTAATCAGTTCAGAGCAGATTTAGCTTCAGATTGCTGCTGAAGATCACAACAAATCTCAGCCTTGTCAAGACAGTTCTAGAAAACAGGAATGAGCGCAAGGAAAATGGATACGTCCCAGCCTTGAATATAGAATGAATTACTATTCTGAACAGCTTCAATTAATCACAGGAATATGGTGCTTGAGAAAGAGGAAAACACCACTAATTTTGTTAATCTTACCTTCCCACCTCCCGGCTGGTGTTTAATGTTATCAATAGATCCGATTTTGGATTTCACGTTTTTCAGATCTGGCATTGGGGCCAGGGGTACGGGGGTCCTGTTTTTGATGGAGGCCGGGGATTTAGGTGGAGTGCGCACCACGGCTACCTTCTTCACCTCCTTGGTGGCCCCTCCTGGCGGCATGTGGGAGCGGCTGGAAGGAGACTTGCTCGGGCTGTTGTATCCACTGCGCTCAGGTGTCCTTGGGGAATCTGTTTGGCAAAAGAACACATAAATACAAGGGAGGTAAATAACATACCTCCACCAAGGATTTACCGACACACTTGTGTAGAACAGAACCTTATAACAAATGCAGATGTGTTGTTTCATCAAAATCAGTTCCCAAGATAGAGCCTCCTTAAGTCTATCCAATCACTATCATTAAATGGTAGGTCATTATAACAACAATTTCGGCTCTGTGAACTTCAAGCCATTATTTGCCCTGCTCTATTACAAACCTAAACTAAGGCATAAGTAAGGTTGCCAAGAAAGTCTATACCAAGTGGAGACGCAGTTTTTATGTTATAACTAGGGATTCTTAATTTTGGTTTTAACCGACAAAACCAGATAAAACACCCCCGATACAAAAAATAAATAAAATCGGTGGATAGCCAATAAACACCGGAAAACACCGTAAAAACTGTGGAAATAGTTCATCTATTCACGTTGACTTTACCCTTTTGACATTAAAAAAATAAAACCTACTACAAAAATAAAAATAAATACATTTCCCAGTGCTGCTGGGCAATGTCCCGCCTTCCTGACTTGTATCTATCATTGATTAGTTCTGAATCAGGGACGTTGCTAGGCCTATTTTAGGGGGGCTTTAGCCCCCCTAAAATATTCATTAGCCCCCCCTAAATAAATCAATATATCAGTCAATATATTTTCTCTGTGATTTCTTTTTTTTTCGTCAACCGTTCCATCGCATCTTAAACTTCTTACCGGGCGGGCACTAGGACCTGGGGGAGGCTGCTGCTGCAGAGGCTGCTGCATGCGCTAGTGACTGTTAGGCCTACTTGTAGCTAACATTTTGGTTAACGTTAGCTACTTCTGTGGCTTGAGACTGCTAGCTAACAGTAAACGGACAGGAAAAGGCTCTGACAGGACGGATTCATGCACATAGGCTACGATGTGAATTTGTGGTAAGTTAGAACAGAGAGAGAGAGTATTCACTACTATAGACTTTGGTCATAATCAAAGCTTTGTTAACCAATGCGTTTTTATGTGAGGCTGCCTGTAAGTTACAGTGTAACAGACGTTGCGAGCTAGCTAACGGTAACGTTAACGGTGTCTTTTAAATTCGACATAAGTTATGTGGCGATGATATCTAATTAACGTTGTATTTAATGTAGTTTTGCTATCTGTGCCAGGCTATAAATGAGACAGATGACGTAACATCATGCACATATCTTTTCATACTCAATTGCTTTCATTCAGTAGGCCATTGCAAAACAATTATCAGTAGGTCATGTGTAGAAAAGGTGACATAGTGTTGATCACAATGTCACTGTATTATCCTCAGTTTCTCAACTGTAGGCTAGCTAACGACTAACGTTAGATGGATATACGGAAATTCTTCAAGAAAGGCAGTGCCAGCAGCTCTGCCGAAGGCCAATCCGGTGAGAAATGAAGATTTTTCCAGTTCAAACAAACAAATTAAAACTTAAACTGATTAATCATCTATTAAGCATTGAGTTATTGTAAATATTCGTTTAATAACAATACATGTCAAAACACAGCAGACAAGAATGAGGAAAGAAGCTGGAGGCTGACAGGGCTGAGGGAGCATGTCTGATGAAGGTTAGTAATAAAAAAAGCGAGTAGATGTTTAAGCTTTCAGTTAAATTTGTACAGCATATGACACCATATGTCTTACTTTTGTTAGGCATAAATAAATGATGTTCATGATATCTTAAAGGGTCATGCAGAAAGAGAGGCTTCTGTGCAAGGCAGAGATCAACAGGTGAGCTGTATAAGTGACAGAGAGCAAGCATGCCCAGAGAAAGAGGGACAAGAAACGGATCCAGAGCGAGAGGAACAGCGAACAGATCCAGAGAAAGAAAGTAATCAAGCCGCTGCAGCAACTCCTTCCAGAAATGAGAGCGATTTAGGTGACAAAGACAAAGAGTATGCCCAGACCCCCCTAAAAGAGGCTTAGCCCCCTGTGACAAAGAGAGAGTGAACTCTTGTTTTAGATCTCCCTTCCGACCGGTGAGGACGCTGGGGGGGAGGAGCAGGCGGAGCCGCGGTGCGCAACGTCACAGACCCGGCCGGGAAGCGCGGTGGCAATCATGCATTGGCTGACGGTGGTTGCCCTCGCTGACCAATGGGGACGGGACGGGGCGTACAAAAGGGGGCGTGGCCCGGGGTTCTGTTCCTTCCTGCAAGGTACTGTGTGAGAGAGACGGAGAGAGACGATAATAAAAAGGATACAAACAGGGGAAGGAAAACAAAGAGAAGGGGTGTGTGGCGCGTGTGTTGCTAATTGTTTTACGTTTATCTCTCAGAGCACTAACGGGACGCTCCGGAGTGGAAAGGGGGAGCGCGAACCCGGAAGTGCCGGACTGGTAACGCCCGTTTTCCCGTCGAGGATTTGGGAGAGACGGATTATTGTTTTGTTGGGGTTTGGATTGAATTGTGCACGGTTTTCCCTGGTTCCTTTTTCTTTATTACTTTATTTTTGTGGTTGCCAGGTTACACATTGTTGTGTATCCTGGCTCCATTATTATTTGCATTGGCCAAAATAAAGCCGTGTGTATTGCACCCAGAAAACAGGGACTGGTCTGGTTTATTTCCCATCTATCCTGTCACACCCCCCTATCCGTGAATCTCTAGTGACGTCCCTGTTCTGAATACTTTAAACCCGCCCCAACTATTGGAGACTCTGCTTGCGAGATTTAAAACAAGATTACAATCAGGATGGAGGCTTGTTAGCGGGATTTAAAGATGTATTACAGTTAAGATACAGAGGATTTAAAAGAATTGTGGCGAAACATACAAAATGCCTAGACACAAAAACCCCAGAAAAATGTGCCAGTGACCATAGGGATTTCGTTGTGGAAGACAGCAAAGGAAAGAAGGTACAACTTAAGTGTACAAATACTGTCGAGTTACGATACATATTTTGACAAAAAAAAACAAAAAACACTCAAGCATTTTGGAAAGTAACCGAAAACACTAATTTCATACAGTATATCAAAAACAAAAGCCCCGAAAAAAAAAAGATTTACATGAAACTTGAAAATAGTTATAACTATGGCTTCTGATTTTTTGGTGTTTAACCCTGACTTTTAAGAATTCAGTTGATACCTGTTAAGCCATTAATTTACAGGTTTTTTTCTGTGAAACAACTAAATTGGCCAAGCCTTCATTTTTCATTTACAAGCAGAATGTACAAACGAGATTGCAAGGTTAATAAGCAACTAATCTTTATTAAAGCTGTACTTAAAAATAAAGTATTTTATGCTGGACACACTTTCTTACAATCGTTATGCGTAATTGTATTTACATTAATAAAGAAGTGTTGCTTCTGCTTTGAAATGAAAAAGTAAGACTTCTGATTTAAAAGCCCATTTAGTTGTTTCACAGAAAAAAATACGTAAATTAAATCAATTTTACTATTAATGCATTTCTCAGTTGTGACTGAGATACACAAATGGCTTAACAGGTATCAGTTGAATTTTTAAAGGAGAGGAGAAAAGTTGGGGTAAAACACTGAAAATCAGAAGCCCTTATTTTGCACAACAACTAAACACTGTCAGCCACATATTCATTTATTTATACTGTGAGCTTCATATGAAAAAGGCAGTGGAGTTTTCTTTACCTCTGTCAGGTTTTCCAGTTCCCGGTTTTCTCTCATCTGTCTTAGAAGCTAAAATATAATATTACATAAATGAAATGAAAAAAAATATTACTAAAGGAAAAGAAAAATATAAACACACTATCACTTTCTTTGGATTATACAGGATCTGGTTTATACAGTGTATCACGTTCTGGTAACTTGCATTACTTGATCTTACCAGAAGAAGCAGAGGGTCCTCTTGGAGCTACGGCAGTGGGTGTTTTGGAAGGGATTCTGCTTCCACTCGCTGGCGCTCTAGCACCACCTGGTGCCCTGGAGGCCGGGCTCTTCAGACCGCTTGCCTCCACTCCCTGCGGTTAACACAAACACTTTTGTCACAGTCTGACAATAACGCAACCATCTGCAAGTGTTACATGTGTTACAAGTACTATCCCCTATGCCACAGTAATTACATAAAAAATCCAGCAATTCTATGACCTGTGTAATCTTGTGATCATGGAGACTGTGCTCTCCATTTAATCCACTAACCACCAAACTGAAATGCCAGTGTATTATTTTATTAATGCCACCTGCACACCTCCTCAACTTTAAAATATGACTGTAGTTATTATTCTATATGTGACTGTGACAATATAAAAGACAAGGGGATAATACTATGTAAATAATGGACTATCACTCCTAAAGGTGGGGAGAAACAAGAAGAAGCCATCTAGTGGCAACTAAAGGAACAGAGGGCTTGTTTTCATAAAGCATTAGCGTGTCGATAAATGTATAGGACTGCAACGCATTGACCGGCAGGCTAATGCTGTATGCCAGCACTACTTACCCTTGCCTTCACCTCTTTGGATCCTGCACTGGTGGCTTTGGCAGTGACTGAGGAAGAAGCATGTGTGGACGAAGCCGGGCTGAAGGTTTTTTTCGAAGGGGCTGTTGTGACTGAGGAGGGTTGTTTTGGGGTGAAGGATGCTCTAGCATTAGCAGAAGATGGCGTGGGGGTCTTTTGTGTTTAAAAAAAAAAAAAGAATCAAAACAAATACAAAATAAAAAGGCCAAAAACATAAAGCAAACAACTTATTGAACAAAATTAAATTAAATAAAATTAAATCAAACAAACGATATGCTGCTAAAATTAATACAGGGAAACCCTGATGGGCTTTTGGTAGGTTGGTATGAGAAGTTACCAAAATAAAAATGAGAAAATTCATTTATATTATTCTAAAATAATGATATGCTTTTTTGTTGCTTTAGTGGGCGGTTGCTAACAATTTCAAATACCAACCTTACCAAGAAAATGCCATGAAAAAAAAAAAATTGAAGAAAGCAGATGTTTTCCAAGCAAAGTGATTCAAAATGAATGCCAGCATTGAAGCAAGTACCGTATAGTTTCAGTGGATAAAATACTTCGAACCTCCCTTTTATCAATTTTGGTTCATGAAGTAAAGATATATAGTAATTCTAAAGCTGACTAAACAGAAAGCACTAATATGGAGAATGTCCTCTTAAAAATATACTTTCCATGCTAAGTTACTGCCTAGATTCTGGAATTTAAAATAGAATCATGAACATGAACGTTACACTTATAGAAGAGATAAAGTAAGTTACAAAGGCGTTTGCACCATTTTGTGACACGAAAGTACAAAAGAAAAAAGTAACAAAAAATAGCTTAGATCCACTTTTGTTAAATTGGGTTGATCTCACTAGTTTTATGAAGTGAAAAGCTAGGAATTAAATATTTATGAGTGAATTATTTTCTCCCGGTATATATCTCTAGCCAAGGTCACATACCTTTTCCTTTTTATCAGCAGTCACAGCTTGTTCTTTGTCAGCTTCAACCTTAGCACTAGCTACAAAGGAGGGAAGCAAACATGAAATTAATTATTTTTTTCATTTTATTAAAAACTTGATTAAAATAGCTCAAAATAGCAACAAATAAATAAATAAAATTAAGCACAACTAAGACACAGTGTATTTGTAGTACCCATGCCCCAGCTATTAGAAGTAAAGTAGGTTAATAAACAGTTGTAAGCCATTATACACCTTGCAAGCAAGTGGCTGAAATAGTAGAAACCGAATTGAAGGGTCTAATATCATGTATTTTGGTACCTAGGGTTTTACTGAGTAAAAAATACTGCCCTGTTTTATGACCAGCAAAATGTTCCTGTTTTATGGCACTATTCAATATGCAAACCTAGAAACATAGGGGCAACTCACCACTGCCTTAGCAAATGTGTCAAACCATTCTAAAACCTATTCAAGTCCCCCCCCCCCCCGCCTTTTTTTTTGCTAAACATTAAATCATGAAAGTTGGATTATGTGGGGTAGTCATTGACAGCATATTGGAATATATCAGATGTTCTACTGTACCAGTCATAAGAGGAGATTACATGTTATCTGTCTGGCACTTGCAAGCTGAAGATGAAATATTTTTGTAAGTTATAAAGATATTGGGTTGTACTTAGGCTTGCTACTTTTCGATTTTAATCAGTAAAGCTTGTTAAACATTGAATTCCCAAAAAATATGAGTTCAACTGAAATAAATGTATATAGAATCAATGTCGGTAAAACCACTCGCTATTTTTTATTTTCTTATCAAAAATAATAATTTAGAAATCATCTCTAGTTTGTGCAGTTTTTATACTTGCTGTCTGTCCCGTCTCCGTTCAGCTCTGAATGGCTAGGGGTGGCTGTCAGTCATCTCAGTGGTTCTTTAATAGGCTACTGTAGTTTCACTGTCAGTCATTTCATCCGGTTCTGACAGATCTCGTTGACTGAAGCAGTGCTAGAATGCTCTCATTCATTTAAATGACTGTCAATCATCAAGACCTGCACGGACTATGCACTTTCATTTGCTAACTACATCGCCTGTCATTCCAAGCGCCTATTTTAAAATTAGCGGGTTAAGGTGTAGGTAATCTTTTGCTATAGGTATATGGTGACCGTTACTAGTTTGATTTGAAAATTGGGTGCAAGAGGAAGCACCCCGTCTGCGGGCCCGTCTGCCTTGCCTTCCAGTGAGTCCAGCTGTCCTGAAGCAGGAGAAGCGCAGAGCTCAGACTCCGAGTAGTAGTCTAATAGTAAGTGCAAGTTAGTTCTGTTCAACTGTCTAATGTTTTGTTTTATGCATATTATTTTTACTCATAAATTAATGCTATACATGTATGTAATACATTTTTTTTATTATTATTATTATTATTATTATTATTATTATTATTATTATTATTATTATTATTTATTTCTTAGCAGACGTCCTTATCCAGGGCGACTTACAATTGTTACAAGATATCACATTATTTTTACATACAATTACCCATTTATACAGTTGGGTTTTTACTGGCGCAATCTAGGTAAAGTACCTTGCTCAAGGGTACAGCAGCAATGTCCCCCACCTGGGATTGAACCCACGACCCTCCGGTCAAGAGTCCAGAGCCCTAACTGCTAGCTGCGTTTTCTACGGTTTATTTGAGACAATTTTTACATTTGTGTAGGATCTTTATCTTTACAAAGTACAGCTCCGCTGTGATCAAACATTATTTCAATTAGAATGTTGGTAACCATGGTTTTGTTGCATGTTGAATACGATGAAGGGGTTTCACTAAATGAGACATTTCTCAAATGGCATGAAAAGTCTGGATTGTTTAAAGAATAAAAGTTGATTTTACGCATTCTCTGCTTGAATTGAAAAATAAAGACAGAAAAAATAAAAAACCAGTAAATTCTTTCTAAAATAAACATTGATATTAACCGTCGATTTCGCAAAAAAATAAAAATCGAATAGTAGCAAGCCTAGTTATATTGCATACTAGCAACGTGGATTGCACTATATGAATTTGCTGGAAAGGATAATGCTTTAAGAATAAGCCTATTATCAGGAGTTTAATAGTCGTCACAGATGAAGTGGATTAAATCAGTATCAGTATCAATGCTTTTCTTCTTTTTTTAAACTGTGTATCTTTTGTTTGACCTTCAAAGCCAGTCTCTAAGGGGCTGAACATTTACTTTAGTGTTATTGTAGTTTATGAATTTTTGTCCATGTGTAACTGGACTCACAAGTAATTGTTCTTCTAGTTAAAAGCAATTTTGTTTCTAATCCAAATAAATATATCCTCCAAAACAAAAGACAGTATCACTCTACAGCATCCTGACAGGAGATTGAATAACCCTACCTTGCAAAATCAAGTGTAGAGTTAGCAGGTTCATGATGGTTCCTGCTGAATCAGTGAAGCATAAATGTAGGAGCAATCAAAATGAATTTATTTGTATTTACAATAATGACTTCCATACATGAGAGTAGGTGTTAATAGGTCAGTGTATCTCCATATGAGGACTGCTGAATTACATAAAGATTCGTGTTGTATTGTAGTTGTACATGGATTATTTTAAAAAGTGCAGTGGTTTAGGATTTCCATGTTACACGTTTTAAAAATAAAATCTAGCACAGACTGGCGTGATTGCTGTATGTAGTGGTTTTGCTGACAGGTCAATCTCTTTCTATATTAGACTTTCCACACAGCCAGTGCTGCGTCTAACACGATAAAGGAGGTACATCAGTATATTGGATATGATAAGGGCTATAATTAATGCAGAACACTCTCCCCTTGCTCTTTTACAGGCCGATTGATACTGGCAAGCCAAATCCTATTTTAAAGCACTCAATATGAAGTATACAGCTTTATTGGTAAATGCCAATGCAAGTTAAATGTTAAATGTCATATGCTTGATACTATAATATATAATGTTGATATTTAGCACAATGTAATTTAAAACTATTTTTAAATGACAATAATGAATATATAAATAGCATGCAGTTTATGGTTTAAAAAAGTTACTTACTATTAAAAAGTTATATTTTAAAGAAAAATGTTCAACAATTCTGTTTATATTCAACTCAGTAGTAAACTTCAGTAATTCAAATGGTTAAGCTAGAATTAGTTTAACAGATGTGACACAGCGGCTTTTCCTAACATGCACTAAAGCTTTCTTTGGATAGATATTTAGTTTCGCTGTTCTTTTTTTATATTTCCTGTTTTCATTCTCTTTCCAAATTGAAGAGACGTTTGCCTGTAAAACTGAACACAAATGGAACCAAACTGTTTTTCATTCACTAGCCAACAGATAGCATTTTTAGGTTAAGAGATTTACTATTCCCAGTCGGGGAAAAAGATGTAGGTATTTTGAAGCATTTTCCTATATTTTCAGTAGCACAGATGACAAAATAATCACACTTTAATTATACATTGGGGGTCTATTTTAATGATCTGAAAGGGGCAGAACAAATACTGCCAACTTTAAATCTATGAGAACTTAAGTTATAAATGAGGCTATTTGGCATTGATGCTTGTTCGGTTCCTAATAGCTAATTGTTTCCAGAAATGCATCCAGGCAGCTCTTGAATGATCCTATAAGAACATATGAACCTTGCTGGCCTCCAGGGTGATTCATTGACCCCTCATCACTAAATAAAAACATACATAGGGCAAAAAGCAGCAGTATTAAGATCCGCTATTTACTTATCATTAAAAAAAGTCCCACACAGTAATGCAATTACAGTGTAATTTCTGTTTATTGTTAACTACATATATGGAAAGAAATGACTCTGTAATTCCATATACTGTTCAAATGTGTAGCTACAGTGTGTTACAGTGTACACAAAAAAGCAAGTGGGTACTAGAAATCCATGATTTCCAACCCCCCCCCCCCCCCAAAAAAAAAATAAAATAAAGAGAGCCTTTCTAAATACAGAGGGCATTTCTAAATGAATATTCTAGAATCAAGGGATTCAAACCCTGGTAGTGGCTGTTCCTGCAGTGCCTGGCAACTTTTAATTGGTTATTTTTAGACTCATAGCTGAAACCAAGGAAGATGGTTTAATCAGCTGACTTCTATAGTGGTAGCCATGGAAACCCTAGCAATATACCAGGTACAGTGCCGTGAAAAAGTATTTGCCCCGTGTCTGATTTTCTGCATTTTTGCACATTTTTCACATTGTATTTGGTCACATTTTTTTGTGGTTTGCAGTAGTATATAGAGGGAGTCTAAGAGAAAAAATGACACCAAAGTTTGGTGCTTCTTTCATTTGTTTGGTGTGCAAGGTAATCAAACATGCAAACTTCAGGTGTGAAAAAGTTATTGCCCCCCCTAGTTAACTCAACCCAATTAAAGGGATAATTAGGGTCAGCTGTTTGAGTACTTTGGTTAACAACCAGGCCTGATTTGGGCCAGCCCTGCCCAATATAAATCTGACTAACTTTGGCCCTTACCATCAGAGTGAAGTTGTCAGCACACAGGTTCTAGAGGCACATCATGCCACAAACAAAAGAAATTCCTGAAGACCTCCGGAAAAAAGTTGTTGATGCCTATCAGTCTGGAAAGGGTTACAAAGCCATTTCTAAGGCTCCACCGAACCACAGTCAGAGTCATATTGTCCAAATGGAGAAAGTTTGGGACAGTAGTGAATCTTCCCAGGAGTGTCCGTCCTGCCAAAATCTCTCCAAGAGCAAGGCATAAAATCGTCCAGGAAGTCACAAAGAACCCTAGAACAACATCCATGAATCTGCAGGCCTCTCTCGTCTCGGCTAAGGTCAGTGTTCATGACTCCACCATCAGAAAGACACTGGGCAAAAATGGGATTCATGGCAGAGTAGCAAGGCGGAAACCATTGCTCACTAAGAAGAACATGAATGCTCATCTCAAGTTTGCCAAAAAGCACCTGGATGATCCTCAAGAGTTCTGGAACAATGTTCTATGGACAGATGAGTCAAAAGTGGAACTTTTTGGCCGGCATGGGCCCTGTTATGTCTGGCAAAAACCAAACACTGCATTCCACAGTAAGAACCTCATAACAACGGTCAAGCATGGTGGTGGTAGTGTCATGGTTTGGGGATGCTTTGCTGCATCAGGACCTGGACGCCTTGCCATCATTGAAGGAACCATGAATTCTGCTCTGTATCAGAGAATTCTACAGGAGAATGTCAGGCCATCCGTCCGCCTTGCCATCATTGAAGGAACCAGTGGTGTATCACAGGGATCAGTATTAGGTCCTCTGCTACTCCTAATCTACATTAATGATTTAGATTCTGGTATAGTAAGCAAACTTGTTAAATTTGCAGACAACAGAAAAATAGGAGGAGTGGCAAACACTGTTGCAGCAGCAAAGATCATTCAAAATGATTTTGACAGCATTCAGAACTGGGCAGACACATGGCAAATGACAATTTATAGAGAAAAGTGTAAAGTACTGCACGCAGGCAATAAAAATGTGCATTATAAATATCATATGGGAGATACTGAAATTGAAGAAGGAATCTACGAAAAAGACCTAGGAGTTTATGTTGACTCAGAAATGTCTTCATCGAGACAATGTGGGGAAGCTATAAAAAAGGCCAGCAAGATGCTCGGATATATTGTGAGAAGCGTTGAATTTAAATCAAGGGAAGTAATGTTAAAACTTTATAAAAGCATTAGTAAGACCTCACCTAGAATATTGTGTTCAGTTCTGGTCGCCTCGTTACAAAAAGGATATTGCTGCTCTAGAAAGAGTGCAAAGAAGAGCAACCAGAATTATCCCGGGTTTAAAAGGCATGTCGTATGCAGACAGGCTAAAAGAATTGAATCTATTCAGTCTTGAACAAAGAAGACTACGCGTGATCTGATTCAAGCATTCAAAATCCTAAAAGATATAGACAATGTCGACCCAGGGGACTTTTTTGACCTGTAAAAAGAAACAAGGACCAGGGGTCACAAATGGAGATTAGATAAAGGGGCATTCAGAACAGAAAATAGGAGGCACTTTTTTTACACAGAGAATTGTGAGGGTCTGGAACCAACTCCCCAGTAATGTTGTTGAAGCTGACACCCTGGGATCATTCAAGAAGCTGCTTGATGAGATTCTGGGATCAATAAGCTACTAACAACCAAACAAGCAAGATGGGCTGAATGGCCTCCTCTCGTTTGTAAACTTTCTTATGTTCTTATGAACCATGAATTCTGCAGGAGAATGTCAGGCCATTTGTCCGTGAGCTGAAGCTGAAGCGCAGCTGGGTCATGCAGCAAGACAATGAATGGTTGAAGAACAAGAAATTTAAAGTTTTGGAATGGCCTAGTCAAAGCCCAGACCTAAACCCCATTGAGATGTTGTGGCAGGACCTGAAACGAGCAGTTCATGCTCGAAAACCCACAATGTCACTGAGTTGAAGCAGTTCTGCATGAAGGAGTGGGCCAAAATTCCTCCACGGCGCTGTGAGAGACTAATCAATAACTACAGGAAGGGTTTGGTTGCAGTTATTGTTGCTAAAGGTGGCGTAACCAGTTATTGAGTCTAAGGGGGCGATTACTTTTTCACACGGGAGCATTGGGTGTTGCATAACTTTCTTTAATAAATAAATGAAATATGTATCAAATTTTTGTGTTATTTGTTCACTCAGAGTCCCTTTTATCTAATATTAGGTTTTGGTTGAAGATCTGATAACATTCAGTGTCAAAAATATGCAAAAATGCAGAAAATCAGACAGGGAGCAAATACTTTTTCACTGCACTGTATTTGCCGGTTTCCAGCTAGAAAGAGACACAACAATTCAAAACGTATTTACATGATTACACCACATTGGTAGCTGATGGGAGGCAGTACTCGATTCACCTGTTGCAGAGTCCATACATTTAAACTAAATACTGGTAGCAGTCACTGGCACTACCAGGGTTATATGTGACACCTGCTGCAGACACCTACATGAGAACTGTCAGGTCTCACTAAGGATTCCATGGCCGGGCATTTCCTGCATTAGGAAAGGGTGGTTTTAAGAAAAACGGCCAAGAGAATGGTGGTGACGTGAAATGCTCACAAACATGCAACATGACATGCAAAAAGTGTTCAAGACAAACAGCCAGCAGATTCATTAGGGAAAGACATGATAAGTATTTGCAGAGGATGTGGGCCGTTTCAGGGGTGCCGGTTGGCTTACTCAAAAGCTCAGTTGCTGTTGAAAATAATTAGTGTAATAAAGTGGGGTTTAAACAGAATTAAAACAGACCTTTTCTCTGTAAGACTGGAACGCTTGTTTTTCTTTCTAGAGAAGCCTCTCTCTTCTGTAATTTCTGAAATTTGGCATTTGCCTTGGGTGATGCGGATGCTTCTTTTTGGATATCTTCTCCTGCATGCTGATCTAAGCTCTCTTTAGCCTTCATTACTAGAGATGATTCCTTATTTCCACCCTGTTCTAAAGTCTCTATTCTTTTCTCTTCAACTGATTTAGCCAAAGTTAGATCAGATTTTGCTTCACTGTCAAGATCTGTAGTTTGAGCTGCTTTGATGGCAGCAACAATGTCTTCATCTGTGCCCTCCATATACGATGTTTCTAAGACACACAAGTCCTTTTCTGACAGTTCTGATTTTCTTTCCTCATCTTTTCCTGACTTGGGTTCAGTTTCCTCATTGGTGTTTGTAAAAGTGCAGGGCTCAACATTCTTAACTTCTCCCTCCGGTTCAAAGTTTGACACTGCAACCAGACAAGAGAGTTCCTTCTTGGCATCCAGTTCTGCATTTGGAGATGCCTCTGATTCTATCGAATCTTCATGGCAAGAGTCAACACTTTCGTGCTCTGACGGCATCTTTGTTGGCCCATCTCGTGCAATTGCTTCAGCTGATGAATCATTATTGGCATCTTCAACTTGATGGAAGTATTCTGTATAATCAAAAGAAAGCCCTTTATTTTTGATTAAATGGTCAGGAATATTTGTTAAGATTTCTGGCAATTTCTGATCTGAGAAGTGTGACCCAGCTTCATTTTTGTACTCTGTTGGGGTCAACTTAGGGGACGAGAAATTATCTTGTTCTCCAGTTGGTGACAGTGACTGACCATTACTATCAGGTACTGTAGGCTTTTGAATGGCATGCTGGACCTCCTCCATGGCAAGTTTGTCACTGCTGACATCTGCTGGTAGCTGATCATGTTTCACAGATTTTAGGAGATCTTCTTCCTCTTCTGACTCTGTAAGAATGTCTATCAAGGACATTTCATCAGAGGGACTTTCTTTTATTTCAGTCGCATACTTTTCATGGCCTATAGCTGCAGAACCCAACAGCAATGTCTCCTGGCTCCCAAATGAAGATACTGGAGCCTCAGATTTTACGAATGGCTCTGGAACAGCTTGCTTTGCAGACTGAATCCCAACCTCAATCTCGTCTTGAGCATAATCCTGACCTTTAATCGTCCCGCTCTCAATTAGACTTTGGGTTCCTGCTGGAAGCTCCTCTAGTTTTTGAAAAGCAGAATAACCACATTGTGGCCGAGGGTTAGCACCAATCATGTTTATAATCAACATCAAAATCAAAATCAAAATGAAACTCAACACATAACTCTGTACACAACAACTATAGGAAGGAAACAACAACTAAAAAAACAAATACAGAACAACAGATAAGGCTGCTGGCCTTTTAGAAAATAGAGTGGAAATAACTACCGTACTACAGTACATACATAAAAAGTAATACAAAAGTGACCAAAGGCACATTTATCAGAAGAGTGTAACGGATGTTAACAAAAAAGTTGTTAAAGCAGGTCCTTCACCACCAACTACACATCTTCAAAAAAGACAAATTACAAGCCTAGCTTATATTAACATTGCTCGACATTTGCTCCATTAAATGCACACATTTATACTTTTAAATGTAATCCCTCTAGCATATAATGTTTTTGTAATTAGGGACTGCACAATGTGCAATAGTTATATCCATTGGGAGAATGGTACTATAGTGGTATGTATAATATTTCTATTTTGACATACAAATAGAAGCACAAACTGGAAAGGCATTGCAGAATCAAGGCACCATATCAGGACCACTGTGGAATATTTCTTCTTGATTGATTGTACAGGTCTTGCTGGTAATGCTGTGGTATGCTAATGGTTATGATAAGCTTTCTAATTGTAATTCATTGCTATTATAATGTTATCTCAATGGTATTTTGTAAAGTCATACACATACTGTAGTCTGCTAATGGTTCTGAAAGAGTTACCTCAAAGAAAAATGTCAGTATAGTAAATACAAGGTATTTATTATCCTAATATTGGGTCTTATTCTACTTTTCTATAAGGGTTATAAAAGGTTATACTTTTTATTATTTATACTTTTAAAAGGTTGTAAGTACTGTACCTGTTCTTTCATTTATAAATGTGCCTTAAAGTCAATGGAAAATAAATAAACAATAGTAATTAAATAAAAAGAAAATAAAAAAATAGGAAACTCTGTCTATGTAATTATACACAATATTACAAGTAATAGACATATCTCACCTTGGATTAGGAAGCAATGTAAAAATGAATTGTAATGACAATGAATCAATGCAACACTGGGCAAAGCATTGCCTGTTATTAACAAGCATTTCATCAAAAATAAAATACAAACTTAACATGGGCGTCATATTAGGGTTGAGCAGCTTTTTTTAAAATAATGCGACTGACCAGCTCTCCTGTTGCTTGAATTCAGTTATTATGGGAAACACGTGCAACAGAGCACTACCCCAGTGCGAACTGTCAAACTGAAAGGAAATCCATTCTAACTGTACCTCACAACAAGCAACACAGAACTTTAGAAAAAAATGCCCACCAGAGATTATAAAAAAATACTGCATGGAGTAGTGTGTGATATGAGAACTGAATGCCCACCCATGGGGTGGGATGTGTGGGTGTAGCCTGTACATTATACTCTATATAAATGTACCTCAGAGGTTCTGTACTGAATTGCCTTCACGTCCATTACTGGTTGACAGTGAACCTTGACGTCAGTGTAATAATTAAAGATATGCGTAATAATAATTAAAGATCCATTATCACAGACAGGCACACTCTTCTAAATAAGGTCTGTTTACAACTATCAGTATTCAGAGAAACTGCCACACCATCTAAAGAGTCACTTTAAATGTTTATAGTGCATAATAATGGTACATAGCTGTTCTTAATTCAAATAGATTTATGATTATTTCTGGTCCATTATCTTACAATAGAGGCACTGGTACTTATTCTTATCATATGCTCTGGTAGGAATTCAGCAGTACAATACAATTTCACTCCATAAGATTCAGAAGTTGGGATGTAGTTCCTGTATAGCCAGTTGTTTTATTATAGTACAATACTATAAATAAAAAAAACTACCTTGATCTGCCACTGGGGTCACCTTAGCAGCTGTCATCCCCACTTCTGGAACTGCTTGTGCTAACACAAGAAAGTCAGACAACATGGGACAGAGAGAAAAGGAGAGAAATAATCAGAGTTAAATATTTGGTAAAGAGTGAGTGATATGGTAACTCCATAAAGGAAATCATTACTGATCAGTGTAAAACACATAGCACTAGCCTGCCATACTGTTAAAAAAATGTAATATTAGCACTGTAAACTTGGAAACCTTTCATAGGTTAGTGGAGTTTCATAGGACAGATTAAACACTTTTGGTATTAAACACAGGTTATTTAATAAAAATAAAGGGCTTTACTGGTCTTTGTGCATTGATGAAACATGCACATCATCTTTTGCTTTTGAACAAAATAGTCCACCATTATCATTTTTTTTTTTACACATCATATAAAGTATCAAGACCATAACATGTTTTGTATTGTGATCTTAGTCTATCGTTACAACCCCAATCAAAATGAACACTTTAATATAACACAACATAACATTTAATTTTAAATCTACAACCTTCAGTCATGATGAGGTAATTCTGTATATGAAAGGGTGTAGGGAGAATAAATACATAAAGACGACTGATCATTATGTGATTTAGAAGTAGGGGAACTCTCCAGAGACCAGTTCTATTGGAGAAGGGACGCTCATTTGAAAATCGTATCTAATGTTACATTTGAACAAGTCATAAATAATATAATACAGGACTGTCCAAATGATGGCTTAGAAATGCTGCAAAATTGTTGTTTAGACATGACACAATGAGCACAAACATACTGATGCTGTGTCTCCAGTGCCTCCATGCAGTTTGATTATCTTTTTTTTATCTTTATTTAATTGCTTTGCTTCTGTTCTGTAAGCTATTTAGTTTTAGTAAACTAAATATATTTATGCTACTTTTGCTCTGATAGTAACATATATATTTTTTGCATGGCTTCATGGTCATTTGTATGGGCCATGCAGCTTTGATATAATTATTAATTTTGTATTTCAGTCTTTTGGAGAATCATAATATTTGTACATAGACATTTCATTCTATACAGCTGAAAAATAAAGAGTTACAGCAATAAAAAAAACAATTACTTTGAAAACATATTTTAAACACAATGTCAAGGTAAAATCAGAAAGGGCAACGAGAAACACTCATTAAAATGTCTTCTTTACATGATCTCCCAGTGACAGTTACAATATGATTAATTTAAATACAGTGTACTTTTTAACCTGCTCAGTCCTGGCTTCAAAAAATTCTTGGACAAAAAATTTGAAAGACCCACCATATGTACCACACCTTAGTGTAAGTCGACTCACATGGCTCATTAATTAGTTACAATTAGATGGCATCTTTGACATGTATTCTGTAACATACTAAGGCTGCATGTCAGTTGAGGTCATGATAGACTTCAGCAGAGGGCTGGTCTTAGCTAGTAGCCTGGTTGGTGCAGTAGTTGTTTTCATAACCAAAACTACATAACTGCTGATGATTTACATCAATCTCTAAAGAGATGACTTTATGGGGCAACTCCTGAACCCCTGTAAATTAGCGTCTGTCACATTTTTATGATTCCTTAGCTGGTTACCGAGAAACATACCAAAAACATTTTCAGACAATTTCAAGTACTTATTAAACTAATTCATATTGATGGAATAATCAGTCAAGCTATTTATAAGGCATGTTTCAGGTAATTAAAAATGGTCATTAAAAGTATGGTATACTGAAGTGATGCAGTACAACTTAATGCAGGAAGCTGCAGCTTGAAAAGGGAATTATTATATTTTACACAACTGATAACAATATATAGTATAAACATTATGAACATCAGGGCTTGAAACTCAAAGGTGCCAAGAGTTTGAAGAATCAGATCCCAGGTTAATCACACTTGTGACGGCATGAATAAATCACAGTCTGTAGGCTTACTAACAGGAGTTGTTCGTGCAGCTCCTGTAAAAGGGAGGAACAATTTATTTAACATCAATCTCCTGGCTCTTGATAATTTAAATAATATAATAAAGTGAAGGTAGTTCTGAAATCCAGGACTGGGTACAAGGCTAGTGCAGGTTTGAAGCCCTGGGACATTATAGCTGTTTGACTAGGCCACTGTAAAAAGTACTGTATGGAGCTCATGCTTAGGAGAATTGCTGGTTTGTGTTCAGTACTGTGGCTGTAATTGCAATGCTGACCTGTAGTTCCTTCTGGCAACTCTGAAGGATTCTCTTCCACAGTTACACCTTCCTCCATTAATGGAGTCATAGCATCTGTTAAACCAACAATATTAACCTTTACCACAATTTCCGTAACTGAAAGCAAATCGATATCTGCAAAACACTACTGAATAATGTTCAGGGTTATAATCAAGAGCATGAAATAATACTATAGGGAAAAGTCAGCAAGAACAAAGCATACAAGCAGCTTAGCTTACTTCTGATACTGTATTAGCCATTTAAAGGCATTGGACGGTCTTTAAAAAAAATATATATACACTGGTGCACAATGAAAACGCAACAGTCTAAGTTTTACATCAATAGCTCGTTGGGCACATACATCATTTTATTTACATTTTAAATAGTGAGCAGATAGGTCTGTTGATTGTTTGAGTAGTATTATTCCTTGGGATAACAAAATATTGAGCTCAAGTCATTTGATTTCATAAAAACACCAGGTGCTCAGTGTTTTGTATTTGAGTTGAGTTAAAATTGACAAAATGATTAAGAATCTGTATAAACAGCCATTCGAAAAAACATGATTTTAATTAATGTAAGAACAGCAAGATACATTATTCAGTGTTTTGCAGATATCGATGCCCCGCTTGAGTAATGAAGATCGCCTGGTTGCTATCGGCATGAGAGAAGTTGCCCGGAGAATGAGATGTTCTGCTTCAACAATCAGCAGACTAATCCAGAGAAACCAGGAAATTGGCTCTGTGAGGGACAGGCCACGACCTGGAAGGCAGAGAGTCACCACACCGGCCCAGGACCATCATGCTGACTGTTGCGTTGTTCAAGCCAACCAGTGGAAGTTTGATGATATGGGGAGGAATCTCCTTTAACACAAGAACGCCTTGTTGCAGATTGAGGGCAACCTTACTGCTCAGTGATACATTGACAGTTTTTCCGTTCCTGCAAGCCAAACTGGAAGTGTCAATTTTCCAGAAGGACAATGCAAGACCACACAGTGCTAGGATTACAATTGCACGACTTCAAGAAAACAATGTAGAGGTCTTGCCGCGGCCAGCTTTTTCTCCTGACCTGAATCCAATAATACATCTGTGGGACCAAATCGCCAGTGCCATCCACAGGAGATAACCGTGACCAGTCAACCTTCGCCAGCTGGCTGCAGCTGCACAGGAAGAGTGGCGGAAAATCCCACAGCAGTCTATCCAGAGGCTAATCAGGTCATGCGTCAACTATGCCTGGATTGTGTTAATGCTCAGGGAGGTCATACCCGATACTAACTTTGTAATGTTTTCATTTTGACAGTGTCACGTTTCATACTGAAAACATATCATGATTCTTTGATCTGTATTTTTTTATTTTTTTTATTTTTTTAAAATGTAGTCGTTGCCAATTAGTTTTTATTATTTTCTCCCCAATTTGAAATGCTCAATTATTTTTTAGGCTCAGCTCACCACTACCACCCCTGCGCTGACTCGGGAGGGGCGAAGATGAACACACGCTGTCCTCCGACACACTGCAGCCGCCCGCTTCTTTACACACTGCGAACTCACCGTGCAGCTGCCTCAGAGCTACAGCGTCGGAGGACAACGCAGCTCTGGGCAGCTTACAGGCAAGCCCGCAGGCGCCCGGCCAGACTACAGGGGTCGCTGGTGTGCGATGAGCCGAGGACACCCTGGCCGACCTAACCCTCCCTCCCCCGGGCGGCGCTCGACCAATTGAGCGCCGCCCCCTGGAAGCTCCCGTCCACGGTCGGCTGTGGAATAGCCTGGATTCGAACTCGCGACGTCCAGGCTATAGAGCGCATCCTGCACTCTAGCGAGTGCTTTTACTGGATGCGCCACTCGGGAGCCCCTTTGATCTGTATTTTTGTTCACATTTTCTGTAATTTTGTTTGATATCTATGTTTTAAATATTTGATTAAATCCATTAGACCCGAGTGTTGCATTTCTTTTGTGCATCAGTATATTTTCCTAGATTTCTTTATTTTTTAGTTTACTGCTTTTGTCACTTCTCCAATTGTGTAGTTCAATCATTTGGTTCAATCAAAAAATAATAATAATTTGGTATGTGTATTTTACAGATTATCTACTGTATTTATTATGTTTTATTTGTAACAGCAGGAGGTAGAAACAGTAATGAATATGTGTTAAAAATGATGTGTTGTGGTCAATTTGTTTATTCTTTAATGAAAACTTCAACGACACAATGAAAACGACTTGGAAAGCAGAGCAAGGGACTAAAATTACTGATAATGAGAAAAGAAACAGCAGAAAAAAATGTGATCGCCAATGGTAGAAAGCCGCATGAAGAATAGTTCATAGAACAGATGAAAAGGGAACTGACTTCTAGGCTAACTTTATGATTTGCTCAGTGCTGAAAACATAGGAAAGCAGTGTAAATGAACTAGGTTTGCTGAATCAATGCTGCTCGCTCTTAAGGCAGGAGAGTATATACTGCAAGGGCGTACTCTGGGAGCCTCCCTCAGTACAGGGGGTGCTCTTAGCTTCGGAGACCTCGGCCCCTGACACTTCAGATCCTTCCTCAGTGCCTGGCTCCTGGGACTCTACTGAAAGGCAAACATTTATTATATTTGGCAAGAAGCCCCAAAAAATTATTGAAATCCAGTAAACCCCTTTTACATCTGCAGCATCCTTTTATAATATTAAAATGCAATACATTTTAATGAGGGACATACAGTATGAGTCATTCTCTGCTATAGGATAATACGCCCTGGGTAAGGGTGTCTGCTAATAAATAAACAATAATAATAATAATAATAATAATAATAATAATAATAATAATAATAATAATAATAATACGAGTGGCAAAATGTCTGTCTAAATATACCATGCACACCATAAACACAGAATTGACAAAAGGAAGGCTTTTTATAATTTAAAGGATAGCAGTTAACCTAAATCTGTTTATTATAATTAATCTAAACACAATTGACAATTCCAGAGGGAAACATGTTAACACTGAAAATAAAGATCATTATTGTGCAATAGAGTTGACATCAGGTAGTTAGTGTTACATTCTAAATAACCCCAAGTGACCGAACAGCAGCGTTCACATAGATATAGTGATCCCCTAGCCTGGGGAACGTTGTATTGTCAGGTGTGTCGTCACTTTATGCATTGCGCCCTTCTGAAACCATCCTGCAGCTCCTAGTATGGAACCACTGGCCTAGTACATAGTAACTCTATAAGCGATTAAATGGACCAAATAAAATGTAATATCCAAAATGTATGTCATGCTAATAAATGGGGATAACAGTATTTCAAACCTTAGTATTTTTAAATTAAATTACCTGGTTATTTTATTCACTAGCGTGGTCAGGGATAAGATCCATTCGTGGTTTTACTATGTTTCATAAAACACATAGATTATTACATACAGGGGCTAATCAAGCTTATAGTAAAGTATAGTCTTATTACCATCCCTGTGGTCCATCTCTCACATTTTATACCTTTGTGTTCTGCCTTATTTAAAAAAAATATAAACATTTTGTCTATAAACAGCTAAAAGTCAATAAACAGCTATATGTTTATACACACACCTTTTAATACATAATACAAATACTAACCACAGTGTTTGCAAATTATTGTAAACTTGCAGAACAATGACAGAGATATTCTACTGATTAACCGTGCAAACACTGCTGTAGCAATAAAACCTGTATGAACCAGATTCCCATCTGCAGATCATTAAACATTAGAATGCAATTTTAAACAGTGCTTTTATGGTCCAAACCCCAGTGTTACTAAACCACAGAATATTCCACAGAAACAGGATATGTCACCACTGAGGCTGCCTTATACAGCCAGATACTTTTACTATTTTGAAAGACTCTAATACCAGTTTTGAAAAAAAGTAATTAGAAATGATAGCATGTTTATAAACAAAAGAACTTTTGCAAAAGCCGGGTGTCTAAGGTGGTCAGGAGGTAGGAAGGAGACTCAGAGTTGAAGAACTGCCAAAGTTTATTTTTCCAAAATCAAAAAGTACAAACACAAACACAGCTCAGAGCCAAAATAAAAAGGCTAAACAAAACAAGTCACAAAACACAAAATTAAACAGAAAATCCCTCAGTTTAAAATATAAATACAGGAGCATTTCTCTCTCTCTCGCTCTCTCTCTCTCTCTCTCTCTCTCTCTCTCTCTCTCTCTCTCTCTCTCTCTCTCTCTCTCTCTCTCTCTCTCTCTCTGGCTGCAAAAACCTCCCCATTCCTAGCTCCCTGGTAGTCTCTCCTCATGGAGCTTCTGGTTCTCTTTTTATATCATGTGGCTGTTCCCAATTAGCACCAATTATTTAATTTGGGAACAGCCACATTCTCTGTTGGTCCATTTGTTAGTGTGCATGTTATATTAATATTTAAATACAGTACATGGGGAAATCATTAACAACTATAAAATGCTCAATGGTGGTATGTAATAAAACAAAAAGAAAAATTAAATGACAAATGACTAGAAGTCATTCTCAATGACTCCACTTAATTATGCTGAATTGACCCATACAGTCTGTGCATTTTTTCCGTGTGCGTGTTATGTTGATAATTATAGTAGTCGGGCAGTGGGATAAGTTATAGATGCACCTCTGCATAGTCTCCCACCCAGTCCGTTTCCTCCCGATGGAGCTCCGCGGCTGGGTCACACAGCCCCTCCGTGCCTGCATGTGGAGCCATGGGGGGACTGGTCAAACTGACTGACACTGACAAAGAAAGGCTAATGATTTGAAATGGTCAACCTCTAAGTTGATATTTTCATGTCAAATCGGAGCAGTTTCATAATGACCACTTGTGTTCAGCTGATGATTTTTAAGGAACTGACCCAGATCCTGGGATTACGACTGTGCCACTGCAATCAGATACTGAAGATCAGTGAAGTGTGTTTTACAGAGAGATTAAAATGCAGCTCACCAGGTGGCTGATTCAGCTTTCATTTGTTGGTTCAACATAACCAACAGCCTTTACAGAAGTAAAAGAAAAGCAGAATGTTGACCTCGTTTTTAGGGATGTGCTTTTGGTACATTTTTATGAACGTTTAAACCATATCTACATACACACACACACACACACACTCTTTATATTACATTCTGATACTGACAGCCCTGGTTAGTATTTTCTAAGCAAATAACCCCTAAATAAGCAAATAACGTTTTAACATCACAAAGACTTAACTACAAAGTAAAAAACAAATAAATAAATCAATAAAAAACACGTACACTTCAAAGTATATATTTAAATGTTTATATTTATGGTTGTAATCAAAGTTACTAGTGAAGATATAACTATATACTAGATACACATTGAACATATTTTCAGATAGTATGTTTTTAGAATAGTGTGTTTCTTAAAGTTTCATTTAACAAAAAAACAGGAACCTATTACGTTTTTTTGTAGGGTTTTTTGTTTGTTATTATGGTTAAACAAAAACAAAAAAAAAGAGATTAACATCACCCACTATACCGCACTAAAGTGAAAGCGTGCTGTGCTTACAATTGAAAAAAGTCGGAAATACTTTCACTTCTGGAAAAGGTATTACCAGGGATAAAATAGCACAATATTTTGAAATTTTAAAGAGCACTGTGACTGATATTAAAAAGCCTGCCTCAGAGATTTAAAAGTTTGCGGTCTTTGGTAGTAGCAGTGGGATTTTTGAGATCTATTGTTGCTTGAGACGAGTACTTGAGCATTACAATTTCCGAGTACTCGAATCAAACACCACTCTCCTCTACATACTGTACTATTGTACATAAACCTCCAAACATTGCCACAAGTCCTATTTTAAATGCCAAATTAACACACAAAAAAGTAATATATTAAGTAATTAATATAATGTTTGCCTTCTTGTGCATTTAATTGTATATGGGCAAGCATTACTAAATAACGCAACGTATTCAAATTCACGTATCCACACAACTTTACATTAAATTGTAAGAAGAGATGCCTAGCCTACCTGTTTGAAGTGTGTCTCAGAGGTCCTTTACTTTAGTGCAATAGTTCCAACATAAAAATAAAAATTGTACTAAACATAAACGGCTGTTCGGTCCAAAAGCTTACAGAACAAATTTTCAAGTGAAATAAACCTTCCATCTATGGGAAGATTTGGGAATGGGGTCCACGAATAAGAACATAAGAACATAAAGTTTACAAACGAGAGGAGGCCAATGAGTCCATCTTGCTCGTTTGGTTGTTAGTAGCTTATTGATCCCAGAATCTCATCAACAGCTTCTTGAAGGATCCCAGAGTGTCAGCTTCAACAATATTACTGGGGAGTTGGTTCCAGACCCTCACAATTCTCTGTGTAAAAAAAGTGCCTCCTATTTTCTGTTCTGAATGCCCCTTTATCTAATCTCCATTTGTGACCCCTGGTCCTTGTTTCTTTTTTCAGGTCAAAGAAGTCCCCTGGCTCGACATTGTCTATACCTTTTAGGATTTTGAATGTTTGAATCAGATCGCCGCGTAGTCTTCTTTGTTCAAGACTGAATAGATTCAATTCTTTTAGCCTGTCTGCATACGACATACCTTTTTAAACCCGGGATAATTCTGGTTGCTCTTCTTTGCACTCTTTCTAGAGCAGCAATATCCTTTTTGTAACGAGGTGATCAGAACTGAACACAATATTCTAGGTGAGGTCTTACTAATGCATTGTAAAGTTTTAACATTAATTCCCTTGATTTACATTCAACACTCCTCACAATATATCCGAGCATCTTGTTGGCCTTTTTTATAGCTTCCCCACATTGTCTAGAGGAAGACATTTCTGAGTAAACATAAACTCCTAGTTCTTTTTCATAGTTCCCTTCTTCAATTTCAGTATCTCCCATATGATATTTATAATGCACATTTTAATTGCCTGCATGCAATACTTTAGACTTTTCTCTATTAAATGTCATTTGCCATGTGTCTGCCCAGTTCTGAATGCTGTCTAGATAATTTTGAATGACCTTTGCTGCTGCAACAGTGTTTGCCACTCCTCCTATTTTTGTGTCGTTTGCAAATTTAACAAGTTTGCTTACTATACCAGAATCTAAATCATTAATGTAGATTAGAAGTAGCAGAGGACCTAATACTGATCCCTGTGGTACACCACTGGTTACCTCGCTCCATTTTGAGGTTTCTCCACTGATCAGTACTTTCTGTTTTCTACATGTTAACCACTCCCAAATCCATGTGCATGCATTTCCTTGAATCGCTAATGCGTTCAGTTTGAGAATTAATCTTTTATGCGGGACTTTGTCAAAAGCTTTCTGGAAATCTAAATAAACCATGTTGTATGCTTTGCAATTATCCATTGTTGATGTTGCATCCTCAAAAAAGTCAAGCAGGTTAGTTAGACATGATCTCCCTTTCCTAAAACCATGCTGACTGTCTCCCAGGATATTGTTACCATATAGGTAATTTTCCATTTTGGATTTTATTATAGTTTCCATAAGTTTACATATATTAGAAGTCAGGCTTATTGGTCTGTAGTTACCTGGTTCGGCTTTGTCTCCCTTTGTGGATCGGTATTATGTTTACTATTTTCCAGTCTGTCGGTACAACCCCTGTGTCAAGAGACTGTTGCATGATCTTGGTTAGCGGTTTGTAAATAACTTCTTTCATTTCTTTGAGTACTATTGGGAGGATCTCATCCGGCCCGGGGGATTTGTTTATTTTAAGAGCTCCTAGTCCCTTTAACACTTCTGTCTCTGTTATGCTAAAGTTATTTAAAATTGGATTGGAACAGGTCGACATGTGGGGCATGTTGTTCGTGTCCTCCTTTGTAAAAACCTGTGAAAAGTAATCATTTAATATATTTGCTATTTTTTTTTCTTCATCTATGATTTTGCCATTTGTGTCTCTTAGACATTTAACCTCCTCTTTGAATGTTCTCTTGCTGTTATAATATTGGAAAAACATTTTGGAATTGGTTTTAGCCCCCTTAGCAATATTGATTTCTAACTCTCTCTTGGCCTTTCTAACTTCCTTTTTGACTTGTGTTTGCAGTTCCAAGTACTCTTTCTGTGTACTTTGTTTTTGAATCTGTGGTAATTGCAACTTTTTCTACCTTTGAAAGTTTTGTAAGCTGCAGCACGATTTTCTTTAAATTTTTCCAGCCTCGCTGTTACTGTTTTATGGGTCGGCACAGTATTGGGATAATCTTACATCAATTTCAAAACGAAAAGTATTCGTTCACGAATTCACGAATCACATGCACTGTCCTCATAGGGGATAACGTGATCACGCCCTGTTCTGCCAAATCTATAGCAAATGTTGTTATGGATGTTTGCTTTTTATTGCCATCAGTAGCTCCATCCACAATAATTCTGAATGTTTTCATTTCAAACTGAAACATTTAACTTGTGTTTTTGTGGTATCGTAATTTTGTTTGGCATAATTATTTACATATCACGGTTTTCTCGTCTGATTCCTCAAAATACTTCCAAACGTGGCTTCCTTTGTTTAGAGATGCCATTTTAAATATAGAACTCAGAAAAAAAAACGCTGGTCATTAACGTTATTTAACCCTGCCGTGGAATTGATACCATACCACGCCTACTACAGGCATGAACACACACAGTGCACCAATGAAGAGCCAGATCGACCGAGAATAAAGCCTGCCCCAGTGTCAATCTTTCTGTTGCACCAACTAGAAAAGCTACTTGGAGGCATTTGCCAAACCCCTTTCTTTTTATACTATCTGCCCTTACTGTGGCACTAGAGCAGTCTGATACGCAACGGACTACTGATGATAAATTTACTAGAATTAATGCATTAAAAATATGCGTTTGGTGACATTTGTCACGTGACCGGTTATACGTCAAGCATATTATTAAACGTTTTACCACTTCTTTAGAGTTTATACGTTTAAACGTTTAAAATTCCCATCCCTACTCGCGTTGACTTACTGTGCCGACCACCAATACTATACATCCTGTGCATCTGCACGCCCATAAAGGACCACACCTTTCACATTCAGCATTCAAGAATTTCCTGTGGTTTGATAAAAGCACCAAATTAAATCACCCCCTACGACTACATTGATCATTGCTACAGTCACTGTAATAATAAAAGATTTGGTGCCAAGTCATTCTGTTACACCAAATTAAAAAACATCAGCTGTTTAACAGTTTCAAATTCCAAACACAGACTACTGTATCTGTGGCAGAGTAGGGCTCTGCCCTTAGAAATACTGGCAGGGAAGGAGTTAAATTCTCCTCCCTGCCCAGGTTGATTGTGTCAGGTGGGAGCAATCAGCCAATTAATTATTCAATTATGGACTTAGCCACCTGGCATAAAAGGAGGCCTCAGTCTCCCAGTTAGAGAGAGAGAGAGTTCTGGAAGGAGAAGAAGCGGTTTTCTGTGTGTGCTGTTTTGTTAAGTTTTGAAACCAGTGAAGGCAATGCCCAGCCTGGAAGCCGTACTTTTGTTGTAAGTTTTGTGTTTGAAACCTTTTTGTTTGGCCCTTGTGCCTATTTATCTTGTATTTTTGTTTATTAAAAAGCTTTATTTTGAACTTTATACTGTCTCTGAGTCTCAAACCTCGGTCATCCTTGTCACAGTATCCGAAAAAGTAAGGTTGCAACCTTTATACATTATTAATTCATTCATTCTTACACTTTATCAACTTTATTTTTTGCAAAATGCTGGGTACCTTTCTAATACTTATTCCCCTGTTTGCACTCTAGTCTGTTGAAAATAAATACACATTTTCTCCAAAACAAAATACATATTTCTGCAAACTGTAGATAAACTACAGGTTACTCTGTTTTTTGTCTTTTTTTTCTTGTCTTCTATCTTTCTGAAACCCATTTCTTGTACACTGGTGGTGCCTGCCTCTGTGCTGTGACCTGTCAACTGTGGTTTGTTTATTTTTTTTTAAAGGTGCAGTGCTTTAGCCTACTATTATTGTTGCACACTAGGTTTTAGTACATATTTTACATCCTCTATTGCTTTGGCATAATACTCTGCTTCAATGCATGGCAGTGGCGCTGCTATTGGTAAAAAAGGTGCTATGTATAACGATTTGGTAGTGGATTTTAATACAACTTTTGTTTAAGTAATAGGTTTTATATAAATGTGAGTGACTTTTAATGTGTGATTTATAGTATTAACACACTGTCAAACAGTTTCTGTTAACAGAGAAAAAAAAGAATCATCTGACAGTGCTGGAATGCCTGAAACTACGAAGGTTTTGAACTAGTTTCGAATTCCTGGCTTGTGAACCAACCAGCCCTAAATGATAGTCTTACAATGAAGAGTTGTGTGAGTTGCTTTAGTAATAGTTAACTATGATAAATGACAGACACATCTGGGCCTTCTGATCTGGTACCAAATTAATGTGATTCAGACATAAACTTAATGTATCCACACTGTCAGTCACCAAGAGAACATGCAGCACTGTGCGTACAGCATTTCGGATCTCGCTTACCTTTCATTTGACCTTCCCCTGATCCCAGGTGTGTTGCAACGCGTACCCCGTTCTCCTTGACCTCCACCGTGGGGGGAACAGCATTCTGGAGGGGAGCGCACCCCCCCTCCCCCGGGACCTCCTTTGGGACTGCCTCCGCTGGGGCTGCTGTCATGGGTTCTCCCGAGTTGAACTGTAGAGCCTGGTTCTCAGGGACAGCTGCATTCATTGTGAAGTCCTCGTGTTGCTGAGCCATACTGACACGATAATAGCCTGAAAGTAAACAAACAAAAAAAAAACTTTTAAAAGAGCCACAAATAGGTAAATTGTGGCAAAATCACTTCCCCTTTAACTGCCTTTTTAGACTGTCATCGTCATTCAGTCTTAAAAAATGTATCATTAAAAATCTGTCAGCGGATGTGTCTTTACTATCAACTACTCCCAACGAGTACCAAATTAAAAGTAGATATTTACACATTTTAACATGCAGTATACTGTCGCTTTAAATTACAAAGGTAGATTAAAAATGACCCTATTTATCAGCATGTCTGAGCTCTGCTGTAGACAGTAATTACTGTACTTCATTATAACTCCCTCCTTATTTTTGGCACTTGCAGGATAAACTGAAGGTGGGATCTACACAATTACAGTTAATTCCCAAAACTGTGAAATGCAGAGATAAAGGGAGTGCCACCTTATTAAGTTTTACCATGTGCTTCCTACAGTTATTATACTATGGGGTAGATGTACTAAAGTGTTGCGCCTGTCGCAATAGTTGCAAACCAGTTACAAACGAGTTGGAAGTCTAGGGTGAAATGTACTAAACATGCGCAATGCTGATAGCGACTTCTTAGAGAATGCTTTGAGGCAGCAGTTTTTCTTTGCGGTTCAACCGTATATGAATATATAATTAAGGGCGTTCCTGCATACATTTGAAAAAAGGGGGTGGAGATAGTGCAAATGAGGGTTCTCAAATATTATAATGAGATGTACTAAAGCTGCCGACAATTTTCCAGTGTTGGGAGCAACAGACTGCACACATGTGCCACTAACCCCTCCAGCTCATTCTGAGCATCTGTACTGCATCATCATTCACAATGGTGTTACTTTAAAATAGGCTGTTTTCAGGAGACCTATAGCTGGTCATCACTGTGACACAGAGCACTCTCCATTGCTTTTGCCATTGCCTGTCGTGAAGTTTTTGCATGCAGCAGAAGAAAAAGGTGATTTTTTTTTTAACCAGCGCTCCATTTCTTTTTCTTAACTCTTTACACTCTATTTCCGCCTGTTTTTCACTGTTTTCATTTATGTATGTTTAACTACTGGATAGTTTGTACTGCATGCATGTAACATATCAAATGAAAGGCCACAAAATTTCCTTTCATATTAAGTAAGGCATACTATATGTGGTGGAGATGAGAATATATGTAGGAAAAAAAAAGAAAAAAAATCCTCATGTTTGGTCACTGCTATATATATATTGTAATCATAGATGGCTAAAAATATATATATATATATATATATATATATATATATATATATAAATAAATAAATAAACACTGCACCATTGAACCGCAATATGAAATTAACATGGGGGGGGGGAGGCTGAGCTTCTAAGCTTTCCAACAATACCGTCCCTTTCTGTCTAGTTGCTAGAGGGAATAGGCTCAAAACAAAACCTAAGCTGTGAACTCTGTCACATGATGAGAGGCTTAACTTGAGGTGATCGTAGTTCTGGCTAGGAGTACTGCACACACACACTGAATACATATTTGGAAAGACCCTCTGTATTTTAAACAAGCCCTGAACCAGGTAGGTGGCTTTTACGGTGCCTGAGTAATATGTGCGTAACCTTCAGTGCGCTGGCGACCCAAAATGAATGGGGCTGAGTTTTAAAGTGAAAGTCACCATTTACAAAACAACAACTAGATACACTTAATATCATATTTTTTTTTTTTCAAAACTGTTTACTTACTGCAGTGTGCTTAATTTCTATAATCCTTACAGATAGCGGCCAAGAATCACGTACGAGAGAATAAAGTCTTGCGGTACTTAAAATATCCAGTGCTACTTTTATTTATTTATTCTAACCAGAACTACTCGGAATGCAGCTCATAGTGCTTTCGTCACTGACACCCACTTCCTTATAGATTGTTGTAGTGTTTCAGGCATTCTAAATTGGGTGGAAAATACAGTAGCTTGGTGTCTTAAAATATCTCTGCGGGATTTTCCCGCACTGACAGTTGCAGATATGCGGGAGCAACTTGGAAAATGCGTGACTCTCGGAACCCCGCACTGAAATTCAAGCCCTGAGGCTACTAAGTAGACCTAGTTAAAAACAATAATTAAAATAAAATAAAAAACCCTAAAATCATTTAGTTTCATTTTAAAATAATCTTTTATTCGCACTGTACACCAATGTGTACAAGGCAGCAGCATGATTTACTTTGTTACCGGTAGGCTAAAGTACAAAAAAAGCGTGCTAGGTATTCATTTGATTTTACTACTGTACTGTATACTGTATAGGCCTACTGTACATATTTATATTTTTACATAATGTAATGTGTAGCCTACCCAAAACACATTAGTGTTATTTCAGCGCAATTATTTATATTTAAAATACATAGAGAACTGTAAATGTATGTGTGTGTGCGATTTTATTGTATTGTTTTTAAACACACCTCCTATGTTGGACAAACATGTTCGGTTTAGCAAGGGGCTACTGTATGATTATGAAAAACTTTTTGGGGGTGAAGGTTGGTGTCCCACTATAGTATCTGGAATTAAACTGCCTTTCATTTTTTTGTATCTGTAACAGTATTAAAACAGGTAAAATGAAGACGGAACAGAATGCATTGTACAGATGACGTTTACATTTAACAAAAACAATGTTATTTTGATTATCCTTCGGGCACCCTCTGCTGCAACAAACCACAGCTCAACTAACGCTATTTTATTTGAAAAAATGTCGTACAACTCTCGCTAGAGATCTCGCTAAGAAGACACAAATAATATGTAAATTAGTATATTGTGGTTCTCTTCATTAACATATTTTTTTCTTAGTACATACGACAAAATGTGCACTTGTCGTAACGAAAATGCAAATTGCGGTATGTTGTGCTGCGATTGGCCCATCTTAGTACAATACCCCTATGCATTTAGCATGCTTTCAAAATTCCTTCCTATACCTCCTTGGTCTTAACAATGTTTACCATAATTTCTCTATGCTTTATTACACTTTCATATACTTTTACTATGGAAAACCTTTGTAAAGCCTTAGTATGTATGGGCGTTTGATAGACTGTGATTGCAGGAAAAACAACTTGTGAATAGTGTGCTGAATGTAAAGGTTAATTTGCTCCAACTCTTTATTTTTTAGTCTAGAACAAAAACTAGTACTCCATTTACTACACTGTGACCAACACAGTTAGCATACACACAATGAATATGAAGCCAATATCTCAAAGTGTTAGGTCTTTAGCATTCAGAAACCAAAATGCCACATGATTATAATATGGCGGTGTGACAGGGTACACCCTGCCCCTGTGTGTATACATATTATTTTGTATTTGTTGTATTATTATTTAAATGTATGGTATGGTGTTTTAAAACATGTTGTTTTATTGTTAATTATTTTACAGCATGGATGGGGTTGAAATTTCCCATTCATGATAAACTCGTGTAGAATGTGACCGTCCAGATTGATTAATTAATTGCTATTCTGGAGACGATCACATGTAAAAAAAAACCTGCAGCTTTGGCTGAACGGGGTTAGTGTGTTCAGAGGTGGAACAAGAGACGTGAGTCGTGAGATTAACCCTTTGCGGTCCATTTATTCAGCGCCTGTCAGGCGCGTCAGGTCTAATTTATTTTCACACAAGCTGTTTATTTTACACGTGCTGTTTAAAAGTAATTTTATTCACAGTAAAACAGGTTTAAAGGGCACTGCATATCAAAAGGACACTCAGTACTGCATCTCCAGCCTTGCCCCACTCCTTGTTTGCTGTATTTATCACATATCTTTTCATAGTAGTGCATACTGATAAATCATCTCCTGATCACTTGATTTATCACCGAACTCCTCAATAATGCTATCCAAGTCATTATTTTATTACTAGCTTGGTAAATGTCCGCGATTTTCTTTGAGCGCTGGATGCATGTTATGTCTGTGGTGAAGGGACTATGTGTATTATTATTATTATTATTATTATTTATTTATTTCTTTCTTAGCAGACGCCCTTATCCAGGGCGACTTACAATCGTAAGCAAATACATTTCAAGTGTTACAATACAAGTAATACAATAAGAGCAAGAAATACAATAACTTTTGTTCAAGTGTGACAAACCACAATTCAGTAATACAGCAGATATTGCTCAGTATTGCTCAGATCCGCCTCCATTTTTTTTTTTTTTTTTTTGGCTTCTCGGCTATTGAAAGCTTTTCTCTGCTTTTTCCAAAGAAAAACTGACTAGGGACCTGTATATGACGCCTTTTTGATGATGTCAGACAGGGTCCGACATCAGACCGGAAAGGAAAAATTGTAATGTTGGACCTGGTCCGACATAGGACCGCAAAGGGTTAAGGAAAGACTATCTAAAACAATTGCTACTTGTGCTGGTTTTACACCAGCACGATATTTGTTTGTTCCGTATCAGTTGTGTTTGTCTATTTTGGACACTGTGCTGTTTTGTTTGGTGAAAGTGTTTTGTTTTTTGTTTGTTCAATCTTTTTATTTATAATAAACTTGTGCATTAGCGCTTCGCAGTATTGTTGTCTGTCTCTTCCTGGTCTGATGTCACCGCAAGCCATTCGGGTCACAGGCGGTCAAGGGTCAAAATAGGGTGTTGTTATATGGAGTTTAATAAAGCCAACATCTCAAATGATTTATGAGATACTGTGTTGGCACAGAAGACACAGTGACTACAAGACAGGCCAACAAATGAAAACTTGAAATGGATTTGTATAGTCACACTGAATTTGAGCACAAATGTGTTTAAATTAGAAAGCACAGATTGTAAAGAAATATGTCTCATTGGTTAAAAATACTTTCAAAGTATTACTGTTCTGAAACCTCAGGTGTACAGTACAAACAAAACTTAAAGCTCAAATGTAGGCTGAATAATAGTAGCCAGACAGCAAAACATTAAGGGCTGTACATTAAATATTTCTGACAAACATCTTAGCTGTTATAAAAAATACAATCAAAACTGTATTGCTGTATTAAATGAAGCTACATTCCGGTACAGTAATCTGAAATGGCACACTGCCTTTTGAAATGCACCCTGTGACATAGCATGGGCTGACAGTATTGGTGAAATTCTGGAACAGTACACATGCAGGCTCAATTAATATAAAATACCTTTAATATATTTTACAATCATTTTGAGCGAAAAACCAAGCAACCTCAGACTCTCAATCAGTCAGCACACATAAAGGGTTCATGGCAGAGCCATTCATAGCCCCCATCAGTGGTCTTGGAACTCAATCCTATTGTTCAGTAATAATGTACCCACAGTGCATATTATCAACAAAGGCCATTCATCCTCCCCTCTCATCATGAGCTTACTCCGTCGCCTTATATGGATTTCAGTGTCTTATAATTTAATTATTCAAGCACGCCACATTGCAGGCATTCATAATAACACTGCCGATGCTTTCTTGCCTCCAGATCACCAGATTCCACCAGCTGATCCAAGCAGCAGCTCCAGTCCCATTGTAGGCCCTGCTATTCCAGCACTCCGGTGTTCAATTAAACTCAGCTCTATCTAAGCTCCTTCAATCTGTCAGAAACTACACGGCTTCACCTCTCGCTCCATCCACAAGGCCATCTTACACCACAGGCTGGAACTGCTATTCAGTCTTCTGTGTTCAAAATCGGATTCTTCCTGACTGGATCCTCGCTTTCATCGCACACACAAGGGACTCTCTCCAGCTGGGTTCAGGCACAATTAAATCATATATCAGTGGGATCCAGTATCACTATCACTTATTGGCAGTTTCTACCCCTATTTTGCTGTCTATTCTGGCAGCGTCTGACACTGCGAGGAATCATCAAAAGCATTGCCCCAGCTTCCCCATCGTGGCTACCTATATCTGTGGACATTTTATTCACTTTAATACAAATCCTTCAAAATGGCTGCTTTAGTCCTTTCAGCGACCTACTCATGGAGACAATGTGTTTAACCACTTTCTTCGGACTCCTCAGATGCGCAGAGTTCACATTTCCATCAATTGTCAATTTTCCCTCCATCGGCGTCCGTTCCTGTGACCTCTCACTGGTTCCTGGATCTCACTTCATCCTCCTACTACGCACTTCCAAGACAGTTCAGCTTCACCAAGGCCAGTTCATCAGCTGTCAAAGATTAACTCTCCTCTCTGCCCTTACAGCTCCATGATTAAATACCCTGAGTGCAGAAAACCCCTCCTCCCATCAGACCCACTGTTGGATTCTTCTCGTTCAGTTGTATCGAGACATTGGTTCTCTTCCCACCTGGCCTCCCTGATTTCCAAGGCAGGCCTCCTGCCCCAATTCTACACCCCTCACTCCTTCAGGATCCGAGCAGCAACATCGGCAGCCAAGGCGAGAATCAACCAGTCGCTCATTTAGAGTCTGGGACGCTGGTCTTCTTCAGCAGTTGATCTCACTGCCCCGACCTCTGGTCAGGCATGCAGCAGAAGAAAAAGGTGATTTTCTTTTTAACCAGTGCTCCATTTCTTTTTTAACATGTTTAACTACTGGATAGTTTGTGCTGCATGCATGTAACATATCAAATGAAAGGCCACAAAAGTTCATTTCATATTAAGTAAGTTGCAACAGGAGCAGTCATACTATATGTGGTAGAGATGAGAATATATGTTAAAACAAAAAAAAGCTTTTCCAAAATAATCATGTTTGGTCACTGCTATATATTGTAATCATAGATGGCTAAAATAAAAAGAAAAAAAGCACCATTGAACCTCAACATGAAATGAACATGGGCGGGGGGGAGCTGAGCTTCTAAGCTTTCCAAAAATACCGCCCCTTTCAGTCTAGCTGCTACAATGACGAATCAATAGACTCAAAACCTAGGACTATATAAAGAAGGATAGGACAGTCAATCCCGTGATGCAGTTCGGCACTCCATTACAGGCGCCATTTGTGGAGCCCACTCAGTACTGAATACATTGTGGTGATGCTGTGTTGCAGCGCCAGGATATACTGGTATTTTTTTAATAACAATACAAAATATTGTTAATATAAAGTGACTGACTGTTATTTATGCAAAATAATGCTTGATTATGTCATGAAACATTTTGCCAGGGCAAGCGTGAATATGTTAAAAGCATTGCGAGTGCACTGTTAAAGTGCTCTACAGGCTCCAGAAATGGCTCCACTGTTTACTAACTCTGCCCACTTGTGACATCATTTTCCTATCGTTCTTTATATAGTCCTAGCTCAAAATGAAACCTAAGCTGTGAACTCCGTCACATGATGAGATGCTTAACTTCAAGCAGTCGTAGTTCTGGCTAGAAGTACCACATACACACACTGAATACGTCTTTGGAAAGCGGTGCCTGAGTAACATGTGCGTAACCTTCGGTGGGCTGGCGCCCCAAAATCAATGGGGCTGAGTTTTAAGAGTTAAAGCAAAAGTTTACTTATACTGCAGTGTACTGAGTTTCTATAATGCTTAAAGATAGTGGCCGAAAATCACGTACAACAGAATAAACTATCGCGGCACTTAAAATATCCAGCACTACTTTTTGCTACTTATTTATTTTAACCAGAGCTACTCAGAATGCAGCTCATAGTGCTTTCGTCACTGACACCCACTTTCTTATAGATTGTTGTAGTGTTTCAGGCATTCTAAATTTGGTGAAAAATACAGTAGCTTGGTGTCTTAAAATATCTCTGCGGGATTTTCCCTAATGAAAGTTGCAGATATGCTGGAGCAACTTGGAAAATGCGAGATTCCCGCGATCCCACCCTGAAATTCAAGTCATGCACTTTATAGCCTTGCATCACCCTCATATCTACCCCATCCTCATGCCTTTTCAGTTTCTTAAATTTAATTAACCACATTACAATCCAAAAAACTGTTAACTGCATATTTTGTGTAACCTAATTGGTTTTGCAATGGTGTATTAACATGTTTAACTAATTTGCGTAACGGGAAATAAAGAAATTTAACTAATTTCAAAAGTAACACTTTAACGAAAACCCGAAAGCGTGTATATATAGAACATTATACATTTGTACACATAATTGCCAAAAAAAGTTACATAGTACAGTACTAAGTAGAGTTTTGTCATTATAAATTTAGCTACGCTTTAGTAATGATATGCATTACTTAAATTAGATCACTAATTTTACAAAGAATGCATGTCTGTTAGGGTTTTCTTTTAAAATGCTTTAACGCAGAAAGTAAAGTGGATTTATAGTAAGGGACTAACAGGGTTTAACTTGTAACACTTGTTTATAATATAATCTAGTCCAGGGACATTATAGTTTTATTCCCTAATTATTTTATTAATTACAGTAACTGCAACCACGGACTCAATACAAGGCATTTGAATTAAAAGAGCAGATTGTTCACTACTAAAGAGCAAATTGTATATTGCTATATACTGTTGCGTTTCGCAGGCGGCACAAAACAGAGACGCTGGTTGCTTATTCAAATCCTTTGTCTTTATTTATTTCCCTGGACGCTCTCTCAGCACCCAGACCAGAGCCCACAGCGGATTCACATACAGGAACACAGCAACCATGGCAACCAGCACAACAACAACAACCAGAACGGCGCTGCAGCCCTCCTTATAGTCTTAGCCCTTATGCAAAAGGCTACCAGGCTTAGGACACATCCCATTGGCCAACACCAGGGCCAATGGTCACAGACAGACAAACAATATAACATTATAAAGATAACAACCAATGGGAACAGACCACGGCAGACAAACTAACAGCGGGTTACATGGTACGGGAATACAAAACAAAAGGTAAACAAGCAATAGCGAAATACAGCGGGGAGGGAATAACACACACAGCATGCAAACACAAAACAGTACATAAACACAAATGCACAGATCGCTACAATACCTAAAATTCAATATTAAAAGGAGGCTGAACTTTTCCAAACATCTATGTTCTTTCTGATCTGCCTTTATGTAACAGAAAAAAATAATTATATAAAGAAATAACCACACATGATTTAAAAGAAAAAGAAAATGTACCTAAAATAATACTATGAAATAAATGTGCACATTTAATTCCTTTAATATGGTACCGCACCTGCAGCAGCAGCAACACAAAACGACAGTATTTGTCGATTTTTTAAACAGTATACAAAATCAAAACTTTAGCATTAAACTGTATTTTTAATAATTATCAATGAAAACATTTTTTAAACGTTTGATTTTGTCTGTTTTATAGAAAGCATTATCTTCGCTTTTTCGTCCAAACAAAGAAAGAGAGACGGATCGAAAAATGGGAAGGTGCATCAATGAAACGAGGCTGGGAGATGGGATGGGAGAAAGCTCAGATGGTATCAAACGCCACTCAAAGGGGGTTGGTACGCAGTGTGACCGAGGGCAGATGTTGTTACACAACAACCCCACACGCTTGGGGACAGGTCCGGTCGATTATCAAGGGACAATTATTATATAGGGTGAACAATGCCACGGGCACAGGACAGCCTGTAACACAATTGATGGTTCCCCAGTCTTATCAGCCCGAGGTCATGAGGTTGGCGCATGATATCCCTTTTGCGTGACACCTGGGAGCTGATAAAACTACAGAACGCATATTGGCCTGATTTTATTGGGTAGGACTTCATAAGGAAGTGTAGAAATATGTAGCCACATGCCCAGACTGCCGTGAGTAGCGCCGGGTCGAGAGTGCCTCGCCCCTTTGGTTCCACTGCCAATAATTTCCATTCCCTTTGAACGCATTGCAATGGACATAGTAGGCCCTTTGCTACCTTCTGATTCCGGGTATATTCATATATTGGTAGTGGCAGTTCCATTGAGGTCTACTCATGCAGCTGCAATAGCCAAGGAATTAGTGCAGAAAATATATCGAGAGTAGGGATCCCCAAAGAGATATTGACTGATCATGGAACTAACTTCTTGTCTCATATGTTGCAGCAAGTGTATAAAATATAAAAAAATACATCCTTTTATCATCCACAGACGGACGGTTTGGTGGAACATTCTGATGTGCCTGGCAGAACTAACCTTGTTGAGCATACCATTATCACTCCCCCAGGTATCACGGTTCCAGAGAGACTGTACCGGATCCCAGAAAGTCGACGAAGTGGCATTAGTGAAGAGGTGCGGGCAATGCTCGATCTTGGGGTGATTGAGCCTTCCAGGAGTGAGTGGTGCAGTCCAATTGTGATAGTCATCAAAAAGGACGGCACCAATCGCTTCTGCATTGATTTCCGTAAGGTAAACGTTATTGCCAAGTTCGATGCCTACCCCATGCCTCGGGTCAACGAGCTTCTAGATAGACTGGGAACGACGAGGTTAATTTCGACTTTGGACCTGACGAAGGGATACTGGCAGATCCCCTCAACCAGCAGTTCACAGGAGAAAACTACATTTTCTATATTATTATTATTATTATTCTTATTATTATTATTATTATTTATTTCTTAGCAGACGCCATTATCCAGGGCGACTTACATTCGTATACAAAAATACATTTCAAGAATCACAGTACAAGTATTAATACAATTAAGAGCAAGATAAAATACCCCTGATGGTCTGTTTCATTTCATAACCATGCCGTTTGGGCTATATGGTGGCCTGCTGCCAGGTCTTACGCCCGCATTGTGAGTATGCAGCAGCGTATATTGACGATGTGGTTATTTACAGCTCCACCTGGCGAGAACATATGGCTAGGCTCACGGCCGTCCTGCAGTCTCTGAGGGTAGCCTGGCTGAGAGCCAACTTGGGTAAATGTGCATTTGCCAAATTAGAGACTCAATATTTGGGATTTATTATGGGACATGGGCAGGTGAAACCCGTCGCCACCAAAGTCCAGGCTTTGATGAACGCAGCAATCCCGAAAACCAAGTCCCAGGTGAGGTCTCTCTTGGGGCTGGCCGGTTATTACTGAAGATTTATCACCGAATATGCCACAGTGGTCAACCCTTTAGTGAACCTCACTAAAAAGTGTGCACCAAATTCAGTTAAATGGACTGGAGAATGTCAGGGGGCGTTTGATACCATTAAGCAGAGACTCTGCCAAGCCCCTACCCTTATCACACCAGATTTTGATAAGGAATTCATCCTCCACACAGAGCCAAGTATTATTATTTAATGTTGCCAAACAGGCAACCCAGCACAAATAAAGGGCTGTTTTTCACCGTGAACTGTGTTGTGTTTGTTATTACTGAGCACTGCATCACCTCTACACCTGCGCACTGCAAACCACTTTGCCACACTGTCAGAGGAATATGACGTCACCACAAGTGGGAAATTTTGGAGGCATTTTTAACACTGTGATCGGAGAGAGAGAGAGAGATCGCCTTTCTAGAACCTTTCAATTAAAATATAATATGGTATTTTGCTGTACTAATATAACAAACTTTTCTTTCAAATAGCATATACTGTATCTGTAATTGTTTGAGTGATTTATTTTAATTGCTACTATATGGTCATTACATAAGCAAATGAGATGGCCTTTTTTTGGAATACCATGTTCCTTCTCAAACATGTGTTTTAATAACCTTTAATAAAGGAAAACACCTTAAAATAAAATTCTGGGGAGAGTCAAAAATACATTAACTTTGATTCATGTACTAAGGGTTACTCTTAAATGAATTCAAGATCCAGTTCTGGTGTACATTTTTATAGTAAATTGAGCATGACCTAGAAACTGGGCTGTCATCTGCAAGAGCAGAACATCCCAAAAACTGGGTTGAATTTGGAACAGCAGAGTGGCCCAGAATTTGGGACGCAGTTGTAAACAAGCTAAGTGCAACTCATATGGCTTTCCGGAATAAATAATTTTTACATAAAATAAATATATCCTGCCCACTATTAAAGTTTTGTTACAGGATTCATTAGTTTATCTCTAAAGTAAGGCTACTTCAGGCTACGTCCCAAATTCTGGGCTGCTTTGCTTTTCAGATAACGTCCCAAATCCTAGGACGCTTTGATTTTCAGATAACGTCCCAAATTCTGGGCCGCTGTGCTGTTCCAAATTAATTTAAGAGTAACCCTTAGTACATGAATACAAGCTGATGTATTTTTGACTCTCCCCAGAATTTTATTTTAAGAAGAAAGAGAAATCAAATTTAAAAGTAAAAAAAAGCTTATTTTTTATTACAATGAAGAAACAACATTGCACTGAAATAAATACATGAAAATGCAGGTGTTTTCCTTTATTAACACTAGAACCGCAGAGATTTCGGACTACATACAACCACCGCACCCGCAAAATGTGCGGCTCCATTTTAAAAGGGCTTTGTTATGAAAATGATAAACAAACAATCGGATACAACTTAATATTTGTATTTACCATACATCATACATAACATTTTCAGAGCAGAAACACTGTATTTACATAGAAAATTAAACTTTTTTCTTATTTTTTTCAAAAAGAGGACATATACATAAACATGAAAAACTAATAAAATAAACTTTACGCAATAAACCTCTGTGTAAACAGGTGTAGAAAGCTGTGTGCACATATACAATTATAAAACATAAATAACTAGTTATAAAAATAGCATAAAACAAAAATATAACATAACATGCAACGTGAAAGCAATTTGAGTGAAACAGAGTTCAAAGGCTGTCTGTCTGTTCAGTGTTCTAATACAGCTTTCTAAGTACAATCTACGCAGAAAACACGCTTTTCAACTGTACCAGTGCATTTGCCACAGACTTGCCTTTTCACAACTGGAGCAAACATCAAAAGTTCTGTTTTTATTGCATTTAGCAACCTGGCATTGTCTTTTATTCCGTGTGCCAGTGGGCGCAGCACTGGCTGAAGGTTGAGGGGCATTTGCCAGCCGGCTTTCGTGTCTCTTATCAAAATGTTTCTGCCGTAGCTCCAGGGCTAGCTGCAAAATGATGTCCCTCTGAGTGATTGTGTTGCCGGTGCACTCCTTGTACAAAAACAAAGCGTTGATGGCTGCCAGGTCCAAAACATTATAAAAAAGACACAGACCACCTGCGAGTACCACCTTTGACAGAATACAGCCGTGCCATTTGATCCAGTACATCCACATCGTACTTCGTTGCATTGTAAAATGCATCAGTCCTGATGGTCACTGATCTGTGCAGAGCTTAGAATACGCACATTTAAAAAAAAAATTTTTGCACCGTCACACTCAGGGTGGCATAGTCATTCTGCCTGAGAAATGTAGCATAAATAATAATAATAATAATATATGTATGATGTGTAGAATGACTTTCATCAGCACTCAACAGGATTATAATACGTTATTTCACAATGATGTTGATTTTATTACAAAGCCCAGACTAAATTGTCGGCTATAATGTATTGATTTCAATATGCCGCATAAACTGAGGGTCTGGCAGTTGAAGAAGCAAGTGCTTATAACGTATTCATTTATAACGTATTCACACGATTCTGCAGCATGGGTATTTAATTCATATATTTAGTAACACTTAAGAACAGACATGCACGAGATATTCACATACGCAGAGATATTTAAATTTGAATTGAAAAAGCCGTTCAAAAAGCAGCTATGGCGGTGCTAGTGTTACAGGTTAATATTAAAACACATGTTTGAGAAGGAACATGGTATTCCAAAAAAAGGACATCTCATTTACTTATGTAATGCCCATCAATATATAGTCATGCATAGGGGTTTATTATTAGACCTATCACTCACAAAATATGGGCAGCAGTGTGGAGTAGTGGTTAGGGCTCTGGACTCTTGACCGGAGGGTTGTGGGTTCAATCCCAGGTGGGGGACACTGCTGCTGTACCCTTTAGCAAGGTACTTTACCTAAATTGCTCCAGTAAAAACCCAACTGCATAAATGGGTAATTGTATTTAAAAAAATTATGTGATATCTGTATAATGTGAAACAATGCATAATGTGATATCTTGTAACAATTGTAAATCTGCTAAGAAATTAATAATAATAAATAAATAAATAAATGAAAAAATACAATAAAGGCCTATATCAGCTCTTTCACTTATGGGTTTTAGAGACCAGTGCCCTTCAACAACTTGACATGAATATGATTGTATTAGTCAAATAGTCCTTATCTATTCATAGTTTCAACTTTAGGCTATACATAATGTTTAAACAGTTGGACTACGTAAATACAATGGAAAAAATAAACACATTGTAAAATAATAATCAGATTTTGTGAGAGATTACAGACATTCTTGTGCAAAGTACAAATAATATGTAAAAATATGCCCCTTAACCATTAACTGTATAGTCTTTCCCACTTGGAAACATTTATACTGGCCATAAAAGGTTAACTGCAAGAGTGATACAATAGTTCATTGTATCAACCTGCATGACCTACGTAATGCCTAAATCAGTGGTGCACAACTCAGGTCATTAGGGCTGGTGTCCCTCCTGGTTTTTGTTCTAACCATACCCTAAATTAGTTAATTGGACCAATTAACCTTCTAATAAGGTCCAATAAAGTACTTTAGGGTGCAGTTGGAATAAAAACCTGCAGGGACACCGGCCCTCCAGGACCGAGGTGCACCACTGGCCTAGATTGATGTTTTGTTGTAGTTGATACTCCTAGCAACCCACAGGGAGTCCTGATAGTGATAGAATGCCACAGTTTAAATGAATCAACCTGTGCCGCTTAATAATTGCCTTGATTGATACTGTGTTGCAGTACATACTTGTAATAGTCCACAGATTGAAATGCCTGACATTCTAAACAGCTTGACATTGTAAATAGTCTTGGTAGTTTTTGACGTATATTCCTAAAACAAAACTACTTGCCTTCAAATGTCATTTTTAAAAAATCATATTGATTAATAGCATGATTGATTTAAATTAATGAGCCTTTCTTTTCTCTCCAGCAAATGATGCACAGTACAAAAAGGCGGTGCGCTAATTGACTAGTTCGGCGCTCTAACGTGTAGCACTGACAGTATAACACAACACGCTTGCAAGCTGAAGGTTATAGTTTCAAATCCCACGCGTGCCAGACCTTTTTTTTATATTTATATAAAAAACGATATTTTTTGCAGGCAAAAGTTCAATTTTAAAACAGAAATAAATCATTTAATATAAAAGACACCAAAATAAGTGCGTTCCCTAGTATATTTCCATGTTGACAAAACAAGTCATTAAAACTCGGATGTCCTGTAATATACATATGCGTGGATAAAACTCCCTGGGGTGTTCAAAAAAGTTTTTTTTGTTGTTTTTTGCATGCGACATTCATAGTCGATTTTACAACGTACCATTTCTTCAGAAGCTCCATAAAAAGTGAGTGTATCCAACATCGAAAAAACATTAAAAAACATCTCTATTTAAATTAAACTTAAAACACAGTGACAAGATTACATTTTTAGTTTCATTCACTTGTATATTGTTGGCAGGAAACAAAACATGTCCAGAACTAAAAACCTTTATTTATTTTTTTTCATTAAAAATCAAAGCCGTTGTCTAATACAATACTAGTTCCCAGCGTCCCTCCCCTTCACAGATGTCCTGTTGAATACACACAATAAAATATGGACCAATAAAAAGGTGTAAGCACTTTGTAACAGACATCTTATTATAAATAAATAAATAGTAGCTAGTAGTTTTTCTTTTCCAATGTGTTACAGTGTTTTACTGTGGTGTGAATAGAGCCGTGAGGTGCCTTAATCACACAGGCTATTCACTTTACTGAAATAATGTACAGTACTAAGACTAGGGCCCTATGGAATTTGTGTTATTTTGTTCTGATTCCCATTTTATTTTATTTTTTTCTGATTTCTGTTTTTACTGTATAAAAAAAAAATGTAATAAGGTTCATTTAAATTAACTTATGCACACCACAGGCAAGGTGAACAACACAAAACCATAAACCTACAGGCTTCTACTTTTTCCATTTGGCTTGCGTTTGTCTTCATTGGATTAAGTATTGTTTTATCTAATTGTATTGAAAAATAGTATTATTAAAACGGGTTGTATTTATTTATTTGTTTTAGTGCAGTGTGGGGCGCTCTAATGCAAACAGATAGGCATGCTTCATAACTTTTAGTTTTGAACTTGATCAATTCTATATTACTGCTATGCCCATGGTTTCACTACCATAAATCTTCTCTGTTGTGAACATTGGGATTGTATTGTTCAAACTAACTGCTGTAATAGCAGTCTGTGTGAAGAGTACTTTTTGTGTTGTAATAAAGACGTTAAAAATAATCTGCAACGTTGTCTAATTCTTTAAGTCCTTAAAAAGGTTTCTTATTTATTTTCCATTATTGCATTTATTTAACGCACTTGAACGGTGAATTATTTTCACCGATTCAGCCCTTCTCGTTGTTTATCCTTACAGAATACCCCGCCTCATTTATAACCCAGCTACAGAAACCATCCCCCCGCCACCCATTCACCCACTTTTGAAACCAAAGTTACTCCACTGCCTGTACTGACCATTAGTTTCACATTTTCCCTTCAAATATGTAAATCTCAAGCTTAATGCTCTATTGCCAAATGCATTCTGTCCTTAATTTATTCAAGACGTATTTAGAGTGATCACGTGGAAGAACAGGTCAGATTTCCTTAAAGGGGAAAACCACAGTAAGGGAAACATATCTTTGCAGAAAATATGCAAAAATAATTTGATAATATATTTTACTGTTAAATTGCATTTAAATGTATAATACAAATATTTTTAATCCACGTTTACCGTTTAAATGTTTAATCCCTTAGAGCCCTATCCTGTAATATACATATCCGTAGATAAAAGTGCCTGGGGTCTGCAAAAATCTGCACAAAAAAGGGAGAAAAAGAAGGAGACCTAATTGGCAACTTATTTCTCTTACTGTATGACAGGTTGTGACAGAAATACAATGATTCTTGGTTGTAAATCTCCCTCCCGACCTGTGAGGGCGCTAAGCAGCGAGAACAGAGTTCTTTGGACGGGCTCGTCTGACAGTTCTTTCCCAGGGTCGGGAAGTCGGCCAGTCTTGATGAAGGCGAGACTCCGTTGCTAGAACGCATTGACCCGGAAGGTAAACGATGTGGCAGTCGCAGATTGGCGAGGCGGCTGCACTCATTTACCAAGGGGTCATGTGTGAAAGCATAAAAGGGGATGGAGAATCGCAATCTGGTCCCTCGTTTGGTTTGAATCTTTAAAGTGTGCGAGCTGTGAGAGACCCAGTGATAAAAGTACCGTGAGTTAAAACCTGTTGATACTTCTGTCGGGGTGTTATTTGCTGCTTGTCTTGCTGACATCAAGTGCTGGATGTCTCAAAACTTCCTAATGTTGAATTCAGATAAAACAGAGGTTGTGTTTGTAGGCTCCCATAACCAACTAAAAAATGTAAGATTGCATGAGTTTGACCCTAGCAGTCTTTTATCAAATCCTAAAACTGAAATAAAAAATGTGGGGGTTCTCTCTGATCCTGATTTATCATAGTTTCTAAAGTATCCTTCTATCACTTGAGAATTGATTACTGTAATGCACCCCTCTCTGGCATCCCAAATCGTGTGGTGTCCCACCTACAGCTTGTTCAGAATACCGTTGCTAGAATTTTGACTAAAACCAAAAAAAAATTAGCATATCACCCGTTTTAGCCTCCTTGCACTGGCTCCCTATAGAACTGATCTTATTATTGACCTATAAAGCCTTGAATAGAGCAGCATCTAGCTATCTGCAGGAGGCTACTGACCGCATATCTCCCAAATCGCACTCTTAGATCACAGGAAGCGGGACTGCTCGTTGTTCTCAGGGTCAATAAAATCAATACGGGAGGTAGGGCTTTTTCTTTTGGAGCCCCTAAACTATGGAATGCACTACCTCCATGTATTAGGGAAGCTGGGTCTGTGGGTATTTTTAAGTTTAGACTTAACACATTTTTATAAAATGGCATTCTTAGTGGTTTTAATGCAACATAATTGCTAGCTTTTAATGATTATTTTTGTATTATTATTATTTGTCTATTTTGTATTTTATTGTATTTTCATGTATTTGTGTACAGTGCCTTGTGATACTTTGGTATGAAAGGCGCTATATAAATGAAATAAATAAATAAATAAATAAATAAATAAATATAATTGTTTGTTTCTAATTATTAGATGGCTATCACGTTCCGGAGCTGTCGCCAAGGGCCAGCACAAAACCCAGAACAGCACTTCACTTTTGTCACAAATAAACTTGTATCACCCACCACGAGCACTACAGCACCCAGGACTGGTGAACATGTTTAGTACATTGTGGGAAAGATACGTGTATTTATTACTTGGGACTGTAACCCGTTTATTTACATCCGGTACATTATACATTGTTGTGTATTTCCTGGAGTTATTGTTTGGTCACCAGACCAGGATTATAATCAATAAAACCTGTTTCCAACTGGATTACAATTCTCTGTTTGTTCATTGCGCACTGCTTCACTCCTGCACCTGTACACAATCAGCCACTTTGCCACACGTGGTGTCAGATACGGGACATGGATCGCAACACACTGGCGGAGCTGCTGGAGGAGCTGGACAGCAGACGGGACACAGAGGAGAGAAGGAGGGAGGAGCATGAGCAACCTCAGCGCCGCCAAATACGACCTGGTCAACCTGACCATTCTCCGCCGCCTCAACATTACGGCAGAGACCCACTGGGTACGGTTGGCCGATACCCAAGCATGGATATGGCGCCACAACCCTGACACCAGGAAAGATGCTGTGAAACTGGCCGAGGATTTTGAGGACTCCCTAGTCTCCGCCTGGACCGGGATACTGTCGGTTCCCGCCCTTCGGAGCAGCCAAGCCCCTCCTCTCTCCTCCGCCATCAGCCCCGGGACCCAGACCTCCGAGATCGTCGACCCCAATGGGCCCCCTTGCCTCCTCTTCATGGAGACCAAGGTTGACCCCCAGCTGGGGTAGAGGTGCTGTACCTGCCCTGTTGCCATACCAGCAATAGGACAGATATTTAACCATTTCTCCCTCTGTTCCCCCAACTTGTTTTAGGTTCAACCAACCAGGACATCTGGCCAGGTCATGCCCTGCTGCCATGGAGTGTGACATGGCCGCGTGTAACTGGGCACCTGAGATAGGTAAGCGCAGGGAAAATGGTCGGGAGGGGCCTTGATTGATGTGGTTTTAGGAAATATGAAAACCCACGCATTAGTGGACACAGGGTGTGAGCAAACCTTGATTAGAACAGCTCTCTTGGGCGGTGTGTCATGGCGGCCACAAGGTCAGGTGGCCATCTCCTGTATCCATGGAGACACGGCGGCATACCCCACACTAAAAGTATATTTATCGGTAGGACCGATAAAACATCACCTGGTAGTAGGGGTGGCAGAAAGGTTGCCACACTCAGTTATTCTGGGCCGAGACTGGCCAAAATTCAAATAATGGCAGTCTCAGCTGCACACGTAAACGTGGCAGAAAAAAAGAAAAGGGAACGAATTGGTGATGTGTTTCCTTTCCAAGCTGAAATGTTTTCTCCTATTTTCTGTCCTAGAAAAACAAATAAAGAGAGAAGGACCGCAAAATGGGAGGGAGCATCATTGAGACAAGGCTGGGGTCTGGTTTGAGAGTGCTCGAATGGTAACAAATGCCAGTCAAAGGGAGTCTGACAGGGCGAGGTTAGGGTATAGGGTAAATCTAGCCACGGGCACAGGACATCCTGTAACACAATTATTGGTTCCCCTTCCCCCGTCTTGTCAGACAGAGGTCATGAGGCTGGCGCCTCATGATATCCCTTTTGCGGGGCACCTTGGAGCTGACAAGACAAGGGAGCGGATATTGGCTCAATTCTATTGGGTAGGTCTTCATACTGATGTGTCAAAATATGTAGCCACATGCCCAGACTGCCAGTGAGTAGCGCTGGGTCGAGTGCGCCCTGCCCCTTTGGTTCCAATGCCGATTACTTCCACTCCTTTAAAACGCACTCCAATGGACAAAGTGAGCCCTTTGCTACCTTCTGACTCCGGGTATACGCATATATTAGTAGTGGTGGATTATGCAACACGATACCCGGAGGCAGTTCTATTGAGGTCCACTAGTGCCGCTGCAATAGCCACAGAGTTAGCACAGATTATGGCTAAAGCAGGGATCCCACATAAACTATCCTTGCTGAATAGTCTGGCAATTCTCGCGCTTCGCTGATAACTTGCCGCAAGGAACTACTGTTCCTATCAATAATAATGACAATGATAATAATAATAATGAGTAAACAATAGCATAGTTTAACGATTGTGTTTTTAAACAAAGACAGTATTCATGCAGGTTAAACAAATATGTATAACTCAGAAGAAACATGTAACTGGTCATTGAATAATTAATTATTATTTAATACTGTGTCTTTCCTTAGGAGGGATTAGTAGTATTAGATGGGCATGGCTTGTGAATGTCAGTCCTTGTATATACAATCTGTTAGTCATTTGCAATCTGAGTGAAGTATCCATTACAAAAGGAAATATTATAAGTGAACACTTGCAAGTTGCTGTTTTCTGCGTTCTAAATACCTCCGTGTTCTTGAGAGAATAATGTGTTTGTGGGTGGGGGGTAAGCTCGGACCGTCACCCCGTGGCACACCATAACATTAAGTCAAAATAGTCAATAATATATATATATATATATATATATATATATATATATATATATATATATATATATATATATATATATACCATAAAATTGCTACTGTGCTACATTGAAAAAATATATATAAATGAGAAACATCTGCTACAAATCAAGGATTACTGTATATCCCGGTAGCTCTCCCATTCTGAGTATAGGCTCCATTAAAAAATAAATAAATAAATAAATAAATAAATAAATAAACAATTGGCCACATTTTAGGCCTACTTTCCAGTCATGTGCAAAGGCGGCCCTGGCCCAGCACAGTAGTGTGAACGGGGTCTAAGTCCACAGCCTGATCGATAATGAAGCCAAGTGAAGGTACAGTAGGGAAGGTCAGAAACACTAAAGACCAGCTATAAAACTTGGCTATGCCCCTTGTCTATAAATCTCCATTAGTATTCACAAACAACAAAGTGGTAACAACATTACAGTAAATACAACTAGACTGCAATGACAAATGCCATAAGGTCTAAAATAGGCTGCAGATCAGACCTACAAGTGTTTATTGCCCAACTGTACTGTCAAATGGCAATTCTATATTCCTACATTCCAAGGTAATATATATAATTTTGGGAAACATCTGCACTTGTGAGACAACTTTCTCATTAAAGTTTTTTTTTTGCCCTTGTGTGTATTTTGTGTTTTATATTGTATGTGGGGATGTTTATATGTATGTAGTCTTGGCACAGCTGCATAAAAGAGTGAGTGTATTCAGTGTGGAGAGAACAGGAGAGAGACTCAGTAGAAACAAAAATACAAGTAACAGCAATTGCTATTCGTGCTGGAAGCACCAGCACAATACTTGTTTTGGGGTTTGTGTTCACTGTTTTGTTTTGTTTGTTTGTTTTGGCCAACGTGCTGTTTTGTTTTGAGTTCAATGTTTGTTTCTGTTTTGTTCAAACCTTTTATTTATTTTACAATCACCATGCTGTGTCCATATCCGTCCTGGTCTGACGTCACCACCAGCCAGCCTGTTCACATATCTATTCAGGGATACCAAGATATTAGGGACCTGTGAGGTCTGAGTTGGGTAAAACTGGCAACAAAGGCTCTATACTACTTCCAAACGTTCTGCAGTCTATGAAGCTAGCAAGAAGCATATTACAGTCTTTAAGACTAGTTTATTTATTTATTTATTTATTTTTGGTTACCAGCCTTCCAGGACATCTCTATGAGAAACTGTTCTTTAAAAAAAAAAAAAAAAAAAAAGCTTTATATTACAGCTGGACCTCTTACTGTATTAGCAACCCAACTTCAGTTAAAACCATTCAACATTTCAAGTTCTCTGACTGGATAAGAAAAACACACACTCATTGCAACATGACTTCTAAATGGAATATCCGTAATGCTACACCCACAGCACTCCTACAGTGCCTTGCTAGAGTTCAGTACTGTAGATTCAGCACAATGCAAATATCTATAATGTAATGCTATAATAAAGGAAAGAAAGAAATATGGTTAATCAAACTTCAACAGAAACTATAAACACAAAATTTCATAAATGTTATTTATTGGGGCTGTAGAAATAAATGGTTGAATGGGCCTTGGGTTACTAGATCACATCTTAGGCTAGTGCTTGTTTCACCCATCAAATTTAATTTTATTTATTTATATTCATATGATACCACCATCATCTACTCTGTTTACAGAAACAATATGTTGCATCTCAGTGAGTCTTTGATGGCCATTTCAAAAACTGTAAATAAATGAAGTTAACAAGGAGTCTTTCAGGTCTCTCTGTACAGCATTTTAAAATGCAGTATGTGATTTCAGCATGCCACTGAAGACATGCTGTTCCATTAACCTGACTGTTCTCCATCACACATATTTACTGAGCTGTACCCTGCTTTAATTAACTGAACCAATGTACTGTGGATTATAATGAGTCTGTGCTCATCCTGCATTCTGTTAAGTAATGGTTTTGGTGAGGCAGCTTCAGCACTTGATAGCAAAGTGGGCAAGCCAGACTCAAACTAACTCACATTTCAGATCCTAAAACCACAGAAATGAGAATGTACCATAACCACAGGGCTCAGTGTCTTGTACTCCCTTCATACCACTAAAGAATCATATTGAGGATCCTCCCACATTCTTTGTTTAGATAAGCGCATTAAGAAAAACTATTTGAAATAATTAATTAGTTATGACACTGAAAAGATTTAAAAATGAAAGAATTGGTAGCTAATCACGTTTAAGAATTCCTTTGGTACAGTAGTGAAGAGGTGGTAAGTGGTTAGAATTTTGCAATGCTGGCACTTTGTGAGCTAGACGACATTCTCCACAGAATTAGAAGTAGTACTGCTACATGTTCTAATTGGGTAAAGTGCATTTAATTAAGCCCTGAGGAAAAACAGCACTAGACGATACCCTCTGTTTGTGTTCAGGGGAAACTGGATACGACAGTAGCTGAAAATGTTTTCTTTCTTTTGATGTTGGTAGAGCAGTGGTTCCCAACCATTTTCAATATAGGGACCACCTTGGTGTTTTGAATTTTTCAGACCACCTGCTATGTGTTTTTTCACAACAGCATTTTGAAAAGCATTTTTTATGTGTATATGTACAAGTACACATAGAAAGTAAAGTATTTCTATAACCTACCTAACTTAATGAGATCTCTGTGATTGAATCTTCACTACCAGTTCATCAAGCAATGGTGTCATTTTGCATAGTGAAAGTTTCTGATAGCAAAAGTTTCTTTTGTTTAAAAAAGTACATTTTTTCACATTCTGAATGCTTTGTTGATAAATGGCATCTCAATTTTGCAGAATTATTTGACAAACCCTCCTGACAAATAAAGTACTGGGTCTTTGGATCGTCCTCGGATTCAGTAAATACCAGTGCTGGTCTCCACAACCAACAACCAGTGTAGCAAATCTATCCATTTCTAATGCAACTTATTGAACTCACTGAGTCGCAAACTTCGCTCATATAAAAAACACCGGAATGCGAAGACGAGGTGGGTGAAAAGCAATTTGAAAAAATTTAAAATGATTGGCTTGTATTTATTTACACGTATGTGTTATTTGAATTAAAATCGTGTTATACATATTCACAGGGATGTAAGAGCTAAATCAATGTCAGCCGAAGTTTTCTGTTTATTATTGATGTTTTTTTTAACTCCATCCACAGTAATTTCTGAATGTTTTCATTTCAAATGGTGAAGCATTGAACGTGTTTTTGTGACACAACAATTTTGTTTGGCAAAATTATTTACATACCATGGTTTTCTCATCCAGTTAATCAAAATACTTCCAAACGTGGCTTCGCTTCGTTCCTTTGCTTATAGATGCCATTTTATTAAATGCCATTTTACTGACAAAAATATATAAGAAAAAACGCTTGTCATTAACTTTATTACACCGTGGAGTTGATACCACACCACGCCTACAGTATGAAAAACTGTGCACCTATGAAGCGCCAGATCAACGAGAATAAACCCCCCACCCCCCCAGTGTCAATCTTTCTGTTGCACCAATTAGAAAAGCTACTTGGAGGCAATTGTCAAACCCCTTTCTTTTTATACTATCTGCCCTTACTGTGGCACCACAGCAGTCGGATACGCGATGGACTGCTGTATGATAAATTACTAAAATGAACACATTAAAAAATATGTGTTTGGTGAAATTTGTCAAATGACCGGTTATACGTCTAGCATATTATTCAACGTTTAACCACTTTTTTTGGAGTTTATACGATTAACCCTTTGCAGTCCATTTTTCAGTGCTTGTCAGGCATGTAGGTCCAATTTATTTTCACACAAGCTGTTTATTTTACAGACGCTGTTTAAAAGTAATTTTATTCACAGTAAAACAGGTTTAAAAGGCCTCCCTTGCCCCGCTCCTTGTCTGCTGTATTTATCACATATGTCTTCATAATAGTAATTGTAATGTCGGACCTGGTCTAAAATTCCCATCCCTAAACAGGGGTATTGAATTACATTCACTGGAGGGCCAGATAAGGCAATGTCCAAATCTTAGGGGGGCACAGGGTGCTCATGATGTGCATATTGGGGGGGGATTTGTGATTGCCATTTAATAATACAAATACAAAGCAAATATATTTATAGAGGAGTAATTATTTGAAGAAGTTAAATAATTATAGTCAACTGTAAAAAAAATAAAATGACTGTTAGGTTATGGAGTGTACGGAAGCGAATGAGAATGAATGTGCATACAGAGTGTGTGACTAAACTAAAGTTTATTGATCGAAGGTAGCTTACACACAGAGTATTGTAAACAAGGAAGGAGAAGGGTTATTACCAGATGAAGTGCAGTGAACATTTGTTCCTGTATTATGGTGTGTTGTCAATAAATATCACTTGTTAGGGGACACAAATACCCTGTAGATAGCAGTGGCCTTTCAAACATGTGTATCTGTAACTAGCATTTGTAATGAAGGACAGCTGACCAGGGCTGCCAACTACTTTTACAAAAACCCACCTACTTCTTCCTGAAAAAACCTTAAAAAAATTAAATGAAAAAAACCATGGCCCCAGGACTGAATTTATCACTGCTGTGCACTAAGTTCTGTGCAGCTGGATGTCTTAGAGATCGGTGTAGTTTGTGTCATTTACAATGTCTTTGACGATGTCAGACAAGCAATCCACAGTGGAAATGGCAGTGTGATTTTCCTCTAGAAACGCTCATTTCAATTCTGCGCTTCTCTTTTTGTCATTGACCTCCAACACAGGTGCTACTTGGAAGCAGTTCATTTTATTCAAGGCAGAATGTGGAGTAGCATTGTTAATACGTTTAGTTGTTTTTGCATGTTATTGAGCCTCTGCAGTTGCAGAAGCCTTTGGCTGTTTCTTCTGGATCAGCAAGCCACCCTGAAAAAAGAAGACTTTACTTAGCTATTTACTTTCATTGTTTAAAGATGCACTCTACAAAATGACTTATTTTCAAATACAATGGAAAAATATCAGCATGAATAAAATGCTTTGTATTTATTTGAAAATATGGCATTTATAAGGGAGTTAATCTTAATCATGCTACATTAATGGGTATTTTTTATTGACTGTTAACATGTAGCTTTCTAATATATTAAATATTTCCTTTTTAAGGGTTAGTTAATATAACTTGAAAATTATTATTATATTTAGGGTTGCTGTTTTTTTGTGTTTTTCCCCTGATCCCTGCAAGCCATTTAGTACTAGTAGTAAAATGGGTTTAATTTAAGTGTTTTGGTGCGTGCATAACGAAGAAACTGCATGCAAACGAGGGTGCACATTTTAATAAGCGATTTAATCTATAATTTAAAAAAGAATAAATGCAGGACACACTTTATTACAATCACTAGACTAGACACTTATTAAAATGTTGCGCTCTCTTAGCTTTCTTCATTCTGCATTTAATGAGAAAGTAAAGACGATTTAAAAGCACATTTGGCTGTTTCACATTAAAGCACCGTTAAAGTGTGTGTGTTACTCCGATTCTGATTGGATGTGTCATTAATCATGTTGTGTCAATCATGGCAGAGATTTCATGTTTAAAAAATAAAATAAAATAAAACCCACAGCGTTGGCCTTACTTTACCCCAGTGAATTAACTACAAAACAAAGGATGCCAAATAGCAATTGAAGTTAAACGTTGTTTATTCCTGAAATAAATAGTACATAAAGTTGACACTGCATGCTATTTATTTTTTTTTACTTTTTTTAAATTCCAAACGTGGAAATGTTTCTGTAAAATGAAGGGAAAAAACTCACCATTGTGGTTCTCATTTATTACATTCCACATAACAGAAAGTTGCAAGAAAAAATATATAATATATACAATCTATATAAAAATCACTACACAACATTTCCAGCAAGTTGGGCACTGTTTAAGCGAGGCATTTCAGAATGACGTACTTGTCTTTTTTCTGTCCCATGAGATTCTGACTTGCTCTAAAGCAGCACAGTGCTTTTTTTTTTTACCCTTTTTTGTTTACTTTTTGCTGTCTTAAACTTTTAAAATAGAGACTCGAGCTGCTGTGTTGATCAGGTGTTTTTTTATATACTGTATATATCTCACATATCACAGAGCTGTTTCACATTTGCCATTTGTTTAAACTGTCGCATAACTTCTGGTGAGGCGGTAAACAAGTGCAAGGTATTTTTTGTCATTTCTAGAGAATATGAACATCTGATTTTTGTATCCAAAAACATGCAAAAAAACATGTGTATGACAGTGTGACAGGCTGGGTTTAGTGATGACGTCAGACCAGAAAGGAGCACACAGACAGACAGTAGTGGTGAGTGAATCTGAGACGCTGTTGCACTCAGTGTTTTAATAACACACACAAAATAAAAAGGTTGAACAAAACAGAAAACAGGACACGGCACTTGCGGGCAAAATAAATCGATAAACAAAACGGATTAACACTAAACAAACAGTGGACGAACAGACAAACAAACACGGTGAGTAAAAATAAACGCACAAGTATCGTGCAATGGTATACTTTGCTTTAATTTACTTTAATTCTTACTTTCTCCTTCTCCACACCCGTTCTCCACTAACCGGAGTGAGTAAAATGTGCATCTATATATATACTGTTGTGCCAGGATTCAATTACTAATTAATTATTCACTTGAATCCCAGCACATGAACTAATTCTGTGCAACCCTGTGCTCACATATTAAATACTTTAAATGTACGTGAAGTGAAGTGCAATCCCCGTGCCTAAATACAATTATACATTTTAAACACTCGTGCTCATTACCCACATTATATCCCGTGTACCAACTACAATACACCAACATTAACACACGCAACATACAACATAAAAATACACACAGGGGCGCGGCACATTGCCACAGACAGTCTATGAGTATCTTTGGCGGCTTAGTAACAAAAGAGACTTTATTTCTGCATGACCTTGAAAAGCTCTCTCTATAAAAGAATGCTGATGCAATTCCAGCCCAGCTGCACTACATAATGCTGAAAACAACACATGACAACAATACTGTGAAGGGTAAGCAAGCTATCCTGGCAGGATCACCCCAAATCCAATTAAGTGTTGGTAATTACCAACCAATATCTGCCGAGCAAGACCTAGTACACAAGACCTTTAAAGGCATTGAAACTTCCTGAAACGTCTTTGCTGAACAACAACTACTTCATCAGAACCAAAATCAGAAATCACATCAGAAATCAACCATTCACAGTGATGTAGTGTATTTGCCAAAATGTCAGTATATCTCATCCTGTATAGCTTGCATACCTTGCAAATAACACCACACCTAATTCCAATACGCAAAAATAAAAACAAAATAAAATATTACCAAAATTCAGAAATAAAAAAGCAAGAAATGAAATTGCTACAATCTGAACAAGGTAAAAAAAAAGTTTAAATCCTTAATGCTACTGGTGCAAGTTTCTCTGGCTGAACTTTTGTTACTAATAGTCTCACGACAACACGTCATCAATAGATCTACACGCATTCAAGGACTGTGGCAGTTGATTCTGGACTGAACCATTTCAACCAAATATGTATATTTCTCCTTTTAAACTATTTCTTCATTAGTGTGATTTATAAGAAGTTAATACATCATACATGTAGGGTGTCTCTTACTGTATGAGGGACGTCATTTCACACAGTTTGAACAGTTAGAACCGCCCAGCTTCACTTTATGGTCCTCTCGCTCAAACTGCACAAGATGACATCTCTTATACAATTAGAGACGCCCTACACACAATGTATAAGTTATAGTATTGCCTAACAGTTTTCTACAATGTGTAGCGTACAGTATGAATCTCTTTAGGGGTAGTACAGCATTTGTGATATCTGGCATTTGGCTCACTTCCCTGAAGAAAAGGTGAAAATTATTAGCGGAACACTCACGTTTGTCTCAGCTAGATTCTCAGAAGATAAAAAGGTCTACTTAGCAATTCCAGACCTTCAGTGCAGTACATCAGAATTCTAACTTGGCAGCAGAACTGCTGGGCCGAGGGGAAATAAAAAAAGAACAATGGGAATGAATTAATGAGAGGAATACAAAGAGGGAGAGCCAGACACTGCCCGGCCTTGTTGCAGATTATTAACACAGCAGAATGTATCTCAAATCTCAGAGACTGCTTTGGGAAATCCATGTTTCTGGAGTCATGATCACAGATAGAACATTCAGATGGACGACCATTGTAATAAAACAGAAGATTAGTTTGGATTGCTGTAAACCACCTTACTCATTTTTATCCAAATAAGTGTATGCGTTCTCATATTATTATTATATCTAGGATTTTCGGTTTTAACCGATAAAAAATAATAAAACACCCCAGATACTAAAAAAATGTAATCTGTGTATATCCAATAAACACGGAAAAAGCAATGGAAATGGTTACTCAATTCACGTTGATTTGACAAAAAAATTGAGCAACTGAGGCATAACAGCTCATGCAGAGCTTTAAAAAGTGTTGCTCATTTGTGCAAACTGCACTAGCAAAGGGCTTTAGCCAATTTGTCAGAGGTCGTATGGCAAGGGGAAATAAAGGTATTTCCCCTTATTTTCTCAATGGAAAAAATTAAATAAAAAATAAAAGTAAAAAAAAAAATCCTACCTACCGACTCAAGTGAATTTTGTTACGAAACAGGATCCTAAGATAATTTTATTTTAGGCCTAATGAGACTTGATACATTGCAGATTTATTGCAGATGATGTAACTACCCATGCGGCTTGATAGTAAAAGTACAGGGCAGGGTACCTAAAGACATGCAGCTAAGAGATTAGTATTTTAATTTACCTGTCAAAAAACAATATCAAGCACTGCCTTATATTTTAAAGTGTCTGTTACAGTTTTTGACTTTTTAAGTTGGTGTTTCTGAAATTCCACAGCTTTTAATTGAGCTATTGAACAAATTGCTTGTAAATGTATCAGTTCACAAGACAAAGCCTTCTTCGGGTGGGTAATTTGCCGTCAGCCCCCAAGTTCAAGGGGTCACATATTCCTACAGTATCTTGAAAAGTAGGGGGCCGACAGTTTGAATATAGGGTTTTCTCAAGCAATGAATTCACTGTGGATTTGGAGTTGTCGAGCTTATTCCACCTTAAAAATTTGCTACACAAGTAAAAACTAATTTTGAAATGTATGCTTTCTTTCATAGTATAAGTGAAAAGGTAAACTACTACAGCTGTGCAGCAACATTTACTACTGTCCCAAATCATCCAAACATTAGCTGCTAAATAGTACATTCTGTATGAATGCCTTTAAGACAAGCTGTCTCAGCACATTCAGCGTGTGTGTGAAAGAGAGGGAGAGACACTCTGCCTGAAAGAAAATTCAACTTTGTGCTTAAAAATAATTTGACCCTGGTCAGGGGTGGTATGTAAGATCCATTCATAGTACTGTATGTGTCAGAGCTGTCTATTCCTGGGTTGTCATCACCCTATACCCTACAACTCTGTCTACCAATCTAGAATAGCACTTCATAGTTTTAAGAACCACTAAAATATCAAAATGTGCTTCTCCAACCAAACTAAAACATATATTCATCAGATGTGTTCTTGTCACACAAAACCCCCACATTTAGTGACCTAAAGTAATTTAGGGGTGTTTTTTTTAAGTAATAAACAATATTACTGTCACTGCCACATCCCCATTTTTGGTCAACATTTAAGATTGTTATATCACTGGGTTGGTTTTATAAGGCCTCAATAAAAACTCACATTTGAACTGAAGCAGGACATGATTACAGCAATATGTTACAAGCAGATAGTACCTTTCTTGTAAAAGTGTTCAATTCCTTTAGAAAACCAAACATATATACTCACCAGCAGTGATGTAGCCAGTCTGACAGCCTACCAAACAGAAGGTACTGACCAGAAACACCTACTGTAACGTATAGCGATTTTAAAATATCTCCCAACACCAAGAATCTATTCAAGGTCTCACAGACTACACCAGTTTGTGTAGACCAGATTTCCTCTGCACCGCTGCAACTGTACTGCAGGTCCTCTGTGGGCATGGCACTGTAGCGCTCCAGACCTCTAGTGCAGCACTCGCTGGATCTTCTGGCCCTGAACTCTCTTTGCAATTTGAAGTCGCCCCTCTGTGACTCGTGCCTGCCAGCTATAATCACTCAATCTCCAGCTGCCCCGCCCACCAACTGCACGACACAGAATACGCAATACGCATGTATGCTTTTCTTTACAGAGACAAACATGATCTTAATTAAAAAATATTTATGGTTATTGATATTGTGGTAGAACATATGCTTTGTACAAAATATGCACATTATTGGCCATAAATATTTTACCATTAGCCCTTTGACACCTAAGCAGTACCATATATGAATACAAATATGACCCCATTGTGTTTTAGCGCTTGTAGTTTGGCAACCTTAAATCAGAAATTAAAACCCAAATATCAGAAAAGCCTTATGCAGCTGTTTCCAATTATATAAAATATTTTGTTCTGGAATGTATAATTATTATTATTTTTTTAACTATAAGCCGCGTCCCCGAAAAAATCTAAAAAAAATGTATAATAATAAATACTATTTTTAAAAACTGCCACTTTTGACCCCTTTCTAAGTTAGATATAGAACAATTATAAGAACATTAAAGTGTATGACGATTTTAAATAAAAAAATCAGATTTTAAATATTTATATATTTTACCATTGAGGAGCTACAAGATTTTGTCCAAGCCATGGGCTGTATAATAAAACAGCCCCTGTTTACAGGCACTGTCAGCTATTTTATGGAAGTAGTCCAGACTAAGCAAAATATCACAAAGTGCACTGCCAAATTATACAGTATGTAAAACCTTTTAACCGTGAAATATATGAATAAATACAAGGAAAAAATACAGTTTTTTAAATTAAATTATTCAATAATTTTGCATTAGGAAGAGAAACATTAGGTTATTATCATAACCCTGGTTCCCTGAAATAGAACTGTATCCATTACATAACGGGTTAACTTTGTTTACCTGAAAATTCTGAGACTGTCACATAGTGACCAGCAACTTCATCAAGCCAGTCTCCGCCCCTCCTGAGAGACACTAGGCTCTATGATGACAGTTGAACAGCGGCAGTAAAGTTTTTCTTCTTCAGCCTTCTGCGTGTAATGTACGCAGTGACTGAAGATTGTAATGGATACATTTCTACTTCAGGGAACCAGGGTTATGATAATAACCTAATGTTTCCTTTTCAAGTACAATGTATCCATTACATAATGGGCAATTATACCCAAGCTGTCGCAAAGTGCATTACTTGCAGAACAATTTAAATCTGAGAGGGTCAGACGGTAAGGCTGCCACAATATAGAATATTTATTTATTTATTTATTTATTTATTTATTTATTTATTTATTTACATAGAGGGTCCAGCACATTTAGTCTATAAAACCTCTGGAAAATATGGGGCGTGGCCCATACTGCAACACAGCAAACGTCAGTGACAGATGCACCCTGGAACAACGCCGGCAGATGAACTGCTCTGAGAGATAGAATGTTGTCGTGTGCCCAAAACAGTAGTTTGCTGGCTACTCGAAGGAGGCGGGGTGACCGCAGGTTGCCTTGGTGATTTACATAAGCCACCACTGTAGTGTTGTCTGTCTTTACAGTTTGATGACATTGATGTGGTAGCCTACCCAGGGGGGTTGCCATGCGCCCTGCACTCCTCACCCGTTCCACACCGCACCCCAGCCTGTGTCAGAGCCATTGGTGGTGATGGCCCCCCTCCTGGTAACAGTACCCAGAGCCACTCCCATGCGCAGATGGGTCAGTTGTTTCCACCAGGATAGGGTCACCATGCAGTGACTGTAAGTAAGTAAGTAAGTAAGTGACTGGGGCTCACCGCAGGCTGAAAAACCTTGAGATTGAACAACACTTGGAGGGGGTGCATTTGGAACAGACCCAGAGGAAGTACAGGGTTCGACATTAACCATGACCCGGCGGCCCAGGGCTGGTAGAGATCGCAGTTTGGCCAGTAGTTATGAAGCACCACAGGCCCGACTGGACCGGTTACATTTAAGTAGTATAATATATATATAGTGCACATGGCTTCACTTTCATGAATCCAGGAAAATGGGCCAGTGTGCCAAAAAGCTGAAAAATAATTTACAAAATGTTTTTTTAAAAACATAACTGAGGGCAGCAGTGTGGAGTAGTGGTTAGGGCTCTGGACTCTTGACCGGAGGGTCGTGGGTTCAATCTCAGGAGGCGGACACTGTTGCTGTACCCTTGAGCAAGGTACTTTACCTAGATTGCTCCAGTAAAATCCCAACTGTATAAATGGGTAATTGTATGTAAAAATAATGTGTAAAAAATAATGTAATTGTATGAAAAAATAATGTGATATCTTGTAACAATTGTAAGTCGCCCTGGATAAGGATGACTGCTAAGAAATAAATATTAATAATAATAATAATAATAATAATAATAATAATAATAATAATAATCATAAGAACATAAGAAAGTTTACAAACAAGAGGAGGCCATTCAGCCCCATCTTGCTCGTTTGGTTGTTAGTAGCTTATTGATCCCAGAATCTCATCAAGCAGCTTCTTGAAGGATCCCAGGGTGTCAGCTTCAACAACATTACTGGGGAGTTGGTTCCAGGTCCTCACAATTCTCTGTGTAAAAAACTGCCTCCTATTTTCTGTTCTGAATGCCCCTTTATCTAATCTCCATTTGTGACCCCTGGTCCTTGTTTCTTTTTTCAGGTCAAAAAAGTCTCCTGGGTCGACACTGTCTATACCTTTTAGGATTTTAGCTTGAATCAGATCACTGCGTAGTCTTCTTTGTTCAAGACTGAATAGATTAACTTCTAACAAAATATCCGAGCATCTTGTTAGTCTTTTTTATAGCTTCCCCACATTGTCTAGATGAAGACATTTCTGAGTCAACATAAACTCCTAGGTCTTTTTATAGTTCCCTTCTTCAATTTCAATATATCCCATATGATATTTATAATGCACATTTTTATTGCCTGCATGCAATACTTTACACTTTTCTCTATTAAATTTCATTTGCCATGTGCCTGCCCAGTTCTGAATGCTGTCTAGAGCATTTTGAATGACCTTTGCTGCCCAGTTCAATGACCTGTGTCTGCCCAGTTCTGAATGCTGTCTAGATCATTTTGAATGACCTTTGAATGACCTGTGGTTACCGTATTCTGCTGGTGTTAATACAGCACCTCTAGACTTCCAAGCATTTGTATTCAATCAGATTGTTATCGTCCCTCTCGCTCTTCATTTTAAAACATGATATGCCGGCTTTTTTTTCCTTTACAGACCAATGTTGTGGCACATTCCTAAATATTGACAGTGTTGTGTATGGAATTGGTGCGACTTAACCACGCAAATCACGTAATCATGTTACTGTTTGGATCCAAACACTTCCTAATACAGGCGTCTCTCTAGTTGCTGTAGCTGAAAGGGCACTGCAGCCAGACAAACAGCCATCACTACTTGTTTTGTGCAGAGGCAAGCTGTTTCAGGATAGGTCTAATGGCTTGGCTCTCAAATGTGCCAGACGTTTAGATCATTAAAACGTCTGGCACATTTGAGAGCGTCCATAATTGGTCTGTTTAATTAACTTAATGTACTTAAAAGTATATTAGTTTATAGTATGGGCTCTTTCATTTACAGTTAGTTTCCAAACCAACTAACTTTAGAAGGGTGCTGATTAGCTTTGTATTTAAAACCGGAGAAATACAGTACACCTGTTGTGGATGCAGTGGCACAAAAGTAATACTGGCCGTAGCGTGAGGAGCTACCATGGGCAGCTCATTGATTTAACATGACGAGTCTGCAAGGTGTTTCAGTTGTTCTGGAAGGATACATGAGCATTAATCAACAACTACCTCCTCCTTCAGAGGACATGGGAGATGAAATCTGATCTCCAGATTGGCCCTTTGATCAAATATCACATCTGAAAAGCACTGCCAATCGAGTGCCTTCTGTCAGATCTGCGATCCTGTATTATATAAAACAAAATACATGACAGGAACAAGGATAGCATTAGTTGTATGCATCCTCTACAAAAGATGCATGATGTCTAAGTAAACAATAGATACAATATTGTAATTTACCTTATAAGATCAATTCAAAAGTACACCTCTACCTGTAAAAATCACTAAGATATGAAAAACACAATTTGGATTTTGAATTCTCTATTTCTTTACTTCCCACTGCTGCAAATAGTGGCTGAAGCATATATACCAATTTGTCTTGCATGTAGAGGCGACATATTGTAAAAGAGAAAGTGTGTGCACATCCAAAAGTACCTAAATAATTAAAGCATGTCAACAGACATCATCAGATTGCTTTATACCGTGGTGTACTGTTGAACATGGTAGTAGGGTACTGTACATTTAACTGGAGGTCTGATTTCCACGCCTTGTAATACAGGCCTACAGTAGATAGGGTTGAAAATTCAAACAATGAATCATTCTAGTTGCTATGCTGTGCATGTCTCGGGCTTGAATAAGTCCAAAAATGAAGTCAAATGATATTGTTCTTAAAAAGCAGCAATCAATTCATCTTAATAATAAACAAAGTATCTGCATAAACTGCACTAAATCATTCAGCTGTGCTTGTAACTACAACAGGTTGCATTTCTTTGTTTAGTCATCTATCTTGCCACGCTGCAGGGATGCAACACCCAGCCTTAGAAATACAACACAGATCTGTGTCCTAAAGAGAAATCTCTTTAAATTCATTAAATGTAAGTAAATAATGTATAATCGTATTATTTTTCCCCAGATGCACATTTGTGACCTTCTCAATTACAACAGTGGTTCCAAACCTATTCTGCCAGCAAGTAGTTTAAATTACACATCACTTTCATTCACCTGGAAAAAGAGGTGTGTCCCTCTCCAAGAAACATCCACATTCTCATGATTTTAAAACAAATGTGTAACCATCAAACAACATCAATAAAAGGAATTATCAAGAAAGTGCTACATCATTTGAAAAAAGCAACACCTCAGTTACCTCAATCAGAAATCATCTTGAAAAGGAAGCATATCATGGGTGTGTTTCAAGCGATGCAGAATTCTTTATCATTTAGTTTATGAAAAGAAAACATGCACTTTTGCATCGAAAACAATATGCAAATAGAATCTTCGGTCAGGCAATGGATATTTTTTTGTTTCAAAATGTTACACTGACGAGACAAACGATAAAGTAGTACAAGGATATGTATTCTGCGTGAAAACGTGAAAGCGATGGAGGGCTGCCATGATGCTGCAGAATTGAAACAAAAAAAGGTAATGTTGCAAATACGGCTCTTCACACGCACGTCGAGACATACAAATAACTGTAAGAACCTGTGGAAATATAATATAATATTCTATTATACTAATCTTTTTTTTTTTTTTTTTTTTTTTTACAAACGCATTAAAATATATATTCCATCATTTGTTACTTAAACAATTAATTTTGCAGAATATGACACCTTCCTTTTAAATCTTAAGAAAAAAAGCACGAAGGCAGCAAAAATCAAACATCCACATCTAGCTACCGTAGCACCGCTGCAGAAAAGCATGCATCAGCACCATCCATCACGGAAAGCAATAATAATACCATTCAAACAAAAGAGCTTCAAAAAACAAATGCATGGTAAACGCCACGAAATGCATGGTGGATGGGCGTTTGTACCTTTTGTGCACACGAACTGCGACACTATATTATCACAAGTACACAACCAGCATTCGCATAAGATCCAGAATATAAGCAAAAATTTGCTCCAGTATTACACAATCTCAACAAACCTAAACGGTCCCTCTTTTCTCTTTCATTGGTCCCGCCTATGACTTACCAATTGTCTCATTCAAACACCTGTATGTACCATCTGAATATGTAAACGCTTCATAAACCACTATGCGACCAAAAATATCATTAAGAAGCTTTGGTAGAAGTGGTGGTACATGTAGATAGGATACATATATTTTATTTATTTTTTAAAAAATCACATACAGTAATACTGTAATGCTAAAAACATTATAAGCAAAAGGTGACTGCACACACATTATAAAACATGGTTTAATTCAAGCACAATTATGAGTTGTTGTTCTGGCTTTTTACTAATACATACCAACGTAACGGTTTTAATTCTGCGATCAAAAAAACAACCTGAACCTCAAACAGAAGTAAATAACAGTTGGCGATTTACAAAATCTAAACACATAAATAAAACATAATACATGTATTCCTTGTCGAGGGGACGTATGCAACATTTCCGTTTTGGTGACAGTATCTGTCAATGCAGGCAGGCCCAGCCTCTCCCACCCAGCGGAAAAAAAATATCATACCAACCCGACGACAAACCCAAACGCCGATTTCAAATACTGTCAAAACGAATGCAAACAAAAAACTAGCAATTACTTGCGTGCAAGAACCTGTCTGTTAGGTGCATGTTAATTAGGTTCAGTTTGGGTTTTATTGTGTCAAATGTAAAGTAATTCTGCTTACCTGTGTGTGGCAGACACTGTTACTGTCTCTCCAGCTGCAGTCGGTCACTGTGCAACTGATTGCTGCAGTTCGATTAGAGTCCTCTAGGGGAGGGGGCGCTATGGAACAAAGTCTGAAATTATGCACGTAGTATTAAATACAAAGAGAAAATATGAAATAAATGTATACCTTTCCACGGTAATTTGACAGTATTTGCCACACTTTACTATGTTTTATACAATGCTTTGCTTTATTATCTTGCAGATGCACACGAAAAAGAAAAACATATTGTTATACAGAACTATGAACAATAGGTGCCTTACATTAACATTATTAATTGTTTAATTCCAGCTTTGAAACATTAACAGTTTTTTTTTCATTCAAGGGGTCTTTGGGTTTGTGTATTTACTGATCATGAGGCAATAAAGGTGTGGGACTAATTTAGCTGTAGCTACTGCCAGACAAGGTCATAAGTTTACCTTACCTTAACCACAATGCATCCTGAAACTTGTAGTCCACAGCTCTAAAAACAGGTACCTGACTGTATTGGATTACTCAAACACTATGAAAAGGTTATTAGAAGTTAGTTTTGGAATTAGGTCATATATACTATTTAATATAATAAGATGTATTATATATGTTACATTGTAACTGCTGTTTATTAGCAGGACCAGCTTTTAAATTAAGGTCTTTGCTTCTTGCCATTGCAAACAGAGTATATTAACTGCTAGTAACCACTTATCTTAACCACTTGACTAAATATTATTGGGTAAAGGGGGATACAGGCTGACTTTGGGGTTTCACATCACACATCAGTTTTGCACTGGAGCTGCTCTTTCACTATGAATTAGGGTGTGCAACTGCCTCAATTAAGAGGCATTACACTATCATGTGCTAGAGTCACTGCTCAGACTATTATTATTATTATTATTATTATTATTATTATTATTATTATTATTATTATTATTATTATTATTATTATTGGTAGTAGTAATAGTAGTAGTAGTATTTATTTATTTGTCAGAGGCTTTTAGCCAAGGTGACTTACAGGTGTTACAGGGCAGTACAGGGTTACATTGCAGGATTAATATTTAAATACAGTATAGTTTACAGTAAGTGCAAATAATACTACTAAAATACAACATGACCATATGCAACAAGTTAGGATTACAACAAGTTACATCTACAATGACATATTAGTGTAATAGTGTAAGGACAGTGCAGTAGCTGAGGATGTAGTGGTACATAAGTCAAGCAAGTGCAGTGCATATTAGGAGGAATAGACCAAGAGATCTACAAGTGCAGTCTAAACAGGTGGGTCTTGAGGAGGTGGCGTAAGGCATTGAGAGACAGAGCAGTCCTAGAGAAGAAAAGGAGCAGGCACGGGAGGATGGAGAGTGGAGGGAAGGCATGACCAGCCGGCCAGTAGAGGAGGAGTGGAGAGGGTGAGAGGGAGTGTAGGGAGACACAAGGGTTTAGAGGTAGGAGAGGGCAGTGTGGTGAAGAGAGCGGTAGGCAAGAACAAGGGCCTTGAATTGAATGTGAGCAGAGAAAGAAGCATCAAGTGCATGTCAGGGAAGAGATGTGTTGAGCGGAGTGGGGAGGGGTCAAGAATAACACCTAGGTTTTTAGCAGAAGGAGATGGAGAGAGTGATAGAGTCAAGAGATACTGAGATTGAGAGATCAGAGAATGGAGAGGAAGCAGAAGGAAAGGTTGAGTTTGAGGGGATGAGAATGTGAGATAGCCGAGAGGTATTCTAAGATGTGGGAGGAGATGTGGGAATCAAAGGAGGGAACGGAGAGGAAGATCTGGGCACACTGATGCCACACTTTTTCGTTGATTTTAAAACTACAATGTGAAACAGCTAGTGACTGCAATAGAAAGGTTGCTATGAGGACTTATAGTAATTTAAATAATTTAAATTCACTTAAATACTGAAAATAGCCCCTGCTAAAATACACTGCACCTCAATTTTACATTGATTTTTAAATGTGCTCCCAATCAAAGTTTACCACAGTAACTCTGCACTTTAACAATGGTATACTGCTGTAAACTGGTGTTAAGTAGCCCCTGCCGTCTAATCAGTTTTCTTAACAATAGAACAGCCTTCAGAAAGAAGGAAAACATTAAAAGTGGTAAGGAGACTGTGACAGTGACGTCAGGCCAGAAGCAGGAAAGGAAACACTGACACCAGGCAGTACTGCAGTTCAAAGACAAAAGACGCAGCGGCGCCATTTATTTAAATAAAAAAATAAATAAAAGGTTTTAACAAAAATACTTGCTCACAGAGCAAAAATAAAAGTTTAAACAAAAATAATCATGAACACAAAAAATAAACAAAAAAACCCAGGTCAGGCTGGGCAAACGCCTTCACTGACCCTATAACTATAACTGATTTTTAAGTTTCTGCTCCTTGCTCTCTTGTTCCTACTCCTAACACCCACCCAGAGTGCAGAGAGCTGAAGGCTTTTATGCAGGTGACCATCTCCTGATTAGCAACAAATTAATCACTTAATTAATTCGGGAGATGGCCACCTTCTGCACAAGGACTACCCATCCACGCTACTAAACAAAACAATCGGCTACACCATCAATACATAAATACAAAACAATAACAAAACACACAGAGATTCGCCATCATATATAAATACATTCCTAAATACAAAACAATAACAAAACACACAGAGCTTCACCATCATATATAAATACATTCCTAAATACAAAACAATAACAAAACACACAGAGCTTCGCCATCATATATAAATATATCATAACGATAATAATAATAATAATAATAATAATAATAATAATAATAATAATAATAATAATAATAATAATACAATTCAAATACAAAATAACACAGGGGCGGAGGGGGAAACCCCATTCTAAAAATAAATAAACAAAACACTGTACAGGGCTCCTCGCCCTGTTACAGAGACAGTAAAAAAGAAAAAAAAAACTGTTTTCAGTTTTAACATGGCGAGATCTTTTTTTTGTTCTTTCAGGCTAGGCTACAAATAATCTGTCGGTTCTAGACCTTTAAATTACTCCAATTGAATTACCATAAATCAGTGAGGTCCTCGGGTTACAATAAGATTGATCATTGTGTTCTGCAGTTTTGAAAGCCTGGCACCTGCTGTAATTTGAGGGCTAGAAATGTGCTGTATACATTAGACTGTATAGGGATTTATGACTGAAGACATTTTAATATGCGATTGGGATAAGATTCTACAGGGGAAAAGTCTATAACTAACACAGCACCACCACACATAAAATATCCATAAAGAAAAAAATTATAATTTCTACTTGTTCACGTAAGTGTATTCCATTTATACAGATATTTTGAAATTTACCTATTTTCCAGAACATTCCAGATAGATTCAGTGCTGAGTAAACTTGGAGTAACTTCTAGAACTTTCTAGAACTTTCCAGTAATATAAATAGTAGTATAAATACAGGGGCCTTAATCCCACCAGTTCAGTTTAGTTCCAGCTGCCTAAGTGGATACATATCTGCATTTTTCTGAGATGGCATCAAGGTCATAGGAGACTTCAAAATGGTGGCATTCCTGATGGGTCTCCAAGGCGGTTTTACCAAGTTTCCCTGCTATCTTTGCCTTTGGGACAGCAGGGACACCAAGGAGCACTACCACAGGCGGGACTGGCCACAGTGGACCGAGTTCTCTGTGGGGAGGAACAACGTTAAGTGGGAGCCACTGGTGGACCCCCGGAAGATGCTGATGCCACCACTGCACATCAAATTGGGCCTTATGAAACAATTTGTAAGAGCTCTAGATAAGGAGTCGGCAGCCTTCAAGTACCTTCAAGACTTCTTCCCTAAGCTGTCTGAGGCAAAGGTCAAAGCCGATGTCTTTGTCGGACCACAGATAAAGAAGATCCTGGAGTGCAATGAATTCCCCAAGAAGCTCACTAGTAAGGAGAAAGCGGCTTGGAACAGCTTTGTCGCAGTGGTTCGGGGCTTCCTGGGCAATCACAAGGCCGAAAACTATGTGGAGCTGGTTGAGACTCTGGTGAAGAACTACGGCACAATGGGCTGTAGGATGTCCCTCAAAGTCCATATCCTTGATGCTCATCTTGATAAATTCAAGGAGAACATGGGAGCGTACTCGGAGGAGCAAGGCGAGCGCTTTCACCAGGATATACTGGACTTTGAACGCCGCTACCAAGGACAGTATAACGAGAACATGATGGGAGACTACATTTGGGGGCTGATTCGTGAAAGTGATTTACAGTATAATCGTAAATCTCGAAAAACTACTCACTTCTAAATCTTTTGTAGTCATTTTTGTTTACTTTAGTATAAATACATGTTAATTTGGATTCATATGTTGTTTTTTTCTGACTATGTGAACGAAAAGACACAAATTCGCCCGTTTTCTCATTGGAAATAGGTAAATTTCAAAATATCACTGTCCTGGTCACAAAAGCAAAGTTTGTGGGGAATAATAGCCATTTTCTATACTTTTGAGGCATAAGCAATTAGGAAATAACACTTACTACCCAGGAACAAAAATTGTGTTACATAGTGTTTTCATTCTCCACAAATCTCATACAGCACCTTCTGCTCTCTGTACTCGTAACTCACCTCTGGGTTGTAAGTGCAGCCACTAAATACCCCGATGCACAGGCGGCGCTCATTGAGACCCTCATTATCATAATTGCGGATCATTATTTGTGCGTGTTGAATAATTTGCATTGCCCTTAAGCTTACATAAGCTTACATTGTGTGGCAGCAGTGTGGAGTAGTGGTTAGGGCTCTGGACTCTTGACCGGAGGGTCGTGGGTTCAATCCCCGTGGAGGACACTGCTGCTGTACCCTTGAGCAAGGTACTTTACCCAGATTGCTCCAGTAAAAACCCAGCTGTATAAATGGGTAATTGTACGTAAAAATAATGTGTAAAAAATAATGTAATTAAATGTAAAAAATAATGTGATATCTTGTAATAATTGTAAGTTGCCCTGGATAAGGGCGTCTGCTAAGAAATTAATAATAATAATAATAGACCGCAGTGCAAAATAATTTCCTGGCTGCTAGGCAATTTGGATTTTGCAGCCGCAATTGTTTGCACTACGCCTATCCTTAAATCCGCTCCTTAATATCACTTTGGCAAAGCATAATATGAGAAGGTTTAAATGTAAGTAGGTTGCTGTACAGTATTGAAATGTTCCAGACACAGCATGCAGAACAATGCAATGTGTACGTTTACAATATTTTATGTTTTTAATTACAGTATAATGGACTGATGTTTGAAAATGTATATTTTTTATCGAATCAATGCAATACCTAGTACTCCATTTTCTCAGAAAAACAGGCATATTTGTTGTATAACACTTCTGTTTTTTAATGTGTATTTTGCCAAGTTGTGAACAATAAGTCAGCTGTGCTTATCGTGTCTATTTTCATTCATCCCCTCTAAGTGATATTAATAGGGTTTGAATATACATTACACAACAAATTGTATGTAGCAAACTACATTATATTGTATTTAACATATCTGAGATGTCATCCTTAATTGATTTATTTTCCAATGTAACTAAAAATTGTGGATTTGTTAAAAAAAAAAAAGTCTCACCTTTCTTGAGCATATTTTTAAGTAAAAAAAGTGCTAGTTAAATGGAATAGAATTGTAAAAATGAACCACAGTGATAAATGACCAATAGAAACAATTGTAATAATATACTATGAACAATAATCAGGTGTTAATCAAGATTGTGAATGAAGTGAACAGCAATTGTGTGGTTCTAATGTACCTTGATTGCAGATTATTTACTTGTGGATAGGATATTACCTGCAGCAAAAGACCAGTTACTTTACTGTTCTGGGTTGTAAATACAGTAATCTGTCGCATATCCGACTGCGGTGGGGCCAGAGTAAGGGCGGATATGTAAAAAGTCAGATTAATGAATCCTGTTTTAAATACCATTATACATGCTGTAGCAATTACTATATTCACACAATTATTGTTTTGAGATTCAGCTTTTATTAGGGAGCTCCCCTAAATCCCTTGTTTAGAAAGTTACAGGGTATTAATGCTTGTGTCAGCTACTGATTATTGAATTGGACGAGAGAGAGAGAGAATAACTATAAAGAAACAATTGCTACTCAGTCTGGTTCAGCACCAGCATACTTGTTTTAGTTATTTGTTTGTCTGTTTGTTTTGGCCCACGTGCCTTTTGCTTCGTTTGATTTTGTTTTGTTTTGTTTAAACCTTTTATTTATATTAAACGTGCAAGAAGCATATTCTTACTCCATTCTTACCCCAGAGTCTGTGTGTATCTTCCGGGTCTGTGACATCACACCACAAAGCCATCCTGCCACAAGCTCACATGACACTACCAGCAATGGCAATGCACGTACAACACAGTGTACGAAAACTTTGGTAGGATCTACAATCTCTGAAGTAATCTTCTCTGTTCAATAATAAACTAACGTTGCTGAAGAGGTTAAGAACATAAGAACATAAGAAAGTTTACAAACAAGAGGAGGCCATGCAGCCCATCTTGCTCGTTTGGTTGTTAGTAGCTTATTGATCCCAGAATCTCATCGAGCAGCTTCTAATTTTTTTACACAATTTTCTGTGTAAAAAAGTGCCTCCTATTTTCTGTTCTGAATGCCCCTTTATCTAATCTCCATTTGTGACTCCTGTTCCTTGTTTCTTTTTTCAGGTCGAAAAAGTCCCTTGGGTTGACATTGTCAATACCTTTTAGAATTTTAAATGTTTGAATCAAATCACAGTGTAGTCTTCTTTGTTCAAGACTGAACAGATTCAATTCTTTTAGCCTGTCTGCATACGACATGCCCTTTAAACCCAGAATAATTCTGGTCGCTCTTCTTTGCACTCTTTTTAGTGCAGCAATATCCTTTTTGTAGCGAGGTGATCAGAACTGAACACAATATTCTAGTTGAGGTCTTACTAATGCATTGTAAAGTTTTAACATTTCTTCCCTTGATTTAAATTCAACAATTTACGCTATATATCCAAGCATCTTGTTGGCCTTTTTTATAGCTTCCCCACATTGTCTAGATGAAGACATTTCTGAGTCGACATAAACTCCTAGGTCTTTTTCATAGTTCCCTTCTTCAATTTCAGTATCTCCCATATGATATTTATAATGCAGGATAAATGGTTAGGGTGGATATGTGATTGATGGATAGACGGACACTGTATGAACAGTGCACCTTTAATACTGTATGTGACAGTAACAGCCTTCCTACAATTACACCTTCTGGCCACTGGAGGGCATGTTTGCCATGCAAAAATCTCATTAAGCGAAACAATTGCATAAACCAGTGACTAGTAGAGGATCCACTTACCCAACAGCTAATAGAATGAGTAAACAGAGGTGCAGTGTGTTTTGTAGATTTGCTACATCTTTACCAGTATATGCTGTCTGAAATGTCCCACTTCCTCACAAGAGATTACTGTACGTGTTCGATTACTACAAAGCTATGAATATCAGTTAAACAAGTTTGCTGTGCCATGATCATCAGCATCATCATTATGTGCAATTAAAAATATAAGTGTGACATAAACTGAACACCACCAGATTCTAACCTTGTGCTAAAGTTTCCTTTTTCAAGCAGCTCTCTGAATTTCTCTGTAAGTGTGATATACAAATGAATGTAGAGCATGTACAGATGGGGGCCTCCTAGTACTGACTCATTTGTCATTACACTATATATATATATATATATATATATACAGTGCCTTGAAAAAGTCTTCACATCCTTGAACATTTTTCACATTCTGCTGCCTGAAAAATATAATTCAAAATGCATTTAAGTAGGAGTTTGTTTCACTGATCTACACAACATCATCTACACTTTCAACGTGAAAGAACAATTATAGAAATATTCAAAAAGTGATTAAAAATAAAAAACCAAAAAGTCTTGATTGCATAAGTCTTCACAACCCTTTAGTCAATACTTGGTGCAAGCCCCTTTTGCAGCAATAACAGCCATGAGTCGTTTTGGATAAGTGTCTACCAACTTAGCACAGTGGGATGGTGCAGTTTTTGCCCATTCTTCTTGGCAGAATAGCTCAAGCTCTTTCAAGGTGGCTGTGGATCGTCTGTGGACTGCAGTCTTCAAGTCTTGCCACAGATTTTCTATAGGATTCAGGTCTAGGCTTTGACTAGGCCACTCACTTTCTTCTTGCTGAGCCACTCCATTGTTGCTTTTGTTTTGTGCTTAGGATCATTGTCCTGTTGAAAGGTGAATCTTCTCCCCAGTCCCAGGTCTCTGGCAGACTGGAACAGGTTTTCCTCCAGGATCTGCCTGTACTTTGCACCATCCATCTTTCCCTCCATCTTCACAAGCCTCCCTGTCCCCGCTGCTGCAAAGCATCATCAAAACATAATGCTGCCACCACCATGCTTTACTGTAGGGATGGTGTTAGCAGGGTGATGTGCTGTGTTTGGTTTACGCCACACATATCGCTTAGCATTGAGACCGAAAAGTTCCACTTTGGTCTCATCAGACCACAAAACCTTCTCCCACATGCCTGCAGTGTCCCCTAAGTGTTTCTTTGCAAAAGCTATGCCGCACATCAGTAATGGCATTTTTTCAGTAGTGGCTTCCTTCTTGCCACCCTCCCATACAGGCCATGTTTGTGGAGTGCTCTTGAAATTGTTGAACAGTCAACATTTTCCCCAATCTCAGTCAGAGACCTCTGTAGTTCTTTTAAAGTAATCTTAGGCCTCACAGTGACCTCCCTCAGCAGTTTCCTTATGCCACGGCTACTGACTTTGGAGGGACAGCCTGATCGAGGCAGTGTCTTGGTGGTGCCAAACTGTTTCCACTTTACAATGATGGACCTGACAGTGCCCCAAGGGCTATTCAAAGACATTGAACGTTTCTTATAGCCTTCCCCCAATCTGTACCTTTCAATAACTTTATCCCTGAGTTCTTTTGGCAGCTCCTTGTTCGGCATGTTTTGCCATTTGCTTCAAATTTACTTCATACAACAGAAACAGCTTGATTCTTCATCCAGGAGTATTCAAATCAGTTGAACTACTTGATTTGACACAGGTGGGCTCTATTTAACTTATTATATGCCTTGTTAAGGCAATTTGTTGTACCTGAGCTAATTTGCGTTTGCTATGACAAAGGGTGTGAAGACTTATGCAATCAAGACTTTTTGTTTTTTTATTTTTAATTACTTTTTGACCTTTTTGGCCTTAAAACCCAACACTTTATTTCCCAGTTCGTTTGCTGGCCAGTTAGTTTATGTTGTCTTCACATTTTATTATTTTACTTTCCTTTGAAAGCTTTAGCACAACCTTTACCTGGATGGAGTGTGTACTCCTTACAGCCACGGCCTCACAGCTGACCAAGATTGCTGTGGAATGTACACTCCATCACCATATATATATATATATATATATATATATATATATATATATATATATATATATATATACAGTACTGTGCAAAAGTTTTAGGCAGGTGTGAAAAAATGCTGTAAAGTAAGAATGCTTTCAAAAATAGACATGTTAATAGATTATATTTATCAATTAACTAAATGCAAAGTGAGTGAACAGAAGAAAAATCTAAATCAAATCCATATTTGGTGTGACCACCCTTTGCCTTCAAAACAGCATCAATTCTTCTATGTACACTTGCACACAGTTTTTGAAGGAACTTGGCAGGTAGGTTGGCCCAAACATCTTGCAGAACTAACCACAGTTCTTCTGTGGATTTAGGCAGCCTCAGTTGTTTCTCTCTCTTCATGTAATCCCAGACAGACTCGATGATGTTGAGATCAGGGCTCTGTGGTGGCCATACCATCACTTCCAGGACTCCTTGTTCTTCTTTACGCTGAAGATAGTTCTTAATGACTTTCGCTGTATGTTTGGGGTCGTTGTCATGCTGCAGAATAAATTTGGGGCCAATCAGATGCCTCCCTGATGGTATTGCATGATGGATAAGTATCTGCCTATACTTCTCAGCATTGAGGAGACCATTAATTCTGACCAAATCCCCAACTCCATTTGCAGAAATGCAGCCCCAAACTTGCAAGGAACCTCCACCATGCTTCACTGTTGCCTGCAGACACTCATTCGTGTACCGCTCTCCAGCCCTTCGGCGAACAAACTGCCTTCTGCTACAGCCAATTATTTCAGATTTTGACTCATCAGTCCAGAGTACCTGCTGCCATTTTTCTGCACCCCAGTTCCAGTGTTTTCGTGCATAGTTGAGTCGCTTGGCCTTGTTTCCACGTTGGAGGTATGGGTTTTTGGCCGCAAGTCTTCCATGAAGGCCACTTCTGACCAGACTTCTCCGGACAGTAGATGGGTGTACCAGGGTCCCACTGTTTTCTGCCAATTCTGAGCTGATGGCACTTCTGGACATCTTCCGATTGTGAAGGGAACTAAGCATGATGTGTCTTTCATCTGCTGCAGTAAGTTTCCTTGGCCGACCACTGTGTCTACGGTCCTCAACGTTGCCCGTTTCTTTGTGCTTCTTCAAAAGAGCTTGGACAGCACATCTGGAAACCCCTGTCTGCCTTGAAATTTCTGCCTGGTAGAGACCTTGCTAATGCAGTATAACTACCTTGTGTCTTGTTGTTGTGCTCAGTCTTGCCGTGGTGTATGACTTTTGACAGTAAACTGTCTTCAGCAACCTCACCTTGTTAGCTGAGTTTGGCTGTTCCTCACCCAGTTTTATTCCTCCTACACAGCTGTTTCTGTTTCAGTTAATGATTGTGTTTCAACCTACATATTGAATTGATGATCATTAGCACCTGTTTGGTATAATTGTTTAATCATGCACCTGACTATATGCCTACAAAATCCCTGACTTTGTGCAAGTGTACCTAGAAGAATTGATGCTGTTTTGAAGGCAAAGGGTGGTCACACCAAATATGGATTTGATTTAGATTTTTCTTCTGTTCACTCACTTTGCATTTAGTTAATTGATAAATATAATCTATTAACATGTCTATTTTTGAAAGCATTCTTACTTTACAGCATTTTTTCACACCTGCCTAAAACTTTTGCACAGTACTGTATATATCTATCTATCTATCTATCTATCTATCTATCTATCTATCTATCTATCTATCTATCTATATATATAGTGATGGAGTGTATATAGTTATCTGTCTTGCAATGTGTCCTTATTACTTTGTCGGTCAATTATCCAGCAGCTATCCAGACTGCTTACACCCCCCATTAAAGTTATTTGATTTTGAGGATTGACTGTGCTAAAGCAAACAGAGAAACATGTCCTCAGATTGCTGAATGATAATTAAATGAATGCACTCAGACGACCCCTGTGTAGCCTGCCAGTTAATGCTGGATTACACAGCTGCACCCTGACGACAATCTTTGGGACACAAACTACACTACTACACTGGAACCGTATCAAATGGAATCGCCTTAAGAAAAGGTTTTACTTTTCAATGGTGTACTGTAACTTTGTCTTACAAATAATTCCTGACTATGTCAAGGCGATATTACCATGCTTTTAAACACATTTTCTTTACCTCTTGACAACAGTAGCCATTATTTATTGTTGTGCTTGTTTCCAAGATTTAATTCTCATTTTGATTTGGGAAGTACATATTCACAAAGCAAATTGGACGTGCTGTTAAAAAAGATACTTTGTATTGTCTTGGGTTAATCATAGCTTAATCAAAAGAGAGAAGTGTGTTTACTGTATATTTATTATTTATAATCTAATTCCCTGTGGTTGATTCAAGTTTTAATTGAGCATTTGGTCAGGATAATATCTGTTTACTAGGATTCTTTTATTGTACAGCCTTGTCAAATAAAACTTCCTGTTCTCTCTCTCTCTCTCCCTCTCTCTCTCTCTCTTCCTCTCCCTCTCTCTCCCTCTCTCTCTCTCTCTCTCTCCCTCTCCCTCTCTCTCTCTCCCTCTCTCTCCCCTCTCTCTCTCCCTCTCTATCTCTCCCTCTCCCTCTCCCTCTCCCTCCCTCTCCCTCTCCCTCTCCCTCTCCCTCCCTCTCTCTCTCTCTCTCTCTCTCTCTCTCTCTCTCTCTCTCTCTCTCTCTCTCTCTCTCTCTCTCAGTTAAACACTCCTTTGTCTTCCTCTCAGCTCAAATCTAACCAGGTTTATGTTCAGCTGCCCGTCCCGAACCACTTTTAACTGCCTGTGTTCTGCTTCTTGCCTCTTATATTTTGTACTGTTCCCTGTTTCATTGTGGAGTTTCATTGTCAATACACTTTGAGTCTGCATTGTTCTATTAGAAACCACCATGCTTTTGTCATGTGTTGTAATTCAAACAGCCCCAGCAATGCTGCGGTTATCTACAGCGTTGTAATTGAAATATTTTCATAGCCGGATGTAAAATATTAGGCCATTCAATTCTATAATTCTAAAAATGCTGCTAGTGATACATTCAAAAACTGTCTATACAGACTGACTGAGTTAGTTAGATCTCAGACTACCCTACTGTACCTAACCTTAAGCTAATCAGTGTCTGTGAAACCATGTATATAAGGGCTGTACTGTAACTGCACACACTGTTTTAAGAATCCAGCCATGACAGGAATCCAGCTTTTCCTTATAGATAAGGCAAAGCCCTTGAGTGCAGTGGCAGAGAAGAGGGTTATTTTTGTCCTCCTGAGTGTCAAACACCCAATCTATAAAAGGACATCTTTACTGTCTCTGGATCGGGTACCAGAAAGACTTATATAGGCCTCCTCCATCTGTGAGAAATTCCTCAGTAGCACCAGAGTGTTCCAGAGCTGCTGATGTCAATGGGTGCTGCTTCCTTTAATTCCAGAGGGTTTTAGGGCCCAGGGGAGACTGCTGCAGTTCTTAAGGGGGCGATGGTTATAGAGGAAGGCAACAGCTGAAAAAACATTTATTTAACATTACATGTTTTTCTTTTTTTCCAACATTTGATTGATTCCATAACACTACGGTATAAAACAAGTACATTAAACACTTTTGAAATTGTAAAGCTTTTATAAAGTACCAAATAACAAAAGATGTTATTAATTATTATTAATTAGTCATTAAGCAGACACTTTTATCCAAAGCGACTTACAGAGACTAGGAGGTCAACTATGCATCACAACAACTGCTGCTGCAGAGTCACTTACAACAATAGGACCTCCTTTTTACATCCTCTGTGCATTTAATTAATGGTAACACTATAAAACAAAACGTATCCCTGGTTCCTTGAAAGAGAAGAGGACCACCAATGACATTATGTATGGGATATGCCTGCCCATTGGGTAGGTATCGCTGAGCTCTCTATACCAGAGCTGCCGATAGGCCCCTTCCTGGGATGATGCACTCGGTCCCGCCCACTGAGGGAATAAAACTGTCATCCCGAGGAAGCCATTTCTCTTTTTCCATCGAACCCGTGAGGCGACCGATGCAACCTCGCGGTTGGTAGTCGTCTTCTCTTTCAGGGAACCAGGGTTACGGTAAGTAACCTAATGTTCCCTTTCAATTCGAAGACGACCACCAATGACATTATGTATGGGATAATGTATACCAGAGCAGTCGCGAGGGAGAAGGAACGGCAGCATATGAGGGACGCACAAGCACTGTCTAACCCAGGGGATAGCGGTGTCAACATACACCCTCAAGGCAGGGTTTCCGCTAGGAAAAAACGTAGCCCGTCACAGTGACCTGTTACTAAATTTTTTACCGATCACCACACTAAATGAACCGGTTTTGTCCACGTTACACATATACGTATTCAAAATTACTGTACACAATCCTTTCGCAGTCATATTTTTAATTAAACGCAAAATAAACAGTTCAATAATTTGTTTTCAAACGTTACTGATATTTTTACACATTTGCTGTGTAAAGTCCAACTCAAACACAGTCATAGTTCTTAGCATAACTGAAAACTAAAAGTAGGTATATAACCTTCAAACACGTTGTATTTAAAAGATTAAAACTCAAGAGAAAATATAAACTGCACTTACGTTAAGCTTTCAGTGATTCTGCAGCTGTGTGAATTGTTCTAGCGTAAAAATAACAAAATAGCATAAAATAAAAACAGCTCGGTCTTTCAATTATTTTGCTTTTGGTTGTTTTCACCTGGTCTTTTCACAAAGAAAGTGTCGGCTGGCCTTTTCAAAGTCAAAGTTGTTAATGTCTCTATTAGCACTGGCGATCCTCATTAAGCGTGTTACTTTTTCCTCAGTCAGACGCCTTCTACTTGCATTTTTTATTCTGTTCTGTAGTGAGAATCCTCTCTCGGCTGGAACGCTTGATACTGGGATAACTAAAGCTATTTTAGCAAGTTTTGCCCAGTCTGGGTATATGTGATTATAGTCACGCACAAGAACACTGCATGCTGACTGAAAGTTTAATCTTCCATAGCCACGGAGAGTGCGCATCATATTAGGAGCGTCTTTTCTTGCATCCTGTGCATTTATTACAGGTGCTGTGATACTCAAGTCCTCTGTTTCTTTTTCTTTACCAAAATGGTCAATCACAACATTGATGGCTGGATCGGCGTATTGTTGCAAGTCACTGTCAGCGTTTGGGTATTTCTCCGGGTTTAAATGAGTGTCAATGCATGTCAGAATATCAATATTATTTTCTGGAAATCTAGCTATTAAAGCATCAATGAGCTCTTGAATATAGTTAGCCCTAACATTGTCACATGATCTAATGCTCCTATCATCAGTGTGTGACATTTTGATGTCCCTGTAAACGTGACCTTTGCGATTTTGTGAGAAGGATGATTCTTCGGGACCTGGGTTGTCCTTAAGATGTGATTGGGCTGCAATTGATGACTGCACCATTGGTCGAACCATAGACAGGTTTATATCGTCTCTTTGGAACACAAGGTTAAGTTTTGTCATGACTGGCAACACATCTGACAAGGTGTGGGTTAATGCGATGAAGCTGTACGTGCAAATTTGCTTTAGAATCCCCTGTGCTTGAGCATTGCCATTAGTTGCCTCTTCGTCAAGTTCCAACACAAGGGCCGGCCAGTTTTGCTTTATGGCCTCAACAGCCCGACTAAGGGAAAGCCAGCGAACAGTGCATGGCTGTTTCAGACTTTTCAAGTCTTCTTCATCAAGGACAGCGCTGATTACATAGGCGATTTGTTCGTGTCGCTGAGTATTTATAAAATTTAAACACTTGGTTTACCGTGTTCTTGTACAAAGCTACATTTTGGGTAGCTTTTGAAGCATCCAATGCAGCAAGTGCTGTATGATGTGCCACACAATGGACTTGGATGGAAAACTGGCTTTTTTTACGAAGCCGCACACCAACCCCAGCATGTTTCCCAGTCATTACGCTGGCACCATCAGATCCCAAACCAAAAACACGACTGACTTCTACTCCTCTCTCTTAAAGCACTTCTTCAACTTTGTCAAATATACACTCAGCTGTCCCTGACTGCACATCGTAATTGCCAAGAAAAACTGTCTCAGCCTTTCCTTCGCTTACCACTTTCGCATACACTATAAGCTTTTTGTTCACAGTCACATTTACTGTGTCGTCAATCACATGGCCAATAAATTCGCTTGATTTTAGTTTTTCGTCCAGTTCCTCAAGCAAACATTTTTCTATAGCTTTCTCCATATCATTCATCGAGTCACTATGCCGATAGATTCCGGAGTCCGTTTCCACATCTGGAGTTTTTACAGATTTAAGCAAATCCATCATTCCTCTAAACTGGTGACTTGGAATGTCATTTTGTGCCATGTGATAAACAACTTTCAGCTGAGTAATCAGTGTGCCTATGAAGACAGCCTTCCTCGTGGCTATAACCTCCGCTAAGTGGGTCAGTGAGCTGCAGGCGCTGTCTGTGCACAGCTCCTGCATGCGTATTTGGAAGGATGGGAGCAGGGTGTCTCTGAGCAACAACCCTGCTTTCCTCCCCAAGGTCATCACAGCCTTCCACATTAATCAGTCTGTGGAACTGGAGTCCTTCCATCCACCTCTGTTTGCTTCAACGGAGGATGATTGACTTGCTTTATCACAGTGCTGTTTCATAGTAGTTTGCTGCTTCAGTGTACGTATAGCTAAAATATGGTCATTGCACTCGGCGTGTGCTACCAGGGAAGAAGCTTGCATATTAACTGAGCCTTTAGTAAATCAATTTTTACGTGCAGCTTTTATGCAAAACTGGCAAAATATTTTGTCAATGCCATCGACATTTTCGTGTCACACCTACACAAACTTTTGTTCCCACTCAGGGTTGTACAATCTCTTTATTTTCTTACTTGTAGAAGGCTTTGTAGTAGGTTCAATGTCTTCTGGCTCTTCAGGAACGTCCAGTTCTGTTTCCTTTTCACTTGCAGCTGTATTTGAAGCTGCATTTTTGAAAAATGTCGCTATTAATGGCTGACGAGACATACCGACTCACATGTCTGCTCTCCACCGGCAGATTTTTCTTTCAATGAAAGAAAAAAAAAACGAGCGTGGGCTGACGTAAATATGCACTCACGCGCCACAACTGCAACTGTCTAAACCTTCGTTAAGTAGGTAGTGAGCCACTCTCTTAGCTGCCTCTCACACGTTTTGCTGCTAGTCAAACTGACTTTAGGCTTTTGTCTCTGCCGGTCGACGAGCTTTAAAAAGGTCTCTGACCGGTATTTACCGGTTAACGAAACCTTGCCTCAAGGACCCTTGTGCCTAATGAAGGCAGGGCAGGGTCTACCACATTAAGCTGGTAGAACCTGGAGAATGTATGCAGCATAGCCCAGCTAGCCGCAGTACAAATATCAGACATCGAGGCCCCTCTGAAGAGGGCCCAAGATGTAACCAACCCTGTAGGGGAGTGTGCGGCTACCTTACCAGGTGGGGGCAAGCCAGCACCATTATATGCAGTCGAGACTGTGTCCACAATCCAATGTGACAGACGCTGCTTTGAGAGGGGCTGTCCTAGGGTCTGTGTCCCATGACAGACGAAGAGCTGGTCAGATTGACGCAGAGCTCTTGTCCTATGCATGTAGCATCTCAATGCCCGCACTGGGCAGAGGAAATTCAATTTCTCATCCTCCGTTGAAGCAAACAGAGGTGGATGGAAGGACTCCAGTTCCACAGACTGATTAATGTGGAAGGCTGTGATGACCTTGGGGAGGAAAGCAGGGTTGTTGCTCAGAGACACCCTGCTGCCATCCTCCCAAATACGCATGCAGGAGCTGTGCACAGACAGCGCCTGCAGCTCACTGACCCGCTTAGCGGAGGTGATAGCCACGAGGAAGGCTGTCTTCATAGACAGGTACTTCAACTCTATGGAGTGTATGGGCTCAAACGGGGCCTTCGTGAGAGCCTCCAGTACAATATTAAGGCTCCATTAGAGGAGAACAGTCCTCATGGGAGGGCGTAATCATTGAGCGCCTTTAAGAAATCGGGGAGCCAAGAAATGTGCACCCGGAGACACCGAATCTACGGGGGCATGGCAAGCATAGCCGCTAAATACACCTTCAAAGTGGAAGTTGACCTACCAGCATCAAGCAGTTCTTGCAGAAACTGTAAGATGACTGGCATAGGGCAAGATATGTTCAAGCCAGACACCAACTTGGAAATACCTCCATTTATAGGTGTACAAGGACCTAGTGGAGTCTGCCCTAGCGCGCTGCAACGTACCCACAACTGCATCTGAGAGCCCTTGGTCTGACAGGAGATCCATGTGCAGTGGGATCTCCCAGGGCTGGCTGTGTAACAGCTGGCACAAACCAGATTTTCCCGGGCCACTTGGGGGCCACTAGGAGAACTGATGCTTCCTCTACCTGGACCTTATCAAGAAAGGCCGGGAGCAGCGGTATAGGCGGGAAAGCGTACAAAACCGCTTTGGGCCATTCATGCACTAGAGCGTCTACGCCGAGTGGACCACCTAAGCGGTGGAGGGAGTACCACAAGGGGCAATGCGTCGTCTCTGCTGAGGCAAAGAGATCGACTTGTGCCTTCCCAAACCATTCCCAAATGCGGTCCACTATCTGAGGGTGGAGTCGCCTCTTTGACGGATGCCGACCCTTCCTGGAGAGGAGGTCTGCTGCCCAGTTCACCACTCCGGGATTGCACATCGCCCGTAGGGACAGCAAGTTCCTCTGAGCCCATGTCAATAGCCTGAAGGCCATGCGATGCAACCCCGGGGACCATAGGCCACCCTGGTGGTTGACATACACCACCACTGTCGTGTTGTCTGTCCGGATCAACACATGTGTACAGCTCAGCACCAGGAGGAAGTGGTGGAGAGCAAGGGAGACTGCATGCAACTCCAGCATATTTATGTGCAGGGATGTTCAGCGGTCCGGCCAGGATCTGCATACTCCTTTGCCTTCCCAGACCGCCTCCCAACCCAAGTTGGAGGCATCTGTTGTCACCACTTGGCGGTTCAACACTACTCCTATTCGCACACCTTTGCGTAGGTGAAAGGTCGTCCTACACCAGCATGGGGTTGCCGAACACGCTTGAGACACAGTCAGCCGACGGTCTCTGTCGCGTTTGGTGTTGAGGTGGAACACATTGAGCCACGCTTGTAGCGGGCGCATGTGAAGCAGACCCAGCTGAATGGTTGATATGGCTGCGGTCATCAGACCCAATAGTTTCTGGCACAATAGGAGGGCGACCTGTGATCCCTGTTGAAACAGGGAGAGGCAACCCTGGATAGCTGCAACTCTGTCATCTGTCAGGTATGTGCGCATCGTACTGGATTCCAGCGGCATCCCCAAGTATGTTGTGCACTGCATTGGTGTAAGCTGACTTTTTGCATTGTTGATGGTGAGGCCAAGCCTCGCCTGATGCGGTGTCACGACCGCCATGTGGGCCACTGCTCCCTCTCGCGACTGGGAACAGATCAACTAGTCGTTGACATAGTTTATTACTCTCATCCCCTGCAGTCGCAAGGGGGCCAGGATAAGAACATAAGAACACAAGAAAGTTTACAAACGAGAGGAGGCCATTCAGCCCATCTTGCTCGTTTGGTTGTTAGTAGCTGATTGATCCCAGAATCTCATCAAGCAGCTTCTTGAAGGATCCCAGGGTGTCAGCTTCAACAACATTACTGGGGAGTTGGTTCCAGACCCTCACAATTCTCTGTGTAAAAAAGTGCCTCCTATTTTCTGTTCTGAATGCCCCTTTATCTAATCTCCATTTGTGACCCCTGGTCCTTGTTTCTTTTTTCAGGTAAAAAAAGTCCCCTGGGTCGACATTGTCTATACCTTTTAGGATTTTGAATGCTTGAATCAGATCACCACGTAGTCTTCTTTGTTCAAGGCTGACTAGATTCAGTTCTTTTAGCCTGTCTGCGTATGACATGCCTTTTAAACCCGGGATAATTCTGGTTGCTCTTCTTTGCACTCTTTCTAGAGCAGCAATATCCTTTTTGTAACGAGGTGACCAGAACTGAACACAATATTCTAGGTGAGGTCTTACTAATGCATTGTAAAGTTTTAACATTACTTCCCTTGATTTAAATTCAACACTTCTCACAATATATCCGAGCATCTTGTTGGCCTTTTTTATAGCTTCCCCACATTGTCTAGATGAAGACATTTCTGAGTCAACATAAACTCCTAGGTCTTTTTCATAGATTCCTTCTTCAATTTCAGTATCTCCCATATGATATTTATAATGCACATTTTTATTGCCTGCGTGCAGTACTTTACACTTTTCTCTATTGAGAAAATGTCTGGGCCCGGTTGTTTGCTGCTGGTGTGCCCTATAGGCGATGCTTTAGGTTTGTGACAGCCACAGCTGTCTATAAGCCACAATCAAGCTAGCCAGGCTCCAGCCAAGAGCTTGCCCTTGGAGACTGATGATCTGCAGCAGTGTGCTGGACAGGAGACGTAGCTCCAAGGCCACCCGCTCAGGGAGCAGGGCATCGCGCAGTACACCGTCCATATAAGCCGTGAACACACCCGTGTTTGACAGGCGAGTTTCCTGCGCCTCTGCTGCATACGCCTGCTTGAGATGCATTTCGATCACCCTGCATTGAGGGTTCAGGCATGCCAGGTCTCTAGCCAACCCACCCACCGGCAGGGCCTTAACCAGGGCTGCGATGGTGGAGTCTACCGGGGAGAACCCCGCTAGGCCAAGCTTTTCCGCGCCTTCTAGAGAGGCAAGCGATGCAGCCTGCTTTCGCATGCTAGGACTTGAGGCCGGACAATCCCAGGAGGAGCGTACCTCCTCCATGAAATCTGGGAAGGCCGGGGACTTTTGAGGGTGAGGAGCCATCGCCTGGAAAACGGACCTGCGTGGTTCTGCCGCTGGCATCCAGGGGACCTGCAGGAAGGCTGCAGTGCGTCCCATAAGTGTTGAAACCGAGCTAGACAACGGGGGAGCACTGGCTTCCGAGGCTACCTCGAAGCCAGGTTCTTCCTCAGCAGGGGGTTCACCTACCTGCATGTCAGAGGAAAAGGAGGCCCCCTCCCCAGAGGCAGCTATAGAAAGCGTGTCCTCTTGCGCCAGCTGGGATGCCTCTTCCCATCCACTCTGAACTGCCCTCGGGGAGGGGGGTATTAGTTAATTAGTTAATTATTAGTTAATTTAGCAGATGCCTTTATCCAAGGCGACTTACAGAGACTAGGGTGTGTGAACTATGCATCAGGTGCAGAGTCACTTACAATTACGTCTCACCCAAAAGACGGAGCACAAGGAGGTTAAGTGACTTGCTCAGGGTCACACAATGAGTCAGTGGCTGAGGTGGGATTTGAAACGGGGACCTCCTGGTTACAAGCCCTTTTCTTTAACCACTGGACAACACAGCCTCCTATGGCAATTGGGGCTGCAACGGAGCCTGGACTGCGGCCGGGGCCACAGGTGCCTGTTTTGCCAAGAGCTCCAGGACCTAGGCCATCTGGAATGCTTCACCATTCTCGCCTGCAGAGATGGGGAGCGACTATGGGAGGCTTGCGCATCGGGGGATGTCCAGCAGGGGGGTCCTGGGACAGGTCATGGAGGAGGGCCTCTGGGTCCAGTCATAGAGGAACTGGAGCTCGCCTTCGTGGCCCTCTCCAACCTAGCTTCCTTTACCCAGGGTTGAAAAGCCGCACAGATGCTGCAGGCCACGTCCCTCTCGAGGGCCAGGGTGGCATGTTGGATGCCCAAGCACCATGCACAGAGGATATGTTTATCCTCTTGCGGGATATTCGCACTGCAGGCCGTGCAGCGGTGGAACCCCGACTTGCCTAACATGGGCCTGGTGTTGTGCATGGGCTGTGCACTGAGCTCAAACACTGATTAAAAGTGCGAACGTTGTGCGCTCACCACTAGCGCTGAGCAGAGGGTACTGAACACCGTGCGCACCATGTACCTTGTACACCGTGCATACCAAGTACCGTGGGCACCTTGTGCACCGCGTACCATGCAGCACCGTGCTTTCAGGCACTAGCGCTGTAGCAGTGGGTACCAAGCACCAGGGGGACACAAGGGCCGAAGCCACGGTGGGCGAGTTGAAGCAGACAGCAAAACCGCGGTAGAAAGATAGTATAGAGGAGAGCACACTGTTTGTTTACAAGGCCTGACTCTACACAGCCGGCGAGGTCTACTCGACAGCAGGGATGCAGCAAGTCTTAGCCCCATGGAGGAGAGCACGGCTGGAAAAGTCACTCAACAACGGGGATACAGCAAGGCCTAGCCCCGTGGAGGAAATGTGTACTCTCAGAAAGAAATAGACAACCACTCGCGGGTGACTGCACAGGCAGCCGTAAACACACGACAGACAGATAACAAAGAGCGGCATACCACGCAAGTGAGGAGGCCGCTGAAAGTCAGAAAGGCAAAAGGCTCTGTCTTTTCAAAGTCGTGGATTCTGGGAAAGCGGCGAGCCAGCTTTCAGCATGAATGCAAGGGAAATACAATTGACTTGATGAGCTCTTTTCTATCATTAAGCTCAGCTCAACACAGAGGTCTTACCGTACCGTCTTGAGAAGGAAAAAGCGAAATGGCTTCCTCAGGATGACAGTTTTATTCCCTCGGTGTGCGGGACCGAGTGCATCATCCCAGGAAGGGGCCTATCGACAGCTCTGACATAGAGAACTCAGCAATACCTACCCAATGGACAGGCATATCTCATACGTAATGTGGTGGTCGTCTTTGAATTGAAAGGGAAGATAAAATGTTAAAAAAAAAAACTCCAGTAACTTCTAGTTATTGTTGGTTTTGTTATTTGGTACTTTGGCCAGTATGATGTTAGTAGCACTATGCTTCCACATGTATTCCTGGTGTTATTTGCAGAACGGAATATACAGTTATTGTAATGAGTTTTTCAGCAGTTTTAAACCGTGTTGAGAGTGGTTTGAAATTTTAGCGTGATCTCCATTCTAAACCCTCTTTGGAAACATTTGGGAAAGCATTTGTGAATCATTTTTATTTGTGAACACAAACAACATCTACCCTCCACTGACAAACTTTTTTGACTAGAAGTATTTTCTCAATGTTGAAATGTTAGTCAAAGAATTTCTTAACTCCTCCACTGATCTTCCTGTTCTGTCACTGTAGATCAGGACTTCTCATACTTGGTCCTGGGGACCCCCTGTGTCTGCTGGTTTTTGTTCCAACTGAACTCTCAATTGCTTAATTAGACCCTTAAATTAACTGATAATGTTCTTAATTATACCTTTTTACCTGTTTTCAGCTCTTAAACAGTTGCATATTTCAAGTTAGCTGTAACATTTTATAAGGAACTCTGCAACTTTGTAGGAGCTGAGAACAAGTAAAAAGGTCTAATTAAGCAAATGATCAGTTCATTAAAGGGTCTTGTTAAGTAATTGAGAGCTCAGTCGGAATGAAAACCAGCAGCCACAGGGGGTCCCCAGGACCGAGTTTGAGAAGCCCTGCTGTAGCTTGGTGTCACTGTGTTGGGTTGCTGCTTACTACAGTACCACATCACTGTATTAGCAGTGTTGATTATGAATTGCAATACACCTTCCCCTGGAGTTGTCTCTCCCAACATCCAGAAACATTTAAACAAACTGTAGTTGCAAAATCTCATTACATCCCCATTAACTTGTTTATGAGACAATGTGTACCAAAACCTGTCCCATTTACCTGTTCTTACATCCACTCTGCAGGGTGCTGCTGGGGGGCAGGGTAATGGATACACTCTGCTGTACCAGCTGTACATAGAGAAAAGACAAAAAGAACACAGTAGATAACTGTGCTATTTCATACCCATGCCAAGCTGCTCTTTAAGTGTGGTAAGCCTGGATCATGACAGTGGAATACATACATGTGGATTCAAATTATCTTTTCCCCTATTTTATCTTTTTAATTTTGTACTCCACCCCTTCTTTCTGCAATTTCCCGAAATGACTGTTCTGAAGTTTTAATGTGTAGTGGCATCCTGATAACGGTTCATATCAAATAACAGCACAGATGGGAATCACAGTGCCCGTTGCACCTCTGTTGTAACAAAACACAGTAAACTGCACCAAGAAGCAGGGGGAGTAGGAGTGGACACACAATTAGCCTGTTCTTTTTGTATTTGTATCAGGGTGTTTTAAAACCTAGTATAGGCAAACCCACTTATAATAGTTTTGTTTATTTTTTATGTAAATCGGTTTGACACTACTTCAATGTAAAGCCTGTTGACACTGTTCTGAATAAATAAATCACTAAAATCCTCTGGGCAGACTGAATAAAATGCAGCTCATTTTCATTTCATTTACACTGTAAATAACAAATAAAAAATAATAATACAATTTTTTTTTGTCTATTTTAATTGGTGAAATGACACAGAAAAATATAAATAAAACATCAGACAACAGAACAAGTCTTTTTTTTATACAAAAATACTGCATGCAGGGTGTGTTTCAATGTTGATCTCATGCCATCTTTGTTTTCATATTTTGTAAGTACATGTTACAGGTCTTGGGAAATGTGAACAAACGTTCAAAGAAACAGCTTTCACTGAGTCGGGTTTCAGATGGTTCTCTCTCCAAGTTCCTAAAAAAGAGAAACATTTGTTGTTTTATATTTTTTCAATTTTTAATCATTGTTAGTCGCAATATTTTATTACATTTGGCAAGGGACTAATATAACTACTAGCCACAATCAAGCATCCCATAAAAGTGTCCCATTTTAAAAGTGTAGCAAAGTGTAATAAAGCATAGGTAAGCATTGCAAAGAATAGTGAGGTACATAATATACATGGCAAACCAGGGTAAACTATGGTAAATCCATAGTATAATCATGGTAAAATTATGGTAGAATGGTAAAATACCCTAGCAAACTTTTATAAGGGATGGTGCTACTCAAGCTATGCTTTAAAATTCCATAAATGCACCTCCAACTTTTCAGTCTTCAACTTTCCCAAGTAGAGACTAGTACGTACAACATTATATTGGTGCACAAATGTTACTATAAACAAACAGCGTTTCAGAAAGTAATCAATGATCTTTTCACCGGACAGACAGTATACAATGCACTTACTTTGCAAGTGTAGTTTCAACCAGACATGATGTGTTTGACGAAAGCTGGAAAAGAAATGCATATTTTTAGAATTCACTTATGCAAATAAGGTTAATGGACAAAGAGTATGCTTTTAATGTAATTTTGAAAGCTGCAGGTAAAACAGCAGAGAAACTTGCACCCCTACAGTGGATTACATAGAATTAACGGAACGCACTTTCCCACACAAATGGTAGGATTGCGTGTACAGCATTAAGTGAAGGACTGTAAAGTTTATTATTATTATTATTATTATTATTATTATTATTATTATTATTATTATTATTATTATTATTATTATTAACATTGGATGGTACTACTAATAATATTAATACAAATATAATTGCAAAGATAAAATATGAAGAATATAGAAAGTAAAATAAAGTTGTTGTTGTGTGTGTGTGTGTGTGTGTGTGTGTGTGTGTGTGTGTGTTCGATCTTTACCTTCGTAATTAATGCAGCCATTGGCATCTTCCTGACCAGCCATCAGTAGTTCCACTTCATTTTCTGACATTTTCTCACCTGAATGGTAATGAAGGGTTAACCGCTTTAGAGAACAATACCAACAGTAATGATGCTACAAAGAACGAACAGCACAGATATGTGAAATCTAGATGCTGCTGTATTCATAATATAATTTCCGTATAACTTAAATACATGTTCTTTTGGTAACTGTGTGGTGTATCTTAAGTCGATATTGCGGTACAATATTACGCCCTTCACTATTTTTGCCAAAACCGTCATTGTGTAAAAAAACGCCCAACATACCAAGTGTGGCGAGGACATGGCGGAGCTCAGCGCCCATGACGGTGCCGTTGCCCTCCTTGTCAAAGACTCTGAGACCCTCAATGAAGTCCTCCAGAGTCCCCCGGTCCTTGGACTTTGAGATGTGCTGCAGTAAGGGGAGGAAGGTCTCGAAATCCAGCATCTTCACACTCATCTCTGCCCAAGAAACACAAACAAGCTTGTCAGCCAATTTCAACACGAGACATACCGTATGTTCCAGTTATATTTAGCTATACATTACTAACATTACCATGCATACTTCTACGTATTTATACTAGCCCTATAGATATATAAAAATAAATGTTTTGTGGGGTACATCGCTCACAATACTAGTTATTTGTTTTTAAATAAAGGCTACTTATCTTTTTTGTAAGAAATGATATGCTCAACAGCTGTAGATAAAGCATTCTGGAAGTCACATAATGGACAATTAAGGGTTATCACTGACATAAAGGATGTTCTTGACATTATCACTGACATAAAGAATAGTTGCCGCAGTTATTATTATTGAGGTGTACTTGCCGCTAATGCAAAGCTTGTTTTAACGTTGTCTTTATAACGCCGGCCAGAGACCCACGCTTACAACTGCATTGTCATACTTGCTGAATTCTTTAAATTCTCAAATTAGTAATTGATACCCGGGTAGTAAAAACAAACCTGGTTAAGTTCTGGTAATTTAAACAGTTACCCGGGTTTTCGGGTACATGTGCCGACCTCTAATATATATAAATTAACAATTAGAAAAGTCAGATAAATGCATTTTCTCGATCATTTAGTGAATAGTCTTTTCTATATTGCTATTGACTATTATGTTATATTAGAGATCCATCAGGTCCACCACATAGCTAATGAAATATATTGTACCATGAACTGCAGCATGTCTTAATATTGCTTGCTCAAGTTTACACGGTAAAGATCCCTATGGCTTCCTATCCTCTAACCATTGATTTGGTGTTAAACAGTACCACCAGATGCATTGAGTTATATGAAAGTAATCTCACCAAGGGGTTCTGCACTACATTCATAAACCACAAGCACTAAACTTTTAGGACAGGTCACTGAACCCCAAATTATTATGCTCAGACATTAGAACAGTGTTGTATTGTCCTAACAGTTAATTATGATGTGTGCTTGCATGGGTTAGGCTGCAATAAGCGCAATCGCAGTATACAATGTTGTAGTGAATATCCCTGCGCATTCGCACCTTCTGCTTTGGGTTTGCCGAGCACTTTCATGACCTCGACGTTGGTGGGGTTCTGTCCAAGAGCACGCATGACCTCTCCACACTGAGCGTAGGAGATTTTATTTTCGCCGGTGGGAGTTCGGTCAAACAGCAAGAAAGCCTCCTTGAATTCTGCAGGCACACGAGAAGAGGGAGGGACATGTGTGGTGACTTCAAATATTGGTGTACAATGATCTTACCTTTAATCATTCATTGATTATTTTACATATATTACATAATCTCCTCTCACAGAATGAACATATGAAGACATTCAGCCATTTTTTAATAAAAACGCATTCATCTAAAGGTTTTTGTGTGGTGCATAATCGTTGCTGTGCAACCAAAATGGTAGTTACTAGTCCTTTGTGTACAGCTGTGACCAAAAGTTTTACATCAGGACTGAGACAATTTTAAAAAATCAAAGAAACTACAAAATGAAATCGCAAAAATACTGGAAGCCATAATAGTAGTACAGTATTTCATGTATGAAATGTCACATTCATTTTTTTTTTTAATAGCATATGGAAAACTACAAAGTGGTATGTAATTCAATATGTTAATGTACCATTATTCAGTAGGTTTCATTCGACTTTATGAAGCAAAAGTAGTTAATGTTATAGGCCGATGCAAAACTTTTGGCCATAGCTGTACATGAACTGTATCTCTGGGTGACATGGTTACTATATGACATGGTTACTATATGTTTTTTTTAAATGTATTCTAAAAAATACCATCATTAAGGGTAACATTTATGTAAAAACATGTGTTTCAAAAGAGAGAGCTGTCTGTCTTTGCTTCCGTCCTGAATGCAGAGTGTGGATCAGAATGCTTTTCTTGGCGATGGATATAATGAGATCACTGAGGAATCCAAAGAATACCATTAAACATGCAACAGAAGTGTACTGGCAATAAACATTTCCAGAGAAAAAAAGCCTGAGCCTAAATCGAATTCTGTTTTATTTATATTGCTTTCTTAATAAATTATTTTCATTTTAAACATTTCTTAATGCCTTCCTGTAAGTAGAGCTTAAAGTTTAGCACAGTAATATTTCAGTTTCTCAATCTCTTTACATTTGATCTAAACAGCAGCGAATCAAACTAGTGATGTCATTTAACCTTTTTTCATATTTTTATTGACAGAAATAAACTAAAGACACTAAGATGAACTGTTGGATGTTGGTATTATGTTGGTATTTAGACTGTTGTATATATATATATATATATATATATATATATATATATATACACACACACATATATATAAGGCAGGAATCTAGAGTAAACTATGTAAGTCCAGAAAAACCATCAGAAAATATTATAAACAGACTTACCCTCAATCTGCTCACCACTGTATTCAATCTGAAACAAATAAGCAATGTAAAACATGTAAAACAAACTTCATATGATGTACTGTAGATGCCCCAACCATTGGCATGTTATTTCCCCAAACTACCATTTAATTAAATTGATTTAACAAACAACCTTAATTAATGCTTTGAATGTGGATCATTTATGAATAGGGACAAAGCTGGGAACAAATAACACTGAATGACAATTTTGAAATCATTTTACGAGAATGTTAATAAATATGTATACAACTATTTTTAATGGATCCCCAAACTAAAGCATTACCCATCAAAAGTTAGAAGAACAGTGCTTACAGCTAGTAACTAGAATCAAACTACTAAGGGTAAAATAACTATGCCATTCAACACCCTGGACCCTGGCAGCCTTGCTAAGTATTTGATTTGTGTCAGTAAGAAGCTCCCATAGGAGAATAGGAGTGTAATCTATGGTCTGAAGACTGAGGAAACCACACAACAGATTATTCTTACCATCGACACTAAAATACAAGATAACTCCATTAACAATGGTGATTACAACACACTTAAACACACAATCTTTAAATGAATGTTTTAAGTATCCAGTCCAGCAGATGTATGAACCAGACAGCTGGGTCTCCTTATTCTTTAGCCAAAAACAAAAAGAAAAATTGTTTGAGGTGCTGGTGTCATGTTTCTGAGGTCCCAGAGCAGGGGTAGGAGTTATTTCAAAGCATTCTGTCAAGGTCAGGACTGGGCACTGCACTCCCTTGATAACACACTTCTAATAATAACACACTCCCAGTGCAGGATTCAGAGAGTGCATGTGGAAAAATGGCAGTTCATTTAAGAACAATAAGGAGCGAATTCTCCCTCATCAGCATGTAAAGCTGCATTGAGAGACCTGAGGAGGTTACTGGAGAAGATACACAATTTATTATTAGTTTATTTAGCAGATGCCTTTACAGCCTCCAAGGCCATACCGAGACTAAGGTGTGTGAACTATGCATCAGCTGCAGAGTCACTTACAACAACGTCTCACCCGAAAGACAGAGCACAAGGAGTTTAAGTGACTTGCTCAGGGTCACGCAATGAGTCAGTGGCTGAGCCAAGAGTTGAACCGGGGACCTCCTGGTTACAAGCTCTTTTCTTTAACCACTGGACCACACAGCCTCCTTTTTATACAGCACCCAGTCTATTTTAAAAATTTCAGTTGGTCCTATACAAAAACACATTATGCGAAGAACATTTGTGAAGATTTTGTAAAATGTATTTTGTAAAGTTGATCTATATAAAACATTAAAAGTTCAAATCAAACTAGGTTTATTATAAAAATGGTGTGCACTATCAAGCTCAGAGTGTAAAGGATTAATTTCACTCTGAGTTGTCATTCACCCATCCTAATTTCTCTTTCTGTCTCACTCGCTCCTTCCTTCTCAGTTTTTCAATCAAATCACCTGTGCTGCTATCAGGCACACATGAACACAGTTTTTTTTTCTTATTTTACAGTTACCTGTTAAGATGGTAAGCTATTTTGAATTTGTAAGATAGGAGATTGGAGCAGTCAATTTATTGACCTGATTAGTTTCTTACACATTTTATGCTGGTCAATTATTTGCATGCCTCTCAGAACCCATAAATCCAAGCCAGTATAAGGATTACATCCAATATAGCCATATATCTTTCAAACAAAAATAAAAAAGGATGTGCTAATGTAATAAGCAGTTGTCATAAGCAATACCAGTAAATCCAAATTTTCAGATAAGCTTCACTTTTTAGATCAGATTGTTAAAAAAAGAAAAATCACCAATTATAAATCTGAATTCTGAAATAACTTTCTGTCTACAAACTTCACTAATGCAATAGTTTACCAAATCTGTTTTACCCAGACAATGGAAAATAATTTTACCTCTAAAAACCTTATGTTTCAAACTTTAAAAAAGATTCAACGCTGGATATACTATATAAGCAAAAAAAAAAAAAAAAAAAAAAAATGAAGCATTATTAAGGGTTTATTTTTCCTTTGCGAAAGAATTTGCCCTGGAGCAATGTAATCCTTCAAAAAAGATTTAAATATATAGTGTAAAGAAAAAGTAGCTGCATATTAAAGATATAATGCAGCTAACTCAAGTCTCACAAAAGATTGAATCTGCTCCCTTCAGTCCTTTCATTAAAGTATTGGTTATAATATATAGGAATAAACCAATGTATTTATTTATTTCTTAGCAGACGTCCTGGATAAGGGCCTCTGCTAAGAAATAAATAATAATAATAAACTCACAGTAATGCTCTTTGGGTCAAACTCTGGTTCCTTGGGTACCACTGGTACCGGGGCAGGGGTCGGCTTGGGTTCCTCTTTCTTGGGTTCAGGCTTCTTGGGGGCCATGGTGCTGAATTTCTTCCAAGGAGAGTGGTAGGGAAGGGTCTTGGTAAAGAAAGCTGCAGGGACAAAGAACTGAGCCCATTCTTTTAGCTCTTATACCCACCCATCTCTGACACCAGAAGGGGCTGACCAACTGGAGCAACAAACACTACTTACTATAAAAGGAAAGAATTCTAAACACAGTCCCCCAGTTGACAATTGTCTATTGTCATCAGCTCCTCTCACTTCCAACTTGACAGGTTACTGAAATGCACAAGCATTAGCCGCTCATCCAGCCTGCCCAAATTCTTTTTATAAAGTGTGAATGTATAAAAAACCTTTTTGAAAAATGCACAAATAGGTAATGATTTAATTGGAAAGTAAACCATGCCCAGGAACTGGTCATCTCTTTATAGGCATGCTTTTTTAAAACTCTATCCCCACTCATTCCAAAGATTCTACTTGCTACCGAAAAGTGTTTTGCCACACGTGAATCATACTTTTTTTAAGGAGGTTTTAGTTTAGGGACCAGAACTAATAGCTGGCATCAGGAAGTATTTTAATCTGATGGTTTTAATCACTGTCGCTTCAGAGTAGATTCAGCTGCTAATGAGGAATGCAGGATCACATTGTTTAGTTCTGGCCATGTGGTTTAGAAGGGACTTGGTAGAATTTCATTTGAATTGTGTATTAAACTTCTTTTACTGTTGGGGGTACCCATCCTTTTACCACTGGGCCAATGATTTACCAAACTGAGGATTTTTAAAATGGTTTTTCACAATTTTACACAGCTGCTGTTATAAGAATGGAAACCTTTTTACTTCCATGCATAGTCATTCCACATTTTGACGGCTGAATTGAGCTGTTTATTTATATATATATATATACTTATATATATACTATATATACTTATATATACTATATATATATATATATATATATATATATATATATATATATAGTAACACGGCAGGGAGTGGGTTAATATTAGTTAATTATGACCTGCACCTGGCTATTTTTGTAAATTACAGCCAGGTGCAGGGTATATAAAGAGAGCAGCCCTTCCCTTCAGGGTGGCTGCTGTGTGGAGGGCCTGGTTGATGGTGTTTTCAACCGTAATGAAAGAAAGGTAAAGTGAAAAGCAAAATTGTGTTTGTTTGGTTTCATTTTATGCCGGTAAACAGCTTAGCTGTCTTGCTTATTAGATAGGTTCCTGTATTGTGTTTAGTTCATGCTCATTAGAGCTAGGTGTTTATTTGGTTTTTGTTTTGTTTGTATTTAATTTGTATAATTAAAAGTGTGCATCAGCGCATATTCTTTCAAATTCTGTGTGTTGAGTCGTGACTTGGAAGGGAAAAGAACCCAAGCGAGCTTGTGTGTGAGTCTGTGGGTCACAATATTTTTAGTGATGAATTCTTGCTTCTGGTTGCACTCTATGACTGTATTGTCTAGTCTTCCACACACTACCAGGTATGTTTAAATAACAAACACCGACAACAGTAGTATAGTTACCCTCTGTGGGTTGTATTTATTTTTTAAAACAAAATTAAATAAACAAATAAAACTTAACCCTTTCTTGGGTCTAAAACTAAACAAGGGCAGGCTAATTCTGCTCACCATGAAACAAACTATCCATTCAGTTTTGTTACCTCAGCGTTTAGTTGCTTCTCTTTGTTCTCCCCTCCCCCATGGTTCTTTCATGTGCTTGTTTTATCTACAGTATGTCTCACCCAATCAATTAAGTCATTAACCCATTTTGTAGGCCTTTTCCAATATGGCTTCTGATTCCACCAGTTCTTTCACCAATATATATATATATATATATATATATATATATATATATATATATATATATATATATATATATATATATATTCAGCACCAGATTGTAGCCTACATACATGTTAGTGTCAGTCTAATGAAGTCATCACTTCAGTTTTTTCCCCATGTGAAACAAGTTATTGGTCTGATTTTAGTCCTCAATCTATTTCAAGGGTTCCAAAGTTGGCCCTTTTCCAGCCCAAGTTCTTGTTCCTAGACTCGTTGGACGCTTGACCAGTAAGGGGCATTGGAGAGTGAACTATCTCAAAACGATTTCCCTCTCTAACAAATGAGCGCAAACTCAATCCTGTAAATATAGGTTTACAGTGGCTCACCTAGTAACAGCCCTATTGTACTGAGTGCTGAAATAAACACACTTCCTCTAGCTAACAACATGCCAACCTGCATATTCATTGTCTTTGGTTTCACTTGGTTTTTAATGTTCCTGAAAAGATATGTTGAAGTCTTACTGCACTAGTGGGTTTATGGTAGAACACCTTTGCCTTTGTGGCTGATAACTTTCTAGTCTTTTCCAGCATATTCTCAGTCTCAGTTTCACCTAGACTTTCCCATTTGAGATAGACCATTCCTTGCATGATAAAGGAATAAATAACTAGTGCACATAGACACACACACATATATATATATATATATATATATATATATATATATATATATATATATATATATATATATATATATAAATATATATATATATTGTGAGAGAAAGGGCGAGGGCCCTTTAAGGAATGTTGCCGTGGGGAGACAGTTCCGGGTTGTTCTGTGGATCCGAAAAAAGAAAATCAGCGTCCTGCAGGTTTTTGCAGCAAGTCTCCATGCAACCCGAATAATAAAAAAAAGGTATAGTAGTTTTGAATGTTAAGTTTATTGTTGCAAATGTTCAGCTGTTTGTTACCGGGAGTCTGTCGACCAAACCAGCTGCAGTACCTCTGTTTCCTGGAGAGGGAGACAGTTTACCACTTACCTGGGCCTCCACTGTTTCCTGGAGTTGGAGGCTTAACTGCAACTTACCTGTGCTACCGTTGTCTTCCTGGAGAGCGAGACAATACCCCCAACTTACCTGGGCCTCCCCTGTTTCCTGGAGTGGGAGGCTTAACTACAACTTACCTGTGCAACCGTTGTTTCTTGGAGGAGGGGTCACTTACCTGACCTACCTGTATTACCGTTGTTTTCCTGGAGAGGGAGACAATTCCCCACTTACCTGTGCAACCGTTATTTCCTAGAGGAGGGCTAGGACTATATAAAGAAGGATAGGAAAATGATGTCACAAGTGGGCGGAGTTAGTAAACAGTGGCGCCATTTCTGGAGCCCGTAGAGCTCTTTCACAGTGCACTTGCACTGCTTTTAACATATTCACGCTTGCCCTGGCAAAATGTTTCATGACATAATCAAGTGTTAATTCATATAAATAACAGTCAGTCACTTTATAGTAACGATATTTTGTATTGTTATTTAAAAAAATACTGGTATATCCTGGTGCTGCAACACAGCATTGCCACAATGTATTCAGTACTGAGTGGGCTCCACAAATGGTGCCTGTAATTGAGTACCGAACTGCATCACAGGATTGACTGTCCTATCCTTCTTTATGTAGTCCTAGGAGGAGGGGTCACTCACCAGATATGCCTGTACTACATTGTCCTGGAGGGGGAGCACCGACCTGCTTACCTGCCATACCTCAGTCTTCCAGAGGGGGAGACTGTGAACCACTTGCCAGGGTCTCCAACAAAGGAGAACCCCTCGACTGCCTAGCCTAGAGAGGTAATCAAAAGTGAGATAGTTAGGAGCCCAAACAGGGTTTAGGATTGAGCGAACGCATGTGTATTGTAAATATTGTAAATAAACAACCACTCACCAAAGTATACAAGTCAGCAGCATCATAATTTCCGGGGAAACTACGCCGACTAGTGGTGAAGCTAGGGTGGCAGTTTACAATATATATACACTGAGTGTACAAAACATTAGGAACACCTGCTCTTTCCATGAAATAGACTGACAAGGTGAATCCAGGTGAAAGCTATGATCCCTTATTGATGTAACCTGTTAAATCCACTTCAATCAGTGTAGATGAAGGGGAGACAGGTTAAAGAAGGATTTTTAAGCCTTGACACAATTGAGACATGGATTGTGTATCTGTGCCATTCAGAGAGTAAATGGGCAAGACAAAAGATTTACAGCAAGTGCCTTTGAACGGGGTATGGTAGTAGGTGCCAGGCGCGCCGGTTTGAGTGTGTCAAGAACTGCAACACTGCTGGTTTTTCATGCTCAGCAGTTTCCTGTGTGTATCAAGGATGGTCCACCATCCAAAGGAAATCCAGCCAACGGCAGGCCAGTGGTCGAAAATGGCTTATTGATGAAAGAGGCCAAAGGAGGCTGACACGAATTGTGCAGAGCAACAGACCCATAAAAGAATGCACAACTCGTCGTACCTTGACACGAATGGGGTATGGCAGCCGACGACCTAACAGAGTTCCACTTCTTTCAGCAAAACACAAGAAACTGTGGTTGCAGTGGGCTAAGGAACGAAAACACTGGACACTGGAGGATTGGAAAAACATTGCCTGGTCTGATGAATACCGGTTCCTGCTTTTTCATGCTGATGGACTAGAGTATGGAGAAAACCACATGAGTACATGCATCCATCATGCCGCGTGTCAACATTGCAGGCTAGTGGTGGTGGTGTGATGGTGTGGGGTGTGTTTTCATGGCCCCTTGATAAAAGTGGAGCAACGTTTGAATGCCACAGGATATCTGAACATCATTGCCAATCAGGTGCATCCCTTCATAGCAGCAGTGTATCCATCTGCTAATGGATTTTTTCAGCAGGATAATGCCCCATGCCACAAGGCTAGGATTGTCCAGGAATGGTTCCATGAACATGACAGTGAATTCAGCTTACTGCAGTGGCCTGCCCAGTCACCAGATCTCAATCCAGCTGAGCATCTGTGGGATGAGATGGAACGAGCTATTCGGAGTAGAGATCCACTACCAGCCAACTTGACACAACTGTGGGAAGCATTGGAGTCAACATGGGCCAGCATCCCTGTGGAACGCTTTCGACACCTTGTAGAGTCCATGCCCCGATGAATTGAGGCTGTTCTGAGGGCAAAAGGGGGTGCAACTCAATATTAGGAAGGTGTTCCTAATGTTTTGTACACTCTGTGTGTGTATATATATATATATATATATATATATATATATATATATATATATATATATATATATATATATATATATATACACAGTATATACACAGTATATATATACAGACGTGCTCAAATTTGTTGGTACCCCTCCACAAAAAATGAAGAATGCACAATTTTCTCTGAAATAACTTGAAACTGAAAAAAGTAATTGGCATCCACCATTGTTTATTCCATATTTAATAGAAATCAGACTTTGCTTTTGATTTTTATTCAACATAATATTGTAAATAAGAAAACAAATGAAAATGGCATGGACAAAAATGATGGGACCGCTAACCTAATATTTTGTTGCACAACCTTTAGAGGCAATCACTGCAATCAAACGTTTTCTGTAGTTCTCAATGAGACTTCTGCACCTGTTAACAGGTAGTTTGGCCCACTCTTCCTGAGCAAACTGCTCCAGCTGTCTCAGGTTTGATGGCTGCCTTCTCCAGACTGCAAGTTTCAGCTCTTCCCATAGATGTTCGATAGGATTCAGATCAGGACTCATAGAAGGCCACTTCAGAATAGTCCAATGTTTTGTTCTTATCCATTCTTGGGTGCTTTTAGCTGTGTGTTTTGGGTGATTATCCTGTTGGAGGACCCATGACCTGCGACTGAGACAGAGCTTTCTGACACTGGGCAGTACGTTTCGCTCCAGAATGCCTTGATAGTCTTGAGATTTCATTGTGCCCTGCACAGATTCAAGGCACCCTGTGCCAGGCACAGCAAAGAAGCCCCAAAACATAACCGAGCCTCCTCCATGTTTCACTGTAGGTATGGTGTTCTTTCCTTTGAAAGCTTCATTTTTTCGTCTGTGAACATAGAGCTGATGTGACTTGCCAAAAAGCTCCAGTTTTGACTCATCTGTCCAAAGGACATTCTCCCAGAAGGATTGTGGCTTGTCAATATGCATTTTAGCAAATTCCAGTCTGGCTTTTTTATGTTTTTCTGTCAAAAGTGGAGTCCTCCTGGGTCTTCTTCCATGGAGCCCACTTTCGCTCAAAAAGCGACGGATGGTGCGATCAGAAACTGACGTACCTTCACCTTGGAGTTCAGCTTGTATCTCTTTGGCAGTTATCCTTGGTTCTTTTTCTACCATTCACACTATCCTTCTGTTCAATCTGGGGTCGATTTTCCTCTTGCGGCCGCACCCAGGGAGGTTGGCTACAGTTCCATGGACCTTAAACTTCTTAATAATATTTGCAACTGTTGTCACAGGAACAGCGAGCTGCTTGGAGATGGTCTTGTAGCCTTGTATTGTAACGCTTGAAATGTTTTTGCTTACGATTGTAAGTCGCCCTGGATAAGGGCGTCTGCTAAGAAATAAATAATAATAATACCATGCTTGTCTATTATTTTCTTTCTGATCTCCTCAGACAACTCTCTCCTTTGCTTTCTCTGGTCCATGTTCAGTGTGGTGCACACAATGATACCAAACAGCACAGTGACTACTTTTCTCCATTTAAATAGGCTGAATGACTGATTACAAGATTGGAGACATGTGTGATACTAATTAAAGAAACTAATTAGTTTGAAATATCACTATAATCCAATTATTTATTATCTTTTCTAAGGGATAACAACAAATGTGTCCAGGCCATTTTAGAATATCTTTGTAGAATAAGCAATAATTCATCTCTTTTCACAGCTTCTTTGCTTTATTCTATGACATACCAAAGGCATGCAAGTATGCATGATAAAATAGCTTTTAATTTCATCACTTTTCAGGAGGAGTGAAGCATTATTTCAATGAGCTGTAAGGGTACCAACAAATCTGAGCACGTATGTATATATATATATATATATATATATATATATATATATATATATATATATATACACTATATATATAAAATAGTACTGGGACTAATACTGGATTTTCATGTTCGAATATTTGCTCATAATTTAAATATTCATTTGGATATTTGTTCGTTTTCAAAAAGTAATAAAACCTGTTTATTGCTCAGAACGCAGGGAAAGACAGCAGGGCAGGGGGGCGTGGCCCGTGTGTGTGTGTGCACCTTTATTTTACAGCAAGATGTTAATATGTATGTGTGGCAAAGTGGTTGATTGTGTACAGGTGCAGTGCGCAATGAACAGACAGACAATTGTAATCCAGTTGGTAAAGGGTTTTATTAATTATAATCATGGTCTGGTGACCAAACAATAACTCCAGGCAAAACACAACAATGTGTAATGCACTGGATGTAAATAAATGGGGTGCAGTCCCAAATAATAAACACACGTATCTTTCCCAACAATGTACAAACACGGTCACCAGTCCTGGGTGCGTTCTGTAGTGCTCGTGGTGGGTGACACAAGTTTATTCATGACAAAAGTGAAGTGCTGTTCCGGGTTTTGTGCTGGCCCTTGGCAACAGCTCTGGAACGTGCTAGCTGTCTAATAATTAAACAAACAAACAATTAGACAAACAAAACAAAACACTCACGGTACTTTTTATCACTTAGTTCCTCACGGGTCCTTTCAAGTTCAATAACAAAACCAAAGTGAAGGAACATAATAGATTATAATAGATTTTTTAATCAATTATTCACATTATTGTGTGTCTACATTACCTTTTTCTTATATATATATATATATATATATATATATATATATATATATATATATATATATATATATACAGTGCCTATAGAAAGTCTACACCCCATTTCAAAATTGTCACCTTTTGTCGCCTTATAGCCTGGAATTAAAATGCATTAAAATAGTTTTTTTTCATTTATCTACACATCTTACACCACAACTTCCAAGTGAAAAAAGTATTCTAGAAATTTGTAGAAAATTAATTAAAAATAAAAACTGAAATAGTTTGGTTGGTTAAGTGTCCGCCCCCCTTGTAATAGCAATCCTAAATTAGCTCAGGTGTAACCAATCGCTTTCAAAATCACACACCAAGTTAAGTGGCCTCCACCTGTGTTAAATTGTAGTGATTCACATGATTTCATGATAAATTCAGCAGTTCCTGTAGGTTCCCTCTGCTGGGTAGTGCATTTCAAAGCAAAGACTCAACCATGAGCACCAAAGTGCTTTCAAAAGAACTCCAGGACAAAGTTGTTGAAAGGCACAGATCAGGGGATGGGTATAAAAAAATATCAAAGGCCTTGAATATCCCTTGGAGCACGGTCAAGATGATTATTAAGAAGTGGAAGGTGTATGGCACCACCAAGACCCTGCCTAGATCAGGCCGTCCCTCCAAACTGGATGACCGAGCAAGAAGGAGACTGATCAGAGGGGCTACCAAGAGGCCAATGGCAACTTTGCAAGAGCTACAGGCTTTTATGGCCAAGACTGGTCAAAGTGTGCATGTGACAACAGTATCCCAAGCATTCCACAAATCTGGCCTGTATGGTAGGGTGGCAAGAAGGAATCCATGTGGCAAAAAGTCTGACGAAAAAACTAAAATGGAACTTTTTGGCCTAAATGCAAAGCGTTATGTTTGGCGCAAACCCAACACAGCACATCACCCAAAGAACACCATCCCTACTGTGAAGCATGGTGGTGGCAGCATCATGGTCAAATATTGCCAAATCTAGGTGTGCAAAGTTGGTAGAGACCTATCCCAACAGACTCACAGCTGTAATTGCTGCCAAATTTGCTTCCACCAAGTATTAACTCAGGCGGGTGGAGACTTATCCAATTATGATCTTTCAGTTTTGTATTTTTAATATATAATTTTTTTCTCAATAAAAACTTTTTTGCCCTTAACAGTGTGGAGTATGGTGTGTTGATAAGTGGAAAAAAATCCTCATTTAAATGCATGAAACTCTGAAGCACTGACACAACAAAATGTGAAAAAAAGTTCAAGGGGGTGTAGACTTTCTATAGGCACTGTATATATATGAAAATGCAGCAGTCTAAGTTTTACACAAATAGCTCATTGGGCACATACATAATGTTATTTACATGTTAAATAGTGAGCAGATAGGTTTGTTGATTTTTGAGCAGTATTATTCCCTAGGATAGGAAAATACTGAGCTCAAGTCATGTTATTTTATAAAAACACTAGGTGCTCAGTGTTTGGTATTTTGAGTTGAGTTAAAATTGCCAAAATGAGTTGATTAAAAATCTGTATAAATAGTCATTTGATTAGAAATGATTTTAATTAACACAAGAACAGTGAAAGATACGACCATGCCCCGCTTGAGTAATGAAGATCGCCTGGTTGCTATTGGCATGATTGAAGGCGGCCTGTTTGTGAGAGAAGTTGTCCGGAGAATGAGATGTTCTGCTTCAACAACCAGCAGATTAGCCCAGAGAAACCAGGAAACCAGCTTTGTGAGGGACAGGCCACGCCATGGAAGGCAGAGGGTCATCACACTGGACCAGGACCGTCACATCCGACTGATTCATCTGCGTAATCGTTTTCAGACTGCAGTGGCTACAGCACGAGAAATTCCAGGAAGAAATAACCCGCACATCAGCAGAATGACTGTAGCTCGCCGTCTGCAGGAAAATGATTTGCAGCTGAGAGACAAAATTGCCGTCTTCTGTGGGCCAGAGAACATCTGAGGTGGCAGCAGAGAGAGCGTTGGAGTGTTTTATTCACCAATGAATGCCGTTTTACCCTTAACAGACCTGACTAAAGACAACGTGTGTGGAGACGTCGTGGTGAGCGTTATGCTGACTGTTGCATTGTTCAAGCCAACCGGTGGGGCGGTGGAAGTGTGATGATGTGGGGAGGAATCTCCTTTAACACAAGAATGCTTTTGTTGTAGATTGAGGGCAACCTTTCCGCTCAGCGATACACTGCCGAAGTCATTGAGGCAACAGTTTTTCCGTTCCTGCAAGCCAATCCGGAAGTGTCAAGGTCTTGCCGTGGCCAGCTTTTTCTCCTGACCTGAATCTAATAGAACATCTGTGGGACCAAATTGCCAGTGCCATCCACAGGAGACAACCGAGACCAGACAACCTTCACCAGCTGGCTGCAGCTGCACAGGAAGAGTGGCTGAACATCCCACAGGAGTCTACCCAGAGGCTGATCAGGTCTATGCGTCAACACTGCTAGGATTGTGTTAATGCTCATTTTGTTTTCATTTTGACAGTGTGTCCCGTTTCTGTGGCAAAGTGGTGAGTGAATACAGGTGAGTGCAGTGCAGAGTGGATACAAAACAGACAGACAATGATTTCCAGGTGCAAGGGTGTTTATTGATTTAATTAACAATGTCCAGAGCCTTATACAGCGGCGTGTATCACTCGGTATTTGTAATTCCCCGGGTTTGACCCGTAACCAAAAGTCCAGTTTTACACACCAACACTAAACACAAAACACAAACACAGTTCCTAGTGATAGTGAATAAGTGCAAGTGGTGTATTACAGTTCTCCGTGAATGCAGGGGTGAAAGTGATGTCCAAGTTTATGCTGGCTTTCGCTACAGCTCCGGATCGTGCTACTGGTAGTCTATTAAAAACAGACGACAGTTAAACACTAACAAACACAAGACAAAACTCACGGTTCACGATACTGCAACACAGACTCCTTGTAGGTTTACAACACTATGTCCCCTATTTATATCCTCGCTCATGGCCCCTAGGTTAACGAGCGCATCCGCTCCTCAAATCCTCGGATGCCAAACCGTTTACCGTCTGGGTAACTGAGATTGGATACCGTAGCTCCGCCCCTTTCCTAAATGACCAACTTCCACCTACCCTACGGAATAAATTGTAGTGCCATTTAGTTAAGGGTACTCTTTTCCCTTTACACAGTGCCCTCATGGGTCGAGAGGGAGATCTAACACCAAGCACCATTCGATCTCTGTCACAGTTTCATACTGAAAACTTATCATGATTCTTTGATCTATATTTTTGTTGACATTTTCTGTAATTTTGTTTGATATCTATGTTTAAAATATTTGATTAAATCCATTAGACCTGAATGTTGTGTTTCTTTTGTGCATGCAGATAAAATATGTAACAGTATGTGAGCATGGGATTGCACAAATTAGTTCACGTGCCGAGATTCAAGTGAATGATTAATTAGTAATTGAATCTCGGCACAGCTGTATATATAGAGGCATGAAGCACTCACTCAGGGTTGTGTGTTCGAGAGTGGAGAACAGGAAAGATAGAGAAGGAGAAAATAATTAAAAGCAAAACAAATGCTACTTGTGCGAGAGGACTCGCACGATACTTGTTTAGTGTTGTCCACTGTCTGTTTTGTTTGTCTATTTATGGAACATGGAAAACAATCCTGTAAATGGACACCTTGAATAGACTGGTGGTCTTGCTGTGCTGTGTCTGACCTGCTGACATGTACTAAGTTTGTTTGACCTTTCATTGTAGAACAATCACAAGAAAACTGAGACTATACTGGGAGGGAGAGGCAGGAGGAGGAGGAGGAGGAAGAGGGGAAGGGGGGAGATCTGCTGAATACTTTGAATGGCAAATCTGTCCTAGTCTGTCATGGCAGATAATTTTAGATCACTTTTAAAGGTTAAACTTTAGTTAAAAAAATAAGTTTTAATGACCACTGTTTCACAGGATATAGTGACATCACTCCTGCACAGTCCCTTGCAATGTTTCATTTCAGTTTCTAGGAAGTCCTCTGGGCATTGAGAATACAAATTAGACAGACCGACAATGGGTGCTCAGCAGGTGTCTTGGGGGGGGGGGGATATGCTAGGATACACTCAAGGACACATGCAATATGTAACACACACTTGTGAGCAAACATGCCTCCTGTTGTTAATTATGGAAAAGAAATCCCTAACATTCAGTAATATATAAAAGCTACATATCCCTGTTAGTGTTGGTATTATATTTGAACTTTCTGATTTTTATTTCAGGGTTTAGTCCACAACACTAGTTCAGTAAGTTATAGTATGCTGGGCACTTCATAAGAAGGGGGTGTGCTTGCTAGTGTTTGTGTTTATGGCTAGTGCTGAGTGCTTATGGAGTCCCAGATGATAGCTGTCATCTTCTGACTCATTAGTTCTTCTGTGACGTTTAGCATTTTCAGTGGAGTACTGTTGTAACCTGGGATACAGCAGCTTAGCACTAACTTTCAACAACAATACTGCTTCGTCTACCTGTCATTTTTTTAAGTTTACACATCGTTCCCACAGCGCCTCACTCCAAATGATAATTAGTATTTCCAGAGGAAAGGGAAAACCCACCTACTAAACTACCAAACCTAAAATGGATACACTTGAAAATACATGTACAGGTACATTAACTGTAAAGTACATTGTAGTTACCTTTCACGAGTTCAACACTGTGATTGAGGATGGAATCCCATACATTAACAATCAAAGTTATTTTCCAGACCCTATCCATTTGTACACATAATAAATAATGTAACAAACATGTTAGTACAGTGAAACTGGATTGGTGAGTTTATTCCTTGAAATAAACTATTTAAGGGCTTGTAAGTAGTGTTTTAAACTTGTTTTAAAAAATCCACACAGATGACACTGTTGAACAGCACAGTGGAATGGATGTGCATTACACTGTGCAGACAGTCAGGGTCATGACTGAAATCATACTGCATTCCTGAAGCAATCAATACTGGAGTCAAGGCAAACAGCTGCCACTGTCACACAGGGCATGTATGTGCTCTGAGGAGATAATGCTAATTGTGGAAGATTTTACACAAAGAGGAATTACATTTAACATAATTCATATTCTGTATCTTTTATCGTATCATATCTTGATATATAGCATCAGTAGAAAATTATATTTCAGTGTTTACATTTCTTTATTTCTTGTTTTCAAATGCTGTCTCACTTCAGTTTTTTTTTTTTTTGAATGTATTTCACTTACCTTTTTGTGAAGCTCTGAGTTGCTCTAATATCATATTTCTGTTTAAGATTCCACCTGGCATTATGTGACCAGATCAAAAAGAACAAACTGATCAAACTGATCGTGCCAGCATCAAGCAAGACATGCAAGACCATTAATTTAAGTGTACAGGAAAAAACATGCAAGTATAATGCAATGATGAGGACTGACTCCATGCATCCCTTGTACAAAGTTTGAATAAGTCTTGCTGTCACTTTTTTGTAACTGAACTCTTGCATATTCTTGTGTGATCTATGTATCCCGCGCTTCATCCAAGCAAAACCCATCTTCGGTTTTTTATATAAAAGTTGGTCTATTTCAGCTATTTACCTAGTTTTTCAATTGGTGATAAATTGGTGCTCATCACTGAAAAACATATCCAAACACTGGACTGCAAGCTTCTTAAATAACACGTCTAGAGATTTTAGGGAATGCAGCAAATATATATATATATATATATATATATATATATATATATATATATATATATATATATATATATATACTGTGCCTTGCATAAGTATTCACCCCCCTTGGACTTTTCCACATTTTGTAGTGTTACAACCTGGAATTAAAATGGATTTAATTGGGATTTTTACCATTTGATTTACACAACATACTTAACACTTTGAAGGTGCAAAATATTTTTTATTGTGACACAAAAGTTAATTAAACAAAAAATAGACATTTGTTGGTTGCATAAGTATTCACCCCCCTGAGTCAATACTTGGTAGAAGCACATTTGGCAGCAATTACAGCTGTGAGTCTTTTTGGGTAAGTCTCTACCAGCTTTGCACATCTGGATCCTGCAATTTTTGCCCATTCTTCTTGGCAAAATTGCTCAAGCTCTGTCAAGTTGGATGGGGACCGTTGGTGAACAGCAATTTTCAAGTCTTGCCACAGATTCTCAATCGGATTGAGGTCTGGGCTTTGACTGGGCCATTCTAAGACATTCAGGTTTTTGTTTTTAAACCACTCCAGTGTAGCTTTGGCTGTGTGTTTAGAGTCATTGTCCTGCTGGAAGGTGAACCTCCGCCCCAGTCCCAGGTCTCTTGCAGACTGAAATAGGTTTTCCTCTAGAATTTCCCTGTATTTGGCTCCCTCTATCTTTCCCTCAATCCTGACCAGTTTCCCAATCCCTGCCGATGAAAGGCATCCCCATAACATGATGCTGCCACCACCATGCTTCACCGTGGGGATGGTGTTCTCAGGGTGATGAGCAGTGTTGGCTTTGCACCACACATAGCGTTTTGCGCTAAGGCCAAAAAGTTCAATTTTGGTCTCATCAGACCAGAGAACCTTTTTCCACATGTTTGCTGTGTCTCCCACATGCCTTCTGACAAAATCCAAACGGGATTTGATATGGGTTTTTTTCAGCAATGGCTTTCTTCTCGCCACTCTTCCATAAAGCCCAGCTTTTTGAAGCGTCCGGGTTATAGTTGTCCCATGGACGATCTCTCCAGCTCCTTCAGAGTTACCATTGGCCTCTTGGTTGCTTCTCTGACTAATGCCCTCCTTACCTGGTCACTAAGTTTTGGTGGACGGCCTTCTCTAGGCAGAGTCGTGGTTGTGCCATATTCTTTCCATTTTTTAATAATGGATTTAACGGTGCTCCGGGGGATGTTCAAAGTTTGGGATATTTTTTTTATAACCCAACCCTGATTGGTGCTTCTCCAGAACTTTATCCCAGACTTGTTTTGATAGCTCCTTGGTCTTCATGATGCTGTTTGTTTAGATATGCACTCTAACAAACTCTGGGGCCTTCCAGAAACAGGTGTATTTAATCTGAGATCATGTGACACTTTAATTGCACACAGGTGGACTCCATTCAACTAATTATGTGACTTCTGAAGGCAGTTGGTTGCATCAGAGCTTATTTAGGGGTGTCACAGCAAAGGGGGTGAATACTTATGCAATCAAGACTTTTCAGTTTTTTATTTGTAAATAATTTTGAACAATATGTCGATTTTTTTCCCCACTTCAACATTATGGACTATTTTGTGTAGATCAGTGACAAAAAATCCTAATTAAATCCATTTTAATTCCAGGTTGTAACACTACAAAATGTGGAAAAGTCCAAGGGGGGTGAATACTTATGCAAGGCACTGTATATATGTTATATGTTTATCTAAGCTTTTGAAAACCATATTAAGGATATACACTTTGGGGGCAATTTAGAAATTACACTTCAATTGTGTACATTTACAGTAGGATCCGCATACTGCTCCCTTGTGGAGTGAGGGTAGTATATTTCATTATCCTTGCCAATTCTATCTTTGGCTTTTCTGAGGTCTATCAGGTATCATTAGTATAAACCCTGATGCTGTTCTATGATGCTGTTTTTTCCTGTTCACTGGTACTGGGTTTGGACCACAGAGGCACCCCACCAGATTGCTTATTGCTGACTGTGGCAATCTTGCAATTGAAGTCTTCATACTACACTCCGTACCATCTCCCTCTCTATAAATATGGGATTGTCGATCTGGCTCAGGGACTTTGATATCACATTGGCAATTCACAAGGCCCCACCTCAGATTTTCTGTTTCTGACGTGAACCCAGCCTAGAACCAACAAGCAATGAGAACAGAACTAGCATTATCACAGTGGGTGCTATTCTAGATTACTACCATATGGGGGCAATGTCACATTAATGTTAGAGAGAAATTGCAGGTTAAATGGCAGACATTTTGTGTAAAACCAGATTTCTGACTGAAAAACAAGTATTTTTCCTTTTAAAGTTGAAATGCCCCAAGACTGACAATTCCGCTTTCAAAGCTTTTATTTTATTTACCAGTATTTATATGCAAAAGTGGTGCCTGGAAGTGGTTTCTGAAAAGAATTAAACAGCTGTAAATGTTACAAGACCAATAAGAAACAACTTCGATTAACTTAAATTAACCTCCTCGGGTGATGTTTCTGATAACTTTGCGCTGGGATAAAATGCTTTAAAAAAAACAGCCCCATAAGGTTTACATTGCAGTTGTCCTTGTTTTACAAATGATTATGGGGCTTACTAGCATACACTGATCTAGACTGCATTTATATGCAACTGGAACTGAAGAGCAGCGCCTGAACTCATGGTCAAGCCCCTTTACAGACTTATTAAAAATACAAAAGCACAATATTTGAGTAATTACAATAAGAAGCACACAGCAAGATTGCAAACACCATGAAAGGTCATTTGAAAGTGCTTACTATTTTAGAAATCACTTGAAGGTTAATTACATTTTAACAATATCAACATCCCGGCTGGAAGGGAGCATATAGCGTTGTTCAATAATAATTGTACCTTTATATTTGCTACACACACGTTGCCTCCTTCTTGCAAGCGTGCTTCCGCAAACTTGCTAGCAGACGCAGCAGCCCCTCCTCTCCAGTCATGGTTGTCGCCTCCTCTCCAGCACAGCAGCGCAGCAACCAGACACAACTGAACAGTCCATCCTTCAGCTTCATAACAACATTTTCGAGGATGAAGTCCCTCATTCACCCCATCGGCGTCTCAACTGCTTCAATCAATACACGCCTCAACGATATGGACAAACGGGTTGCTTCCAACACTGCAGCAATCTCCACTTCAATCATGGCCACCATCTTCGGGTTCAGCACTTCCGGTCCCCACAGCTGACGTTCCTACGTACAATCGGACATCAGCCGTCCTCAATGGTCCACAGCAAGCGCCTGTAGTCAGAAATCAAGTACAGCGACCACATATGGTTTCTTTGATTTGTGCAATATTAAGGGTTATTTTCTAAGCTCATTTCATTTTATTTTTCTGAAAAGGAACATTTTCAGGTACATTTCAAATTTTGACTGCTCACAAGTACTTTTTCTGAAAGGGAACATTCAAGTACAGTTCTAATTTAGACTTTAAAGTTGCTGTTGTCGTTTCTGTCAAGTTTAATTTTGGAAACAGGCTTCACACTGCTATTTTACTGGACTTTCCCATTCTGTACACTAACAGTTTTCACTGCAACTGAACTAAATCTATTTTTTCATAATTTCGATTTTACCCTGCTGAATTTTTCACGTGCCCCTTACCTGCTCGATCAGCAGCACCAGCAACGCCTTGTCAGCAATAAACACTTGTTGAGGTGGCATACACTCCTAATCATCAATCTTTCTGCCACAAGAGGCAGTTCCACTCCAGTCTCAACGCTCTAATTCCCCACGATCAATTCTCCTTATATCCCCACCTTCGCACCGCCTCGCTCAAGCAATCTTCAATCTGCGATCTGTTTCTTCAGTAGGTGTCCCACTCTCAAGATAAATCATTGGCCCAACTAGAATTCCTCGAAATCACTCGGGACACTGTCAAATTCGAAGCCAGCCTCCCACTCGACAATCCTGGAACTCATTCGTCAGCTCATTAACAACTTCCAAGTATAAAAAATCTATCTAAACGCAACCTGTTATCTCCCCTCGGCCACTTCAATTTTGCAATTTGCATTATTCCCAAGAAAGAACATTCATATCGCGTCTTCTCCCTCTTGCCTCAACTGCAAAAACCTGGATTCTCACGTGTAACAGGGTAGCCGAGTGGTGACGTCAGGCCAGATGCAGGAAGAAAACAAACAAGTACTGCAGGGCAAAAGACGCTGTGGCACCATTTATTTAAAAAATAAAATAAGGTTTAACAGAGCGAAAATAAAACAGTTAAACAAAAAGCTACCGACTTCGCCTCTGCCAGAACACATTTAACAATAGCAAACGAAAACACACGGCTACGCCGGCATACATATACATACATAAATTATAACAATAATAATAATAATAATAGCAGCAGTGTGGAGTAGTGGTTAGGGTTTTGGACTCTTAACCGGAGGGTCATGGGTTCAATCCCTGGTAAGGGACACTGCTGCTGTACCCTTGATCAAGGTACTTTACCTAGATTGCTCCAGTAAAAACCCAACGGTATAAATGGGTAATTGTATGTAAAAAATAATGTGATATCTTGTAACAATTGTAAGTCGCTCTGGATAAGGGCGTCTGCTAAGAAATAAATAATACTAATAATAATAATAATAATAATAAACAAATACAAAATAATACACCTGCACAGGGGTGGAGGGTACCGCGTTCTATAATAAATAAACAATATTCATTCATGTGCAGGGCTCCCCCACCTTGTGCAACACACACTTGGCCCCAACGGCATCCTCCCCCCTTAGTCTCAAAATCCCGAAAGAGAGGAAGCAAGGTGTCCAAGGGGGCGGCCATGGTGGGAGGTCCTTCACTCCCCACTTCTTCGTGGCTAGCAGCTCACTCTTCCGGGGCTCCAGCCACACAATCTCCCGCAGCGAAACTACTGCAGGGGGAGCTGGTCTCCTGCCCCCCCCCCCCCTCATGGCCGACAGCTCCCTTTTTTGAGACTCTGGCCACAGTATTTCCTGCTGCCATGCAGGACTGGCAACGACCCCAGGCGAGACAGAGCCGGCAGCGACCCCAGGCGAGGCAGGGCCGACAGTGACCCCAGGCGAGGCAGAGCCGTCAGCGACCCCAGGCGAGGCAGAGCCGTCAGCGACCCCAGGTGAGGCAGAGCCGTCAGTTACCCCAGGCGAGGCAGAGCAGGCAGCGACCCCAGGCGAGGCGGAGCCGTCAGTTACCCCAGGTGAGGCGGAGCTGGCAGCGACCCCAGACGAGGCGGGGCCGGCAGCGACCCCAGACGAGGCGGGGCCGGCAGCGACCCCAGGCGAGGCAGAGCCGTCAGTGACAGCAGGCGAAGCGGGACCATCAGTGACCCCAGGCGAAGCGGAACCTTCAGCAACCCCAGGCAAAGTGGAACCATGCGTTTGCGTTTCTGTCATTTCAGGGGCCTGGTAGACCAACACATCTGGCCTCAAACCCTTCAAGAAGGCTCCACCAGGTGGGTCCGGGTCCATCCTTTTCTCTCCCCTTCAGCAACTCTAAACGTTCCTAAGCACTTTTATCCCTGAAGCCACGCCTCAACCTCTATGCACCAAGCCTCTACCTAACCTTTACGCAGCCCTGGCTTATGTCCTGTGAATTCTGTATTAAGACCTCACTATATCATTTTTTATAGGTGTGTATGATGTAAATCTTGGAAATGTAAATCATATCTATATTTTAAAGATTACTGCTGATAAAAAGAATACCATTTCATACCATGATACAAGCATAGGTAAGGTCAGTAAAGCAAAGTGCAGATTTAGATTCATTTGATGCACAAGGCAGAAACCCTGAGTAATCTATTGGGAAACAAGTATACAGCTATGGCCAAAAGTTTTCCATCACTAGTCTAGAATGTAATAATTTTGCTTTGACTTAAACCTGCTGAATAATGTTAACTTAACATATTGAACTGGATACCACTTTGTAGTTCCCTATTTTCCTTTCACCGACCTGAAAGCGAGAAAAATCTACAACCAGATAAGTATCATTACTTATATATGCTTATTCGTTTGTGTAATTACATGAATTAATGCAATTTATTGTACATGCTTATAGTAATTTTTGCTTATATGTATTGTGCACTCAGCCGTGGTTTTCGTTAGTCCCGCAGCGGCCTTGTGCCCCGTGCAAAGCCAATGGCTCCGTTGCCCCTTTCCTGGGATCAAACAACCTTAAGTCAGATACTTGTGTTCTCTCTCAGGATGCAAGCTTCGGTTGAAGTTTAAAAATAAAATGTTGTTTTTTGTTAGAAAACTATATTAAATTAGCAGTAATTTAATTGTTACTGTGTTGTGTGAGAAAATTGTTTTCTCTGTGTGTATTTTTCTTTTTCTTTTTTACATAAATACAAAATGGACCAAGATGCGTGCTTCGGGTTAAGCTGCTTGCAGCTTTTTTCACAGTGTCTTGCTGCCACATTACTTCTGCTTGCAGAATCAGTGTAAAGGCTGTTAGGGTTCTAACAGTAGGCATCCCTCAGTTTTTGGACTGTTGGTCAGCCAAGAGTGTTATAGGTGGGCATCCCTATATCGCTCCCGTGGTAACAGTAGGTTGCAGACCTGCTCCCGTTCGTGCCGGTACTCTGTATAAGGAACGAACTTACCTTTCCCAATTCACTAGCAGTTGCTGGGCTCAGCTCTGCTTCGTAGTCCTCGCCGCAGTGTTTCGTTGCCACTCTGGTTTCTGCTTGCAGTACTATTGTGAAGTCTGTCAAGCTTGACAGCGGGCTAATTTGCTCCCTCCAGAAAAGCTCACTGCCCATTACTCCAGGGCATGGCAACTTCATGGGCTTTGTTCCAGGGTGCATCTGTCAGAGACATTTGCGATGCAGCGGTGTGGGCCTGTGGCAAAGTGGTTTGCAGTGCGCAGGTGTAGTGGTGATGTGATTAGGAAACAGAAGACAGTCAACAAAGTTCACGATCCAAAAGGTTTTATTTTGTAAATCCTGGTCTGGCAACCACAAAGAATAATCCCAGGCAATACACAGCAATGTGTATTGCACTGCTCCAAAACAATGGGTTGCAGTCCCGAAATAATAATACACAGTCGAAATGAATAAACACAATAGAACACACACACGTTCACAAGTCCAGAGTGAATGCTATAGTGCTTGTGGTGAAATACAATTTATTCGTATACAGTGTTGCAGTGTTGCTCGGGTTTTGTGCTGGCCTGTAGCGTCAGCTCCAGATCGTGTTAGCTGTCTAATAATAATAAACAAGTAGATTTTTAGACACGACAAAACAAACAAAACACATGGTAATTCACAGTACTCCTTCTGGTTCAGCTTAACCATAACAAAGGAACAGATCACCTCACTATGTCCCCTTATGTACCATCAGTCACGCCCCCTTGGTTAGAGAGTGCAACTCTTTCTCCTCCAAACCACGGTTGCCACATCGCTTCCCTTCTGGGTCGATGACTTGGTGTACCGTAGCCTCGCCCCCTTTTTAGATGGCCGACTTCCACCTAACCTTGGGAATTAATTGTCTGGCCAGTCAGTTCAGACAGGTCGGGAGGGAGATTTATAACCAAGATTCATTCTTTGTCTGTTACATAAATCTACTTTTCCCATTACTCCCCCCTCCTGGGAAAAATAATCTGCATTTTGGTGTTCTTTCCCTGCACAGTGGATCATATGATACACGAAGGGCTGCAATGCCAGATACCACTGAGTTATCCGGGCATTGCTGTCCTTCATTGTGCTTAACCACTTGAGTGGGGCGTGGTCTGTGACAGGATTGAATCGTAAAGAGTGAGTAGCCCATTTAATGGCCAAAGACTCCTCTTGACTACGGAGTAGTTGCGCACCCGAGGGAGCATCTTTTTACTGAGGTACATGACAGGGTGTTCTACTCCGTCTACTGTTTGGGACAAAACCGCCCCCAGACCAACATCCAAAGCGTTGGTGTGGAGGATGAATCTCTTGGTAAAATCTGGTGTGATGAGAGTGGGCACTGGCAAAGTCTGCTTGATAGTATCAAACGCCCCGGGTGGGTTCTAGCCAGTGTACCATGTGTTCACACAACTTCTGTGCGACAACCCAGGGGCATGTATCCGCGGATCTCGGGTACTCCCTGAACCGTACCCGGTGTGTTTCCCCCGTGATGTTGAGACGGCGCAGACCGGCTTGCTTTACCAGGTTGTACTGGGCGGCTTCGGCATCCGTCATGGTCTGGTATGCTGCCTGAGCCTCCCAGATCAAGCTGACCTTGTTTACTTGTGCTACAATATCAAACCATATAACAAGTGAAAGGAGAAACTTGTAGAACTGAGCTCATGATCAGCTAGAGATCTTGCCTCACTTTTGATTTTAGCATCAGTTGACACTTGATAGTTTAAGTAGTGCATTTTGAATTTCAACTACTTGAAAGCGTACAGCCTTTACACAATCAATCTGGCATTCCCAACGTGTGTCCGACAGTGTCTTTACTGTTAAATGATGCACAAAAGTCTGAAGAATTTCCCATTGCTGGACAGAAGAGGAAAATATTATATAACTTCTCTGTAGTACTCCAAAGAATGTGACTGCTTCTACTGATGAACTGGCTGCATCACTGAGTACTAAATTCAAACTGTGACACCCAAATGGAACAAAAAATGTACATGGATTCAGCTGCAAGGCTCTAGCCTGAACCCCCTTGCGCTCTCCCCTCATATTTGCCCCATTATCATTCCCCTGACCTCTGCAGTTTTGCAATGACAAACCAATCTTTTTCCAATAGCTCTAGGAAGGAGTTTGTCAAACCTTCACCAGAGCAATCTGTAATGACTAAGAAGTCCAGAAAGTGTTCCTGAATTTCATTTGTACTTCCTGAAAAATCCACTATTCGAATGACCACAGTCATTTGCTCCTGATGGCTCAAATCTGGTGTACAATCAAGAAGTACTGAGTAGTACTTGGCTTTTTTGACCTGATCTACAATGTTCTCCCTGATCTTCTCACCTGAGTCTCCTGTGCATTAATTCTCCTTATATGTTCCAGCATCACAGGGTCAAACCTTCCAAGCAGTTTAATCAGTCCCAAAAAGTTGCCATTATTTTGAACACCAAGTCTGTCAACACTAACACAAATTGCTAAGTTATGCTCTCCTAAATACTGTGTGATTGCTAACAGTCGCTCTATAACATTCCTCCAGTGCTGTTTCTCAAGCTGAAGCCTCTACTAATGTTGCTGATCAATGGTTGTGCATGTTCTAATCTGTGACTCTGCTTCCAACCATGCGTGCATGCTATTACAATGGCTATGGGAAGGATCATGCTCTTTTAGCTGTACTGGCATATTCTGCCAGTTTCTGTAACCAGATGTGGTTAGCTGAATTGATGCTCTTCTAAACAATTTACAGCAAAAACAGTACATCTTTACTCTTTGAATATACTAGCCATCTCCTGTCTACAATCTCTCCATTTGGAAGCTTGCGTCTGTAGTTTTGAACAGAAAAACTCCTATTTGAGTCATCTTTAGGGAAACAGTAGTTTTTCAGCTGCACTGGACCCTTTTCCACTAACAAGTCTTTTAATCGCTGAGTAATAACATTTGGCCACATTCCAGGATCATTCAAATCAGTCACGCAGGAATGCTCAGATTCAACATCCCTAATCATCCAAATCAGTCACGCAGCAATACTCAGATTCAACATCCCTAATCATTCAAATCAGTCACGCAGGAATACTCAGATTCAACATCCCTAATCATCCAAATCAGTCACGCAGCAATACTCAGATTCAACATCCCTAATCATTCAAATCAGTCATGCAGGAATACTCAGATTCAACATCCCTAATCATCCAAATCAGTCACGCAGCAATACTCAGATTCAACATCCCTAATCATCCAAATCAGTCACACAGCAATACTCAGATTCAACATCCCTAATCATTCAAATCAGTCACGCAGCAATACTCAGATTCAACATCCCTAATCATCTAAATCAGTCACGCAGGAATGCTCAGATTCAACATCCCTAATCATCCAAATCAGTCACGCAGCAATACTCAGATTCAACATCCCTAATCATTCAAATCAGTCATGCAGGAATACTCAGATTCAACATCCCTAATCATTCAAATCAGTCACGCAGGAATACTCAGATTCAACATCCCTAATCATCCAAATCAGTCACGCAGCAATACTCAGATTCAACATCCCTAATCATCCAAATCAGTCACGCAGCAATACTCAGATTCAACATCCCTAATCATTCAAATCAGTCACGCAGCAATACTCAGATTCAACATCCCTAATCATCTAAATCAGTCACGCAGGAATGCTCAGATTCAACATCCCTAATCATCTAAATCAGTCACGCAGGAATACTCAGATTCAACATCCCTAATCATTCAAATCAGTCACGCAGGAATGCTCAGATTCAACATCCCTAATCATCCAAATCAGTCACGCAGCAATACTCAGATTCAACATCCCTAATCATTCAAATCAGTCATGCAGGAATGCTCAGATTCAACATCCCTAATCATCCAAATCAGTCACGCAGCAATACTCAGATTCAACATCCCTAATCATTCAAATCAGTCATGCAGGAATACTCAGATTCAACATCCCTAATCATTCAAATCAGTCACGCAGGAATACTCAGATTCAACATCCCTAATCATCCAAATCAGTCACGCAGCAATACTCAGATTCAACATCCCTAATCATTCAAATCAGTCACGCAGCAATACTCAGATTCAACATCCCTAATCATCTAAATCAGTCACGCAGGAATGCTCAGATTCAACATCCCTAATCATCTAAATCAGTCACGCAGGAATGCTCAGATTCAACATCCCTAATCATCCAAATCAGTCACGCAGCAATACTCAGATTCAACATCCCTAATCATTCAAATCAGTCATGCAGGAATACTCAGATTCAACATCCCTAATCATCTAAATCAGTCACGCAGGAATGCTCAGATTCAACAGCAACATGGGTATCTTTAACTGCCTCTTCATTTGCCAAATTAATGCCACAAAGTAGATTTGGAGTTTCTGTATCATCATTAGGGCAACTTATATTAAGCTTTATACTTTCAGAAGAAGTAATAAACTTTAACATTGCATTTTCCTGGCTTTTCTGCATTTCATAAGAACATTAGAAAGTTTACAAACGAGAGGAGGCCATTCAGCCCATCTTGCTCGTTTGGTTGTTAGCAGCTTATTGATCCCAGAATCTCATCAAGCAGCTCCTTGAAGGATCCCAGGGTGTCAGCTTCAACAACATTTCATGACGGTCTGCTTTCACCTTTCTCTTCTGAGCTCCAGATGGGTATTTACACCCCTTGTCCCTGTTTCTGCTACTACCGGCTGCACTCATAATTATTGTGGTGATTCCCTGTCAATTAAAATAAAATTAATACAAATATTATTTATTTTATTTTCAACATTATTATAAATATAAAATCATTTTTTGTAATTTTATATTTATATTAATGTTGAAATTTTAAAACTTATTTTGAAACACATTAAATATGGTAATGTTAATTCTATCAATTCATGGCAGTATTTGGTAAGTTTCTGTATTAATGCACCACAGATTTAGTTTGCACTTGTGTTTGTCTGGTGAATATATACCTTGATAAACTGATAGAGGAGTAGGAAAAAAAAACATACACATTCCAAATTATGAACATAACGGCTAAGTGAAGAAGCACTCATTTAAAAACGTAATGTCCATTATGAAAAAAGATTGCGGCATCTAACATGCAGATAATAAAACAATGAACAATCCCTGCCTCCCAAACAACACAGGAAATGCACGGAATTCCTAACAAAAATGCAAGCCTTCGTCCAAAGTATTGACTGAGTAATATTTGTAATAATTCACAATAAAAAGTCAGTAAATAAACTGGAAGCATGCAAAATTAAATTAAAGTAGATATCAGTTAGGGTTGCCACTAATTTAAAATCATTTTAAACAATGCAGCAAAAACGCAACTGCCCACGGTCCTCCCTCCTTTCAACAGTGTTAAAATATGCAGTTCAGACATTTTCAATGCAATATTATTTTCAATGGTGTAGCAGGATGTCTTGATGCTGCATCGCTCAAATTTTCATTATTTGAATTTCACTTACAGTCTGAAACTGCTCATACCTCTTTCGGACATCTAATCACTCGCGTCTTTACTGACACAAGACTCACACACACTAGCTGCTGTATTTTAAGTAGTTTTATTTTAGTTAGCATTTTCGGTCGCTTAAACTGGGTAATATACTGCAGCAGCAACGACATAGTAACATCTAGACTGCACCGTAATAGCAATGTACAGTACAGTGCACCTTTATACCATGAACATAATGGCAGAAACATACTTAATTGAATGAATAATTCTCAATATACCGTGCATTGAAAGAAAACATTTTTTATGACGTTAATGGCAGCTAAATTGCAAACCTATTAGTTTATTTATAATCGAATTGCACCAACTGACAACTCGTAACAAGGTGACAAATAAACTATTTTATGGAAAATTAATTTACACATGATGTATCGCTTACTTACCTGTGTATAGCTTTACACAGAAATGGGTAAGAGGGGGTGAGTGGGGTATGGGAAGTACTGTCTGTAGCAATCAATATACACTACTGTATTTTAAAGCTGTAGCATACCAGTATGTAGAACTAGCATTTAAATTCAAAATCGTGAGGGAAAGACTTTTCAGCCGCGGGGCCCCTTCAGCTGCAGGGCCCTATGCGACCCTGCATAGACTGTATAGGCTTAAGGCCGGCCCTGTCTGCGCCCGTGCTTTTGAGGCCATCTTCATGGGTCCTATTGGTACATTGGGCGTTATTGCAAGACCGACCCTCTCAAAGAGCGCCATATACCTCTTCTCTCTCCGTCTCTCCTCAATCTCCCATCTGCTATCCAGTGCCGACAGTAAAGCGTGATCCATCCCACTGCTGACACCACGTGTGGCAAAGTAGTTTGCAGTGCGCAAGTGTCGGGGTGATTCAGTGCTCAAGACAAGGACAAACAACAAAGTACTGGTGAAATGATGGTTTATTTTGTAATCCAAAGTCTAATGACAACAGTAAACAATAATGATAACAGGCAATACACAGTGTTGCGTATTGCTCAGTTTCCACAGGTTCAGTCCCGAAATAATAGTTCCGGTATTTAAACACCCACAAATAACACAAACAAGATTACAGTGAGTGCTGTAGTGCTCGTGGTGCAAATACAGTTAATCGTGATACAAGTTCAGTGTTGTCCGGGTTTGGTGCTGGCCTTTAGCGACAGCTTCGGATTGTGTTAGCCACCTAATGACAACAAACAAACAGTTGTTAGACACAACAAAACAAACAAAACACTCACGATTACAATACGGGTCTCCTTCCGGTTTAGCGTTAATGGGGTTATATGTGCATCTGCAAAGTTTAACATGCCTTTTCGAAGTGCTCCAGTAAATACATAAGAAAACTATATTGTGTAGTGGTCTGCAGTTTTGTTTTTCACTGCAGATGGCAGCAGTCCCTAAGAAATGTGCTTGACAGACTGGCCCATCCATACATAGCACAGCTGTGAATAAAAATGGATGCCAGCTAGCTACAGAGAATGAGGTGAGGGTACAGTATTTATTTATTTGTTGATGTTACAGTAAGGAACCAATTTATTCTGTTGATGAAGTACATTTCACAGATAATAATGCATATAACAGCGATACAAACCAGTACACAAAGCACTGGAAGATATGAAATAAGTTTACCACATCAATCACCCTGTCTGACGTGAATGAAAAGTTTTCTGATCATCAAAAAAGTATACTGACCATCAAAAGAAACTTATCACTTATATTTAAGCATCAAAAGAAACATATCACTTATATTTGAGCATTAAAAGAAAGAATCACTTATATTTGGATAAAATTCACTAGATGTGATCGAAAAATGACAAACTCTGTTTTAGAGCTGGTGCAGTGACTTTTTATTGTGCTGATTAACAATTGACATCATGAAGATGCTGCAAAATGATCTGTCGATCTTGGGCAGGTGTTGTGACTCTTGGTCTCCCAGTTTGTGGCCTGTCATTGACAGAGTGTGTCTAGTTATACCGTCTCGCCAGGTTTGAAATTGCTGGCTGTGATCACCCAAGACGGCGAGCCACAGTACGCTGCCCTAGTCCAGCCTCCAACATGCCGATTGCATGAAGGTGCTGCTCTCTTGACAGACGTGGCATATTGTTTTTTTCTGTGATTTTCTTTATTGCTTTTATGCAAGCTTGCAATACAACAGCTGAAATCACTCCATACCCAGTGTCCAATCAACTGTCTCACTGATTAGGTGATTAAGTGTATATGCTTCAGTCATAGTCACTCAAGTGTATCATGGTATAGGATGAATAATCGAGTGATTAAAAAGAAACCAAAAACATTTCGTCAATGTCCATCATTTATATACCTTATTTTTTTTCGAAAATAAATGTGTTGTAATAGTGATAAGTTTCTTTTGATGCTCTGTATATATGTACTAGATAAAGACGTTAGCATTGATGAGAGTTTGAAGGTCGTCTGCTTTGAAATCTATAACACAAAAAATAATTTCTAAAAGTGATATGACTATTTGTTACACTGTTGTTATAATGCTGCAATTGTAAAAATGTATTTATACTTATCTAATCATGCCATTGAAATCTGTAAAAAAAAAAATTGACATGGCTATTGACAAAATAAATTAGCAGTTGGGTGGTTAAAGCCATTTTAAACTATCAAATGAAAGAATCAATTTGTCAATCAATCAATCAACAACACTGCAGTGCAGCCCCTGTACACACCAAACATAAGAGCAGTAGCATATTACCAAATAAACAAGCAAGCACTAGAAAATGAATATAAAGCTATAAACAAGTTTCCCAACAAGAAGAGTCCTGTGTTTCTCTTGTGGGTGCAGTTTGTGCAAGTAAAATGGCAGGATTTCTCGGCCAAGTCCATGCATGCAAGACACTCGCAATGTAACATAATCATGATACTTAGCAATGAAAAAGGTGCCACGCTCATTATTAAAAGCTAAAATATACTTTATTGTTTCACATGTTAAAAACAAAAGAAAAAGTGAGGGACAGTGGCTACAGATGTGTGTGTGTGTACAGTTGTCATCAAAATTTACATACCCCAATGTATGGAAATGTGTATTTTTGCAGAATGACAACAACTGTATTTGTATATGTATACCTAAACTGCACACACACAAAGACTGTACACACTTATTGAATGCCCCGACAGTGCAGTATGAAATCACACTTCAGTTCCTTGTGAAGACGTTTTACAAGCTCAGCTTCCTCAAAGCTCTCAGTCTCAGCTCGTGGTGGAGTCCTCAGCCTACTTGAGGTCTAAAGTCCTGCTTACAGTGCTTTTTCTCTGAGGAAGGTCCCGTTTAGGACCAAAACGTCAGTTTTTTTTCTTTTTCTCTTGAGATTATCACTTTAACATGTGAAACAATAAAATATAATAATGAGTGTGGCTCCTTTTTCATTGCTTATTATTAATATTTTGGCTGACCACTACCTAACGCTACATCCCCAGGCCCAGTAAATAAGGTATGTTATGTATATTATGAACAATATTCAATTGTCTATGACAACATATAACATTACATGAACGATGGTTACATTGAAAGATGTGAATCTCACCACAGAAATGGAATCAAACCTCCCATGCTGTGTGCCCACTCCTCCATGCGTTTTGCCAGGTCCAGAGCTTAATCCCCTGCCGATCGCCGTTTACCTAGCTGTTCTCTCACCTCGACAATCCATATGTCTCACAGGAAGTTCCAGGCTGTAAGGATGGGGCCCCTGTGGCCCAAAATCATTGCCAAAATGTGGCAACTCATCAGACTGTCTGTTAAAATCCAAGCTCTCTTGAGTCCTCGCCATGACTGTGTACAGCAATGTTGGCCCACCAATACGTCACTTCCAGTCTAATCACATTTTTTCAGGAAGCGTGAACACATGCCTTACGAAATCCATAATATCTCAGTTGTTTTAAAATATTTTTTTCACCATTTAAAAAAACATTTTGTTTCTCTTGTTATAAGCATTTATAAGTATTACTAATCTAATTTTTGATAGAAACCTTAATATATGCTCTTTAAATATATAGTGAAATTATAAAACACAAAGTGAGCAAATATATATTTATTAAAAAACACAAGATAACCTAGACCACACCTGACTACAAATTCAAACTAACACCAGTCTTTGTCAAGAGGAGGCCATTCGGCCCATCTTGCTTGTTTGGTTGTTAGTAGCTTATTGATCCCAGAATCTCATCAAGCAGCTTCTTGAAGGATCCCAGGGTGTCAGCTTCATCAACATTACTGGGGAGTTGGTTCCAGACCCTCACAATTCTCTGTGTAAAAAAGTGCCTCCCATTTTCTGTTCTGAATGCCCCTTTATTTAATCTCCATTTGTAACCCCTGGTCCTTGTTTCTTTTTTCATGTTGAAAAAGTCCCCTGGGTCAACATTGCCAATACCTTTTAGGATTTTGAATGTTTGAATCAGATCGCCGCATAGTCTTCTTTGTTCAAGACTGAATAGATTCAATTCTTTTAGCCTGACATGCCTTTTAAACCAGGAATAATTCTGGTCACTCTTCTTTGCACTCTTTCTATAGTAGCAATATCCTTTTAGTAGCGAGGTGACCAGAACTGAACACAGTATTTGAGATGAGGTCTTACTAATGCATTGTGTTTTAACATTACTTTCCTTGATTTAAATTCAACACTTTTCACTATATATCCAAGCATTTTGTTGGCCTTTTTTATAGCTTCCCCACATTGTCTAGATGAAGACATAAACGCCTAGATCTTTTTCATTGATTCCTTCTTCAATTTCAGTGTCTCCCATATGGTATTTGTAATGGACATTTTTATTGCCTGAGTGCAGTACCTTACACTTGTCTCTATTAAATGTCATTTGTCATGTGTCTACCCATTTGTGAATGCTGTCTAGATCATTTTGAATGACCTTTGCTGCTGCAACAGTGTTTGCCACTCCTCCTATTTTTGTGTCGTCTGCAAATTTAACAAGTTTGCTAGTAGTAAAGGCATGACAGCGAATGTCACTTTTTCTAAGCCCCGCCCCTTGTGACCGATTTATGACCACAAGCCCCGCCCTTTTCATACATTTTGATTGGTTTATGACCATAAGCCCCGCCCATATTGGCTGATTTATGACATTGAGCCCTGCCCCTTTCCACGCCTCTGAGTGATTTATGACCATAAGTCCCGCCCCTTTTCCCCACACCTCCGAGTGATTTATGACCCTTAAGCCCTGCCCCTTTCCCCCCACGCTTTGAGTGATTTATGGCCCTTAAGCCCTGCCCCTTTTTCCCACACTTTTGAGTGATTTATGGCTCTTAAGCCCCCACCCCCTTTTGCCACACTTTTGAGTAATTTATGGCCCTTAAGCCCCACCCCCTTTTCCCCACACTTTTGGGTGATTTATGACCTGCCCCTTTTTTCTGACATTAACCGGATATCTGTCAAAAATAGCCCACCCCTAAAACGGTATCTGTTGTGCCCTAGTTTATAGACTATTACATAAAAAGACAAAAACAAAAAGAAAAAAGAAAAAGAAAGTTGCATGTGTGTGCATTTTTTTTTTGACCATGTTCAAGATCCTCCATAACAACAACCGTGCTTACTGACAAACAGAGCATCCCTAAACATATGAAAGATTTTCATCATCAGCATATATTACACTGAAAATTAACCCATGATGTTATGATGAAAAATGTACTGGGCCCCTACATTTACCTGGTTCCCAGGTCGTGGTAGGTATCGGTGTCTTTCCATAATACACATGGTTCTGCATAATGGATGCTATTACAGAGAACTCTAAAAACCTATTTAATGTTATTTTAGAAGCTAAAACATGTTAGCACTACATTCTTTGGACTCATTGGATTATTTTAAGACCAAATGAGACGTAATTAGGAATAAGGGTTATCTTTTTATGTTAGAACTGAATGTATTTTAGTAGTTAACATATAGGATAAACCGTTCCCCATACTGCCATCTGGTGTTTGATTTTTAATATTGCAGCAGTCTCTAACTGGTTTCAAAATACAATCTAAAAACCTATTTAATATTATTTTAGAAGCTAAAAAATGTTGCCACTACATTCTTTGGATTAATAGGATTATTTTAAGACCATATAAAACGTAATTAGGAATAAGGATAATCTTTCTATGTTAAAACTGAATGTATTTTAGTAGTTAACATATAGGATAAACTGTTCCCCCATACTGCTATCTGGTGTTTGATTTTTAATATTGCAGCGGTCTCTAACTGGTTTCAAAATATAGTCTAAAAACCTATTTAAAGTCATTTTAGACGTTAATGAATGTTATCACTACATTCTTTGGATTAATACGACTATTTTAAGACCAAATAAGACGTATTAGACGTAAGGGTCCTCTTTTTCTGTTAACACTGCATACATTTTGTGGTTAAATGCTGGTGGGTTTCACAGGACTAATAAGAAATTATAGAGAAAGAAAGGGAGTCTATTTTTTTTTTACCCAAGCAGCGGGGTTATGGAGAACCCGGTGAAAAGAATCTGTCTTTTGACCAAGGGGAGAAAAGCAACCATGGAGAAGAAAAGGTAAAAAAAAAACACTTTTTTGACTTAATAAGAGATTCTTCTTAAATAATAGCTTTAACTACAATCCTTCCAAAGAATACATCTTACATAAAGGTTTTTTTAATCAATATGTAATATTTTACACTATTACACTGAAAAAGAACTTTATCTAACTGTGAAAAGTCTATTGAGCCTGTTCTTTTTTCAGGGAGGTAGACTTGAGGTGGGCTGTTCACTGTGTAATTATTATTTTTTTATTATTTATTTCTTAGCAGACGCACTTATCCAGGGCTTCCAATTGTTACAAGATATCACATTATTTTTACATACAATTCCCCATTTATACAGTTGGGTTTTTACTGGAGCAATCTAAGTAAAGTACCTTGCTCAAGGGTAATGCATGTACTGTTCCCACAATGCTGTTGGCTGATATTTGAATACAAGATCTTTCTATCTACTGTATACAGGTTCTCTAAGTATTTTCAAATTAAAGTCTAAAACAAAAAATAAATAAATAAAAAACTTTCAATGTCTGCTGTTTGTTTGTGTGTAAATTCAATTCTTTAATATATAATTACGCTTATTTTAGTTAAGATGAAAACACTTACAAAGCGATGAAATGAATAAATACACAAATAAATAGCTACATGTTTGCTGTTCAATTATAGTCTATAATTGTAGACAGTGTTCAAGAGTTTGTTACAAATATTTTAGTTCAGATGTAAGCAGCGAGAAACTATGGACGATTATCTTTGAATTGATTGAATTGAGGTCAAAAATTGTTTTACAATCACAAATAGTCAGACATTATGTAAAAAAAACATGTTTTTAGTACAGTATTTCTGATTTTACTGGGGAATAGGCAGCTACAAATGTGACATGGTTGTCTTTTTATGATACACTTTATATGATCTAACTTAACATGATATTGCCTGTATGTTATAATGTTCAAGATTTTACTGTATTTAACTAAGTATTTGCATTATTTTAACATATTAATTTTAGATCTTGAAACAAAATGACATACTAAAAATACCTGAAAATCTTATCAAACACCTTTGTGGTATATTTCATACATGTGGATAGAAAAATAATTCTCTAGAGAAGTTATTTGGGCCTCATTTATTTTGGAATTGTTTATTTTCTGTCAGATTAAGATTTCTTGCTGTCAAATTATAATAGATATGTTATAAAAAAAGAAAGATTAAACCAAGCATACATTACCCTGTAGAATGACTGGGCATTTACAAACAGTATGAATGAGAACAACAAAGCATATTGCATACAGAGGATATAAAATACCCTTTACTAAGGAAATCATTTCAACCTACATCACGGTATCTATAAAGAAAATCAGCATATCTCTAAACTAGCTGTTTTAAAACAGAAAGCTTCCTGTTAAACGTAACACCACAATCAGCATATCTCTAAACTAGCTGTTTCACATTCTTACAGAATACAACCCCCAAAGAATAATATATTTAGAAGCCAGGCGACAAGCATACAAAGAAGCAGTATCCATATACACATGTACTTTATTTTAGGGTTAATAGATTCCTTGTATTGGCTCTTCTGTTTATGTTTGACACATCTGTAGCGTCAGCATAACTGCGGGTCAGGCAGCCTCAAAACAAGTCCAGAACAGCTGAATAGGGGTGCCGACACCGCTTTGAACTATTGAGGACGTTTCCTGTCTTTGTAAAGCAGGTTCATAAAACACCTTTGCTTAATTTACATGTTAAGATCTCGAACAAACCCCCCGGTATTATTATTATTATTATTCATTTCTTAGCAGACGCCCTTATCCAGGGCGACCTACAATTGTTACAACATATCACATTATTTTTACATACAATTACATTATTTTTTACACATTATTTTTACATACAATTACCCATTTATACAGTTTGGTTATTACTGGAGCAATCTAGGTAAAGTACCTTGCTCAAGGGTACAGCATCAGTGTCTCCCACCTGGGACTGAACCCACGACCCTCCGGTCAAGAGTTCAGAGCCACACTGCTGCCCTATCATGACTAACTTTAATATCCCCATAATACTCTCCTCTCGTTCCTGTCCTCTGGCTTCTCCCTGCCGCTACAAATCTAACTCCTCTAACCTGATCTCCCTGTCTCTCCCCCTTTCAAATTCAAATTCTAATTCAAATTCAAAGGTGCTTTATTGGCATGACAACATTAGCGGTATTGCCAAAGCAGTTACAAAGTACAGTATATAATTACATAAACATTATGAACATCAATATCTCTGATCACTACTTTATCACCTTCTCTCTGTCGATGTCACCCTCCATCAAAACTTCTGCTCCCTCTCCCCCTGTGTCTTCTCCTCTGCTGCTCTCTCGCACCTCCCCTCTATCACTCCTTCTCCCAACTCTCTGTAGACCCGGCTACCTCCACCCTCTTCTCCTCCCTCACCTCCTGTCTCGACTCACTTTGCCCCCTCACCCCTCGACCTGCCCGCCCCTCCCTGCCCCAGCCCTGGCTCTTCCATGCTTTGCTCGGCTCATACCGAACTGTGTTCAGTTGAAAAGAAATTGAAGAAAACCAATCTCCCTGCTGCCTTGGAACTTTATCGCTCTCTCCTCTCTTCCTTCTCCTCTTCACTCACCTCTGCCAAATGCTCCTACTTCCACTGTATCACCCAGTCTTCTACTAACAATCCCTATAAACTTTTCTCCACCTTCTCCTCCCTCCTAGCCCTTCCCCCCTCCTCCACCTTCCTCTATCTCGGCTGATGACTTTGTCTCCTTCTTCTCCTCCATAATCACCGACATCTGCAAACTCTCCAATACCTCGCCTCCTTCCCCACTCACCCCCTGTCCTCTGCTCACTCACTCTCTGTAACTCCTACTAATCTACCCTCCTTTTCCTCCTTCTCTCTGGCTGTTTCTTCAAACAGGTCTGCATCACCCCCATTTAAGAAAACTCCCGTGATCCCTCATCCCTCATCCCTCCAGAAATACTGTCCTGTCTCTTTACTCCCATTCCTCTCTAAAACTCTCAAGCGAGCGGTACACCGCCAGCTCTCTGCTTTCATGTGTGACAGGATGGCGTGTGTGGTGACATCAGGCCAGAAGCAGGAACTGAAACAGATACTGCAGGTAGGGTTTGCGCCGTCTTTATTTTCAAAAAGAACAAAAAGGTTTAAACAAAACAAACACTTCCTCACCGAGCGAAACAAAAAATTTAAACAAGAAACAAAAGACAGAAACAAAAGGGCACGTTGGCCAAAAACAAACAAACCGTAACACTAAACAAGTATCACAAGTTAATAAACCAGCACGTCTAGCAATTGTTATTTCTGATTCTTAATTTTACAGACTCACGTCTCGCCTCTGACACTCTCTTCCCGACTCTCTCCTCCGAGCGCAGAAAGCTGCTGATTTTTATACAGGTGACCATCTCCCGATTAGCAACAATTAATCAATGAATTAACTCAGGAGATGGTCACCGTCTGCACGAGGTTTTTAAATAAACAAAACAATGCACAGCTTTTCGCCGTCATAAATACAAATATACAAATAATAATACAGGAGCGAGGTGTACCCCGTCACACATGTCAACACATTCTCTGCTCGACCCCCTCCAATCTGGTTTTTGCCTGGCCCACTCCACTGAAACTACTCATCTCAGACCTCCCTTTCTTCCCCCTCTTCCTCCCCCACCACCGATCTCTCCATCTCTGTTCCTCTTGAATCCACCCCCCTCTCTCCCTCCTCATCCACCAAGAACCTCTGCTCGCCTGGTCTTTTCCCATTTTCGGTTCTCACATGGCACGCTGCTCTGCTCTCTGCACTCGCCTATCGGTGTCTTGACCTTTCTGCTCCCTCCTATCTCCACACCCCACACCCTCTCTTGCTCCCTCCGCTCCTGCACCACTGGCAGATTAGCTGTATCCCTCCACACACTTCCAGAGCCCACTCCTTCACCACCCTTGCCCCTCAGTGGTGGAACGACCTACCCACGGATATCAGGACTGCTCAGTCCCTGACCACCTTCCGGCACCTCCTCAAGACACACCTGTTCAGACAGCATCTGTAAACCTCACAACTCTCGACTATACTGGACTATATGGCACCCAGTTGTACCAGTACTTGCATCAGCTTGTACTTGCACTGAACTGCTCCATACCTTGCCGCATTCTACTACTGCTCTTAATTATAGCTACTTCCTGTATCTTGTATTTGATTTCACTCCTATAGGTATCCGTATTCACATTTTTTGTTATTGCTCTTATTGAAATCCTTCTCATCCATTTATCATACTTACCACATGCTCTTTCTGGGCGTTACTCATATAAGCAGATATATTTTACTATAAGTTAACTGCTCTTATTCACACTCACTCTTAAATATAATTATTTATTGTATTCTTTATTTTGCTCTTACTTGAATTTGATCTTATTGTACTTTACAACTGCTCTTATCTGTAATGTGATATTCTATAATGTGATCATTTGCTAGGATATAATTTGTAATGTAATAATTTGTAATGTGATACTTCGTACTGCGATATTTTGTAACAACTGTAAGTTGCCCTGGATAAGGGCGTCTGCTAAGAAATAAATAATAATAAAAAATACACTGTTTTATAAATGTTAATTGCGCTGCTAAGAGTCTAAATAAAGGTGCTACACATCCTTTCTTACAATATCATTGATAATATGTTTGTAATAATGAATAGAATGACTAATGAATCCACAACTCTGCGGGAGTTTGCAGGCTCAAATCCCAGTCGCTCTGAGTTGTCGATCATGGCAGGGAGACCCACAGGGTAGGGAAATCCTCTGGGGATGGTTTGCCTTACCATGTCACAGCGACCCCTACTGGTAAACCCCCAGATGGGACCATGCAGAACCTGTCAAGCTGAACTTCACAGACTGAATGAATCAGCCGTGGCCTCAAACACACAGCTTTAGAGCTGCCCAAAGTATATTGATCAGGTGACATGCATATATGTGCATCAACAGCACTTTTTATGGCCATTTGTCCTTTATTGTAATTCCAGTTGTTTAATTCCAACATATAGCACTCTACCTAAGCCCCAGTATGTGTGGATGTACCCCTAGCCAAATGATTGACAGTCCTGTACATTACTGGGTATGTCACGTACAATGCATTGTATATATACTGAATATTTCCACATTAACACTAGAGGGTGCTAGTGGTATATCCATGACGTATATTCTCTTACTTGCTCCTTCTGCCGAGCAGACTTAGGTGCCACTTCACTCAAATTTCCATGAATAATGCATGTATGTTTTCTGAGAAGATATTCACTCACTTGCAAACTCATACTATTCCCAATTCCAAGGCAGCAACAGGGATCTTAGTGTATTGCTTTCATTAAGTTGCCCTAGGATGTGTGTTTGTCTCAAGTTATTAAAATGGACCAGAGCACAGCTAATCAAATGACTATATTGCTGTGCAAGAAATAAATAAACCACTATTACAACCATCTGTCTTATTCATTAACCCAGGGTTCAAAATTTCAGGGGTGTCGTAATGACATATTGTATAAAGTATTCTTTGTAACAAATCAGCCTCTCAAAAATATACAAAAGAAATTAAAGGGCAGCTTCATTGCCAAAAGCGAAGTGGGCACACACAACACTTTATACTGTCATTCATGGAATTATAAATGAGCTATCATGCAATTCCCTTGTATTGAATTTATATGACAGCTAATTTGGATACCAGCATCCTTGCAATACACTGCTGTGCATTAGAGGTGCTTACTAATATAAAGCTGATCTATTCTACATTGCATAATGTATGCCTATGGCAGACAATTAGAACTCAAGAGCAACCCACGTACAAAACTGAAGAGCAACCCACGTACAAGCATCTTTAGATGAGACCTGTAGATAAAAAAAAAACACAATAACTCAGTTCTTACAATAAGAATCACTCAGAAATTTTACACTATTCATAATAGAATCAGATGCATCAGTCTTGTTTATACGTTGTATTCTTGTTACATAGCAGCACACGTTTCAATAATATTTATCATAATATTTTTATGAAACATTTTTTACATTTTCTTTTGGTATGTCAGTTTTGTCAGCAATGGCTTAACATACTTATTAGATCAGATTAGTGTCCCATTGATAATGTATCAACTGACCTTCAAATCGTCAGTTTAATTGTGAGAAAGTGCATGCCAAATAAATTAGCATCTAGTCCTACGTTTAGTTTGTTCAGTGGCGTGGAGTGAACAAAATGAATTGAAACTGAAGTGAATTATAACACCACTGTGTTGTGAGGTAAGTGAGTGAAATGATTAGCTGTCTCATTTTTCCTATGTTTTATCATTAGCACTGTTGAGGTTTACCATGTATGCAATAGATATAGAAATGATATTGAATAACAGATACACATCCAACATTGACACTGAAAACCCCTCTATTCATTTGTACCATTATATTGTACCAAAATCTACTATTGTGTTTTATATTTATTTATTTTTAACAGGTTTTAATATCTTAGTGATACCATCTTATGAACCAAATACAATACAAATCACACATATTACAGCAATTACATACAGTACTGTAGAGCTAACATATGGTTTCATATTAAGTTTTAATTCTGTAATTATCAATTAATGATATTTTCTACACTTAGGGGTAGAATCAATAAAAAGCCTCTTTATGACTAGTTTCCGGTTCTGTATATGGGGCTTGTCAATTAAATTGAAGTCAAAGAACACCAATGCATTAATATATAAGTTCTGTATGGATCTGTGGCAGGAAAATGTATTCTCCCTTGTTCAGGGGTAAAGGGTGGCCTCTCGACCAGGGGCGTCGCGATGTGTGCGAACTCCACCCTCTTCAAGATGGCGTGGACCTTAAGTCTACTGCCCGGTTGGGGCAGCTATCTTGGGAGGGGTAAAACTGCACATGTGCCTCAAACAGCAAGGTGAGGAATCATTGTTTTATTAGCTACACCTGTTCCTTAGAGATAGATGCAGGACTGATTCCACGGGTGGGGTTTGATGGTATATAAGGGGAATGTGCGGTTGAGGAGGAGAATCTTGCTGAGGAGGTCAGGAAAAGAGAGGGGCCTGGAGTCCATATATGTTGTATTCTGTTAGGAAATAATAATCTGTGCCGATTACACAATAGTGCCAAACTGACAGCTGCGGAAGGGGGAGCAGATTCGGGACTGTTCCGGAACCTGCCAAGTGATCTTGGAGAACATAGCAAGAGGGAGGCTACCGGTGCCTGGCTGCCTTTGCAAGGAAAAGGATTACAAGAGCAGCAGTATAAAAGAGAAAGAAAGAAGTAAACTTGTGTTGTTTTATTTTTATTTTGGGCCCTCCCCTGTCAAGACCTTTGTTTAAGTGGTCACAGACCAAGAATTAATAAACGCTGCTTAAACTTGCAAATTTCCTGTTTGGATGTCCAGTTTGTGTACGTTGTCCTCATCACCCACAGACGCGTTCTCCCACAGGTTTGGCCCTTTTTTTCTCCCTTACCATAACTCCCCACAACAGTTCTGAAGAACAAAAGGTCGGTGGGTGTCCTCTAAAACCAGCCCCTGGAGGATAAAGGCCAGCCCTGCATATGTCTGCTTGAGCTCTGACCAGTGGGGGGCACTGTGGCAAGCCAAGAGCCCTACCGAGCCAATGAGACGCTCACTGTGGAATGGGTTCTGTATTTTTTTATTTTTTTGGTGAACTTGGATTTGTAAGATATTTTTTCACATTTTTAATTATTGTAATAGAAAAAAAAACCCTCAATGAGAAAATATTTGTGTTTTTATTAAAATACTACTGAGAGACAGATAATTCACGATGGCAATACAATGGTCCTGTACAAGGTAATGGCAGCTACAATGGTTTATGAGCAATTGGTAAAATGGTATTACAGTGCTTCCTATATGACTTTTACATACTGTACCAATCATGGAATGAACAAATAAGGGCAAATGAAGGTTAATGACCTATGCATGCCCTGCTGATCCAGAAAGCAAAGGCAATATACGCTAAAGGCAACTGCTTTGTGAAAACTGCTTACCGAGAGAAGGGAGCTTAATTAAGAACACTAATCATGTTGTCCACCGCTGCAGCAAGCGAGGGAGCATGGCCAGTAAACTACCCAATACCTTTCTGTAATATATTCAAGTTGCATCTCCCTTTTGTAAGTCAGTTTCTCACAATGGTAAAGATAACAGATCTGACAGCCCTTGACTGAGGAAGGATATTATTTGAAGTGCTATTATGCAATAACACCTTCCTAAAAGTGACATAACACTGTATAACTGCATGTTACCTTTAAAAACCAACAATAGCAATATTGTAATAGCATTGGTTATAAAGCAAAATTCAGCATTTCAAGTACACCAAGTGTGACTCATAGCTATTAACTGTACCTTATTGACATATATTAAACAACATCATTTTCACAGCATTGCAGTTATACATGTTATGACATCATGTTACTAATACTTATATAAATGGTATGCAGGTTTTCAAAGTGATTAGAACGATTTTGCTCATATTTACACTATCCTTATATAAATGCTATGTAGTGTCCTATTCAAATGAAATGTTACAGCTGTTTCATAATACATTATTTTTGTACCCCATATACCACTCTGAAGCTCTTAAAAGAAAAAGGAGACTCCCTCATTGCAATGACACCTGTTTGCAGTTGCATGTGCAGCAGCAAACTGCCAGGAACTGCCTTCCCTATAGACACAACTGCACATGGTTAAGGACTATTTCACTCTGGTAACTGAACTGGATGTGTTTTTCACAAAACATATTTTCCACAGGTAATCTATTTGTCAGCTTTTGAATTTAATTCCAAAGGTAAACGTATTTGACTAAATATCACAACAGGTTATGTCTTTAAGGCAGTGGCAGTGGCTGTGCATTAAGAATTGATTTAGCTCAACCGCCAAAATGGGAAGGCTTCCTTCAACATCAAATCACACGAAAAACCATGCCGAAGCACGGGTCTCATGCATTGCGACTTCAGGAGCACAATTCCAGTAGAACTCGTTTTAGCGAGCATAAGAATAACGTATCACAGACCTCAAGAAATGACTGCTTTAAGACGTCATAGACAATCTGATGTACTTTTTTGTTAGGATGTGGAAACTCACCAATTTCATGAAATAATCTTAATTATTAAAAAAAAAGAAAGAAAAAAAAAGAATAAGTTGCGTCTAAAATAAACACATACAAAATTACATACTGCTGTATTACAACTATAAGTTGCAGTATAATGCAGTAGTTTTTACATTTATAATGCAAAGTCCTTAAGTACAAAATAATGTACTACCGTCCAAATGTGGAGCATAGTATTTTTTCATAGGGGCAGCCCAGCCGCCTTCTGCTTTTACTTAAAGTAATACATATATTGATGTAACGTCACATTAAATCAAACGACCTCATCACGATATCTCCTGTGCTATCCTAGCTGGCAAATCCTAATATCTTAAAACGGTCTCTGCTACCTTGTTGCGCTCGAGCTGTGCAGATTGTAGTGTCCGAAAGTTTGAGCGAAGTGATGATTCTACCTGAAGTAATTCTCAGGTTTCACTCAAACACCCTTGCGTCAGCAACAGCTGCCCTGGAGAAGGGACTGGCGGGGACTGCTCCGATAAACTCTCCTTAGTAAAAGACTTGAAGGAAGAGTGACAGTATCAGACTATAACTTGGTTGTGTGGAAATTTAAAGTTTATTTGTGCAAGGTAAAAAAAATACATAGTTTTTTTTCTTTGTGTGGAATGGTGCGTGTTAATGCTTGTGTTTTGAAATGTTATTGTTAACTTTAAAGACTGAAACGTTTTACTGGTATAAAAATCTGCGGTTAATATTGTTGGTATATATATATATATATATATATATATATATATATATATATATATATATATATATATATATACATACATACATATTTTAAAGCTAGTTATCAATGGCATACATTTGTTTTTTGGTGGGGGTTTTTTTCACCAAAATGCTAACTGAAGTCTTGCGTTCTCGACTCGCTTCTGTGTTGGGATTGATGCGTTGGATTTGTGTACTGTTCTAAAACTGAAATGACACTTAATTGACAGACATTTGATACGAGTCATATGTGCCCGCTTTGCAGTGTCTTTGAAACGCTTGAATGTCTTCCTAGTGGAGTAATGCATGGCACAGACAAGGAACCAGACTTGTATTTACTACGTTTTCTGAAACTTATATTGGGGTATACTGGCCAGTATATCAACCAGCTGGGTTTGTTTATCACAATAATTTAAAAACAAACTGTTTATTTAAAAAAATGTGATAGTGTTCCTTATTGAATAATGCTATGTTTTCTATTTTGTTTTTGCTATGATATTATAAGGTTGCCTGTTTACAATCTGTATCAGCAGTACTGTTGGGATTATGTGCATTCATTGATATTTGATTGGCCATAAGTCAACAACAGGGATGATGAGAGAATGAATACAAGTATGTAGCAAACCAAGGTTTAATTCCAAAACGTGTTGGGTTGAATGCGATTCTGAAACTATTACCGCGTATATCTTGCAAAGCTCAATAGTTAAACTGATCATCTGTAGTGGTATTTAGATCATACCCCTGCAATAACCCCATTGTGAAGCCAATACAATATCTTTACACTTCTTATATTTTGTATTGTTTAACTTGCTTACCTAACAGAACTGTCTGTCACTGTAACATACTGCAGCATTTGAGAGTCACACTGAAATATTAAAATCGGGGTGAACTGTATACTTCTTCACCAAGGACATCAAGTCTTGATATCCAGAACTGGACAGTTGTCATAGCGGCTAGTTTTTCTTTGGTCTTTATTTATCGGTGTAGGGCCAGAAAGTGGTACGTACATCATCAGAATATGGTACTGGTACCAAAACTTGACCTGTGTAACACCAGAAAATGGTACTCTGTCAGTGCTGTGACTGATTACTGCCCAAATCACTACGAACAGGACAAACTGTAGTTCACCCACACAATCGTATATGTTTACAATTTTAGTTAACCCTATTAGTTGTTCATTAGGTAAAGTCACATAAATTTCCTTAGCTGTGAAAAAAATTATATAGGACCAAACAGTACATCATACCCCCTTCTGAGGGGCATTTCATTTCGCTTTGAGTTAAAATCATTTGTGCATGGTACGGACACAAAAATAGGCCATACACATCATGGCCTTAAATGTGATCCTTTTATAGAAACTGGCCTGTTTTTTTCAGGCCTGTATATGCATCTTTTTAAAGACCCCACTAATTACTTTGAATATTGATTGCACATAATAGTTGACTTTTTTGAAAGAATAAATTGCTCATTAGGTTAAGGGACTCAGGTTTATTCAGATAAGTTAAATGTGTTGGTTGCTGTGGAAAGGAGAGAAAGACCATTTGAATTTACTTTGGACAATGTATTCACTTCCCGCACAGTAGTTCACATGAACCACTGGAGCAGCACCAGTTTTTAATTCTGTAGCATTGTCCTTAAAATCTCTGCATTTCTCAAAATGAATTAGAAAAAAAGGAACTAACCAAAATGTCTTCAACAGACCTGTGATGGGTTAGACAAAGATGGAATTTTTACAGTAGACCAATTTTATAAGCATACCTTAATAATTATATATATATATATAGTAACAAAGCCAACCCTTGTTAGTACAGCTACCGTCATAGATGTTGTGCTTCTTCAAATTATGTTTTCAAGACACCAAAATGTCAAAAAACACTGATATGTTTATTGTTTACAAGAAATCAATAAACAAAACAAAACCTAGCCCTTCTTTGTTCCCTAAACTAAACAGATAAAATACTGTTCCTTACACACTGACTCGCTTTCTCCATCTCTCTTCCCTAATTATCGAGCACCGCGCCTCTTTCAAAGCCCCCAACAATTATCAGTTTCAATTTTACAATTAAACAATTCATTAAATAATTTATTATGATTAGCAGTTGGTTCAAACAATTTAACAGCAAATGCTGGAGTTTGTTTTCTGTGTAAATAAATATAAATCTATAAAGAAGGGGCAACAATATTAATCCAGAAATAAGACAACAGTTTTTTTTTTATGCTGGGTTGTTTTTTGGATGATAATAATAATAATAATAATAATAATAATAATAATAATAATAATAATAATAATAATAATAATAATGCAGTAATTGTATCAATTAAATATGTGATTAATACCAAGATTAACTAAGAAAAAAGTGTAATTGTGAGATTAATCACAATTAATGTTTTAAATCTCTTGATATATATATATATATATATATATATATATATATATATATATATATATATATATATATATATATATAGTGGATTACCAAAAGACTTTCCGTAGGGACATTCATAGTCGCACTCTCATCATTTTTCTTCTTCAGAACTATTCAATACTTAACTCCTGCTCATTTGTATTCATCCAAAAAATCTCTATATTTATTTTAAAAACATGGTCGTAAAACAGACAAACAACGTGTTTCGATACCTTACGTGCCTTCATCAGATTCACATTAATTGTGAATTAGAGGTTGGCTTTGCATTTATACCAGTCACTTTAACAATTAGTTAAATATCTTATGTGCGTCTCAATTAGATAATTTATTTAGTCAATAAAACATTGAATAATCATTGTATAAGAAAATCTAAAACATCAGTCAGCAATTTCAATATTGACGAGTTAATTGCACTTGAACAATCAAATGACAAGCCATCTTTAATAATTTAAGCAATTACACAGATTTTACAAGTATACCGATCAATTAGGCAAACAATCAATTATCTCATGTGTATTAGTTAATTTAGTTATTTCATAAGCAATTAAATAACCCTTTATGAAGAGTACTATTATTTGATTACACAAACTTGATATTAGCCTGTTCATTATCCCAAACTTCAAAAGATAACTTGTCATTTGTACAGGCACATCAATCATGTGTGGCCTACAACCATCAATGTAAAAACGGAATACTGACATTAGCAAAAGGTCACCAAATAAATGAACAATTCACACTATCAGTAATCGTACATTCTTTTAAAATGCTTAAATGCCCCTGCTGATTGGCCTATATAGGACAAACAAAAATAAATATGCATTGGGGAACATAAAGCTGCAATTCAACACAATAACATAGCTCGACATTATAAAAAAACAGAATCATGGCTCTAAACATCTTTTGAAAAGAGAGTTTTTTTTGGATATTTACCTTAAAAACAACAGAACCACATGGGTTAAATGAAACCCTGGATCTCAATTCTTACAGTATATCTAATGGATATACCCTGTCATCACCAATTGAGGATTGAAAATATATACAATTTTGAAGATCTTCAACTGGATTAAAGAATAAGTAGTTATGGTTGATGATATGTTTGTTTATATGAGTGTTTAATGTATAACTGCTACTTAATTGAAGTTGATCAATGCATAAAATGAATTGAGTTTTGGTATGTACGATTGGTGAGGCCCCTATGTGCTTAAGCCCCTTTCACACTGGCATGCTCTACCTGGGTCGTAACCTACCCGGTGTCATGCGGGTCAGGTACATGATTTCACACTGCTTTTGATAAAGCAGGGTTGACCTGGGTGACAGACGGAAGTAAACAATGTGTTTATCAGTGCCTGGAAGCAGCTTGTTACGGATGCTTACAACCGACATTCTCTGGAATGTTTCTTCATCCCTGCTGCAATCTGGCTCATGGTGTGTCTCAAGCGACAAAAATATGTACAGAATAAACAGAATAACAGAATAAACAAAAAACTTTCCTTGCAGGCGTGGCTGTTTGTTATTGCGTTGGCTCACGAACTGACATGGGTTGCTGGGACCCAGGTAAACCTGGGTACGACCCAGGTACGTGGTTTCACACTGCGCAGGATTGTGACCCGGGTGCAGACCCGGGTAGTACTGCCAGTGTGAAAGGGGCTGTAGTTGTTCTAAATACATTTAGAAGAACAGTTCTAATTGTTTTATAAGGCTGTGTTACAGCGCTACTCTCCAGTTTTAGTTGCATGCCATAGACATAAGAGATATAGTCTAGATCAGTTACTTGTTTTGCTGTCAGTCCACTTGTCTGCACTAGATGGTGATGGAGCTAACTAACAAAAAGACAATTTGGCTGATCTCGCCTACATTACAGATCTCTATGGCAGGCCACTAGCGCTGAGAAGTAGCTCCTGAACTCATAGTTACATTAACACAACACAGTGTCTGAGTAACTGTAATAAGAACCATACATCAAAAAAGTAAACGAACAGTAAAAAAAAAAAAAAACCTCTGATTACTGTTTAATTCCTTCAGTAAACCATGCAGTCTTGAACATGGAACAGCTGACAATGTGGCATCTACTGTCAGACCTTTAGTGACCTGCTGTCTGCCTATTGTGACTGACACTGACTTTTTTCAATATTGCATAGTACTTGTCGTGAAACTGTTGATGGCTTTTAACAATTCAGTTATTGTATTTATAATCCAGCCTCCCTGTCAACACCTGATAATAAGGCTTTACAGTATTATTTTTAACATGTTCTCAGTTAAATCAATTCCTCTGGTTAAATAATGTCATGTTTTTCCATATTGTCTTGCAGGATTGCTTTTAAAAGCTGCCAATTGTTTATGACCCTTCACATAACACATCAATGATCAGTGTGCTTGTATACTCTGCTTTAGGCATTAGTAGTATCAGTGTATATAAATAATATTTTGCATTTGTAATGTATCTAAAGGAATTTAATGGATTTAACCAGTTTCTCTGAGTGAATTGTTTTTGCTTTTTTAAGTGTTCTTGTATGGCAAGCCAAATTACCATTTAGAGATATCTCAAATTGCATTTTAAGATATCTTGAAATATTTAGAGATATCTGTAAAACATTTCCAGATCTCACATTGAATTCCAGATATCTTTAATTGTGCCGTTTTTAAGATATCTAAAATTAATTTAAAGATATCTGTAAATCAATTTGAGATATCTAAAAATGAAATAAAGATATCTCAAATTGATTTACAGATATCTTTAAATACTATAGAAACCATATGGATTGTGCTAGCATGGCACGCCAAACTGTCATTTAGAGATATCTTAAAATTAGGGTTTTAAAGATATCTCTAAATCATTTAAAGATATCTCTAAATAACTTCCTGTTCATTTAAAGATATCTTTAAATCATTTGCAGATATCTTCAGATAACGTCCTGTTCATTTAAAGATATCTCTAAATCATTTATAGATATCTCGAAATAGCTTCCTGTTCATTTGACGATATCTTCAAATGATTTAGAGATATCTCTAAATGAACACAAAGTTATTTGAAGATATCTTCAAATGATTTAGAGATATCTCTAAATGAACAGGAAGTTATTTGAAGATATCTTAAAATGATTTTGAGATATATTTAAATGAACAGTACGTTATTTAGAGATATCTCTAAATGATTTAGAGATATCTGAAAAGTATTTCAATATATCTAAAAAACATTTAGAGATATCTTAAAATGATTTAAAGATATCTAAAAATGCATTTTAGATATCTCATTTAAAGCTCAACTTAAAGATATCTGTAAATCATTTTGAGATATCTCTAAAAGTATTTTAGATATCTTAAAATTATTTAGAGATATCTTTAAATATTTGAAGATATCTTCAAATATTTAGCGATATCTTCAAATATTTAGAGATATCTATAAATTAATTTGAGATATCTCTAAATGATAATTTGGCTTGCCATAGTTCTTGAGCTATTATTCTCCTCAACAGCTTTCAGCTACAACCAAGAAACACTTAAGGGGGGGCAGTGTTTCTTTGGGGGTAGACCAGGAATGTTCATCTTGTCAATCATTCTACCCTCGCTACCCAAACTGACTTTGCCGTACTTTGTTTGCCTTTAGTTCATAGTTTTATGTATTTTAGCCAGTACTTGAGAGCTATATTTTCATAAGAGTTGCTAAAATGAACCGCACACTGTAGTTTTCATGAATAATGTATAAAGGTTTACTTGTGCGCTCAGGGTTTTGGGGGAAACGTTAAGTGTAGGGGTTAAGAAAGCTGCACCTGTCACTGTGATAGCAACATTCTCACTTGACCCACAGCAGCCCCTGTGTGCTTGGGATATTTATAGCGGATGGCTTCATTCAGACCTTCAGGGATGTTGTATACACTTACACCTACTTTTATAGAAATATACACAGTGCGCTGGTTTGTGCAGCTAGGTAACAGAATAGAAGTTTGAAAAGCCACCCAATATGACACCAGCCACAGTGGAACTGTCTGCTAGTGTGGGCTGGGGCATATTATCATGATTTGCATAACTATCTTTTGCCCAGTGATGCCGTTGCTGATAAAAAACAAAAGTGAAATCAGACTAGCCAGCTGAGTTGCTTAAGTAATTTGACAAATTCTATGAAACTTAAAAATTAAGAATCTGAATTACAAATTATTAACACAAGATAGTAGTGTTAGCCTTTCTTTATATAACACATAGCTGTGGAGGTGAGAATAATAAGTCTTTAAAAAGAAAAATGTTGCTTCTGATAGTGCAAATGTGTAATATTGCACACTCCAGCACCATTTGAACTGAGGATTATTTTAACCATTTTTGGGGAATCAATCACAAAACTAGTAACAACCAACTAATCAGAAGGGACATTAAGGGGATTCCCTGAGGTATGTGTGTATATTTTTCTTTTTTCTTTTACATTTCTGCGTAAAGACTAGGGCCTTAGTTACAAAGTGACTTGAGAATCTGCTAGTAAAATATGATATTAACTGTTCATAGATATACATTTGCATGACTGACAAACTACCTCAAAAGAGTGAAAAGTGGAACTAGGGTAATGATAAATGCCTGACTAACCGAATGTTACTAGATCACCTTTGGTCATGATTTATTTTTTATTTTTTAGAAATATTTAAACAGTTAAATATTTAAAATATGGAGTTAGAGAAGTTGCCCTGTCAAAACAAACAAAACACATTATGCATTATAAAATAGATACTTTAAATAGATAAGAACATTTTACATGGTACAATTATAAATGCAGTGACTGAAGGGGATATGGGCCCTGAAGTGAAAAGTACAACAACTTGATTCCCACAGCAGAGTGTGGTTACGCTGTTAAAGGAGTGCTAATCAATGGTATAAAATATATATTCTTACATTTTAGTAGCACTGGCAGTGTTATCACAGGTCTGTTGAAGACATTTTGGTTAGTTCCTTTTTTTCTAATTCATTTTGAGAAATGCAGATATTTTAAGGACAATGCTACAGAATTAAAAACTGGTGCTGCTCCAGTGGTTCATGTGAACTACTGTGCGGGAAGTGAATACATTAAAGAAGAAACAGTTTATCTATGTATCTATATATATATATATATACAGTATATTGTAACAACTTGTGTTTATCGCAGTGTGTTTACTCCCATTACATCCGAAGAAGACATTCTTCTTTGATAATAAAGCAGCCGACCAGAAAGTTCAATGGTTTACCTAACCTGTCTCGGGTCCTGAACTAAACACTTATTTTGTTCTATTATCTAATTGCAGGGCAGGGTAAGCCTGTCCCCCCTGTTACCAAAACCGAGTCACAGTCCACACTTGTTGTCCAAATACCTTACATATAGTTTGGGTTTCAAATGTTGTTCTATTTCAATCTTCTCTCTAACACATTTTTTATTCCTTTTCTCCCAACCTGCCCGTTGGTATTAACAGCCCTTTTAAGGAACACTCAATTTTCTACACAATCATTTCCACAATCATTTACACAAATAACCACTCCATCCTGGTCATTAACCCTTTAATTGACCACTTTAACAGTGTCTACCCATTGTAGTCCACAAATCGAGGGTCATAAAGCCTGTAAACTCTTGTTTGACACATAAACTCTGTCACATACCCTCCACCTTTGCATGATCCCGTGGGGTCGGGCATACACATTTTCCACCGTTTCAGGGAACCTGGACAGAAAATGTGCATTTACATGTTCTTTACCCCTTCCATATTTTACATCGAAGCAGTAAAAGATTGCAGGGCTAGAAACCATCGAGTACTCTCGCAGTCTTTATCTTTTTGTCTATGCATCCATTGCAAAGGTGCATCATCTGTTCTTAGGGTAAATTTCCTTCCCCATAAGTAATATCTTAGAGCCTCTGTCGCCCATTTCACTGCAAGACAATGGTTGCATAGTTTCTTTCCCTTGGCAACAACTTTCTGTCTAAATATAAAACCGGATGTGCCTCCCCATCTCAAAGTTGTGACAGCATGGCCCCCAAACCTACTTCTGAGGCATCTGTCTGTAACAAAAACTTTTTTCCAAAATCGAAACCTATTAAAACAGGCTCTGAACAAATTACTAACTTTAAATCCTGAAATGCATTTTTAGCTTCTGCTGTCCATAGCACTGCATTTGAAGCGGACCTGCGGGTGAGTTCTGTTAGAGAAACTGCTTGTGTTGCAAAATCTTTAATAGATCTGCGGTAATAACAGATTAATCCTTAAAAGGCCCTAACTTGTTTTTTAGTAACTGGGGGTTTGCATAGCATGATTGCCTTAATCGTATTTATGTTGGGTTTTATTAAGCCCTGGCTCAATGAAATGCCCAAATATTTAGTTACTTAAACTGGTATAATCCTGTAGGGGTTGAGAATGCCGAGTACAGTGACAAAGGGACCTGCCAATAACCCTTGGTTAGGTCCAAAGTAGTTATAAATTTAGCCTTGCTCAATTTCACCAACAATTCATCTACTCTTGGCTTTGGATATGCATCAAATGTTGATATTTCGTTTACTTTCTGAAAATCTATGCAAAATCGTACCGTTCTGTCAGTTTTGGAACCATTACTACCGGGCTGCACCAGTCACTGTTTGACAATTGTTTAATAACGTAGTATGGTTATGTTTGTTACATTTAATTTGATAAATTGGCTGATGATAACTTTCAGTTCCTTTTTTCTCCTTTCACTAATATTATCTGCTTGGCAATCTTTCAGTGGCATACATCACTCCTTTTTTGTTTATTCTACACATTGTTTTGTGTAAGAACATAAGAAAGTTTACAAACGAGAGGAGGCCATTCGGCCCATCTTGCTCGTTTGGTTGTTAGTAGCTTATTGATCCCAGAATCTCATCAAGCAGCTTCTTGAAGGATCCCAGGGTGTCAGCTTCAACAACATTACTGGGGAGTTGGTTCCAGACCCTCACAATTCTCTGTGTAAAAAAGTGCCTCCTATTTTCTGTTCTGAATGCCCCTTTATCTAATCTCCATTCGTGACCCCTGGTCCTTGTTTCTTTTTTCAGGTAAAAAAAGTCCCCTGGGTCAGATCACTGCGTAGTCTTCTTTGTTCAAGACTGAATAGATTCAATTATTTTAGCCTGTCTGCATACGACATGCCTTTTAAACCCAGGATAATTATTCTCTCTCTTCTTTGCACTCTTTCTAGAGCAGCGATATCCTTTTTGTAACGAGGTGACCAGAACTGAACACAATATTCTAGGTGAGGTCTTACTAATGCATTGTAAAGTTTTAACATTACTTCCCTTGATTTAAATTCAACACTTCTCACAATATATCCGTTTTATGTTTCAATAAACTGTAAGCAATATTACCAATGCTGATAATCCATTTGCTCTTTGTTTTACTGTACTTTTATTCAGATATGTAAATTATATACTAAGTAGTTGTTATGTAATTACATCGTTCTAAATAGTACAATACCAAAATATCTCTGTCAGCAGTGGCTAACAAGCAGCTTTTTCCTGTGGGGGGGGGGGGGGGGGACTCATAAATTTCATAAATTAACTTCAAACTTCAAGTTAGGGATTGGCAATTATGGCCTCTGACCTCTACCGCAGCTGAAAGCTGGAAATGCAAAATCCCATGCTATTTGTACAAAAATAGTATGAAAACAAACGAGCAACCCAAGTGGTTCAGAGTCTTAAAAAAAAGCTTTTCTGTGCACAGCAGAAGGCTTCTAATAGGTGGAGAGAATGGCGACTTGTTGTTGGAAAACCGTGCTTACCAGCCTTCTCTGGCAGAAAGAATGAAAGCGTAACTTTAACCTGCATATTGGATATAGGAGAGGGCGGAAGCGAGGGGATTTTTGCATGAGTAAAATAGAAAGTTGAAGAGTGGGAGCTGGTAAGCTGAGTTGGTATTTGAGCTGTTTATCGGTGTGATGTGAGAGATCGAGGTTTCAGTGCTGCAGGAATGAGCCGAGTCATCTCAGAGCAGAAACCCGATGCCGTCGCTGATCGTCTGCAGCAGCTGAAGAACCATCATATCACCCCCACACACAACTTTCCAGCACTGCTGTCTTTTAAAGCAAATTTAGAAATTCACCAAATCAATTACAGCCATATATATTTTTTTATCAACTATAATATTAATATAAACTTTAATATTAATAATAAATGCATTATATAGTTTGTTGTACAAACCTGTACTAGTAACTTATTTCTTAAGACATCTGTTTGAAATAAATGTCTTGTTAGCCGAAGGAAGGTTTATTTGGAAAAACAACTGTTGGTGAAATGATACATTATAGTAATTTGGGTTAAGCTAATTAAATTGTTAACCGCAAAATACTGTACGCGCTAAGTATTACTTTGCAGGTGGTGTAAATGTGTGTTTAGAAAGTAATACAATTAATTTAATATTCCAGAATCCACTGACTATCCATGTCTATATTAGGTAAAAACAAACAAACAGAACAAAAAAGTCAAAGTATTTTTTTTTTAATTTGGTCATTTTACCATTTCCAAACTCATCATGATGTATTGGTATCATTTTGACTGAAACCAAGCATTATACTGACTTGTTTGGATATATCGATGTTCGTGACAAAAATGTAATTGTTAGCATGATCATGATACTTCCTCCCAGACAGTAAACCATTCTACCATTGCTGATCACAATTGTGTCTGGTTTTGGTATGACCCACGTCTAAAGCTTGCCACATGGCAACCATAATCTGGCAATAGTTAATCATGGTAAATGAGTCCCAAGTCATGACTCTTAACATGACACAAATATGGGTTGGAGGAAAAAAATAATATTAAAAGAGATGAAGGGAAAACAAGAACACAGCTATAACAATTCACACAATTTACAAACTATAATCCGGTCTGTGTATAAAGCATCATTTTGTTTATACCTTGTTCCTTTGTCAAAAACAAAAAAAAGGATTTGATATATAAAACACAAAGACCACATTTACAAATCTTCATCTTAATCTTCATGAGGTTATTGGCAAGGTGTGTAATTTAGTTTGAAAACTACCATATACACTACTTTATATTTAAAAATACTACAGAATGATAGAGATTGCATTACTTTGTCAGATTCCGATCTGGCTTCAAGCTTGATATACTGTACAACCAAATGGTCGATACATTTTATCACTGGTAACACTGTAAAACAAACAACTTTAGGGAGCTTATTATATGACTTAGTTGTCATAGAAATAGTTTCATATATAAAGATTAAACTTTGATAAATATATTCCATGTATATGTTTGTATATACTGTAGGTAGATGTGTGTATGTGCTGTATGTCTGCATATTTGTGCTCGTATTCTGAAGTAACAGTTACATAAGACAGACAATGCTTTGTTTTGTTCACAAAAATCCTAATATCCAGTTATAACCAAGGAAGTCCCTTTGAGATTAAAATGGGGACCTGGTCAAGAAGATGGCATATAATACAAAAAAGCACACACAAATTCAAAGGAACACAACTAATACAAACAGGTTAATCAAATTACAAAAACTATTTAGGAGCACCGGACAAAACAAAAATATCTCTAGCTACACAGACGTCATTTTCTTGGTTTAAACTCCTTTAGAGATATCAAATCAGTTCTTCCTGAAGTTTATTCCAAAACAACAGAGCACAAAAACTGAACCAAATTCTGTATGAACTTTAGGAACTGTGAAACTTAGAAGAGCCTGAGATTTAAGATTATAAGTACTAAAGCAGTAATTAACAATTTATTACGGCAATTTGGGATTTTTACAAGGATAGCAAAGAATTATGTACCAGTGTTTCAATCCTTAGAAGATAAAGATGTCAGACCAGCCAAACTATATCAATCACAAAGATGAATAAAATATAACTGGTATTAGAAGTCCACCAGGAAGTCTCCATAACCAGCTAGATTTAGCACAAACAGGGTAGTTGCAACATAAAGTGAATAGTACATGTTCCGTGCCTACATGTGTAAAGATATTTAATTAAAGCAATAACACGTGCACTGCAAGGCCCTGATTCGGTGCCCTGTTTAAAGCCAGGCATTCAGTAGCTCTTCAGCTGCTATGTGTTTGCCTGCCTAGTAATATATTTATTTGTTATGTGATCTAAGTAAAGGCAGGCTGTTCAGTTAATTATGTTATCGTGACATGCATACTGAGGCAAGTCCCTGGGTGCTTAGGACTTAATGAGTCTGTGCATACTGTAAAAAAAGCCAGTCAAGCCCAGTTAAATCAGTTACTTGCAGGCCTTCTCCTCTTGAAGCATCCATTAGCATGGATATTAGGGCTGTGCTGATATTCATACTTCTACTCATAATTGCTGTTAAGAAGTATTTATTGGCAGGTATTAAATTCATTAATTAATTAATGTTTTAATTTCAAAACAAGAAAAGCTGCCTTCTCTCACCTTTACAATTGCGTACCAATCATTGGCAATTGACTTCCGCATTGAGGGTTTTAAAAGCGGATTGGACGCTAATTTTCCCCTCATGTGCACTGACATTTTTACTGATGTACTGCAGGACTGAGATTTATACCTCTTTGGGATTTATAATGTTTACCTACACTGTACATTACCATGTTTTCACATTATTACACTTTGCTATGCTTTAACTAGGGTTACAGTATATGTGTGTGTGTGTGTGTATTTGTTATTGATGCATACAGTAAGTATATATGTCTATTATCTTTACTGTACATGTCTATTTCCTCTAATAGTTGTACATTTATGTTTTTGCTTAGATTATTATTTTCCATGCTTACTAACTATTTAAAAAATAATAATAATAAAAAATGCTTCTGAAAAGTCCTACTTTGGATTTTTTAAAGTGATGTTGCAGCCTGTGCACCCTTGATAAACTTATCCATCCCACTTTAGAAAATCAGAAGGAGTCATCTTTTCAGAAGCAATCCTGTAAAAGTATTTATTTCTACCTAGCATAATCTTATAGTCTTACATTGTTTCATATTTATTTATTGATTGCATTTATATTTTTTGGGCAGCAGTGTGGAGTAGTGGTTAGGGCTCTGGACTCTTGACCGGAGGGTTGTGGGTTCAATCCCCAGTGAGGGACACTGCTGTTGTACCCTTGAGCAAGGTACTTTACCTAGACTGCTCCAGTAAAAACCCAACTGTATAAATGGTTACTTGTATGTAAAAATAATGTGATATCTTGTAACAATTGTAAATCGCCCTGGATAAGGCCGTCTGCTAAGAAATAAATAATACAAAAGTATCGCAAAGCACTGTATAGTACACAGCAGAAAAAAAGAACAAACCACAATAATCTTATCCATTGGTGCTAATCTATTCAGGGCCTTCTTAAATCTTAAAATCAATTCTATACTGCACAGGGAGCCAGTGTAAAGAGTCCAAATTCTAGTGGCCAGAAAATAAGTGCAGTACAATTACAACAATTCTAGATAAAACAAAGTCATGCATTAGTCTCTCTGCATCAGATGCAGAAAAAATTGGTCTAAGTTTGGCTATCTTTCTCAAATGGTAAAAATATACTTTAGTAAATTCCCTAATATGAGTTGCAAATGATAGCTCAGGATCAAAGATGACCCCCAAACTCTTAATTTCTAGTTTAAGTTTTGGTGAGAGACTGCAAGGGTCAAGATCATGTAATCCCACATTTCCTTTTAGTTGGTTCTGTGATATCACTAGCATAATCTCTGTTTTATCTGAATTCAACATTAGAAAATCGGTTGTAAAACAGGTAAAACAACCACATTTCCTCTGTCACGTCTCTCACGTCACATAAGATTACTTGCAGTTTGGGTCGGGAAACCCCAAGCTTTAGCCCAGTATCACAGACAACAGACAATAGAAAGAAGGAAATGATACCTGGTTCAGGTACCTAGGGTGGGAAATGAACTGTTGCATCAGATATTAACCAGGGCTCCGACAGGCTTGCTGATATCTGCAAGGCTTGCGCATAATCAAAGTACACATTGGGAGTTTCCTTTATTCATATGTTCAAATGTAAGATGCATCCACAGCATTATTCGGATTAGAGGTAAGCAGTTATTCAAGATGTTAACTAGGAATATTTGTAGTATTGTAAGGAAATGCAGTCGAAAAAACAAAACAGACTGATAAATGGGTGCTCTATATAAAAAAAACTGAACAATAGATACTTGAGGGTTTTTTTTTAATTATAGTAATACAGCTGGTAAATGGAAAAAATGTCATCAACAGCTAATACTGAACTTTTGTTCATATTGCAGACAAAAAGAGAGGGCATAACAGGCAGTTAGAATGCATCTCAGGTGCTTTGTTCTCAGTCCAGGGGGGAGGGAACACGATTGCATAATGCGGTGAATGGTAATGTTAGCTGGGAAAACAAACATTTAAATGTAAGTAATTTGAGAAACGGAATACTTTTGATTTTGAGAGGTGTAGAACCATCAATACAATGAATCCTAGCAAGATGTCAAGCAGGTTTCTAATGGGTCTCTGGGAAAAGAACAGAACCTACCGGGTGAAGACAACGGCAAAACTGAAACAAGACTAAAATATAGAAACATAGCAGGCTGATAAGGCTAAAAATACTGATGAATAATAGGAGTACAAGTACAATTAAATGAAATCCAGCAGTTTTAAAGTTTTTTTTTGTTTTGTTTTCCTTTTGCTACTCAGTAAAAATAGCTACTAAGGTTATTCGTACTGCCCCTCCCCATAACTCAATAACCTGAATGTCATATTGTATGTGCAAACCTTTACCCCAGTAAATGTGTCTATTGCAGATTACCTTTCTTTTCATATGCATACCTATGCATATTTATATATTTATAATGCTTTACTTTGGTTAACCGTGATTTTTACAATGCTTTGCAAAGGGTATTTGTGTTTTACCTTGCTCACCTTAGCTTTACCATGAATTCTTGTCATTTTATAAGTGGGAATTATAGTTATGTGGCTGAAAATGTGGTTGAGGCTGTATGCAACATAATGTTGTATTAATGCAAGATATGCAAGGAGCTAGTTTGCTGATAAGTTTTTCTTATTATTTTAAAACTTCAGCTACTATGGAAATTAAACTCTACTGTGCCAGTGAAGGACAAGTAGTTGCTTTCAAATGCCGGATCATGTTCAGAGATGTATTTTTGTGTAATGTTAGTCTCAAGGAAGCCCTGGGGCAAGTTTTAAATCTGAATAATATTCTAAATAATAGCCTACACTGATGCAGTTGATTTGTTTAGACTAATTGTTCATCCAACCCTGCATTATGAAAAGTATTAAATGAGTGTGCAAAATGACATTTTATTTCATTATTATTTAGGATTGTCTTTTCCAACAGGAAAAGTGCTCCCAAATGAGAAATAAAAACTCTGATGTTTTATTTGTGACTTGTGCTATGAATAGGATTATGTTGTTTTTTAATTGTTGTAGAATTGCAACTGTGTAGCTAATGAGGATTGAGAGTACATAACAACTAAAAAGGTGAAGGGAAATTGACAAAGTGAAGAAGCGTGTTTCTGGAGGAATAGCCTATTAAAGCTTTCTCTGTATTGCTCTTGGTTGATGCCCAACAGGTTTTATATACTATATTTCTTCAGTTTGTGTTGATTCTGAAGCTTGTTTTCATACAAGATGACATCCAATTTAGGATAACAGATTTGCATTTGCTAAGGTCACTCAGAGAAAAAAAGGGATTAAGAGGTTACTGTAGAGAAGCATACCTGCCAATATGTGGTAAGAAGAAACTGGTACAGTACAGCAGCCCATCCAACAAGTGCAGGGTTTCTTTGTAATTCCCTGTACTGGCGGCCATTTGAGACTAGTTGTAAATTGCATAAACTGATTAACACAGTGTGAACAACTGAACACAATCCCCAGTATATAACAGACTTATGTGAACAGCATTGGTGTGTTGCTTTTTTTTTAAAGCACCCTAATTCATGTAAAAGGCAGAACTAATATATTTGGTGCCACTGTATGGAAATTATTTCTTGGCATCTTATGTGATATGTACTAAGAGATGACAAAGAGACCAAGACATAATAGATTCATAAAGTTAGTTTTCCTTATGTCAGCTGCAGGGCATGTGTTATATAAAGATAATATGCCACTGATATAATCATAATGATGGTCCAGTTGTCATTGCCTAATCGGAATAATTCGGGATTTCAGTTTAAATGGGATACAACTCTGGGAGACGGTTCTTCTCAATGCTATTTATGTCGTTTAATTGGGACATCACTTAGTTTAATTGTGATACAGTATTTTCAAAAGCTTCTCAGAGCAAGACAGGTCATGTAGCACAGTGCAGTGAGAATGTGATTACAATGTGACTTGTGTAAATTACGTAAACCACACTGAACTCTTGAAGAAGGAGGACTCTCCTGTGGTTTCTCAGGCTGCTGCTGCAAAGGAAGTTGCCATGTCAACATCGCAGGTGTCTCGCCTTATGATAAGATGTGATTTCATTCTTTTTCATTTCATGTAGAAATAAAAAACAGCGACTTGATTTTGTTTAGGAATAAAAAAAAAAATGACTTTAACATTTAACCATAATGTGATGTGATTTCATTCATTTTCATTAAGAAACAAAAAAGTGTGACAAAGATCGTCTCAACTGCCTCTCGTTTAATTGGAACAGCTGCTTATTTGGGATATTTTTCCTTCTCCTGAGGGGTCCCGATAAAGCGGCACCGACTGTATTTTTATGCTTGTGGTTACATACAGTACAAGATATTAGAAAGGTGTGTTTGTGACCTTGACAGAGATCGAATGATTCGTGGTGTTAGATCTCCCTCCCGACCTGCGAGGCAGCTGCATAAAGGGAACAGAATACCCTGCACTAAATGGCACAACAGTTTATTCCCAGGGTTAGGTGGAAGTCGGCCATCTAGAAAGGGGGCAAAGCTACGGTATACAAACTCAATGACCCGGACGGGAAATGGTGTGGCATCTGCGGATTGGAGGAGCGGATGCACTTGTTGACCAAGGGGTCATGCGTAACATTATAAAAAGGGGATGTAGTGATATGATCTGTTCCTTTGTGAATGGCTACGTTAAATAACCTGAAGGAGAACCTGTGCTGTGAAACATGAGAGTTTTGTTTGTTTTTGTTTGTCGTTAATAATACTGTTTGTAATTATTTGGACGGCTAACATGATCCGGAGCTGTTGCCAAAGGCCAGCACTAAACCCGTATCAACAACACTGCACTTTTCTTGACACTAAAGAACTGTATTCACCATGAGCACTAAAGCACGCACTGTGAACTGGTGTTTGTGTTTGTGTATGTGTTACGTGTGGGTGAACTGAAACTTGACTTATTATTTTGCCGCAAACCCGCGGATTATAAATAAGAAATACACACCGCTGTATTGCTTCATTAACATTGTTATTGCTTACTGCTGTTAGCCATCAGGCATTGGATTATACAATTAAACCTTCATTGCACCTGGATTATTATTGTTTGTCTGATTTATTGATCACCTCTACCTGCACACTGTTAACCACTTTGCCACATTCACAGCATTGCTGTCTCAAAGCAACCATTTACTGTAATTTGAACTAAATTATTAAAAGCTTAATAAAACAACTAGGTATTATGATGTGATTTAAAGAGCAGTGTGAATTCTGAATTTCAATGGGAGCCACTGAAGATTGGTAAAAACTTCCCTAGGAGTTGACCATGTCTGGGTTCACTTATAAAAGTTTACCACTGTATTTTTGCAGTTTTACCATGCTTTTCCTATGGCTATACAATGCATTTGCCATAGTTTACCCTGATTTTCCATGCTTAATAATATGCTTTATCGTACCTCGCTACTTACTGTAGCAAGTGCATGTTTTTTACTTGCCTTTTGCACTCTTCCAGGATCGTTGTCTGCTGTTTTCCAGTGTAAAATCAATTATCAACACAGGTAATTTGGTTCAAACTGCATAATTCTGGGTCCCACATACTTCCCTTCAATTATTTGACCATACATTACACTATTATTTATTATTTATTTATTATTTATTTCTTAGCAGACACCCTTATCCAGGGCTACTTACTGTCATAAACAAAAATACATTTCAAGAATCACAGTACAAGTAATAATACAATTAGGAGCAAGATAAAAATACAATGACTTTGGTCCTAGCAAGTACAAGTATAAGGGAAGGGACAAGGGCCTTGCATTGATCAGTACTTCTTACGAAGTCAGTTAAGTCAGTCGAATGAAATCGAGCGACAGGAAGCAAACCACAGTTCGCAGGATATCAGCACCCCTGTCATAGACGGGAGGAGGACTTGCATGGACACAGTTAGTGATGAACCTAATGATCCTTGTGAACCCGGTCAGACAAACCAGCAAAAGAGAGAAAAGAACCTCAACGGGCACAAGCCTGGAGTTAAATGGCCAAGAGCTTGTGAGAAAACTGTATGGGACACAGTAAACACAGATCTCTGCTTTGCATTGGAAAGGTTAAGTGGAACAGTTGAAAAGAAGCTGGATAAATTTGGGGACATCATCTACGCATATGGAAGTGAGAGGAGTTGAAAAAAGGAAGGAAAAAGTACAAACTATTCCTGGAAAGTCTAGACGGCAGCAGGAGATTGAACGCTTAGTTAGAGAAAGGAGACAGCTGAGGAAGCAGTGGAGAAGAGCAGAACAAAGTCAGAAGGAGGGACTCAATCTCTTACAAAGAGTCATAAAAGTGAAGTTTGCAACATTGTGCAGAGCTGAGCACCTACGGAAACACTACAAAAAGAAGGAGCGTGCGAGAATTAACTTTTATAAAGACCCATTCAAATTTGTAAAGAAGTTATTCACCGGTGAGAAGAATGGCACACTAAAAGCATCTAAGTTTGAGCTGGAGAGATATTTGGAGGAAACACATACAGATTCAAAGAGGCAGGAGCCTATGTCAAGTCCTTCAGACATCCCACCTATCAATCCACCAGAATAACAAATGGAGGACTGTGCACCTAAGTGGAAAGAAGTAGAGCAAGCTGTGAAAAAAGCAAGGGCTTCATCATCTCCAGGGCCTAATGGAGTTCTGTACAAGAGTGGAAATTGATGAAAGTGGCATGGGAAAAACAGGTTGTACCAAGAGCATGGCACCGAGCAGGTGGAGTCATTATACCTAAGTCAGTTTTGCCCTGTTTCCCTATTAAACGTAGAAGGCAAGATTTTCTTCAGCCTTATTGCTCAGAGATTGTCAACTTACCTATTAAAGAACTGCTTCATTGACGCTTCAATACAAAAAGCGGGCATTCCAGGTTTCCCAGGATGCTTAGAACACATCAATGTGATCTGGCAACAAATTCAATCAGCTAAAAAGGAGAGAAAGGAGCTCCATGTGACATTCCTGGATTTGCATAAGGTTCAGTGCCACATGAACTTCTTTGGGCAGCATTTGATTTTTTCAGTGTACCGATGACAATAACAAATTTAGTGAAAGCCTACTTTGGAGATTTGCAGTTTAGTTTTTCAACTTCAGAATTCAGCACTACATGACAATGCCTAGAAGTTGGAATAATGGCAAGATGCACCATTTCTCCACTGGCTTTTACCATGGCAATGGAAGTAATCATTAGGGCATCAAAATGGGTAGTGGGAGGAGAGCACTTGGCTTCTGGAATGCGACTACCACCAATTCGAGCATACATTGATGACATGACAACCATGACTACAACAGTAGCCTGCACTAATCGGTTATTGGGCAAATTAACCAATAACATTGAATGGGCACGAATGCAATTCAAGTCCACTAAATCAAGGAGCATCTCTATAATTAAAGGTAAAATAGTAGATAAAACGTTCTTTATTAATGGTGAGGCAATACCAACAGTGTCTGAAAAGCCAGTAAAGAGTCTTGGGAGATGGTACAACGGGGATCTAAAGGACACAGTTCGTGTGGGAGAAGTTAGACAACAAGCAGTGGAAGGGTTGAAGAGCATAGACAGCAGTGCTCTACCAGGCAAACTAAAACTCTGGTGCTTTCAGTTTGGTCTACTGCCGAGGTTGCTGTGGCCACTGACTGTATATGAGGTTTCTTTGATAGCAGTAGAGAAGCTGGAAGCTTTAATCAGTTCATACATCAGGAAATGGTTGGGAGTTCAACGCTGCCTCAGCAGAGTGGAACTTTATGGTAAAGGAATACTGCAGCTACCAGTCTCCACTCTAACTGAGGAGTTTAAGTGCGCCAAGGTCAGACTGGAAATGACATTAGTAGAGTCACGCGACAAATGCGTAAGGGAGGCAGCAGAAAACTGGAAGAAAGTGGGTGGCAAAGAAAGCTGTGGAGGATGCAAAGGCTGCCCTTCGAATTGGTAATATCATGGGGCAAGTTCAGCATGGAAGAGGGGGTCTTGGTCTCAGTTCAGCTCCTCCTACATGGCACAAGGCAGCCCCAGCTCAACGGAGGAAGCTGGTAGTCAACGAGGTGCAAAAGCAGGAGGAGAGGATGAGGTGCATAAAGGCCATTTCCCAGGCCAAGCAGGGAGAATGGATGAGATGGGAGAGTGTGGAACAACGCAAGATTGGCTGGCAAGACCTATGGACAATGGAACAGAGCAGGATCAGTTTCCTCATCAGGTCAACATATGATATTCTCCCATCACCACAGAACCTAAACCTCTGGGTAGGAGAGGATCCCTCATGTCCTTTGTGTTCATCACCTGCAACATTAAGGCACATTTTGACAGGATGTAAGGTGGCCAAGGACGGTTTACTTGGCGCCATGACCAGGTGCTGCGATGTTTGGACTTAGCATTGGAAGACAAGTGTAACATGACCAATAAGTTGCCACCTGTTCCATCAAAACATTACACACAAAAGACAACATTCCTTCGCCAAGGAGAGCAACCACCAAGAAAAGGTGTTAAAACCAATCCTCGCCCATGACAACTGGAAGCTGCTAGAGACTGGAAAATGCTGGCAGATGTTGGTCAACGGCTAATTTTTCCACCTGAGATTGCCACCACTAACCTTCGACCAGATATTGTCTTGTGGTCTGGATCAGCACGCCTTGTTCACCTGGTAGAGTTAACAGTGCCATGGGAGGATGCTGTAGATGAGCCGTATGAGAGGAAGAAACTGCGGTATGCTCAACTAGCCACTGAAGCGGAACAGCGAGGATGGAGAGTCCGGGTTTACCCAGTGGAGGTGGGTTGTCGAGGATTTGTGGCACACTCTACAACCCGGTTTCTCAGAGATGTTGGATTCAGTGGCCAAGAGTTGCGTCGCAGAGTGAAGAACTTATCTGAAGTAGCAGAGAGGAGCAGCAACTGGCTGTGGTTGAGATGGAAAGATTCTGGCTGGGGATCTCAAGCACAATAAAAAGAAAGAAATGCTGATGTACGGGTAAGTAAGCTGGGCTGAGTTGAGTTGGGGATGGAGGGGGGTGATGCTGGGACGCCAGAATCACCGTCGAGCCCTCTTGAGGTGTCGTGGGCTAGTCGATGAAACACCGAGGATGAAAGGTGCCCACTTGAAGACCCCAGAGATGTACTTAGCTCAATCCAGACAGTTGTCTTGCTGATGCGCTGGGGAGACCACACTGTGGTTGATCCCCGGAGCCTTCATCGCAGCCGCTGTGTGTGCTGATGCGTTAGGGAGGCAATAAGCTGATCCCTGGAGCCTGCATTACACTTCAGCCATCAACACCAGACAGAAGGATATCTACATCATCATATGGAAGGAAGCGCAAATGGATGCAGACACAAATGGATCACATTTGTTTACTGTAAAGCTGCATCTTAGTTGGTGCTTATCTTGGCGAGAGCCGAGTTCAAATCAGCATGAAGTTTTAACATCTACTCTCGTAATAACTAAATACCATTCAATAACGGAGCAGATAACAGTGTCAGTGATAGTTACATCAGGATATAATTAAATACAAAATACTACAGATTAAATAACACTTGTGACAGATTACAGTACTCTAAAGTACAGGATTAAATGCAGTAAAATAGGGGGCAGATAAGAGCAAGTAAAGCACATTTAAGGAAGAGTGATAAGTGTCCAGAAGGAAAAAAAAAAAAACATCCTCCCCCCCAGCTCAGACCCATCGGAGCATTTCCCTGCTTTGTCCCGGCCCTGTGCCAATTGCAAAATTGAAAGGTTGTAAACTCAAGAACCATTTGTGACCCGTGCATACCTGTCCTTGTTCTGTTGCTCCCAAGTCAGAGGTGCATGATCTGTAACCAACTTAAATCTTCTCCCCAGTAAATAATACTTGAGTGCCTCCAGCGCCCATTTTACTAGTAGGCACTCCTTTTCAACCATTGCATATTTTGTTTCTTGGGGGTTTCATTTCTGCCCAATATATAGTAGCGGGTGTTCCTCTCCTCCGTATTCCTGCGAGAGTACTGCTCCTAACCCCATCTCACATACGTCAGTTTGTAAAACAAACGTCCTAGAGAAATCGGGTTATTACACAATACCTCCTTTAGGGACTAATTCTTCTTCCTTTGTCCATTTCACCATTACTTGTCCCCTAGTCCGTCAAAGGGGTCGCTACTGTCGCAAAGTTCGGTATAAACCTGTGGTAATACCCGGCTAATCCGACAAACGCTTTAACCTAGTTTTTTTTAATGATTGGTCGTGGCCAATCCTGGATAGCCTCTACTTTTGTGACTTGGCGTTTCACCAAACCCCTCCCAAACGAATACCCCAGGTATTTGGCTTCCTCCAGGCCAATGGCACACTTACTGGAGTTTGCTGTCAGACCCGCTGCTCTAATGGAGTCTAGGACTGCTGTACCCTGTTTAGATGGGATGTCCAGTCCCTGCTATGGATGATCACGTCATCCAGGAAGGCCGCTGCAGACTCCGATGGGTTCGCAGTATCCGGTCCATCATGCGCTGGAAGGTGGCTGGTGCACCATGGAGACCAAAAGGTTACACTGTATATTGAAATAACCCATCTGGGGTAGAAAAGGCAGTTTATTCCCTTGCTTGCTTAACGGTACCTGTCAACTCTCTTGTTAGGTCTAGGGCAGCCAGGTATCGAGCGGTTCCCAATCTATCAATAAGTTTGTCTACCCTTGTGTGACAGGTGGCTTGCAGTGTGCAGTTGTAGTTGGTGCAGTGCTCACGAATAACACATACAGGAAAGTTCAATAAAACAGCTCCTTTATTTGGCTGGGTTGCGTGTCAACAACACTTTAATAATAAGCATGGGAGCTACACAGCAATGTGTATCGTTCCGTGCAAAACCAGGGTTTCAGTCCCGAAACAATAAGACACTAATAACTAACACACAACACAGACACGGTCACTTCTCCAGATAGTGAGTGCTCTTGTGCAGGTGTGGTGAAAGACAACAGTTCGTGAAACAGTAGTGCTCAGTAGTGTAGTCCGGGTTTGGTGCTGGCTTGTATTGACAGCTCTTGGTTAGGGTTTAGCTGTCTAACAATGAAATGACAAAACAGTTAGAACAACAAAACAAACAAAACACGAAATACTACTATACGGGTCCTTTCGGTAATCACATCAAAGGAACAGATTACATTGTCACATCCGCTATTATACCTTCAGTCAAGCCCCTGCGATAGCTACTTCAATCACGTCTCCTCCAATCCATGACTGACACTTTGTGTACCGCATTAGGGCGATGACTTCTGGCATTGTGACTCCGCCCCCTTCCTGGATGGCCAGCTTCGGACTAACCCTGGAATGAACTGCCAAACCATCCGGTCCGGGGCACACTGTTCCTGCTTCACATGACTAGGATTAATTCGTTCTCTGTCACACCTTGGCATAGGATAGGCGACAAACTTTGAAATAGCGTTCAGTTTTCTACAATCATTGCAAAACCTGAGACTTCCATCAGGTTAATGGGCCCGCCCCTTTTTTCTCTGAACCGCCTTGGTCCTACCAACATCTCGCTGTCATTCCAAACCTTGAGTAAGTTAACGTGGTTTATTTGTTCAGGCTTCCTTTTACCTGGTTGATACACCTCATAATTAACCTCCCCAACTTTTTCAATTATTGCATATGGTCCTTGCCAGGATGCCAAGAGCTTGCTCTCGATGGTGGATACTAAAACCAGAACCCTGTCCCCCAGTTGGAATACTCTCAGCACTGCTGACTGGTTGTATATATCCAATTGTGAAATCTTTGTGTGCAGAGCTCTGTGATTACTCCATAGTGAGCTAAAATTTTAGTTTTTAGCTGGCTGTAATATGCAGCATGGCTTGCTTCCAGATCAAAGTATGCTTTTTGGGCTTCCCCACTTAAAAATGGAACAATCAGCCCCGCCCACTAGTCTGGCAGCCAGCCTACTCTTTTGCTGGATCGTTCGATACGCCTCCACATCGTCTTCAGCTGTCATGTTCTGAAGGTAGTTGCTGGCTTGTACCTGTCAAGGAGCTGGCCTGTCGACGGCCGGAGATTACAGCCTCTTCCCAAGTTCCCGGAATTCAAGTTTAATTTATTTGGCTTGGGCAAAGAGGAGCTGGTTGATTTCTTGCTGCACGGCCAGCATTTTATTTGTTTGCTCCTGCTGCACCCGGTTGGCCTCTTGTTGGACTGTCATCGTGTGCACTAAAGCTACAGGGAAATGTTGTTTATTTTCCCCCTCTGGTACCTATGAGAACTACATTGGGTACAAACTGCGCATAATTCTGGGTCCCTGTCACAAAGACGGCCGGAGTGGGTGGCGTCAGACCAGAAGCAGGAAATAAACAGACAGAGGTGTGGTTTGGTGAAGCTGAGCGAATGCTTTCGCTCAGCATTTAATAAACAGAACAGAAAATAAAAGGTTGGAACACAAAACAGGACACGGCACTATACGCCAAAATAAAAAGACAAACAAAAACGGACCAAACACACAAAACACGGTGAGCTTCTTTTAACGATTATTACTATGATTCTCTTTACCTCCGTCTCCAATCCCGTTCTCCACTCACCGAACACCCAACCCCGAGTGAAAGAAACGTGCATCTATATATACTGTTGTGCTGGGATTCAATTACTAATTAATTATTCACTTGAATCCCAGCACGTGAATTAATTCTGTGCAACCCCGTGCTCACATATTATTACATACTTTAAATGCACGTGAAGTGATAGTGCAATCCCGTGCCTAAATATAATTATACAATTTTAACTCACACGTGAAACACAGACCCGTTTATATCCCGTGTACCAATGACTATACACCAACATTTACACATCCAACACGCAACACACAAATGCACACAGGGGTGGAGCACATTGCCACAGTCCCACATACTTCCCTTCAATTATTTGACCATACGTTACACTACATTACCTATGCTTTACTTTCTTTCACAATGTTTGTTATGCTTTTACTGCGGTACATTTGTCTAAGAGTTATAACAGGGAATAAGAACAAGACATAAGGTCAGGTGTAATTTTAAAATATATATATTTTTTTGACCATCATTACACTACATACTTTTATAATGTCACCTTAAGAAAAAAAAATGTTGTTCTGTCTTGGACTTTCTTTCTTTTATGGTATAAAGTCATTTATACCATAAAAGAAAGAGCTGTTGAATGTTGAAATTGATTCCTTTTATTGGACAAACTGAGGTTGAAAGTAAAGCTTCAAGACCACATTGGTAATTTCTTCAGGGATAAAAAGGGAATTGGAGATTCTTCTAATTTATAATCAGATATTTGAAAATCAGTTCAATGGGTGAGAATGGTTTTTGTGCACATTTATCTGCACTAAAAGCTATATAATACAGCATTACATAATGTACTCAATTTTGTATTTACTTCTGTATTGTTATTCCTCATGTTAAAGATGTTGACCTATTAAGTTTCTGAGTGTTACATACACTTCAGTCTTAAGAACATGAGAAAGTTTACAAACGAGAGGAGGCCATTCAGCCCATCTTGCTCGTTTGGTTGTTAGTAGCTTATTGATCCCAGAATCTCATCAAGCAGCTTCTTGAAGGCACCCAGGGTGTCAGCTTCAACAACATTACTGGGGAGTTGGTTCCAGACCCTCACAATTCTCTGTGTAAAAAAGTGCCTCCTATTTTCTGTTCTGAATGCCCCTTTATCTAATCTCCATTTGTGACCCCTGGTCCTTCTTTCTTTTTTCAGGTCAAAAAAGTCCCCTGGGTCGACATTGTCTATACCTTTTAGGATTTAGAATGTTTGAATCAGATCGCCGCGTAGTCTTCTTTGTTCAAGACTGAATAGATTCAATTCTTTTAGCCTGTCTGCATACGGCATGCCTTTTAAACCCGGGATAATTCTGGTTGCTCTTCTTTGCACTCTTTCTTATGAGCATCCTTTATTCTCTACAGTATGTGTCCATAACTTTGAGGTTCTACTGTATTGTAATAACAGGTTCTTGCTCTAGGGTTTGATAGAATGACACATGGACTCTAGTCTTATACAAGACAATACAAAGTGAGATAACATGCACTTGATGACTTCAATTCATTCATTTCAGACTTGCTGAGAAGCAGGCAGAGAGAGGGATCCCCCTTAGTGCAGAATGAGAAGATGGCATGCCTGCTCCCTCCAACAGGCCCTGATGCCTTCCGACGCTTCACTCCAGAGTCTCTTGCCGAGATCGAGAAGCAGATCATTAAAGAGAAAGCTGAAAAGGAAAGGAAATCACATGTAGAGGCCGTGGAAGAGGAGGAAGCCAAGCCGAGCGGCAACCTTGAAGCCGGCAAACCCCTGCCCTTCATATATGGTGATCCACCTCCAGAAATTATTGCAGATCCAATAGAGGACTTGGATCCCTTTTACAGCGCAAAAAAAGTTGGTGAACATGAAACATTTTTTTTTGTTGTTACTGTTGCATAAAAATATAATTAAATGCAATTGTCCCAGTTACAGAAAGTGGCAGTCACTACATTCTCCCAGTCAAAAGTGCTTTACAAATCATGCATTTAGTTTTATGGTACTGTACTAAATTACCATTCACATACTTATGGAACACACTTTCGTCAGAACTACTAATTGACACAATTGGTTTCTACAATTCAAATTACATTTTACTTTAAGAATTAATACTGACAGACAGAGAATCACATTTTTTTGGCAGTAATGAATATTGGCCATAACAGTGTAAGTTCCAGATTTGTAATTCCCTCACATTATTGCAAGCTAATTGCAAGCAAATTCCATAATGATAAAACAACTATTGCCTATTAAACTTGGGTTTCAATAAATTCCAGCTTAGCCCGTTTTTGTTTTGCCACCAGATATGTGCTACAGTGCAAACATGCATGCATCTCAAAAATTGTAAAGATGCATTTAGTCCACTTTTCAGTTTGATCTCAAATTCAGCCTCTCATCCACATAACAATACACTAGGATACATTATGCAAACTGACTACCTGTAGTCTGGGACTGAATTGTAGGAATGAGAGGATCTTTATTGGGAAGCTTACATCCCACACAACATGTATTTACTTATGGGACAACAGTAGCCACAGCAGTAATGTTGCCAATATTTGTAATGTGTAAATGGTGTTTTGTGTTTTGCAGACTTTCATAGTCATTAGTAAAGGGAAGACAATCTACAGGTTTAATGCTGAGTCCGCCTGTTACCTGCTGAGCCCTTTCAATCCAATCCGGAGAGGAGCCATCAAAATTCTTATACATTCATATCCTTTTTGATATCTGTATTGGATCTATTAGAATTGGCGTATTAAAGCATGCAACGGTACTGTATTACTTAAGACCATACAGCTTTTAGTGTAGTCATTCTCTAATCATTTAAATTTTAAAAGTAGTTTTACAGTGTATGTACCATTACAATATTTGGTAGTAACATAAATAGGATAGATTTCCAATTTTTCCACTCACTTCTGTTTCTTGGAATACTGAAAGAACAAAGCACAACAGTCACAGATAGTGAATGTGATACGTATACCATAGTTTCAACTTATTATTGATTCACAAATCTCGGTTGTGCTTTTTAAAATAACAAAACATTTTGTATTTATTTTCCTATTGGAAAAGTAGATTTAGTACAGTAAACATGTTTCATTGAATTGTGTTTATTTGAAATCATGTTTTAAATCTTCTGAATCAGGACACATGTATCTATAAAATTATGGTTAGGGTATATCATTTTTAACAATTTTAAAAGTTTGGTTTGAAAAACAATGCTTTTTAACAATTGCATAGAACACATCTATCCATTTTTTTCAGCTCAATGTTGCAGTGCTTAATGTTACACATAAGTATAATAGTGAGGTGATTGCTTTCCCTTTTTGGGTTCTTTCCTTGACTCTATTTTACATTGTTCAGTTTGATCATCATGGTAACCATTTTAACAAACTGTGTGTTCATGGCAATGAGTGACCCTCCCTCCTGGAGTAAAAATGTAGAGTAAGTTATAAAATTATATTTCCTGTTATTTTTATTGTCCTCTGTGGTTTGCAGTGGGGAGGCACCATTTGAATCAGGCATTTTAAATGGGGTTGTAAAACACGGGTATAAATTAATTAAAAATGAATCAAAATAAAGTCTTGATTATCATTTCATGATTGAAAATGTAAGTTTTAAGATTTGTATTGCCTAGTTTTTTTTAATTGACATATTTAGATTTGTTTAGATAGCAACTCTACCCATACGGAACAAAAATATATTTTTAATATATAATAAGAAATGTATGAATCTTATATTTTCCCAACGTCATTCTTGAATTAAATAGAATATATTAAATATATTATCATCAAGATATTGTATACATACACCAAAATTGGCCCCTTTTCTAGATATGAAAAATATGAGATATATAGTAAATATATTTATTTTTAAAATAAAGTAAATATATTGAGAAATATAAGATTCATATGAGAAAATACATGTATACATTTATAATATTTAATTTAATATATGTATTTGTATATGGCACATACTTAAAAACAAACAATATTGTAGACAAGCAGGATACTTAAAATCACCTTTATGGCTTAATAAAAGAAGCAACACAGCTCTTTTTAAAACAGAGGTGTTTATTTGCCAAGATCAGTGACTCATCTATCACTAACACAAACACATGCGCACAGGCAGCTCCCCACTCTTACGGTTGCACACACCTCTCAGGGTGATTTTCACAGAGTAATAACAAATCACAGAACTACTCCCAAATGAACAATAAACATGTAAAACAATAACTTGAACAATTATCACAAAAACAGTAATATATATATATGAATGGTCTCCTCTCGTTTGTAAACTTTCTTATGTTCTTATATTCTTAAGTACCTTGCTCAAGGGTACAGCAGCAGCGTCCCCCACCTGGGATTGAACCCACGACCCTCTGGTCAAGAGTCCAGAGCCCAAACCACTACTCCACACTACTGCCCTGAGTATATTTTAAATATAATTTAATCTGTGAGCCATATATTTATTTTATATGTTGAAAATATATGGTAAGGTTAGAAATATATTATTTATATATTTAACATGTTTCCCATTCATAAAAATATATATTTAAAATATATTTTCTTTCCACATGGGTGTGCTGAGCTAAACAGCTGTAGAATTATGAATTATTATACAAGTGTTGAGTTCTTGCATTGAATAACGTTTTCGTTTACCGGATTTCTTTTTGGAATCTACTTACATGTTAATATTTGCTTAATGTGTTTTGCATAATCATGTATTTTAGATTTTATTTAATAATAAGCAACTTACAGTATAATCTACTTTTGAAACCAGGTACTTTGTGTGTTTATGTGTATGTATGTATGTGTGTTTGTTTCTTATTGCTTTTCTAATGTCTCGTTTTCAGGTATGTTTTTACAGGCATTTATACCTTTGAAGCACTCGTCAAGATTTTAGCAAGAGGGTTCTGTATTGGTAATTTTACATTCCTACAAGATCCATGGAACTGGCTTGATTTCTGTGTTATTAGTATGGCGTAAGTAGATTTTGTACACTGTGACATATAGGATGTATTATAATGGTGACTATAAGTGAAGCTGACTCAGGAGTTGAGCAATAGCCTGGCACAATAAACATTAAAAACATAAAGAAAGTGTTAAGACTACAAACAATATGCCTGTTTTGCCATGGAACTCATTCCAGTACTGCACAGTAACTTACTTGCTGTACATGTAAAGCTTCTAATCTCTTTCACAAGTGATATCAAGTTGGCTGGCAATAAGTTTCATAACTATTAAATGTGAGCGATATGAGAGTGCAATAAAAATGAGTATTACCAGGCACTTGTCCCTATTTGACATCTATTATATTATGTTTGGTACATTTCAATGCGGGGCAGTAAGCAGATAGAGCCATTAACAGCACTGGGTTTGACTGTATTGTGCAGTGCTGATCCCCCTTGTGGTAAAGAGTCCAGCTTATTGATTATACTTGGTGTAGGGTTACTACTGTACCAGCAACCAAACAGAAAACCTGACTGAGCGTCCAGGATTATGGCGGCACTCTCAATTTACAGACACCAGCCTGTATTTCTTCAGTGCCATTCTGAGTCTGGAGCTCTGAGGTTTGTGTGCAATTGGAGTCCTCCCCAGTGACCTCCCAGTGCTGCGTTGTGGTTCAAATTAATTTTAAAAAGTGCCTGAGAAACAAAGAGTGACTGGCTTTTTAAGATATTTGCAATATCATTTTGTAGTTTATTTGATTTCCGGTACATGATGTTAAATAAATTACGTTCATATAGGTTTTTTTTTTTAAATTATGTCTCAATCATAAAATTGTAGGTGATGCAAAACTTTTGACCATATCTGTACTGTATGTAAGATTTAGCTCTGTGCTATTTTTAAATACAGAATATAAATAATACAGCAGGATGCCCCAGATATATATTTTCCCCACATGTTCTTATGTTAAAGATAAATAGGTATTTTAAATGGCAACATAACTGTGTTAAGAAATGAACATATTTAGAAATCATTGTAGGTAGAAGAATTTACTCATCAAAGCCCTTATAGAAGTTTACCACAGAAAATCAGCATGGAAATGTTGCAGTTGTATTTACAATAGTTTACTGTGGTTTGCCATGTTGTTTAATCCTATCTGGGTTATAAAATACTTCTAGATGCCTTATTAAAATGTATTACGCTTCACTACGCATAACTACACATTTCCCACATATACATGAATGAATATAATTTCATAACATAGGTACTTAACATATGTATTAAAAGTATGGTAAATCAACCAACTGATATTCTTCATATTTCATTTCAAAGGAAGATGTGTAAATTCCAGTTCTGTCTAAATACACGGCACCCTTTACCTTTTTATTAAGGGCTCACCAGGCTGTTAAACACGCAGAGCCTCACAGCTCTACTCTGTGATGTAACCTGATACACAAATTCCCCTATCCTTGCTGTATGACCAAGAGTGTAGAAGGGGGCAAAAGGAATCTGGAACTGATTTGCATGCCTGAGAAATGACTTCATCACCTGTCAAGAATTTAAAGTTGCAGTGTTCCACATTCTTGAACAGTTTTACATTAAAATTAATGTAAAACATTAAAACAGTTATGTAATGTGACATTTAGATATACACTATTTAGTATACAGCTATCACTTTTTTCACACTAGGTGGCTGGCGGGTTCATTTCTTCTCCCATTTATTCTGTTTAGTCTGTGTTAAACTATATCTTCAGTATTTAATTATAATTATAAATTTAATTTTGTATAATGTATTGAAAACATATACGGAAGTAATGACTTAATTCTTAATTCAGTAGTATTACTTTGACGCTTTTTTTTGTAAACCACTTATATAAATCTTCATTGTCTGTAAATCACTTTGCTTTTTTATTTCCAGGTATCTCACTGAGTTTGTTGATTTGGGCAATATTTCTGCACTCAGGACTTTCCGTGTACTACGAGCACTTAAAACAATCACTGTTATTCCTGGTAGGTGACATTTAAATAAGTACATATCCAGGTATATTTCAATGTAAAGTGATGGATGCACTGTAGTCATTGAGGTGTAGAAATGCATTTTCCTTGCCTCCGTAACAAGTTTCCTGCTGTCTTCATCTATTAGTCCAGCATCTTTTTCGCAAGTTCCCCCTATTTATTTTTGGTTCCAGACTGCCACCTCACTGTAGATTCACTTCCTGGTATTAGAATACACCCATGCTGCAAAGTGAGTGTGAAGTTCAGGAAGAGTCCTAATACACAGGCTGTATTTGATTATGCAAACGTTTAAAACTTTTGTAACAGGCTAATTTAGCAGTGTGACAAACCAGAAACCAGGCACACCATGAGCCTGTCCTTTTGCATAGTGGTCTTAACCACTGCAGGGATGGTTATAGTTAACTTCATTGAATAGACAAGGGTTACAATCCATTAAGGTAGTCCATCTCATCCTTACAATCCTCCCCTTTAGTACAGTGATCGACTGCAGTCACAGCACCAGTGAAATAGACTGTGTGCAAACTGACGTCTAAAGCTAAGCTAACCTGTGGTTATAAAGCTTCTAACGTTATCTCACTGACACAGAACAGAATGTGTAAATGCACCATACAACACTGTTCTGTACACTAACTGGAGAGGTAGTTTGCGGTGAAAAGGTTGAGCAAGCACCCAGGTAATTCAGTGCAGGACGTGAATCTATAGCCTGGTGGCAGGAGAGAGAGAGAAGAGCAGTTTATCTTTAAAATAATTATGCCAAAAAAAAACACTTTATGATATATGTTTTGGTACAGATTTTAATAAATGCAGAAATAAAACTCCTTTCCAACAAACTATAAAGACCTGCTCTAAATAAAGACACTTCGCCGTCACGCCATTTCACTTTCCCCTGTGCTATTTTACCCAGTACAAATTCATTTTAGGTAAAATCTCTGGATTTGATTAATTGAGTTTCTTCTCATTCAACAGGTTTGAAAACCATTGTGGGTGCTCTGATTCAGTCAGTGAAGAAGCTTGCAGATGTGATGATTCTCACTGTGTTCTGTCTCAGTGTTTTTGCTCTCATTGGTCTTCAGTTGTTCATGGGTAACCTAAGACAAAAGTGTGTCAAATGGCCCCCACCTATCAACGATACCTGGGTTGACGACAGCTACATTGTAGGAAATGATTCCTTTGGAACTTTAGCCGCGAGTTACAATAACACAGATAATAGTCCTGTTAGTGACTTCGACTGGAATGAATACATCAACAATAACGGTAAATGATAGGATAGTATTTTGGCAGGGTGTATCAAAAAAATGCATTTCACTATGATGCCTAGAGAATAAATCTGTCACTTAACTATAACATGCAACAGTCTAAAATGGTTGTATCTATAAAGCACACTTGTAAATGCTTGGGGCCTTATCAATATACTGTATTCATCCACTTACTACATACAATAACAAGACAGTGAAATGCAGTCTTCTGAAAATCAGGTTTATAAGTAAAAAAAATAAATCTAGAAAACTGGCCTTCATTGAAAATAATTATTGAATGTTTGTTGTGCAGGCCATTTTTGTACTATAGCTTTGTTCTTAAAACTTGGCTAATTCAATTGGAAATCTTATTCCAGGATTGATACCAGACTAGTATGCTATTCCAGGATTGATACCAGACTAGTATGCTATTCCAGGATTCATCGCCCACCCCTATGTATTTCCAGTATTGGTTTAAGGATTGTGTTCTAATCTCATTATTCTTTTTGTTTGTTCTGATCTCTAAGAGAACTTCTATTTTCTTGAGGGATCTCTTGACGCACTTCTCTGTGGAAACAGCTCAGATGCTGGGTAGGTCATAATAATACTGCTACATGTAAATAATTTGCAGTTGAACACAGTATTCCAAAAAATTAGCAGTAGAAAGTAAGCATTGGGTTGATTGGCAGCATGTCTGTTGTCCATAAGTGCTCTCCCACTCTACTGGCTCTCGTTCACTAGCTCATCTCAGTCTATAGAAGCATGCTGAAATTCAGGAAGATCCATCTGCCTTTACTATATTTTGCTTCTTCAACAAGGAGGACATACGATATTGACTGATTATTTATCCATGTCTCAACAGATAACAACATTTTGTGTTGTGTGTGGTTTTAGATGCCCTAGTTCTCACATAAAGGGACTCTAAAAATGGACCACTAATTTACCACTGTAAAACATGATGGACAATTAACAAACAGAATTCGTCCCTGTAACAGAATAGCGTCAGAAATGCAGTTTAAACCGCTGGTGCACACCTTCGCTGCTAAGGGTTTTTCGATCCCCAGTACACACTCTGTAAAAAAAAATGGAAATGATCGGATGCTCACAGCCGGCGCTACATTGAGATTTATGTACGTATGCTGTACGCTCCCTAGCACTGAAGGGGTTAATAGACAAAAAGAAATACAGGAACAAACAAAACTGTCAGCTGTCAGGCTGGGCCTTCGCCTTTATGGAACAGGAACAAACAAAACTGTCAGCTGTCAGGCTGGGCCTTCGCCTTTATGGAACAGTTACAAACAAAACAGTTTTACACACAGGTTACACTTGCCTAACTCCCTCAACACAAACCTCCCAAAATGGGCAGCAGTGTGGAGTAGTAGTTAGGGCTCTGGACTTTTGACCGGAGGGTTGTGGGTTCAATCCTATGTGGGTGACACTGCTGCTGTACCCTTGAGCAAGGTACTTTACCTAGATTGCTCCAGTAAAAACCCAACTGTATAAATGGGTAATTGTATGTAAAAATAATGTGATATCTTGTAACAATTGTAAGTCGCCCTGGATAAGGGCGTCTGCTAAGAAATAAATAATAATAATAATAATAATAATAATAATAATAATAATAATAATAATAATAAATACCATAGGGCTTTCACCCTGCCACAGTCCTGTTCAGTTCTAGATAGCTCTAACACACTGAGTAGTGGAAATTCAATGCATTCCTTTCATGAACCTCAGACAGATATCATCTGGCAGAGGCAATGGAATACATGCACAGTCCCTTGGATGCTAGCAAACAAATAGTTGTTTTGCTCGGGAGAGATGTTAGCTGTTTCACCACAGTTGAGAGATAGAGGTTTATAGTGACTATGCTTCTTGAAGGTGAGGAACAATGGCAATCGCTACAGTCGAGCATGGTGCTGGCTACGCCAGCTATAATGTCATAAGTCCCTCAGAGCTCTGCAACAAGCACATTGCATACTGACCCTGAACACCCCCAGCTCTGCGCCTCTAACCAGCTGTTTTAACAAGTGCCACATTTTGTTCAGTGATATGAACTAATGTCCACTGCAGGCAAGGCTGAGACCACCAAACTGATGCCACTTGTGACCTGTAAAATGTATTAGTATGTAACATATTGTAGCGATCCTGGTTCCCGCAGGCAGGCGCATCACACAGGGCGAGGCAATCCACACACAGGCGGAGGGCGGGCGCGAACCCGGGACCTCTCGCACTAAAGCATAGCGCCGATACCGCTGTACAAAAGAGCCGGCTCCTTTGCAAGGAGCGTATATCAGGCTTATGTCTCTGTGTGTGATTACGTCACCTACCAGCCCTGCTGCTGCCTTCCCCCATGCACGCTACAATATCATATTTCTAAAGCAAAATGCAGCTATGACCAAAAGTTTTTATTTACAGCTATGACCAAACGTTTTGAATTTTTGGGATTGAGACATCATTTAAAAAAAAACAAAACAACAGATATGAACATATTTAAGATCTTTTACTTAACATCATGTAATCAAAGAAACTGCAAAATCATATTACAAGTGTCTGCCGGAAGCCATAATAGCAGTACAGTATTTCGAAATGTCACATTTTTCCATTTTTGTCAGTTTTTCGTTAATTACGGTATATGAAAAACTACATAACAGTATGTAATTCAATATATTAACATAACATTATTCAATTAATTCTATAGGGTGATGCAAAACTTTTGGCCATAGCTGTAGATCTCAATAGAAGTAGAATTTGGAAGGTAAACTAATCTGGTGTACTCTTTCAAAGCTGTGTTAGCTGCATTTCTCTATTACTGCTGTTCAGACAGTGATTCTTTATCACTGTTGTTTGACAGAAAGTGCCCGGAAGGATTCCTCTGCTTGAAGGCTGGAAGGAATCCAAACTATGGCTATACCAGCTATGATAGTTTTGGCTGGGCTTTCCTCGCCTTATTCCGTCTCATGACTCAGGACTATTGGGAGAACCTCTTTCAACTGGTATTGATTCTTAAATTAACCCATTTTAAGCTCAAAGCCCAAAAATGCCATCAGCATTCACTAAAACAAATAATTCACATGGAATTGTCTTTAATGTTAATGATAATGGTAATCTTTATTGCACTACAAAGGCAATGTAAAGCTTCTGAGATAAGGGGCCGTTTTAGAACAGTACCACATTTTTATATTTTGACATACCAATGTTATCGCACCTGTATAAATCATTGTAGTTAGTACCACTGATCTCAGTTTGAAAATCTATTGTCATTGCTGGTAATGGCCTGCTAATGGATCATCTAGCATTCCCTAATGACTGATGCATTGCTATTGGTATGGATCTTTGCATTGCTTACGTTTAGTTTTATTGCAGGGTTTTTCTGATTGCCATTATTAGCTGTTTAAAGGTAACATGAATTGTGTTTCATTGTTCAGACACTACGTGCAGCTGGTAAAACCTACATGCTATTCTTTGTGGTGATCATCTTCATGGGTTCGTTCTACCTCATCAATCTGATCCTGGCTGTGGTTGCCATGGCCTACGCAGAGCAGAATGAAGCCACGCTAGCAGAGGCACAGGAGAAAGAAGAGGAGTTTCAGCAGATCTTAGAACAGCTGAAAAAGCAGGAGGCACAGGTTGGCTGGTTTTATTGTGTATCCATAACTTTAAACCCTCTATCATAAGATCCTTAGCAATACTAAAATAAACAATTCCAATGAGGTTTCTTTATCAATGTTTTTAATGATCTTGACTTCACTGAAATGTTGATGTATAGTCATTTACTGCAACTGCTCTTTTCAGTTTGCTTCCATTACAATTGTTGCTGGCTGAGAGATCAAAACCTTGCTAATGCTTTATTTCCTTGACATGAGACTAGTAAGAATATAATCATATACGTCAAACACAGCAACTGAAACCTCTGACAATAAAGCACTGAATCAAAAAGTCAATTTCTGTGTGTGTTCTCATTTTTCTGTATGTTTTTACTATGCTTCTATTTTGCATTTATTACGCTTTGCCAAACTCATCTGTGCTTTAGCACATTGCCACTGCCAAAAAAAACCAATACGTGTTAATAGGATAACTTGTGCTGATCATGTGTCAGGTAGCCTGAATAGGACATATGATTTACTACACTTTGCTCTGCTTTTACAAATCATTATCAATGTAAACTTCAGAGAGATTTGTTTTAATGTTGAACTATGGTATTATATACGGCATACAACTATAAAATTAGGGGAACTCTCTGATTGTCACTGTATAAATCCATGTGGTTTGACCAGTGCAATCTCATCTGCCTCAACTAGTATTTCTGGTATTAAGTTTAATCAATTAAACCTTTTTTTCTTCAGATGCATGGTCCAGCAGATGCACATGACAGTCAAGAAACACTTGCCAGTAATAAAGTTAGGAAAAAAGGTGGAGGTTCAGAGCATGAATTCGCTGACGATGAACACAGCCTTGGAGACGATGGAGACAAGATCAAAGACTGCAATGGAAGAGTCATGCCCAGAATCGTCATTGACAGGGTCTCTACAGATGAAGAAGTAAGATTCTTCTTGCCCTTGAATACCGCAGTCTGTGTTAGTAAGTAGTTGTGAACTTTCAACTACTATTAATCTGCAACTCCATGCAAAGCACAATATATCGTAGTGGCCAGCTATGTGGCAGTTAATGAAGAGGCAGACAACAGTGTGCAGGTAAAGCTGTGAAAACTGCAGTTTTATTTGTAGATCCTTTTTTCCTTTTCAATGGATTTCATGCTGTTTTCACATGGGACTTTCTCTCTCTAATCTCTCTTATTCAATACTCCCAACTCAACTCTCTCAATTGGCACGCAGCTCTCTTTTTTATAGACGCTGACTATGCCCACTCATCGCCGATTGACCCATCTGGATCCACTCGCATTCACACACACACACACACACACACACACACACACACACACACACACACACACACACACACACACACACACACAGAATTGACAGGCAGGTAGGCTGCTTAAGGAAAGAGGGAGAGAGAAGCCGGCACATTCACTCACACGCAGCAGCACATAAAACAGGCAAAACCGTTAACATTATGTATACAGTACAAAGTAGCAACCCCTTCCCCTGTCCATAACATAGTCCATAAGAAGGTATATTGTTCGTTGCGGTTGCCCCTCTGCTACATTGCCCCCCTCAAACACTTCCCGGCCTGGGAAGAACTGACGGAAGTGAAGGTGCAACCAGATCTGGTGCTGGGGTCTCAACCCAGTGTGTCGGTCGTGAAGGCCAGGGGGGGTTTCTCCCAGGGGGATCTGCTGCTTGGGGAGGGTGTTGCTGGGACTGGAGATGGGGGGTGGCGCAGGGGTTGACAGGGGGTCCAAGTGACGGCGGCACCATCTCCTATGCTGGTACTTGGGGGAGGGCGAGGGAGCGGCCCTGGTCAGGTCATGGACTGCACAGTTGTCCTGTATACCAGGAGGATAAGGGGCAGCTGAAGGTCCCAGCCTCGCTGGTGGTGGCTTGTGGCAATGGCCAGTTGGGTGGAAAGCGTGCGATTAAATCACTCAATGAAGCTGTCTTTGGGGATAAAGGGGAGGGTGTGGGTCTTCTTAATCCCCAGGTGGTGACACTCATCAGCAAGTACCTGGGACTTGAAGTTCCTCCCCTGGTAGGAGTGCAGCTCCTAGGGGACCCCCAGGCGGCAGAAGAAGCCTTCGATTGGGGTGTCCGCCACGGTGCCCGCATCCTGATTTGGCAGAGCGTAAGCATCAGGCCACTTAGAGAAGTAGTCCCTCACCACCAGTACAAAGCGGTGGCCGCTGTCTGACACAGGGAAGGGGCCAAGAACATCCACCCCGACTCTCTCCATGGGTGCCTGTGGCAGGGTGACAGTAAAAAGGTGGGGTAAAATCTGGCCTCCTGCGAGGAGGTGATGCTAGAGCTATCATCCCACACTGACACCATGTGTCCCTGGGTGGTGTGTGTGTGTACAAGTACCTTCCGTCAGCCACTGGAAGACAGGCTGTAGATCGGGGTCCTGTTCCTGTTGCGCCCTCCATTCTCTGGCTGGAACCGTGGAGATCTCCCCGCACCTCTCACTCTGGACAAAGTCTCTTGTCTCGTCCTGGCTCTTTGCCTGCTCTACTTCCAGGTACCCTCCTCCGGCATCTCTCTCTTGCTGCTCCCTCCTCTCACTGTGGCAAAAGTCTTCGAATAGACGGGGTGGGGGGACAGCATATCCATGTTTGTGTGGTGGTTGCCTGCTCTGTGTTGGATGGCGAAGTCATACTCCTGCAGCTGCTCCAACCAGCGGGCGAATTGACCTTCAGGCTCCTTAAAACTAACTAGCCACTGGATGAAAGCATGGTCAGTCCACAGCATGAAGCGCCTTCAGCACAGGTACGGCCGAAACGGCTTAAGGGCAGCTAAAACAACGAGCAGCTCCCGGCGAGTTACGCAGTACCTGTGCTCCGGTATGCTGAAGGTGCAGCTGAAGTAGGCTATAACCCTCTCTCCTCCGGCCATCTACTGGGACAGCATGGCGCCTAGACCCTGGTCACTGATGGGGGCTCGAGTCAGCACATCCTTCAGTGAGCTGAAGGCGTTCTCGCAGGGCTCTGTCCACATGAACAGCTGGGGTTTGTGGAACAGCTGGTGGAGGGGAGCGGCAATGCTGGCAAATTATTGGACGAAGTGGCAGTAGTAGGAGGCGAGTCCTAAGAAGGCGTGTCAGGTTTCACCACACACACAACTGACAGGCAGGCTGCTCAAGTCCAGAGGGTAAGAGAGGTCGGCATTAGCCGACGAAACAGACTCACACTCACTCACTGACACGCAGCAGCGTATAAAACAGGCAACACCATTAACATTATGGGTACAGTACAAAGTCCCAACCCCTTACCCAGTCCATAACACAGTCCATAGGAGATATATTGTTAATTGCGGTTGCCCCGCCACTACAATATCATCAATCAAAATCGGTGCCGCCTTACAACATCCTAGCTCTTATTTATCAACTCTGAATATTACTGTAATGTCCTGTATATAACATGCACTCTTATGCATAGGCCTATATTGTATGACAGGTGAACATTATTGCACCTGTCATTCAAATGACTGCTTCCTAATGCAATTTGTCAAGGCACCGACTAGAGGGGAGGGATGCCTTGATTTAGTCTTTTCAAATAACGAAGACAGAATAACTAAAACAGAGGTCAGAGAGCCACTGGCAAACTCAGACCACAACATGGTCTCATTTGAAGTGTTTTTTAAAACCCAAAAAGTAATGACTAAAGCTAAGGTTTACAATTTTAGAAAAGCAAACTATGAAGGTATGAAACAGAGACTAACAGAAGTAGATTGGAGTAAAATAGAGAAAACATCCACAGAAAAAGGATGGCTGTTTTTTTAAAAATGTAGTACTAGAGGCGCAAAACAATTACATCCCAAAGGTAGACAAATCTACAGAGCGTTTAAAAGGGACCAAAAACAAAGTTCACAGAAAAAGTACTTGGAATTGCAAACACAAGTCAAAAAGTTAGTTAGAAAAGCCAAGAGAGAGATAGAAATCAATATTGCTAAGGGGGCTAAAACCAATTCCAAAATGTTTTTCCAATATTATAACAGCAAGAGAACATTCAAAGAGGTTAAATGTCTAAGAGACACAAATGGCAAAATAGACGAAGAAAAAAAAAAATCAAATATATTAAATGATTACTTTTCACAGGTTTTTACAAAGGAGGACACAGACAACATGCCCCACATGTCGACCGGTTCCTATCCAGTTTTAAATAACTTTAGCATAACAGAGACAGAAGTGTTAAAGGGACTAGGAGCTCTTAAAATAAACAAATCCCCTGGGCTGGATCAGATCCTCCCAATAGTACTCAAAGAAATTAAGGAAGTTATTTACAAACCACTAACCAAGATCATACAACAGTCTCTCGACACAGGAGTTGTACCGACAGACTGGAAAATTGCAAATGTAATATCGATTAACAAAAAGGGTTGACAAAACCGAATCAGGTAACTACAGACCAACAAGCCTGACTTCTATTATAGGTAAACTTATGGCAACTATAATAAGATCCAAAATGGAAAATTACCTATGTGGTAACAATATCCTGGGAGACAGTCAGCATGGTTTTAGGAAAGGGAGATCGTGTCTAACTTACCTGCTTGATTTTTTGGGGGATGCAACATCGACAATGGATAATTGCAAAGCATACGACATGGTTTATTTAGATTTCCAGAAAGCTTTTGACAAAGTCCTGCATAAAAGATTAATTCTCAAACTGAACGCAGTAGGGATTCAAAGAAATGCATGTACATGGATTAGGGAGTGGTTAACATGTAGAAAACAGAAAGTACTGATTAGAGGAGAAACCTCAAAATGGAGTGAGGTAACCAGTGGTGTACCACAGGGATCAGTATTAGGTCCTCTGCTATTCCTAATCTATATTAATGATTTAGATTCTGGTATAGTAAGCAAACTTGTTAAATTTGCAGACGACACAAAAATAGGAGGAGTGGCAAACACTGTTGCAGCAGCAAAGGTCATTCAAAATGATCTAGAGAGCATTCAGAACTGGGCAGACACATGGCACATGACATTTAATAGAGAAAAGTGTAAAGTACTGCACGCAGGCAATACAAATGTGCATTAGAAATATCACATCGGAGATACTGAAATTGAAGAAGGAATCTATGAAAACGACCTAGGAGTTTATGTTGACTCAGAAATGTCTTCATCTAGACAATGTGGGGAAGCTATAAAAAGGCCAACAAGATGCTCGGATATATTGTGAGAAGCGTTGAATTTAAATCAAGGGAAGTAATGTTAACCCTTTGCGGTCCATTTATTAATCGCGCGTCAGGCACGCCAGGTCTAATTAATTTTCACATGCGCAGTTAATTTTAGACGCGCTGTTTAAAAGTATTTTTTTTCACAGTCAAACGTTTTTAAATGGCCCTGCATATCAACAAAGCACACACTAGGCATCTCCAGCCCCGCCCCACCCTTTCGTTTGCTATAGCGTTCAGCTATGTAAGAAATAAATAATAATAATAATAATAATAATAGTCGTACATACCGATCGATCATCTCCGGATCACTCGTTTTATCACCAAACTCCTCAATAATGCGATCCAAGTCATTATTTTATTACTATAACATCTGAAAAAAGCTCTGCAAATGTCCATGATAGTCTCAGTGCGCTGACACACTCAGCCAGCTTGTTTACTATGAACGCCCCATTATCTGATACCTGATACCATGTATGACTATTCATGAAATACGCCTTTTTTTATTTTTTTATTTTTTTCCGACTTGTCTCGGCTCCTGTCGCTCCCACTCGGCAATTGAATGGTTTTCTCGACTTTTTCCGGAGAAAAAACGACTAAACACCCGTTTATTGCGTTGCTATAATGATGTCGGACCCAGTCCGACAAAGGACCTGTGAGGAATAATTGCAATGTCGGACCCAGTCCGACAATGGACCGCAAAGGGTTAAAACTTTACAATGCATTAGTAAGACCTCACCTAGAATATTGTGTTCAGTTCTGGTCACCTCGTTACAAAAAGGATATTGCTGCTCTAGAAAGAGTGCAAAGAAGAGCAACCAGAATTATCCCGGGTTTAAAAGGCATGTCGTATGCAGACAGGCTAAAAGAACTGAATCTATTCAGCCTTGAACAAAGAAGACTACGCACTGATCTGATTCAAATATTCAAAATCCTAAAAGGTATAGACAATGTCGACCCAGGGGACTTTTTTGACCTGAAAAAAGAAACAAGGACCAGGGGTCACAAATGGAGATTAGATAAAGGGGCATTCAGAACAGAAAACATGAGGCACTTTTTTACACAGAGAATGTGAGGGTCTGGAACCAACTCCCCAGAAATGTTGTTGAAGCTGACACCCTGGGATCCTTCAAGAAGCTGCTTGATGAGATTCTGGGATCAATAAGCTACTAACAACCAAACGAGCAAGATGGGCTGAATGGCCTCCTCTCGTTTGTAAACTTTCTTTTGTTCTTATGTTCTTATTTAAGGCTGCAACCAAAGGCATATGCTAAAAATGTGCCTTTACTGCAAAAAAATATTTTTATACTATATATTAATTTACAGTACAATGATATTTTGATGATGTACCAGATATTTATAGTTTGTTGTTTAACTCTTTCAGGACCAAGCATTTTTCAGTGGGATGCTCCCCTAGGACCAGGAGTTTTTTGGCTGCATTTGACTCTCTTCCTTTAAAGATTCACTTTTTTTTTTTTTTACAGTAGCATCTTGGAAATGGTGTCCTATTTTTCAGAACACTCTAGAGAACATTATAAATTACAATTTTTTAATGTATTTTATGTATGTTATATGTATTCTGCTTAGAGATACATATACCTTACAATACTTCCTGTAGTTTTGTTAAAAAATATTGATGTTTGGACAAATTACAAGACATTGTTTCACCTGAGTAATTGTAATGACATAACACACGTTTATTCTCTGAGTCTTTATAACAATAATGGACACTACTCTCGATTACTTTCTTAGAATAAATATTTATAAAGTTATTCATTCCATTATTATCAGTAATAAGGGAAAAATCTATAGTTCATGAAATGGTATCTGCTTATATCCACTCGTTTCTTGATATTTATAAATGTGTAAAACATATACACATTTATATATATATATATATATATATATATATATATATATATATATATATATATATATATATATATTAAAACACATTAGACAAAATAAATGTTCTAATATAACTTTGTCAAATACATCGGATTTACAACGTTTTTCCATGTCTTTCTTTCAGGTTTCTCTCTGCGCTGCCAAAACTTTCTCCGCCCTTTAGACACTGAGTGCCCCTCTCAGTCCCTCCCCTATCCAATGATATGTGTTTGAAGCATGTACTGCAAAGTACGGTGGCCCTGTATGTCATCAAAACGAAGTGCTTTTTTTGTCGTGTTTACATGATCATGGTCCTAGAAGCCCACATCAGTATGATCGTGTTAACATGATCCTGGTCCTTAAAGGGCTAACTATAAATAGATATTTGTGCTGCCAAGCTGATAGAGGTCAGTGGAATAATCCTTAAGCATCCACGTTGCTCATGAGTGGAATAACTTGTCTTACACTGTGGCTTTCAACCTGGAAAGCCACAGTCTCACTTACAAAAACAAGCACGAGCATTTATTAAACCTCTTGGGGACCCTCACTAGGGTTAAGTTCTGACCAGCAGAAGGTTCTTCGATCACGTGTTACTCCCATGCGTATTATTATGGGACTTACCCTGGAGATCATGATAAAAGGCAACCATTTGTAGTGCAGGGTGAGCCACTTGAGCTATATTGACGATCTTGGTAAGAAACCCACAGGGAGCACCGCATGGAATTCTTACAGTATTTCCATCCCTGTGGTAACAATGTGAGCTTTCATACATATCAAACTGTACTCTGGAGGGTCTATGGCAAGCCAAGTAATCATTTTCAAAAATAAAGCGACAGACAAGCAAACCAAGTGCGAGAAGGAGAGCGGGTCGGGCGAGGGGTAGAGGGAATGGGCTCGCCCCAGGTTCGGCTGCTGAAGCGGTGCTGAAGAGTCTCGTCTCTCATGAGAAAGCTGCAGCTCCTCTCGCAGCAAAAAAGTAAACACACTAGGAAAGATAACCACATAATAGGCCTAATATTTATTTAGTTATAAAAAGAATGCTGAATAATGTCTGTGTTATAAAATGCCAGCGCAGCTTTTCTTCAGTTCAAATACTATATCAAAAGGGAGAGACAGAAATGGAAGTTAGACTGAGAAGTTGTTTACAGTTTGAACACTGGTACTGTATAAATATTACATGAATCACTATTGTAGGGAATTGGGGGACATGCTGTAGGAGTGTTATATCCGAGGCACGTTATAATCGAGAGTCTTATAGCGAGGGAGCACTGTATCTCAAAATTATTTCCAGATATCTTTAATTGGAGCTTTAAATTAGATATCTAAAATGCATTTTCAGATATCTTTAAATCATTTTAAGATATCTTTAAAGGTTTTTTTTTGCATTTTCAGATATCTTTAAGTGATTTTCAGATATATTTGCATTCATTTAGAGATATCTCTAAATCATTTTAAGATATCTCTAAATAACTTCCTGTTCATTTAGCGATAACTCTAAATAACCTCCTATTCATTTCGAGATCTCTAAATGGACAGGAAGTCAGTTCAAAACATTAAGCATTTTCACAGGAAGTCATTTAGACATATCTTGAAATGACTTACTGTTCATTTTGAGATATCTCTAAATTATTTAGAGATATCTCTAAATCAACAGGAAGTTATTTCAAGATATCTTAAAATGATTTTGAGATACAGTCACCACCGCTTAGAATGGGCGCGTTTGTGTTATGTGATTCGCCCGCAGAAAGTGATGGACGGTATAAACTCCCAAACCATAACCATTCAACATGTCCCCTAATCACCAGTACAGTAAACAAAACAAACACACCTTGTGACGGTCGGGCGGTTTCTACAGAACAGTCCTAATCCCAGGAAAATAGCCACCCAGCCCCGTGCACACATATACAGAAAAAACTAAAAAAACCCAAAATAGATATATCTCAGCTTATTGAAAGCGGGTGGTTATCAGAACCCAAATGATAACTCACTTTGTTAATAGTTAGTTAAACATAGTTCATCATAACTCCTCATTTCTTTTCATTTGAATTTACTTCAAATAATAACAATAATATCAAAACCGATATAATTCTTAAAATCACCAAACGCAAACAAGCTAGCTCCACAGTTCCTAACTAAACAAAACAAAATATCAAGTTGCACCATTGACCAGGTGAAACAAAACAATTAACAGCGTCACTTATCTGCAAAGGTTGTCTTGTTTGCGTTAAAGTGCTGCTCCTCTTTCTTTTTGTTTGTTCAGACCCCATGCAGGTAACTTTTTCAGTTTGTTCTTGGCTTTTGGTTTGAATTCAGCGGTCTCCACGGTGTTATCCAACAGATGATGACCAACTATGGGTACACCCTGTGTTTTTAAAACAAGTGTGCAACTTAAGCAATAAACCCTTAAAGGCATAGACAGCCCTAAGGTCTGCCACAGCATGTATGTGGTTAAAAATCTTTATTAAGACACGCATTACACAAATAAATGTTTTTATTAAAACCTATGAATGTAATAAAAAGTAAGGGCAAAAAAGTAATGCAAGTGCAGGTAGGCTGCATTACTGCAAATTGTTCCTGCCAAAGAACTCTGTGATATACACATCTGGACAGTCTTTTTATGCAAGTATGGATGGCAAACTTTGTCAGTATTTTCTAAAACATTACAATTCATCTCTATATTCAGATACCGCGCCATAGCATGCCGCAGTGTTAAAAGCGCAGCACGAACATACGTTGCCCAAAAATTCCCCAGTCATCCAGGCGGTTCTGCTTGCTGGTAAACCACAGGCAGGTGGTGAATTCCTCTAAAACAACGTGGGGTTTTCAATTTGTCAATCACTGCCATCCATATTACAGCAAAGCAGCACTGAAATGATTTCCTTTTCTCTTTCCAGCCGTGCTTGCTTGCTGTTGCAGTCAGTGCTGTTTTTTCAAACTGTAAACCTGACACTGCGTACAGGGATTAAATAGCCAAGGTACTGTACAGGGGTAGCCGCTCAGTAATGAGGTGCAAACAGCTGATAGATCGATCTGTCAAGCTTTTACTACAGTAAAGTGCTCCCTTTTTTATTAAATCTACGTGAATGGCAAGGTAACAAGGTGAAAACAGCTAATTTGCGAATTAATAAGAGCAATTACTACAGTATAAACAGTGCGTTTGTTATTTAAATCTATGTGAATGGCACATAACTAGATCCAAACTGCTGAGTTTGCCCGAAATATCCGATGTGCTTAACACGGTATAAACAATGCCTTTGTTATTGAAATCAATGGGAATGGCAAACAGCAAACACTATTTGTCCGATGTAAACGGCTGCCCAGAATAACCCTGTGCTGCCTAAGTGGTGACGACTGTATCTCTAAATGAACTGGAAGTTATTTTGAGATATCTCTAAATGACAGTTTGGCGTACCATGCTAGCAAAACATTATTTAAAGATATCTGTAAATCAATCTGGATATCTTTGTTTCATTTTGAGATATCCAAAAAGTTACCTCACGCTGTTTGTTTAAACTCTTCAATGTGTTTGGTGCGTAAATCCACAAAACAGTCTGGTGATACAAAAGTACTGATCGGCACACAAAGACATGCAATGTTACATTGTTCTAGTTAATTCATATTTATTAGTTAAAAACAGAGAACAAAAATAACAGACATGTTTCAACTCACAAAAAGCCGACCTCTGTGTTTAAAATAAATCACAACTCTTTAATATAGTTGTCTACATGATTGGATACTGGTGTGTCCAATTAACAATCAAATCATTTCAGGGAAAAACATAATTCATCACAACATTGGTTTAAAACATCAGCGAATTATATCTTTCACATTAACCCAAAAAGGAAGGTCAATCAAATTCTTCATTCATACCATTAGGTGTCATTGTAAAGAGTTTCTTATTAATAACACCACCTCATCTACCTACTAATACTTTTTCATACCCACACATCTTAAGGAATGTATATTGTGTTTAAAGTCATCAAAATGTTTAGCAACCTGAGATTTTTTATTCTTATGTCGTATTGAGCTTTTGTGCTCGCCAAGATGAACTTTCAATTGGTGAGACGTTTTACCAGCACACCCGTTACCACACAGACATGATAATAAGTAAACAACACATGTGCCGTTACATGTGATATGATTCTTAACTGAAAATCTTTTTCCACAAGTTGGATGTGCAAATGTTGTTGTTTTCAATATATTACTGCACGAAGCACATTGCAATAGAAAACTGCCAGGGGGAATGGGAAATAATTGATCTGGAGGAGTAAAATCATCTGCTCATACCAAAGAGTCTCTCAAGTTGTGCCTCTTTTATAAGAAAAAAAGGGGGGGATTTCAAAAGGAAGCTGCCAAAGAGTTATCCGATTCCAAAATATGCCAATGTTTGCTAACAATAGAGCGTATATCTCTACTAAGTAGACCAAATGTATACAAAAAAAACCCACAGAAAATGTTTTCTCTTTTATTGTTTTTGGTTTTAAAAGATTATTTCTGTCCTCTTTTTTACTTTCAGTAAAGCTGATTGTAACCATTTTCCAGATAACCATGATCACGAAATCTTTGTATCATCTCATTGGCATTCCTTTCAAAATCCTCTTCCGTGTCACAAATTCTCCGCTCCCGGTATAATTGACTTAAAGGCAAGCCTCTTTTGAGTGGAACAGGATGACAGCTGTTAGCAAGCAGTAATGTATTTCTATCTGTAGGTTTCTTGAATAAGGTAGTACGTATTTTACCATCCTCTTTAAATAAAGTTACATCCAAAATATAAACAGTTGTCTTACTCTTTGTTAAAGTAAATTTTAAACTCTCAATACAACTATTAAGAAAATCCACAAAATAATCCAAATTTGTTCCTGTGCTACGCCAAATGAGGAAAATGCCATCTATATAGCGTCCCCAAAGTAATACTGAATGTTTAAAAGGATTGTTGTTCCATGCATAGTCATTTTCAAACTTGCCCATTAACAACTTTGCATAATTAGGTGCCATAGTTGACTCCATAGCTGTACCTTGACTTTTAGATAGTAATCCTCTTCAAATAGAAAATAATTTGTTCATAGTATCAGTTTGGCACATTGTATCAAATCATTTGGTGGATCAACCCTCTCTCTCTTAGATAAAAAATATTGTAATGCTTCAATACCAAGCTCATTTGGAATATTTGTATATAAGCTTGAGACATCCAACATAACAAATCTTCTGTATCTAAAGAAGATATATCTCTCAATTTATTTAAAACATCAGATGGGTCCTTTATATGAGAGGGAAGTTGTTCAACAAATGGTTTTATGTGGTAATCTACATAAAACCTATAATATCTACAAAAGAGATCCAATATTGGATCAGTCAGTGATCCAATACCCGCTACAATTGGTCGCCCTGGAGGATTTTCAAGAGATTTGTGAATTTTTGGTAAAGTATAGATAACAGGTTGAATAGGATGATCATATATTGCTCCTTGTCCATCACAAATCATTTGCTAAACCCAAAATGTCTCAAAATGTCTCTCCTATATACCTCAGTATCTTGTAATAAGAACATAAGAACATAAGAACATAAGAAAGTTCACAAACGAGAGGAGGCTATTCAGCCCATCTTGCTCGTTTGGTTGTTAGTAGCTTAGTAAACTAGAACATTACTGTGCAAAAAAAACAAAACATTACTGGGACAACAAGACTCATTATGGAATAATGTATTTAATAGGCATCAAGGAAATTATATAGAGTGCAAAATTGTGTATGATTGCAGCAGAGCTTTAAGATCAGAAAAATGTATTTATATTTTATATATTTTATACAATATTTTGCCTATAATTAGATACCTTTGTTGCTTGTTTATGCAAACACTTTTTAATAACGTAAGATATTTTGTAAAGTTTTAACGTTATAAAAACATAAGAAGAACATAAGAAAGTTTACAAACGAGAGGAGGCCATTCAGCCCATCTTGCTCGTTTGGTTGTGTGACAGGCTGGCTCGCAGTGGTGAGGTTGATGACGTCACGGACCAGGAAGTAACTGACACCAAAACAGTGGATAGGCGGGTGAAGCTGAATGCAATTGCATTCAGCATATTTAATAAACAAACAAATGATTTTAACCAAACACAAAACAAAAGGGCACGAGGGCCAAACGAATAAACAAACAAACAAGTAAGTGTCGTGCTGGATAATCCTGCACGTTTTAGCAATTGTTTTTAAATGTTGCTCGCTCTCTCCGCTCCCCGTACTCTCCTCTGTACACTCCACCCCGAGTGCAGAGCGCTGCAGGTTTATATATTCTGGCCGAGGGATTAACTAGTTGTTAATTATCTTACTATCCCTCGGCCAGAGTCTGCACGCGTTTGGTAAGGATGCATGACTGTCAGCTAGTTAAATAATCAGTAGCTGATCAGCCATGCATCCTCACGGGGTTTTTAAATATAATAAAAGACGCTGCGCTTTTACCCACGCCGCAAACAAAAATACAAATAATAATACATAGGGGCGGGACACTCCGCCACAGGTTGTTAGTGGCTTATTGATCCCAGAATCTCATCAAGCAGCTTATTGAAGGATCCAAGGGTTTCAGCTTCAACAACATTTTTGGTTCCAGACCCTCACAATTCTCTATGTAAAAAAGTGCCTCATATATTCTGTTCTGAATGCCCCTTTATCTAATCTCCATTTGTGACCCCTGGTCCTTGTTTCTTTTTTCAGGTCAAAAAAGTCCCCTGGGTCGACATTGTCTATACCTTTTAGGATTCTGAATGCTTAAATCAGGTCACCGCATAGTCTTCTTTTTTCAAGACTGAATAGATTCAATTCTTTTAGCCTGTCTGCATACGACATGCCTTTTAAACCCGGGATAATTCTGGTTGCTCTTCTTTGCACTCTTTCTAGAGCAGCAATATCCTTTTTGTAACGAGGTGACCAGAACTGAACACAATATTCTAGGTGAGGTCTTACTAATGCATTGTAAAGTTTTAACATTACTTCCCTTGATTTAAATTCAACACTTCTCACAATATATCCGAGCATCTTGTTGGCTTTTTTTATAGCTTCCCCACATTGTCTAAATGAAGACATTTCTGAGTCAACATAAACTCCTAGGTCGTTTTCATAGATTCCTTCTTCAATTTCAGTATCTCCGATGTGATATTTCTAATGCACATTTTTATTGCCTGCGTGCAGTACTTTACACTTTTCTCTATTAAATGTCATTTGCCATGTGTCTGCCCAGTTCTGAATGCTGTCTAGATAATTTTGAATGACCTTTGCTGCTGCAACAGTGTTTGCCACTCCTCCTATTTTTGTGTCATCTGCAAATTTAACAAGTTTGCTTACTATACCAGAATCTAAATCATTAATGTAGATTAGGAATAGCAGAGGACCTAGTACTGATCCCTGTGGTACACCACTGGTTACGTCGCTCCATTTTGAGGTTTCTCCTCTGGTCATTACTTTCTGTTTTCTACATGTTAACCACTCCCTAATCCATGTGCATGCATTTCCTTGAATCCCTACTGCGTTCATTTTGGAATTAATCTTTTATGCGGGACTTTGTCAAAAGCTTTCTGGAAATCTAAATAAACCATGTCATATGCTTTGCAATTATCCATTGTCGATGTTGCATCTCTGCCTTGTCAGCAGGTTTAATAACAATGCTGTTTTGACTCATCAAATCTTTTAACACCCATTATTCTTCAATATTCAAGTTTCTATGTATCTTATAACTCCGTGGATTTTTTAACTTTGATTTTAAGATAACTTCTAGGATAACATCTCTTTCTACAAGTCTGCAATATGTGTTAACAGAGGAATTCATAACTTGTGGCATAAATGTACTTTTCACTTTGAAACCATGACTTTTGTTATCAATAGCTGCTGTACTATTTGTTGTATTTGTTGAATAGAAACATCTCAGTTTTATTTTATACAAAAGGATCCACAGTCACAGTAGGTACAAATGAAAGTCCCCTTTTCAGTATTGATGTTTGATTGTTTAAAAGAGACTTACTTGACAAATTATATATCCCATTTTCTGATGAGGAGTTTAACTCTGCTTTCTTGTTTTTACCCCTTCTCTTTCCTCTTCTGGTCTTGGACCTGTCTTGTTTGTTGGGGAGACTTTTTCACTCCCCTTCGGTCCCCTAAAAAAGTAGGGGAATTATCAGAATCCAAAGAAGTTGAAATGTCGCTGGCTGAGGTGTCCTTTTGATGTCGTAATCCAAAGGATCTCACTTCTCAGTTCACTTCTAAATGCATCCAATTGATCTTTGATCTTTTCATTCAGCACAAGGGATGCATTTGATTCATGTTTTTCCTCTATCACTTTGTAGCAATTGGAAATATCCTCTCTCACCATGGTGAGTTCTTTAGATGTAAAGTCAATGATTAGAATGATCAAATCAAGTCAACAGCAATTTAAAATGTCACACCATCTTTGGCAGAAATACTGGATTATTTCTGAATACATAAACCTCTTGGAATTCTTTGATTATGATAGTATTCACTTAAAGTCTATCCATGCAAATCAAGTCGAGTTTCTCTTTTCTTTAGGTTCAGGATAGTAGAAGTGAGTTCTTCCAATGATTCTGTAATTTAAAAAAAAAAAAAAATTATTAATTTAGTCATCGCCAATGTTTTTTTTCTCCCCAATTTGGAATGCCCAATTGTTATTTGTATCCCGGTTCACCGCTTCAACCCCCTGGCGACTCGGGAAACAGGTTTATTTACAGATATATTAACTTAAAGATATCTGCAAATGATTTACAGATATCTCTAAATATTTCAAGTTATCTTAAAATGCAGTTTGAGATATCTATAAATAATAATTTGGCTTGCCATAGGGGGACCACACTCTTAAACTTTGAGGAAGAAGTTCAAGCGTACCCATCTTTCCCTTGCCCCGTGCCAGTATTGTTTGATAAGGACGAAGACTACGATTTTGTCACGGAGGTCACGGAAATCATGAAAATTGTGAATTTGAACAAAAGTCAGTGAAATCTTGGAAATGGATGTAAAAACACATTTGATTAGGCACTTTCTTTATTTCCTTTAAAAATGCATTATGTCATGCACTGAAAATCAGCTGTTTTGAAGTATGGATGATGAAATATTCTTGACTGTGAGGATCTTTCAGCCAATTAGAACGCACATTTCGCCTGCTGTGTTCCACAACACATCACAGATAGAAGGTTGGACATGAATAGAAGAAAACAAATAAGCAAGTAGCTTTCACTCTGTGTCTGTTCACTTCTGCTCATGATGATATTCCCCTCATACACACTTCTGTATTCCTATAACCCAATAATAAAGCACTGGACACTGTAAAATGTTAATTGCTTGTTATACATTAGTAAAAATACAGCACATAGCGATCATATCCCCTTGTAGAGCATTTGTTTCTATGTTGTTTTATAAAAGTCTAGCAGTGATCACGACTCTCACAGTGTTGGGAAGGAAAGTCATCTAAGGCTAGTTTGCCTAATAATGCTTTAGTGACCACTACTGGCCAGGTGCTGAATTAGTCCAGGTTGAAACTCTCCGGATTGGGCATCCCCTCCAGAAGCTTGGTAATATCCATTGCCTAGGTTTCAGATCAGTAATTTCAAGGACAGTCCATTTACACAAACATTTCTGTTACACAGAATAAAAAATAACCACACTGGATTATTCAATACAAGTTATTAATGAAATCCTTCTGCTTCTCTCATTTTGTACTGTTTGTTTTCCTAGTCTTTTGCTGAAGATGAAGGGAGCAAGAAGTCAGGATCCCAACAGAATATGGCCTATTTAGATGAGCCGGGTCTTCAAAAAAGAACAGCCAGTGCTTTAAGTGTCCTCACCAATGTTTTGGAAGGTACTTCAGTATATATATATATATAATCTTCTCCATTTTGCTCTTCATGTGTTCCAATATATTAACACCTTTTCATTGTTATTGCCTGTTTTTACACAGCAAATGGTGGCTTGAAATTACTTCTAGTAGAAAACTTTGGAGAACTTGAAGTTAGTTATTCATGACATAAGGCTGATTTAAGAACAGTTCTGGCTACATTGTTTGGAAAATACTAGACTGTGTGACATAGATGACATTGCATAGAATATTATCACTCATACTTGCAATAGCATAGGGTGTTAAGCCAGGAGCATTACTGCTTTGTATCCAGCCTTCTTGGGTCGAGGTGGGGGTTGTGCGGTTCACATTTCTTATTGCTTCTCTCACAAGCAGACATCCGCATTAATCCTTACATTTCTTATCTGTACTGTTTATCTCCTTAGTGCTTAATTGTTTTAATATGATATTTCCAGTAAATTGTGTATAGTGAGGTGTAATTCAAAATGTATACAGTATGCCAAAAGTGTTCTACATTGAATCTGAACGTAAGCAACTATATTCAAACAAATTAAAATATTGTAGTGAAACTGTACACCTTGTTTCCTATTATTGTGAGGGATTGGTTTTTTTTAGCAACATTGTCAAAGAGCACCCCTTTACCTCTGATGAAGATCGATTGGTTCTTTTAGAGTAACACTTGGTGTTTCTTCCTGGTACCTGATCACATCCTGATTTACTGCAATGGTTTAACAGCAACCAGGCTTACTGCACACTATTTGATAAGACACCATTTGAGAATTAGTGCTAATACAAAGACATTTGATAACCTTGTTTTCTTTATCAGGTCACTTTTCTGTAAATGTATAAAATTAATCTAAGCAACATATTTCCTGTTTTGTTTTTCTACAAAATTAAAATAAATGGTAAATGTGTTCTTTCAATGAATAAAGTGTTAAACTAAATGTATTTACAGAGATAGAAGATGCTCAGCAGAAGTGTCCCCCCTGGTGGTACAAATTTGCCAATACATTCCTGATTTGGGATTGCTGCCCCCTGTGGATCAGATTCAAGGAATTGGTGAAGTTTGTGGTGATGGACCCCTTTGTTGATCTCGGTATCACAATCTGTATTGTGCTCAACACTCTTTTCATGGCTATGGAGCACTACCCCATGAGTCCTGATTTTGAGGAGGTGCTTGCCGTGGGAAACCTGGTAAGAAAATGTTTAGTAGATAGTATTTTATTAATGTTTGTAGCACTAGAACTGTAGTTAATAATGTTGTTAAATGGTTAAGCTCTTTAATGCTTTTTGTTTTTATTAAATACACTGTTTTCTTGCTAAGATTGACATACAGTGCAGGCTTCTGTTAAGACAAACAGACTAGTCTTCTGATATTCCACAATACTGTTACTTGTGCTAAAGAACATCTTTACCATGGCTCATCAAAATTGAATTAATGATTCTCATATACAGTATATACATAATAATAAAAAGCTTATATTGTAATTCTGGAATACAATCTCACTCTTGCCTTGTCATATGTACTATACTGTACACTGCATTACTTGTTTTCTAGGTATTTACTGGAATCTTCGCTGCTGAAATGGTGTTCAAACTCATTGCCCTGGATCCCTACTATTACTTTCAGACTGGTTGGAACATCTTTGACAGTATCATCGTCACTTTGAGCTTGGTAGAGTTGGGACTTGCAAATGTTGAGGGTCTCTCAGTGCTGCGGTCATTCCGTTTAGTAAGTTCAAAAGCAACAACTGTAACAGCGCAAGTGAACTTATCTGTGGTATTCTATTTACAATACAAAAAAATAGCTGACAAAAATTGTATATGTTGAAACTGACAAAATCCACAAGCTTTGTGCACGAAAACTGCCTAGTCACATATTTGCAACTTTAAAAAAAAATTAAATAAAGTGTAAAAGATCTGTCCCAGTTGTGAAGAATTAAATGAAGTTTTGGTAGTTATGAAACATGAAAATAACATGAACCTAATCGCTTTCTATTAATGGTGTCATGTTTTACTTAATAATTTTACTTGAAACAGGCACTAACTCTGTCCCTTTCTGTCCCACACAGCTTCGTGTTTTCAAGCTTGCAAAATCCTGGCCCACCCTGAACATGCTCATTAAGATCATTGGCAACTCCGTGGGGGCTCTGGGCAACCTGACCTTGGTTTTGGCGATTATCGTTTTCATCTTCGCTGTGGTAGGAATGCAGCTTTTTGGAAAATCCTACAAAGAATGTGTCTGCAAGATCAACCTAGATTGTGAACTGCCTCGTTGGCACATGCATGATTTTTTTCATGCCTTCTTGATTATATTTCGAATCCTGTGCGGGGAGTGGATTGAGACCATGTGGGACTGCATGGAGGTGGCAGGACAGGGAATCTGCCTGGTAGTCTTCATGATGGTCATGGTGATTGGGAACTTGGTGGTAAGTACCCTGTCTGATATCATATTTCCCATTTCCATACCTTGTCATTGTTCATTGCTTTGTTGCTTATTTATTATTTTAGTACATACAGTGAATATGTACAGTTATCTCTGAGGTATAGCCTATAGTAAAACCACACTTTGAGTGGACAAGAGGCCGACGACTACTACTCTGTGTATTTAATGATACTGTACAGCAGTGGTACTCAACTCTGTCCCTCGAGATCTATATCAGTCCTGGTCTTTATTCCAGCCAGGTCCTAAATAAGTTAATTGCTCTTAGCAGCTTCAATTAACTAAATTAGAATCCGCTTGGAGTAAAAACCTGGACTGGATTAGATCTCGAGGGTCAGAGTTGAGTACCACTGCTGTACAGGGATGAGTTTTCTTCTTTTTTTTTTTGCATTCTGTATCAGAAAGAATTTATCCCATAAAAAATATTTGCAAGTGATATATACTAGAAGTGCTCTATTTAAGTAATTAGGGGGTTGGTTTCATCAATCCATACTTTGCCTGGCATAAACCAAAGTTGGTTTTCTGTATACCTGTGCACGTAAACTGTTTAGTCACATATTTGATGGGGTAACCCCCACCCCTGGGTGTTTTCGGGTTGTGTTCGGGTTGTTTTGTATAGTTTGGGTTATGTATGTTGGTATGTGGGCACGGGGATTGCACAATTACTTCACATACAGACTGTCGTGGCCAGATTGAATGATTAGCAATCAAGTCTCGGCACAGCTGCTTAAAAGCAACACGAATGTCTCACTCGGAGTTGGGTGTTCAGTGTGGAGAGAACGGGAGAGAGTCAGGAGTACATTTTATAAAAATAATAACAATTGCTATTCGTGCTGGATTTATACCAGTGCTATGCTTGTTTTATTTAGTGTTTATCCAATGTTTGTTTTGTCTGTCTGTTTTGGCCACTGTGTTTTCAAAAGTGTTTTGTTTTATGTTCAAACCTTTCATTTATTATTAAACATGTGCATCAGCGCCGTTAACTCACCACGAAGCCATCTCTGTTACAATACCATTTTACAGAAACAGGGAGTCCACCTGCAATTCATCAAAAATAGCTGTGGCTAATACAGACATGATATATCTTGATCAAATCAACCCTAAGTCAAGCACACAAATGTTTCAGCTTGTGCCTTTTAATGCCATCATACAGTAACACTCTTCAAGGGGTAAACAAAATGTTTGTCTACTTAGTTTTACCTTAGGATTTATGATTGAGTGTTTGAAGGTTTGGATTCAATGAAAATAGAATAATTGAGCAGTCAAGGTGTCTTGTCTCTGGGTGGTTTAAACTGTTTTTGAACAGGTCATACTGGCGGCAGATTGTAGGAAGGTCAGTTTATTTGACTTATCTGCTACTGATTTTTCGTGCTTTATAACTGCTCCTATCTGTAAAGTGATACTCTGTAATGTGATATTTTATAATGTGATATTTTGTAACAATTGTAAGTCGCCCTGGATAAGGGCGTATGCTAATTAATAATAATAATAATAATAATAATAATAATAATAATAATAATAATAATAATAATAATAATAACAACTCAGTCACTGGGTTCAGCCCTATCAGCGTTTGAAATGTTGTAGGCCTTGAGGATCATCTGGTTCAGTAGGTCCAAGAAGGCGTCAGAAATCAGTTCCCTTTTTATAAAATGCAACAGCTGAAGAGAGGACATTGTTTGAAATTTTGCTCCAAACTTGCCAGGAAAATTGTTTTCATCACCAGTACATCAGTATAATTTAAGTGCCTTATATGGTGTTAGGGAATTGTGCCTTGGCTGCTGTTTTGAAGAAAATGATTATGATTGATAACCACTGAATTGACTGAGCAGCTATGTAAGTTGGTTTGTACAGCTAGTGTAGACTGTCAGTGCTAAAAAGAAAATAAAAAAATCCAAGTTTCCTTTTCTACTTCTCGCAGACACCTGTAGGTTTGAGGATACTTTGGAAGATCAGTTTACTTTAGAGAATTTTACAGCACAGGGCAATACACCTGGATCACAGCAATGACCTTTCCAAGGGTATCCTGCGATTACCCTAAAATAATCCCTTTGACAGCCTGTCTTGAATTTTTGAACAAATAATACACAATTCTGTGGTCGGTCAAACTGGCTACTAGTTAACAAGCATGGGAAATAGAGTACATGCAAGGGGATGAAAATAACTGAAAACACATATATCAGGCTGACATTGCTCCTAGTATTTCAAAAGAGGATGTGTATGCAAGCTAGCTGTTGGAGGATAATACAGCTTCATATTCATGGAGATAACCAAATGGTTCTTTACTATTAATGACACAGAGTGTATTTCCTGTTGGGTTATACATAGAGAGAAGAGGAAATAACCCTCTCTATGAAGTAACAAAGTCCCTCTGGAAATCCTGTGCCAAAACCAACAGGGCTTCTTACCCAATCCCATTGGCTAGTCCCAGTACTGAACACAAACATTAACGGATAGGGGTTATGCTATTTATTCAAAGGATTTTTTATAAGTCAAATGACATGAGCCAGTAAAAGCAGCTCTGACCTTGGGTATGTGTTAATTCACATCTCCTGGAACCAAGGGACAAACACCAACAGCTGTATGTATAAAGAATAGAGGATATAAGAATTATACTCCAGAAAAATATACAAATTGAAATCACAGAAAGCAAATGTGAATGAGATTCTTTAGTTTTACCTCATTGTTAATTAAGGGACAGCACATACCACTTTCACTTTCACTTTCCTTAGGCTTGTGTGCTGTTTTGTATTTACATCCCAGTTGATAGCAATTAGTATTTGTATTAGTTTTAGCATATTTAGTTCCTACTATAGTTTTATAACATGTACATGATTAAACAGTGATCTGGATGAGTTATAAGTCTGGCTTCAAGGACATGTGTCTTTACATGCTACTTGCTTCGAAAAACAAAACTGTCGTATGGATTGTGAATAGAACTACATGCATACGTGAATATATTCACACAGCAATCAAGTTCATTGCAACAGAAAGGTGAGATCATCTACATACTAGTGCTATCAAGTCACTTGCAAAACAACATATATAGCAGCGGCTGTAGCCCAAAAACTGGGAATGTCAGTCAGAGGTAATAATTACTTTTAAAGATAAAGTTGATTTTTGTGTGGATATAATTAAAGTATACAGTACAAGTAGTATATATTCAAGGGTGAACAAGGTTACTTCGATCTTGCTTTTAAATGCATAGTACAGGATGGAGAATGATGGTCAAGCACATGTAATAAAAGTATACTCTAGTAGAGCCTTGTGTCATTGAAAGTTAATTAAATATTTATAAAACAGCAAATTAACTCTAAGGGCCTCATTTACGAAAGGGCACTACATTTGGAGTTAGCGCGAATGTAAAGTAATTAGCCTAACATGCGCGATAAATCTAAATATACTGTCCCATTTACTAACAGAGAACGCATTCATTTACATGCACAGTATTTGGCTAATTCACATACCATACCGTGCATGCTACATGTATTGTGAGTGATAATTTAATGTGCATGATAATGTCAGAGACTTACCCGTGACCATCGTGATAGCAAAAGCCCCAGCTTTTTGGTCAGTAGCTTATTGTGAAGGTGAAAATGAATGATCAACAGACACAACACTCAACAGCGCGAAAGCCAGAGGCAATGTAAAGTGAAACTGCACTGCTTACCTTTTATTTTTAACATGTATTCCTTGTCTGATGTAAAGAAAAAATGCATATACAATAAAAGTTGTGTTGTGCAATCGCATATTTTTCTTTTTGTTCTGCTTACTCGAGAAATATTGATTGATGAGATGTAGCCTCAGTTCTCTTCCTTGTTGGCATTGCCACCCTGCAGAGCAGGCTCCATGGATCGGGGTGACAGTGCTATGTGAGTACAATCAGTAGCACACGTCCTGTAAACCTGTCCTCTGTGGGAAATGTAATATAATTCCCTGTGAGCTTTAGCAGGGCTTTTTCTTGTCTAAATCACAGTTTATTAAATAGGTTGCAGTTAAAGCTGAATGACATCGTTTAAAATAAACAGTTAATACTCTAAAGCAGGGGTGTCAAATTTGGTGGCCCACCCATTACTTTATAAAATTGCATTTATGTATTGTATCGTTTTATTCTGCATCTTTAATATAACATGTGCATTCTGCATTGTATGAGTGACATCCCCATTAAGCCAATCACAGCTCACAGAGGTAGTAAAATAGCCAATCAAATAGCACACAGGACCCATTTCCTCACGCACATAATTTTAATAAGGATAGCGAAGTGAAGGCTTGTTTAAACTATTTATTTTACTTTGTGTAAAATTTAAAATCAGTAGCGAAAAAGTAATTGGAGATGTCACGGAAGTGAAAGATGGAGGCGCAGAAGATTCCAAAATCGTTACCCAGATGATTATTTTTTCACTAAATAATTTTGACGACAAGGCAGCATATTTGATTTGCAGTGCAACGGCTGCAGTTATGAAAAATGTTACCAAAAATGTTACCAATGTCACTATGATACGCTGCACAAAGCAATGTATTTTTTGTTTACTGGAAATTAAAGAAGCTATGGAGTCTCAATGAAGGGGAAGGACTTTTTAACTTCAAGAAGCCATGGAAAGTGCAGAATTGCCTTAGAAGAAACTAACTGGTGGGATTACAACAGAGGGTGCACCATATATGACTGAGCAAAAGAGTGGATTGGCTTGTAGCTGAGTGCTGGCAAAAAATTAAGAAATGCAGTAGTACCAATTTTCTTACACTGGATTCTGCATCAACAGGCATTATGTGGAAAAGATGCAGAATTAGAACACGTAATTAGCATTGCTATCTAGTGTGCGAGAAAAGAAGCCAAAGTGTCCTGACAGAAGTCATAAAAAAGTACATTTCAAAGTGTACTGTTTACTGTTTTGCACAGCTTGTCAATATCTTTTTTTTCCCCCGGTGCTATTAAAAAAGTTATATTTTGGAATACAAGTTAAATATTGAGACTATACTGACATCTTTTTTTTGTGTGTGTGTGTTTTGAGATTTCCATTGAAAGTAAACTACTCCAATTTCTCCGTTATATTACATTTGTGATATTGAGTTTGTCAGTGTTCTAGGAAAGCTGCTTCTAGTTAATATGTTTTGTGTAAAGTAGTATATTTGACTATATTGGCCTACATACAATTTATATATGAAAATGAAAATGCAAAATAGTAAAAAGTACCACTATGAAATGTACCTTTTTGTGACTTCTGTCCAGACACTTGGCTTCTTTTCTGGCACACTTGATAACAATGCTCATTACGTGTTCTAATTCTGCAACTTTTCCACATAATGCCTGTTGATGCAGAATCCAGTGTAAGAAAATTGGTACGTCCACATTTTTTTCTTTACTTTTTTCCAGCTAGCCAGTTCACTTTTTTGTCCCGTCATATGTGCACCCTCTGTTGTAATCACGGTTACTTTCTTCCAATGTTATTCTGTGCTTTCTATGGCTTCCAGAAGTTTAAAAAAGTCCTTTCCTGTGGTTATGTTGTTCATGGCATTCACAGCACTTTTCAGAAAAACCTTTCGTTGAGACCCCATAACTTTCATATACACTCAAAATTCGTTGCTTTGTGCAGCGTGTCATAGTGACGTTGTATGTTATAATCTTTCTTAACTGCAACTGTTGCACTGCAAATCAGAAATATTGCCTTGCCATCAAAATTTTGAAATCTTCTGTGTTCCGCCTCCACCTTTTGCTTCCATGACATCTCCAACTACTGTACTTTTTTTGCTACTGATTTTAATTTTACTCAAAACAAAATAAATAGTTTAAACAAGCCTTCGCTTCGCTATCCTAATCAAAATTATGTGTGCTGTGTGCGTGAGGAAACAGAATTTTACTACCTCTGTGAGCTGTGATTGGCTTAATAGGAATGTCACTCATACAATGCAGACTGCACATGTTGAATATGTGTGTTATATTAAAGAGGCGGTTTGTTTTAAAGAAGAATTACAAAACGATACAGTACAATGCAATTTTAGAAACTAATGAGTGGGCCATATGCATTAGAGGAGATAGGAAAAAGGCTTTTTTTAAATAAATTTTTTTACATCATACAAGGAATACATGTTAAAATTAAAAGGTAAGCAGTGCAGTTTCACTTCACGTTGCCTTCACAATAAGCTACTGACCAAAAGATATGCCAGGACTGCTGGGGCTTTTGATATCATGGTGGTCACGGGTAAGTCGCTGACATTATTGTGCACATTAAATTATTGTTCACAATACATGTAGCATGCACAGTATGGTATGTAAATTAGCCAAATACTCTGCATGTAAATTAATGCGTTCTATGTTAGTAAATGGGGCAGAACATTTAGATTTATAGGCTCACTACTTTACGCGTGCGCTAACTCCAAATGTAGTGCTGTTTCATAAATGAGGCCCACTGTATGTTTCAAAGTGTTTAGTGGCTACCTCTAATCAAGCCAAGAGCTGAGAGTATTTCTCGTGAACTCTGTGTCAGTTCTGTGAGCGAAGCGGCAGGTGTACCATATAACGAGTGCAAATTGATTAGACGTAGCTACTGAACTGTTATAAACATAAGTTATTAAATCTAAATAAAAAGCAAACATAAGGCTGATATAAACATACTTAATCTGCTTATGTAGATTCTGTTATGGTTTAAACATTTAAGCCGAGGGCACACAAAGCTACTTTGTGGCTTGGAACTTGGTTTCAGGAGACTAGGTTTCAGGGCACTGCATGGCACACCAGGAGAGACTTGGGGTTTGATACCGCAAAGTTGCCTTAAACTAGGTCTCCCAGTCTCTGGGAACTAGGTTTTAAGCCACTGTTCCTGAAAAAGTAGCTTTGTGGTCCCTCAGCTTTAGAATTATTTGTCATTGACTTTCTGAGTGTGAGATCTCACAGACAAGCTTTTTCTGCGGCTTTGCAGACCCTTATTTAGGGCCTCCGCTGAATCATAACACCCGACTTGGAATGAAAAAAGTCAGCATACTCGGAACCTGTAACCATGATCCCTGTCTAAATGTGGGAAATAGGAAACAGTAAACTAATATTAATATAGTTTTAAGCTGAAGATAGCTGTCTCCACACAGACGGCAGTAATCAATATGTATCATGTAAGTTTAATGAGCAACATTTATCAAGTATAATCATATTTAGCTAAGCTCATCCACACATCATGGTCTTCTCTACGAAGTCCCACACTCATGCATTTTATGGTAAACTGCTTGAGAAGAAATGTGTTGACTAGTCATACATTATCTTATGTACTATTTTAAATTGAACCCCCTGCCTTGTCTACAGTTTATTTCAATGTCCTCTGCCTCATCTCCTGTACCAGCACCCCTGTATTGCATCACATGAGATAGGAATATTTGACTTTGATTTAGAACCATGCAATACAAAGAGTAAGTCAACTGCAATGCAACTACAGTATGAGGATATGTATTGTTTGCATTGCATTATTTGCTATGAGTTATCCTGTAGCAACTTAAGCAAAAATACTACAATGTTGGCTTCAATGTGACAAGATGTATTGGGATTTTCAATTAACAATACATGTTTTTGTAATAAGGGTCTATGACAAACACAGCTTTGTAATGTGTGTAAATGGGCCATTGCATAATGTTTGTTCCATTCAATAAGTTATTAATAACAAATAAAGGATTAACTTCTATTATCTACTGGGATTGATCAATCACCACGAAAATCTTGGGCTGGCCATTCGTGTGATATTGATGATATATGTAAAACAATGTCCCTTTGAGTATTATTGTCCCACATTTTCCAGCAATCACTATTAAAAAAGTAGAATTCTTACAAAGCACACCCAGTGTTTTCCCAGTGTTTGTAGAAAATACTGTAGTTTTTTTGTAAACTATTTAAAAGCTTTTGTTACAGAAATGGAGGTTCATAAGTTGCATTGCTTTGTAAAACATACCTGTATGATCTTGTTTGCAGGTGCTGAACCTCTTTTTAGCCTTGCTGCTTAGCTCGTTCAGTGGCGACAACCTCGCCAGCAGCGACGATGATGGTGAAATGAATAACCTGCAGATTGCCATTGGCAGGATTACCAGGGGTATCGACTTTGTGAAAAGCACAGCTCTAGGGCTCATTCAGGGAGTGCTGGGCAAGAAACCAAAGGAGAAAGAGGACGATCTGAAGAAGGAAAACTTTGTGCTCAACCACATGGACTCGGAAGAAGACCCCAAGTCAGATTTGAAGTGTGTGGATGCCGTGTCCGGGAATGACACGCAGGTAGTGGAAGAAGTAGACCACACAGGATTTCTGGTTAATCCTGACTTGACCATTAGTGTCCCAATCGCTCTTGGAGAATCTGATTTTGAAAATCAAGATGAAGACGATGTTAACTCAGACTATGAGATTGAAGAAACAAAACAAGTAAGAATATTCCTAATATTATTTACAATCCCTGTGACTTAAAGACCCTTATGAATGCCAGACTTTTTGAGTGAAGTCTGTAAGTAGTATTATATAATTTTATTAAAAATTAAAGAAAACGATAAAATGACAAATTATTATAAGGGACTTTTATATACAATACAATACTTTTATTTTTTCAACCCCGGGATTGCCAGTCCAATCCCCACCCCATCTTAAGGTGGAACATCTGGCCGTTGAATATATCCCAAATAGAATACTACTTTGAGTTGAGCTGTTAGAATCAAATTCAAATGAAAGCTGTCGGTATCAAATGAACCACAAACCATCCTGAGAAATCATGTGTATGTGTGTCTAAATCCATAATTCAATATGTAATGCAGAAGAGAAAACAGCATCTGAGCCATTCTCTCTCACCTATTATAAGCACTAACAATAAACTAAATATATCCCAGGAATTTGTGATCTAATTGTGATGAAACCTGGGCAAGGACAAAAGCAATCTGGGGATATATGGATGCTCCCATCCGTCTGGATTTATATATGTCACATATATTTTATTTCAGGTACTTTTTCATGATACTGTTAGCTCTAATCATGATTTTTTTTAGTTTTAGGGCTGTACAGTATATATAGAATAATGGTGCTCTTATGGATGAAAGATGACATTACTGCTGAATGCTGGTTTTTAGGGTGATGCCTTCCAAAATTCATCATATGAAATGCTGTTCCCTTACAGCAGAAGAGCGGGGCTGCAGACTCCTGCAGTACATTGGATTACAAACCTTTTGACGCTGAAGAGAAGGTAGTTATGGAGGACACCCCTGAGGCTGATCAACCAGAAGCATGTTTCACAGAAGGTACGGTGCCATCTTCAGAGATGGACCCTGCTGCAACAGGCACTAAAGTCTGTTTCAAAGCTCTTTTCAAAATGTCTGCTCTCGTGCACTGATAGTGTATAGCCCACATTGTCAAACAGGTAACACAGCAATAATGATCCATGATGTGGTATGAAAGAGAAAAGCAAGATCACTTGTTGTATTTTTTTTTTTTAAAGCTTCCTGCAGTGATTTATAGTAGTGATTTTTTTGAACCTCGTCCCCTTACTCTTGTCTGTGTTACTTGACGCCCCCCCTCCCCCCCTCCACACACACACACACACACACACACACACACACACACACACGTGTACTTATACCGGTAAAAAAAAAAAACCAACATGCCTCTGGCTTCTCTGTATGTCACTGCTGTTGTGTTTTTATTTTTCTTCTGCACGAACCAGCCACCAATCCATCGTAATAAGAGCAAACAACACTGCAAATTGTTTGATTCTTTTGAACTGTTAGTGGCCTGCGGGCCAGGACAAAGGCTGGGGTCCGGACTTTATACCGCAAGAACCTCGTACTGCGGAGGTCGGCCCCATGGGCCCCCGGGACCCCCTGAAAATATAGAAATCCTCTGACTCTGTGGATGCCCCAGAGGACGGAAAGGTTTATAACCTGGAAAGGAAGGAAAGAGAATCCCTGTCTCCAGGAGCCACCCTCAGAAAGGTGAGGCAAGTCCTCCAAGGCCAGGCACTGGAGTGCGCCTACAGGGGTATCTGAAAGATAGAGTTTTGTTAGTATTTGGTTTTAGTATTTAAGAACTGTAGAAGACCACCACTCCTACTGGTACAGTGAGAGAGAAACAATAGTCTCTGGGTAAGACAAGAAATAGCGCATGAGCTGTGAAAGAACAATGAATGTGGCCAGTAGTCCCCTCTGACTCGCTGCGGCGAGGACCCCCCTTTTTAACGAAGGCATGAGTAGCTGCGGCTGACTCGAGGCCGGGGAAGTGAAACTCACTAACCCTCCAAAAGGATGGACCATCGGCTCCCCGCAAGGACTGTACCTGTGAAGACAAATAAAATACTGCGTGCCAATGCGCAACAAAAAACAGGGAAGAAGGACAAACAAGGACTAAGAGAGAGATGGTTAGTAAGACAGGCTATGTGCAACCCCTCCACTCGGTGGAGAGGAAAAAAACCCTCTGTTAGGAAGAAACCTCTGGCAGGAAGGGTGCCCCCACTCTGGGCATACTAGCAATTGATTGGTGAGCTACTGAGATGTCTGTAGGAAGAGAACAAATGTAGGAGTGGACTGCTGCTGATGACCAGTGACCCATAGTTTTTATAAGGTAATGACTAACATTGGCTTTTGCTGCTGATGAGGCTGCGCCGATCCTGAATGAGTGCGGGGTATAGAACTGGGGAGATAGACCTGCTCTGGAGATAAGAGAAGAAAGGTGAGTTGTGAACCAGTCTTGTAATGACATTATGGGAACAATCAATAAACAGGGGATCTAGGGAAATGGATAGTGATGGTACTGTGAATTCTGCCCTTCTAGAAATCAGAAGAAAGCTGACAAGCACGTAGCTTCCATCGTCAAATGGGTTGAAACATCCTGAGCTCAAAATTGAAATTAATTGGGAAAGGACGTCTGTAGATATGGGTAGTCTAGATGGAGATGGAAAGGGGATGGAAAGAAGTGTTGGCGAGGGGATAGATAAGCTACGATAATGAAATTGGATACCTGAGATGAAGGATTTTATAGACGCTGGCGAAAGATGAAGAATGCCTCGAGCATGGATGATGAATGCTACAATCCAATTTCCATTAATGGGGTAGGGGATATTCAGTTCTGGGCACAGAATGAAGAGAATGGCGACCAACCTGTAGAGTAGGAGGACCTGGCAGATGGAGAGAGGGCTGATGACATGTATTCTCATGAAGATGAGAGTAGATTGGAGAGTGATTGGTTTCATTGAATATGAGATGGTGGAACTGGGGAACCTTTTGATGTCTAGAGAGATGAGATGCCGACCATCTTATGTGCTAGTTAATACAGGAGTGATCAGCGGTTTGCTACTATCATGTCTGCTTGGAATGGAAAAGATGAACTCACATTCAGAGATTTGGGTTTCACAACTCCAGTTATTCTCCTAATAGTGGACCTCCTTAACTCATTATCAAGACAGTCTCCACATCTCCAGTCTCATACCACATCTCTTACCATGTATTAATGTTTGTAGTATTTGAGAGAATGAGTGGAAATATTAGGTGGGGATTAGCATTAGCCTTGACTGCGGAAATGGCTGCCAGGATCCAAGTATTGGAGGAAAGCTGGAGTGTTAGAAGCTCTGGAGGAGGGGTTCATGCTTTTGAAAGATATTTTTATGTGAGAATCCAGGTTTTTGCAGTTGAGGCGAGAGCGAAAAGGTGAGATTCTGAGCTGGGAAGGAGCCGGCAATGAATTGTTTGTCCATCTCGACTTGGATTAGAGACTCAGTGATTCTGGGTTTGGTGGAAGCAGAGCGAAGATTTTTGCATATGAATGTCACTGCGGGGCGGTGCAGAGCGTATGTGTGTATCTGTGACTGCGGGGCGGTGCAGAGCGTATGTGTGTATCTGTGACCTCGGGGTGATGCTGAGCGTATGTGTGTCTTTCTTCTATTACTTGCCTTTGGATCAACGGGGAGAGGGCGTGACGTCGGATGGTGGCTGCTGAAGCAGACGCTTTAACCAGGTTGTACTCTGGAACGCTGATAGATTGGGGCGGGGTCAGAGCTGCCTGGGCTGGGGTGAGCAATAGAGCTGCTGAAACAGAAGATGTAATGAAAGAGGGGCAGAGATTGGCACATGAGAGGCTGGGGCGGGCACGAGTGAAAAATTCAGCTTTGCCGGGATAAAATTGAAATTATGAAAATATCTTTAGTTCAGTAGCAGTGAAAACTGGAAGTGTACACGGTGGGAAAGTCCAGTAAAATAGTAGTGTGAAGCCTGTTTCCAAAATTAAACTTGACAGAAACAACAACTCAGCCATTTCTTAGTATTTGCAAACAGTCTAAATTAGAACTGTACTTGAAATGTTCCCTTTCAGAAAATAAAATGAAATGAGCTTGGAAAATAGCTTTGAGAATCTAGACTTCAATGTTGCACAAATACACAAGTAATGGAGGAACAACCCGCTTGTCCATATCGTGTATTAATTGAGGCAATTGAGATGGCGAAGGGGTGAATAAGGGACTTCATGTCCTCGAAAACGTTGTTATGAAGCTGTAGGATGAGTTCGGGTGCGTCTCCTGGTTGCTGCGCTGCTGAGAGCACTCTGAGTTTGCAGAAGCGTGCTCGTGAGAAGGAGGCAAGGTGGATGTAGCAGATATAAAGGTATAATTATTTTGGAGCAACGCCATTAGCTCGCTTCCAGCCAGGATGTTGATATTGTTGTCGTGCAAGGTTATCGGCGAGTGGCCGATCCTTATAATATAGCTGCTCCGGAGGTTGAGCCTGCTGGCGGGGCGTTTTCATCTCCATAGTGTCGGGGCAGCAGGTCTGGTTGCTGGGTAGAGGTTTGCATTAGAAGTAGACGGTCCATTGGAGAAATGAATGAGATATTTTGAGGAGAATCTGGCAGGGAGGTTTCCTGCAACGTATGCAAAAAAGCAAATGCAAGAGAAGGAACTTTGATAGGCAGGAGAAAAATAGGAGGAGAGCAGCTCCAGCTCCCACCCCTGAACCCCACTTTAAAGTTAACATTTAGCATGTTCACAAAGAAAAATGCCACACAGTTTTGCATTTATATTTTTATTCCAAAAACATTCAAATAAATGTTTACTTAATTAAATATGTCTGCTAAAACAGTATCTCATTTACAGTAACTCGTTATAGCACCTAAAATATCACTGCAGCAACTTGGAGAACAACAAAGAAGGCCTTCTAAAAATCTGATACAGTATTTATCGTTCTTATATGGCCCTCAATTTTAAGGTACCGGTAAACATTTATGATAAGTATTTGGTATCTCTCAGTTTTAAAACTTAGTTATAGTTCACAATATAACACAGCGGAATGATCCAATCAAAACTGCCAATAAAGCCAAAATACATTCTCTGTCCGTTATATAGTATAGGTTAAGATGTGTGCTGTAATTAAAATTAAAAAAAATCCTGAACCTTCTAACAGCCCCCCAGGATACAGTCCGCACCCTCCAGTTTGAGAATCACTGATTTAGAGGACAGATCTCAAACCCCAGTGCACTAAAGCGGAACTATTGAAACAGACTTTAAAATTATATGTGTAAGAAGTTGTCTGGATGTTAACAATGAAAATAAAAATTACAGGTACACTACTTAAACAGCTGTAGCAACACGTGGGGATGTGTAATGCTATATTTTTTCAGAACCCCGCTACTCACTCTTTAAGTGCAGTGTTTTTGCTAGGAATCCACCAGTAATCAGGTTTGCATTTCTGCACATGCTGTGGACTATTATGGTCCTTAGAAATGTTTATAATAACGAAGGTTCTGTGTTTCCATTGTGTAGGCTGCATCCGGCGATGGCCGTGTCTGACGGTTGACATCACACAAGGCAAAGGAAAGACTTGGTGGACATTAAGAAGGGCCTGCTTTGCAATTGTGGAGCACGACTGGTTTGAAACCTTCATCGTCTTTATGATTTTGCTGAGTAGCGGTGCGCTGGTATGATTTATTTGTCTCTAAGGGTCATCAATCTGACATACTGGTCACACACACATTTAAAGCTCATGTGTCCCACTGTTAAATATGTCAACATTATTTTTTCAATTCATTTTATATCTGCTGTCTTACCATCAAGACCGAAATACACATTTAGCTTTTATAGAATACATGAATATGTATTAATCAGTGATCTGAGGGACAACCCATATGATTAAAAGGGTGTGCTAAATATTGCATGTTTTAAAAATGTTGTCCATTCCTTGTACATTTCCGCTTCCTCTTTTTCATTACCAGGCATTTGAAGATGTATATATTGAACAACGAAAAGTGATAAAAACCCTGTTGGAATTTGCAGATAAAGTGTTCACCTATGTATTTGTTATTGAAATGCTTTTAAAGTGGACTGCCTATGGTTACAAGACATACTTCACGAACGCTTGGTGCTGGCTCGATTTTCTCATTGTGGATGTAAGTATTTTTAACTTGCTTACAATTAAAGTGTGGCAGACTTTTAATCGCAAACCTAAACCAGAGATGCCAATAAAACCAGCATTAATTTAAAATATTGTAAAGCTGACATTTCTTACTCCAAAATGTTGCTCATTTTGTGTATGAATGTAATACCAGCATCACTCTTCCTTACAGGTTTCTTTGATCAGTTTAGCAGCGAACTTACTGGGATATTCTGAACTGGGACCCATTAAATCCCTACGGACACTGAGAGCTTTGAGACCCTTGAGAGCATTGTCACGGTTTGAGGGGATGAGGGTAAATAACACCATCAATTAACTGAAATATACAGTAGTAACAAACAGTGGTGGTCATGAGTATTGCATAATGCTTGATTTGCCAGTTATTCTATAATATTCACTATGCCAGTCTCTCTTGCCATTTTACAAAGAGTTTGGGAATTAAATCGCTGTCAACAGAAAAATTGCATATTCATCCAACCACTAACTATGCATTGCTATTACAAAGGTTCCCATATTAAGAAGTATATTTAAGTACTCCGACATGCACCTTAATTGTTTCTTGCTGATAGCTGTAACACTGGAAGCGTGGTATTTATAATTAAGATTTTGAAATCGATACTGTGTTTTGTCTCTCTTGTTTCCATTAAATTAATGGAACTGAACCCTTCAGGTTCTTAAACAAAAATGATATTATTTTGATTCCTGATTTACTGAATCTTCTAACTGCGTGCAGGTTGTGGTGAACGCCCTGCTTGGTGCCATCCCATCAATCATGAACGTCCTGCTGGTTTGTCTCATCTTCTGGCTCATCTTCAGTATCATGGGAGTCAACATGTTTGCGGGGAAGTTCTTCAAATGCGTTAATGTCACCTCGGGAGAAATGTTCGATACTTCAGTTATCAACAACAAGACTCAGTGTCTGGAGTTAATAGAACAAAATTTCACTGAAGTTCGCTGGATGAATGTGAAGGTTAACTTTGACAATGTGGGGATGGGATACCTTTCATTACTGCAAGTGGTAAGTAATGAGGAATGATAGCTGGTTTAAAAAAATTAGTGTGTTTTTTGTTTTTGTTGATTGTGTATTTGTTCGGGGACCACCTGATTTTTATTTTTTTTTCTCAGCGGACCACACAATAAACAATATAGTTTACTGAAAAATAAGCACATACAAATCATTATAATATTAAGAATAACCGTAGACTTACCTTTCTTTGTTTTAATGCGATGGGTGGGCCTGTATTTGTGAGCAAAGTTATTTTAAGATTGGAGTTTTTAAGAACGGTTCTAGTTTACTTCTCATTAACACAAATTTACCAAGAGGTAAAAAAAAAAGTTTTATTTTTAAATTGATAATTACAGCAGAAATTGATTTGTGTGAATTTGTAATCTGTGAAGTTACATCCCGAGGTCCCAGCACAGTCGGGGCTACAAATCTCCAGCTATAACCTTTATTTATAAAACAGAATGTTTGGATGTTGCACGCTGATTGGCTGTTGAGAATTTTTACAGTGCAGTTAAATAGTACAATGTACTGTGGAACCTATTTTTGCCGAAGCACAGTTCGATTAATAAATTATCAATACACAACATATTAAACTCGCAATAAATATACATATTGTTGTGAGAGTTATTTTAATGTTTTTAAAAATGAGTTACATTCCTTTCGTCACATTTGATCTTTTTGGAGGCATGACAGTAGACAAGTGGCTAAAATTACAAGAAGCAAAACCTCCGTTGAAAAAAAAGCAAGAGACACAAAGATCTAACAAGTCAACAACTTAATGAAACTGAAGAAAACAAAAATGCTTCGGCAGCTGGTGTTTTTATTGATTGGATGAAACATAAATAAATGGTAATGATGTTTTTTTCTCACATAACATCATACCCAGTATCACTGCCCCTCTTGCTGTTCTTCCAATTCACTTTCTACAAGTTGCTCTAAGTTGATTGTATCGGGTTACTCTTGTTCATTTGCTACATTTTCATTTTCATCCATTTCAGTTTGGTAATTTCCACATTCATTGCCACTATCTTTTCTTTGAAAATAATCAGTTATTTTTTTAGCAGTCATTTTAACGTTTCAGCCTCTTGAAGTACTTAAAACAGGAAACACTCCCCTTTATCTCTCTAATTGGTTAAATATAGTGTCAAGACGTAACAGCAACACAGCTGTCATGTGGTTCAAGATTTTTTTTCTCCCAGCGCGTGCAAGTGATCTAGTCTGCTAGTAGCGCAATCAATCCTTATTGTTAAAGGCACCTGCAAGACAGGCTGCTTGGGATTTTTCAGCTAGGTGCCAACAGGCAATTAGCCAGGCATCCCGCCCGACTGAAAAGACCTGAGGAAAACCCTGAGCTTTGTTATGTTAGCCTCCGTGCTTGTCTAAATCGCTCCGTAAACAGTGCTGATATAAACCGCAATGATGCCAATAATGTATTTTGTATTACCTTCTCCAGGTCAGTGGTAGTAATGCGTGGATAGTGAAATCTGTCCTTGCCTCCTTTTCTATATCTTTTAATTATCAACAAAAATACCCGATTGGCATTTTTAAATGCTTGGTCACTAACAAGGCTAACATTGCGGGTTATGTCAGCTCTGTTTACAGAGTGATTGAGACCAGCACGGAGGCTGTATCTGGTGATGGATCGAGATTTTTGCACATGACGGATATAGATTATTGTCCCACGTAGTTCAATAGTTACGCCACTGAGGCGGACAACAGATTGAGAACTGCTGATTTATCGGGTAATCGTATAAATACAAACCGGAAAACCAGAAGCCCTATAATTAGGCCACTGTCTTCTAATGCATCAACCCCCCACTGCAATGTAGACCACTAGCGCTCATATCACCTCTTCTAATTTTTTTTTAGGCAACCTTCAAGGGCTGGATGGACATCATGTATGCTGCAGTCGACTCCCGGAGGGTAAATGAGAGAAAACCTTTTACAGGGATTATTTATTGAAATATATCAAGGGACTCCTTGATATATATAGAGTGTAATGTTGAAATTATTTATGTGCTACGCATAGCTGCACGCAGCAAATTAAGAGATAGTTTGTGGCAATTTACAGAAGACATGGCAATGCTAATATAGAATTGTTACAATGTGGAAAAGCATATACCGTCTTTTTTTCTCTCTAGATTGAGGAACAACCATCGTATGAAATTAACCTCTACATGTACATCTACTTTGTTATTTTCATCATTTTTGGAGCCTTCTTTACTCTCAACCTCTTTATTGGTGTCATCATTGACAACTTCAATCAGCAAAAGAAAAAGATAAGTATCAGCACAACTCACAATGAACTGCTGCTGGTATTTCAAAGTAGATAAAAGTTTTGAAAATACAAACAGGTCTCAAAACTCATGCTTATTGGCCCCATTTTATATCCGTGTAGGAATATAATTGATTATTATAATATCCGTGCTTGTATACAGTAGTTCAATGAAATGTAACCTGTTGATCCATATATAGTTCTCAGGTTTAATCACCAATAGATACAGGCTAGCTTGTCAATGTATTGGTCTTTATTAGCAGGTTTCTGCATCACATTATAATGTATGCAGTCATAATAATTTGTGTTTTGTTTTACTATACTTTGGAGGGAAGGACATCTTCATGACAGAAGAGCAGAAGAAGTACTACAATGCCATGAAAAAGCTTGGCTCGAAAAAACCACAAAAGCCTATTCCAAGACCACAGGTACGGACAATACAGCCTACTGTATCACAGCTAGGGGCGGATTTGACTAAGAATTAGAGATGCACCGGTTATTTTTTGGGACGATTCCGATTATCGATATTCCATATGAATAATTGTCAGATATCGATTCCAAAATTGTAACATCAACATTTCCAACATGAAATACAGCGTAGTTACCATGAAAAAATTTTTTCATAAATTATTAACATGACTAATAGTTTGCAACAGCAAAAAAGGTACAAACGAGATTGCACTTCCTTCTGGGAGCTGCCACCCCCACAACAGTGTGCTCTGAGCAGTGCTGATCAATGGGGAGACCCACAGACACAGGATAGCAATTTGTATAGAGAGCATGGACTGGAGGTGAAAACTGGTGAGCCCCATGCTAAAGTTTAGCATCTCCGATCTGAGATGGAGCTTCAGAATTTTAAATGAATTGGAATCTATTGTTTTAAAGTATCTCCAGACAGCATGTTTATTACACCACAGCTTGGCTAGAGTGTTGCTGTGTCATTGAAAATGGCATAATAATAATAATAATAATAATAATAATAATAATAATAATAATAATAATAATAATAATAATAATGAAACACAGATTACAGATCATGGTATTTTATTAATAATTTGCACTGATTTCAATTTTGATCCAATGATCTAAGAATGCAAAGCTAGTATTTTACAACATTTTGCTTCAATAATCAGTGGTTTATTACTCAGCGATTGTGTGAAGTTCTGAGTTGATTAAAGGGGTTACATGCATGTTCTTATGCTTCACTTCTTGATGTGGCGAGTTCAATTGTCATAGTTAACTCAACATCTCCAACTGAGTATTTTATTCACCAGATACCTTTGCACACCGTTTCTTAGTTACTTTATATAAATTGTAACTGAACATTACATTGAATAATCCCTCTTTTTGTTTTGTGTTTTTTTGTGTATGTCCGGCCTACTCAAAACAAACACAGAATAAAGTCCAAGGATTGGTGTTTGATTTCATCTCCAGACAAGCATTTGACATCTTCATCATGGTCCTTATTTGCCTCAACATGGTGACCATGATGGTTGAAACGGATGACCAGAGTACAGAGAAAGAAGAAATCCTCTATTATATCAACCTGGTCTTCATTGTGGTTTTCACTACAGAGTGTGTCCTCAAAATGTTTGCACTCAGGCATTACTTTTTCACTATGGGATGGAATATCTTTGATTTTGTTGTGGTCATTCTTTCTGTTGTTGGTAAGTTCGACAAGTAGACAATGCAAGTGTAATAATTACATAGAGTTAATTTCATAAACTTTGGTGCTGGATTGGCAGTGCTGGAGACTGAAGAAGTAATCTTGTTGACTATAGATCATGAATAGCATAAGTAGCCTTCTGAATTTGAACATCCACACTTTTAGAAGCAGTTTAGTCTTCTATTTGGCCAGTGACAAATGTGCCAATTGTATGTTGTGTCATTTCCCTGTGTTCTTAAATATTATTTTATTAAATTAAAAAAAAAATAACAAAAATCAAACCAAGATAATTATTATTATTATTATTATTATTATTATTATTATTATTATTATTATTATTAATTTCTTAGCACACACCCTTATCCAGGGCGACTTACAATTTTTACAAAATATCACAGTACAAAGTATCACATTACACGTTATCACATTAATATTGTTTGATGTGGGTTAGATTTTTTTATTTTCTTAATGTTTCTATTGGTTTGAAGCAAACTATAAAGATATACAGAAAACTAAGCATTTGAAATCAAACCAAGCAGTTATTAGCAGTTATCTGTCCCCGTCTTCAGCACCGTCTTCAACACCTTCCTAAACCTCTCCGCAAGCTTTGTGTGTGCGTTTTAAATATAACCCTTTGCCTTTACTAAACTGAACAGAAAAGGTTTTAATAGATGTTATTTTATCTTCCAGGTATTATGCTGGCAGACATAATAGAAAAGTACTTTGTCTCACCAACTCTTTTCAGAGTTATCAGACTGGCAAGAATTGGTCGCGTTTTGCGTCTCATTCGGGGGGCCAAGGGAATCCGAACGCTGCTGTTTGCCTTGATGATGTCACTTCCTGCTTTGTTCAATATTGGGCTGCTTCTCTTCCTGGTTATGTTCATATATTCTATATTCGCAATGTCAAACTTCGCTTACGTAAAACATGAGTCGGGCATCGATGACATATTTAACTTTGAGACATTTGGAAACAGTATAATTTGTTTGTTCCAAATCACTACTTCAGCCGGCTGGGACGGTCTCCTCAACCCTATCTTAAACAGCGGCCCTCCAGACTGTGATCCCACTATTGACCACCCTGGGTCCGATGTAAAGGGGAACTGTGGCAATCCAGGCATGGGCATGATGTTCTTCACCAGCTATATCATCGTTACCTTCTTGGTTGTTGTCAACATGTACATTGCCATCATCCTGGAAAACTTCAACGTGGCCACAGAGGAAAGCGGTGAGCCTCTATGTGAGGACGACTTTGAGATGTTTTATGAGACGTGGGAGAAATTCGACCCCGACGCCACCCAGTTCATCGAATATAGCAGGCTCTCAGACTTCTGCGACACGCTGCTAGATCCGCTCAAGATACCACAGCCAAACAAAATCAAACTCATTTCCATGGACCTACCCATGGTAACTGGGGACAAAATTCACTGCCTGGATATCCTGTTTGCTCTAACTAAAGAGGTGCTCGGAGACTCAGGAGACATGGATGCTCTGAAGGAATCCATGGAGGAGAAATTCATGGCTGCCAACCCATCCAAGGTCTCCTATGAGCCTATCACCACAACCCTTAAGAGAAAGCATGAGGAAATTGCCGCAATTGTCATACAGCGAGCCTACAGGAGGCACATGCTAAAGCGTTCTGTGAAGCAAGTGCCTTACATACATCGGCAAAACAGCAAGGATGACAAAAAGGAGGAGGAGAGGGAGGCTCCAGAAAAGGGGGGTTTGATTGCAGAGCAGATGTGTGAAAATTGTGAGAAAGCAGAGGCCAGTGTTCCGAAGGTGGTAGTTGAGGTCACAGATGAAGTCGTTCCACTTCGTGACCCACAGACCACTGCTTCCCCCACTACTTCAGGAGGAAACATAAAGGAATCTATTGTATAATGTACAGAGCAGAAACACCTTCATCTTCATGTAGTATCTGTGTAGAATGCCATCCTGCTAAAACTGCTGGTTCCTCACAGCGGAGAACTTTGTGCCTGCAGTGCTAGTAAATTAGTCTGGAAGAAACCCAGGAGCTCGCCACTTTAAAAAAAAAAAAAATTGAACTTGGGTAGGGCATGTTGCACATAGAACAAAATCTTTTGGGGCAAAGAGTAGAATGTTGAGATGCTTAATTTGAAGCTGTAAGTATGTAATGTTTTTACTATCCATTAGAGGGCATAAGAGTACCACGTTATTATGGATTCCCCACTCCAATTCACCAGACACCATCAGGATTGTGTGGTCGTAAAATGCTGTCTTACTGTTTCTAAAACAGTAGAGCTCCCCTAGTTGTGGAAGATATCCAAAAGAGGGAGGTCTACTAAAAAGTGAAAGTAGTATTATATAGAAATTATTTTACAGTAAATACATTTAAAAAACTAGTATCTAGTAATAGCTATATTTGTCTGTGTAAGCAAAGCAATGCATTTAAATAAATGTTTCTGTGTAAAGAGCAGGGATGTGCATAACATTTGGATTTCAGGGTCATTGTTGCAGTTATAACATTAATGGGATGCACTTTGTGCAAAATTAATGTATTCATCAAAGAACCATTGTTCACTGTTTCCGGAAACCAAGCTGGAATAATGATTCCTTGGTTAAAGTTTAGGGAAGATCTTAGTGAAAACATATACAGAAAATAATAAATTCTTGTTGTTTTTTGCACATCCAAATATGTGTGATGTGCCACTGACAATACACAATTCACATTAACAATGCAACGAACAGGAATATGGGTAGTTTGATAGAAATATGCACTAAATATGCCTTAATCAAACATACAATGCTTTATCAAAACTTCCCATAAAAGCAAAACAGAGAGCTAGAGTATCCAAGCTATTTACTCCTAATTGTAATTTTGCATGCTAATTTTGCAGAGTAATAACACACCCAATGAAGTTACCAAACCAGAAATAAGCAACTCAGACATGTGAGGCTGGGGCTTGTGAGTCATCTTAGAATTGTAATTAATGCTAAGGGTGAATTTGGAGTAAATAGCTTTGCGAATGTAGCCCTGAATGTTTTGTGTGGTAAATGTAAATGCAGTAGAGGGGGTAGGGGGTTGGGGGTAGGGGGTAGGGGTTGGAATGAAAGATCTTGTTACTAAGTGTATTCAATTATTGAATGCCATTTTTTTCTATTGCCATTTTTAAAGGGGGTGACATGTGGTGTGCAAGTAGGATGTTTTTGTATACAAATAATTGTTTATTATCCAGCAGTTTTGTGTCTTATTAGAAAGTCAGTATATAGTTTAAGGGACTCATTCTGTGTTGATTATGAAAAAAATGTGCAAACATGTTTTATAGGTTAATAGCAAACAAATTCTAAAGTTTACATCATGAGAATATTGAGACATAGTGAGATGCTGAAATTGTGACTGTGGCACTAACTGCAACTATTTAACTTATTTAAGCTTAGATTTCTATAATGTCAAAGTACAATTTATGATCCAACATTTTCCCTGTATCAATGTTGTTTATTAATTCTTTTTTTTTTTAATACATTTTTAGTCGTTGCCAATTAGTTTTTATTATTTTCTCCCCAATTTGAAATGCCCAATTATTTTTTATTATGCTCAGCTCACTCAACACACGCTGTCCTCCGAAGCGTGTGCCGTCAGCCGCCCGCTTCTTTACACACTGCAAACTCACCGTGCAGCCGCCTCAGAGCTACAGCGTCAAAGATTCCTGTGAATGAAGACACTTTAAGACAATTTGTTATGCAGAGGTACTAAAGGGAATTCAGTTCTCCTTCAGAGTTTTAAAGAATTTGTTAATTCTCCAAACATATTCAGTCTTAAAACAACAGTCTTAATTTAAAAAAATAAATTTATGCAGGCACTTTTTAATGTTAAAAATAACTATAATAATAATAATAATAAACCATTCTTCCTGCATGCAACTTGTCGATTGATACTCCAGGAATTAATTAGGTTGTGTTTTTTTTTTCCCCCTTAAACAAAATGTAATACTATATACAACATAATGTTTTGCATTTGAGGTTACATTTTTATGTGCTCACTGCTCAAACTTTGAAAATGAAAAGATCACTGCCCTGTTGCTGAATATTTTCACATCGCTTTGTGCTGTAACGTTGTGCAACCTTGCATCTGGTGGCATTGTTGATGCTACAGATCTCTTCCATCATTTGCTGTTTCCGATTCAGTCAGTAATGGTATGGGGAGTGTGGTTATATTGACATTGGCACTGGGGTCTACTAAGTTATCTAAATACTGCCACACTTCAAGGGCCCTTTGTGTACCAGGGTTATGAAAAATAACATGTCTAACAGTACATGTGCTTTAGGGTGTAAACATGTAAAAACGCCAGGGAAGGTAATATTTTCCTTTGTGAAAAGCTGGCTGTATTAAGATCTGACAAAGATTAGATCAACTGAATAGACTCCATTGCCATCAGTGATCAACAATTAGCTAGTTCTTTATTTTGAGTTTCATTCATAACATGATAGTACCCACTTCACAACAAGTTATTTATTCTTTTTTTTCAGTCTGTATTGATTCAGTTTTATAAAATTCTGTATGCATTACTGAAAGCAACAGTCAATTATAGTTTCACAAATATCAAACTTTGTCTATTTCATAGATGCAAAACATTCTAAATTGGCATAATATGTATTTATTAACCCCAGATGTGTTCTTATTCATTATTTATTACTGTTTGTGCACTCCTTTTCCAGGTCTAACAAAGTCCCAGCAGGCACAACAAGGCTAGACATTGTGCAAGTAAGCCAGTGCAGAAGGTAAAGTTTACCCCAGGTAGAATATGCTAGAATCCGTAATACATGATTAATAACTTCTAGCATGAGACAATAAGAGATACATGTAGCAGGGTAGCATCAGTAATGAGACTCAGAGCCTTGGAGCTGCAGTTTAGCGCTATTGTGCACTTTTAATAACAAACACAAATAACAAAATAGACACAAGGGCCAAAAAAAAAAGTTCAAACAAAACACAACAAAAACTGTCGAGGCTGGGCAGCACCTTCACTGAACTTTGTAAAACAAACACAAGCACAAGCACAGACAGACAGACAGACAGACCCACCCCGACCCCGACCCCAACACCCACACCCACACCCACACCCACACCCACACCCACACCCACACCCACACCCACACCCACACCCACACCCACCTACTTCCTCCTCCAGACAAAGGATTTCTGGTTGCTTTTTTATACAGGTGGCCACTCCCCAATTAGCACATGTAGCAGTAACTGGAGAATGGCCACACCTGTGATTGCTGGCAGAGATACAAATTAACCCCATCCCTGCCAAACCCACACCCACACACATTTAACATTTAAGGCTTTCGCTCTGCCACAATAAGCAATTTAAATATTAAGGTCATTTAGAGGGTAAAAAGTATTCCTTTTAATGACTCATGAGTTTAAGCTTTGTGAGTAGACTCCAGTAACTCAGTAAAGTAAACATTAGTAACGGTCCCTTCCACACTTATTCATTACCATAAACAGACATAGGGTCGCTAATATTAATGTATTATTGATTGGTATGTATTTTTAAAAAGTTATATTTATTTTACAGTATGTAAGTATTAATGGACCTTAAAATAAAGAATTGATTTGATCAACCTATACTACACAAGGATGTGTCACAGCTGCATGTACAGTACCAAGGAATCCACCTGGACTAAACTGACCACTTATTGTTAGTGGTGGTCCGATGACAACCAGGATAGGTGGTTGATGCCGATTCCTCTCTGCTGTAAAACAAAAAAAAATCTAGCTATGGCTTAGGTTAAATACATCAACTCTTACAGCATCCTGTGTGAATTTATCAAAAACTGCAGCGTTTACACTGTCCTATGCAGCGTTTACAGCCAACCTGCGTCTCCATGAACTCTTGTTATTGAAGCCATTACTGCAGTGAATCTGTGAACATAAAATAAAAAAATTAATAAAAAGCACTGTACTCACTGCTGATGTCACTCCCCCTTAACATATCAAGTTACACAAGTCGATAGAAAAAAATAACGAACATTGGCGCACAGCATTTTGTCTAAACTTTGTTTGTATCATATTAAAACATTTTTGAGGAATCTGCTGATTTTTTCATGCTTCCTGTAATGACCGTTTGCAGTTTGTCAAGCAAAAGAAAAAAAAAACATGATTTTAGTTATTTTAAATAATATTATATTGCTTTAATATTAATACGAAGAATGCTTTTGCCAATTTGCTACTTGTGGCGACTGGAAATTTATATATTATTGTTTACATGTATGGAAAGTAAGTTCCAATGCCAGGAGCTGGTTGCCTACTATCACTGTTGCCTGTACATACTTTTTGCTCAGTTCTGGAAGTGCTTTTTAAGACTTATTCCTTTGTATTATCTATATAAAGTGTTTTACTTTGTACAATTGTTAGAATAAACCACTGTAAATGATCAAATAAAAGCGATACATTCATGTGCTTTACAGATTTCAAAGGTCAAATGTATGATCAAATGTACTTTAAAATATGTTTGAAAAATGAATTAACCTTAACTCTTTGTGCAGTGGTCGCTCTATCCAGGGCTATTTTTTGTGCCTCATACCAAAAGGCACATCGAAGCCAGAGTGCTGTTACACAGGCTATCAGGTTTTATAGTGTGGTCACATGAGCATGCCTTGCGTACAGTACAGGACAGCCTCTGCTGAGGTGGTTACAGCTGGCAATGTGAGTACAAACCACTGAACGAAACATTGTCTATGTTCGGATCTGGTAAAAAAAGTCATTGCAAGGAATAAGAAAGACCAACCCCTATCCTCCACATATTCTAAACTGAAATATAAAACTATGAGAACAAGAAGCCCATGAACAGAAGAAAAGCCTGGACCTGCAATAATATCGGTAGTGCTGCTAATATGATTTTAAACCCTGGGCTAGCACTTCTTTGAGAAGGCGCTTACAATGATGTTTATATCTCATAAAATTATATTTGAGATAATTAACAATACAATTGGGTAGTCTTCCAGCAGGTAAGGTATTACAAACCTCCAGGCTATCATTGAATGTTTTTAGGTCACATAATTATGTATCACCCTTTTACCTCTGGAATAGATGTGTCCTCCTACCATCAGGAATGGTAAGACACAGATAATTTTGGCTGGATAATTCAGGCAATGAGTCAGATCTGTTTACAGCAACTTTAGCAAGGTCTGATTGCTCAGATTTCTGTAGCACATTTTAACAAAGGTAGTGTTGAGAGTAGGGCAGGCTGATTTCCTCATCCCTGCTATCAATAGCATGCTATCGAATCATAATAAGTCCAAATGTTTGGTTTTCCCCCAGCTAAAAGGTAACCCGAGACTGAGATGCAGCGATCACCAGAGCTGAATGTAAGCTCCAGACCAGGACACTGACCCATACAGGTGCTTTCTCAAAACCAGGGCTCCCTCTGCTGGCTAATCTCAGGAACAGCACCCTCCACCAGCTCCACATTCTTTCCAGATCACACATTCTATTTTTAACCCAGACATTAAAGTTAGCAAGCTTTCTTTAAGCCCAGATAATAAGTTGCAGTAAGTTAAGAATCTTAGCACTTTACAATGAAATATAATAACAGCCCTATTTTAAGCGAGTGCAAAGGTATGAAAAACCCTTGCTTTTAAAATGCAGCGTCGGTAACTCAATGGTAAAAAATAAATGTGCTTAAGATGCAATGTTTTGCTCAGTAATGCTTCAACGTGGTTTGAAATCCAGATCCTACTAATGTTTATTAAATAAGCTGTTTTGGAGTCACAGGCTAAACCAGCAGACTAAACTGCTTTCATCAGTAGTGAGAAATGCTGGCAGTGATTCGTCAGCACAGCCTGCTCCACAGCAGCTGCTTATGGGTAGCAACATGAGAGGGCACAACTGTTTTGATTGGCGAGAGACAGGAGGGAGGACATAGGGTTTTAGGTCATACTGAAGTCTGCACCCGTCCCAGATCGACTGCACTCAGAGGCCAAGCCCTGTCACAAGGGTTTGTTCCGGTGTCCCAGGGCCACAAGGTCTTGATCTGGCCAATGTCACAAAATAATGTACTCTATCATTAACCCTTTTACCTTGGATTTGGGTCATTAGCGATCAGTTAACACAGACCATGTTATTAATAATGCTATCACAGTTAGTATTTTAAATAATAACACTGAAAGCAAATGTACTTTTGAAATCAGTTTTTGCTACATCATGTTATTAGAATGTTTTACATTATTACATAATGTATATAAACACTTAGTGTTAGAATTATTTCCAATTATGTGTCCCCTACCATCAGGAATGGTGTTTCTAATACAGTACAACTCTAGCTAATGCATTGTTAGCATGGCTGATTTCTGACACTTTATGATAAGAACATAAAAACATAAGGTATTAGGGGGTTTATTATACCAGGAAAAAAACGAATCAATTAAAAAATATTATGACTTATTACTTATTACTTATGACTTATTACTACCCTAGTGCTACGTTTGCAGCATTTTTATGTACATGTACTAGGAAAAACTGTTGTTGCAAGGAACAGCGGTGTGCACCTGGTGTAGGAGCTTTGTAACAATATGGAGCTATAAATTATACTGTAACTTTAAATTTGAAAGGTTGAATTTTGAAATTAATTGTTTAAGATTTTTTCACAGAAAACATTTAAACACATTGGACTCCATGAATGTATTGTCTGCTTTTTTTATGTAGATGTACATGATTTTTTTTATTAATAAATATATTATTTTATGTTGAAGAAGCAAACAAAAGTATAATAATAATAATAATAATAATAATAATAATAATAATAATAATAATAATTCTAGTAATACATGTCTCTTCTAAAGAGCCTTCTTTTTTGTCCCTTTCTCAGGGGAGCATGTGTTAATATAGGATACAGATCATGCATACATGCACGTCAGAGAGAAACTCTGATCCTGGGTTTTAATTACAACTAATCTCCCTAATGGGTTAACGCCCATGCACTGCACATTATATATTCAGATGTTAGGTAAAGGATCCTATGAAAATTCCAGCAAGAGCAGGAAGTGACAGTTTCAAATGTTAATAGGTGATATGATAGGAGTCCAAAATAGCCGAGCAGACATGTCTAAAAGAGACTATACATCTACTTCCCATCTAACTCAGAGGACCCAGATTCCCATCAACTTAGATAAATAACTAGGAGGGGCTTTGTATAACACTAGTATTGGTGGGGGCTGGAAGCATTTAATATCCACCTGTTACTCATAGAGTGCATTTAGAATATGTGTGTGTTCAATGGCCAAAGTGCATCATTAATTATTGTATGGGATAAAAAGGCATGCTGGTATTGCCATTACCATAGGAAATAGTTAAACTGCTGAACAGTGTTATAGAACATGATCACTTTGTTTTTTTTTTCTTTTCTTTTCAAATATAGCCCTAACGTAGAGCTCTATCTTGTTATCTATCATACTCATTTTTTTTTTAAATTACTATTTATATTGTATGCTTAATGAATGCCACAGCAACTGATGGAAGGTTAGCTTTAGTACCATCAGAAAACAAATGCTTTGGTTAGACCACAGTTAAGAACATAAGAACATACGACAGTTTACAAACGAGAGGAGGACTTTTTTTGACCTGAAAAAAGAAACAAGGACCAGGGGTCACAAATGGAGATTAGATGAAGGGGCATTCAGAACAGAAAATAGGAGGCACTTTTTTACACAGAGAATTGTGAGGGTCTGGAACCAACTCCCCAGTAATGTTGTTGAAGCCGACACCCTGGGATCATTCAAGAAGCTGCTTAATAAGCTGGGATCAATAAGCTACTAACAACCAAACGAGCAAGATGGGCTGAATGGCCCCTCGTTTGTAAACTTTCTAATGTTCTTATGTATGCTTTGCAATTATCCATTGTCGATGTTGCATCCTCAAAAAAATCAAGCAGGTTAGTTAGACACGATCTCCCTTTCCTAAAACCATGCTGACTGTCTCTCAGGATATTGTTACCATATAGGTAATTTTCCATTTTTGATTTTATTATAGTTTACATAAGTTTACATATAATAGAAGTCAGGCTTATTGGTCTGTAGTTAGCTGGTTCGGTTTTGTCTCCCTTTTTGTGGATCGGTATTACGTTTGTAATTTTCCAGTCTGTCGGTACAACCCCTGTGTCAAGAGACTGTTGCATGATCTTGGTTAGCGGTTTGTAAATAACTTCTTTCATTTCTTTGAGTACTATTGGGAGGATCTCATCCGGCCCCTGGGGATTTGTTTATTTTAAGAGCTCCTAGTCCCTTTAACACTTCTGCCTCTGTTATGCTAAAGTTATTTAAAACTGGATAGGAACAGGTCGACATGTGGGACATGTTGTCCGTGTCCTCCTTTGTAAAAACCTGTGAAAAGTAATCATTTAATATATTTGCTATTTGCTATATATTTGCTGTTACAATATTGGAAAAACATTTTGGAATTGGTTTTAGCCCCCTTAGCAATATTGATTTCTATCTCTCTCTTGGCTTTTCTAACTTCCTTTTTGACTTGTGTTTTCAGTTCCTAGTACTCTTTCTCTGTACTTTGTTTTTGGTCCCTTTTAAATGCTCTGTAAAGTGCCTTTTTTCGCTGAATATTATTTTTAATTGATCTATTTAACCATTTTGGCCATTTTGTTTTAGATTTAGATTTGTCTACTTTTGGGATGTAATTGTTCTCTTTCAAGTACGAAATATTAAGCATCACTAATGGGTTATTCCCCTTTAAGAACCAAAGAACTGAAAAGCATTATGCCAACAAACTTTCGCGAGAGTGCATGACGCAATGTGAGATGCCCCGACAAAAGCACATTGCAGCCATTTGCAAATTCTCTTTTTCCTTTTTCACTAAGAGTGAAAGCATCTGAGCTAAGTATTACTTAGTAGTATTGCCCATTGTTTAAAATAATTATTATTTATTGCAGAGTTTTTGATCTAGTCAGCCCAAACTGGCAGTGAGCCAGCAGGAGCCTGCGACTTGCGTTTGCCCTCCCCCGGGTCTAGTTCACCATTATGGCAGATAACTCTCCTCTGGACAGGGCTCTGTTCCAGTAAAAAAACAAAAAAAACAAAATGTTCTACCCCTGTTGAGATAGTTTTGTTGTTGTATATTATTTTTTGTGTATTCAGTGTTGTTTTACATTACTGTATACCCTTTCCCTTGTTTTTCTTTATCTTAAAGAAAATGGGATCGAGTTCTGTGGGCTCACAGGACACTGTATTACGGCTGTAGTACAGAGGTTATCTTTAGACTTGAGGATAACCTGTAACTGTGGATCTACTGAGTGTAGTATTCGTGCTGCTCATTCCACAGTTACACAGTCTTCTTGGCTGTACAGCTAGCTAGCGTGCATCTCTTCATGAGATCTCCTTCTTTTTTGTGGGATTGCTGGCTGCTGTTTTGCATTAGCACAAGGTTAGCGTTTTTTTTTCTTTTACATCGGTACCAGAGCTGACGCAACCTTTGAAAGTGTAGTACTGTTACACAGTTAGTCGGCGTGCATCTCTTCGTGAGATCTCCTGCTTTTTGTGGGATTGCTGGCTGCTGCTGTTGCGCATTCGCGCAAGGTTTGTATTTTTTCTTCTTTGTACCTTGGTACCAGAGTTGACGTACCAGGTTCAGTACCAAGCTAACTGTAGGTAATACTTTACATTGGGTACCCAGACTAGTTTTTACTAGTCTGTTGATACCAACATCTCGGTACCTACAATAATATGTTTCACAGTTGCATTGACTGTGGCGCCAAGCTGCCAGCAGCTGATGGCCATGAAAGATGTGTGCGCTGCTTAGGTCAGGAACATGCAGAGCGAGCTCTGGCGGACCCTGCCTTTTGTGCACAGTGCGCTGTTTTCAGCAAGCGATCACCCCGGCACAGTTACCTCCTATGGAGGCAGCTGGTAGCAGTAGGGGGCGATCTAGGGAGAGCAGTTCTGGAGAGTGCTGCTCCAGGGAGCGCCATTCCAGTCATTCTAGGGAGCTTAGCCAGAGACCTCGCTCAGCTGAGTGCGGTGTCAGGGCACGTGGCTCCAAAGAGTCCGCCTCCAGGAAGCACAGGAGGAGGAGTCCTTCTCCTTCCTCCTCATCCTCTTCCTCTCCTGCTTCTTCTCCTTCAGCAGGCACCTGCTGTGGTGCAAGCACCTGTTGTGATGCGAACACCTGCTGCTTTACCTTCACGAGTGGCTTCTCTCTCCCCCCTCTGCCGCCAGAACTGGCAGAGGTTGAGTTGGGGGGGGGGGGGGGGGAATGGAGGATGCTCTCTGTCCTCGCTTCAGGAGCTGAGGAGCACGAGGAGTTTTTCTCAGAGGATCCAGCGTTGGACTCGCTGCCTCTGATTCCCTTGCCTAGGGAGCTCATACCCCTGATACGCCGAGCCAATGACGCACTTAGGATGCCATGGCCGAGCGCGACATTTGAAAGGTGCTCTGTTTATGACGAACGTAAGGAGATACCCTCTGAGGCCCGCTCATCTACCCGGATTTTTGGCAGGAACTGACCTCATCGTGGCAACACCCGGCCACAGCCCCTGCAGTCCCTTGGTCGGGTATGACCTATAGGGTTCACGAGGGGGATAAAATAGGTTTGGTCCAGTTTCCCTCTGTTGGGTCAACTATTCCAGCCTTGGCACAGCCAGCGAACCTTGTGCTGCTGTCCAAAGATGCTGCTTGTCCGAACAAGCAATGTCATGTTACGGAAGTCCTTCTGAAGAAGGCTTACTCCGCTGATGCCTTCGTTGCCCGGTTGGGCAACTACAATACATGTTTGGTGGCTTACCAGAGCTACAGTTGGAGCTCCGCTGCTGAGGGGGGACTTACCCTCGATCAGACAGAGGAGCTGCGGCTGATCTCCCGAATGTTGCTACGGGTAGCTAAGCTTCTGAGCCAAACAACAGGGTGGAGTATGGCAGCATTGGTGCCTGCGCACCGTCAGCTGTGGCTTTCTCAAGCCAGGCTGACGGAGAGTAACAAAGCTGTTGTGCTGGATGCGCCCATCACACCAGGGCATACATTCGGCCCTGCAGTGGACAACTTGTTGCTTCGGTCCAAAGCGGCAAGGGAGGCAACAAAGGCGTTCAGTGACCTTGGTAGGTCGGGCCGAGGGCGCGGTAGGCAAAGGTGGTTCCAGCGCAATGTGCCTGATAAGAAACCGTAGGCGCCTAAACCGAAGCATCTTCGGTTCGCCTTTCAAAGGAAGGGCTATGAGTTCCGTGTACTGCCATTCGGCCTATCCCTAGCGCCACATGTTTTCACGAAATGCATGGACGCTATCCTGGCTACTCTGAAACTGAAGGGTATCAGAGTTCTGAACTACCTGGACGACTGGCTCGTTTGTGCAGAGTCGCCAGGTCAGGCGCTGCAACACACGGAACTTGTCACCGATCACCTATCCAGACTAGGTCTGAAGGTGATTCATGCGAAAAGTCAACTGACGTCAGCTCTACTTGGGTCTGTGTCTGGACTCCCAGTCCATGACAGCAGCACTGTCGGACGACAGGGTGTCAAGCATATCAGCCTGCCTAGACCTATTCCAGTTAGGCAGAGCTTTACCAGTGGTGACATTCCACAAGCTTCTGGGTCTGATGGCAGCAGCCTCTCAATCCCTTCCCCTGGGCCTCCTGCATATGCGGCCCCTCCAGGTCTGGTTCAACGGGATGGTCCCTCACCCAATGCTGAATCACAACCGTTTGGTGACAGTGTCCAGATATTGTCTCCGGACTCCCTAGGCGTCAGACTGGGAGCGGTCACGAGAAGAGAAGTCGTTACCACCGACGCCTCCAACCACGGTTGGGGCGGAGTGTGGAACGGTCGAGGTGCACAAGGGGTTTGGTGGCCTCCATGGCGGGGCCAACACATAAATCTTCTAGAACTGCAAGCAGTGTTTCTCACCCTTCAGTTCTTTCTAGAGGAGATCAGGCAGAGACACGTGCTTGTCAGGACGGACAACACGACAGTGGTGGCTTACATCAACCACCAGGGTGGTTCAAGATCACCCAGTCTGAACAGGGTGGTCACCAGGCTTCTGATCTGGGCTCACACCCAGCATCTCTCACTCCGAGCGGTACACCTACCCGGACTGGTGAACATTGCCGCGGACCTCCTCTCGAGGCAGGTTCTGGACGGCTCAGATTGGAGACTCCATCCCGAGGTTGTGAGCCTCATATGGGAACGGTTTGGGAGAGCAGAGATCGACCTCTTTGCCTCCCGGGAGTCGACACATTGCACCCTGTGGTTCTCCATAAGACAAAGGGTGTCTAGGGGTCGACGCATTGGCTCACCAGTGGCCAAAGCGTCCACTATATGCATTTCTGCCGGTAGCCTTGCTACCTCTGTGTCTGGAGAAGATTAGACAGGACAGGGCCACAGTCATACTAGTAGCACCTCACTGGCCCAAGAGAGCCTGGTTTGCCTCACTGATACAGCTCCTGTGTGGACAGCCTTGACAGTTGCCCAGTCGCCACGACCTGCTCAGCCAGGAGCAGGGCGGTCTGTGGCATCACGACCCATCATGCCTACAGCTCTGGGTTTGGCCCCTGAGCGGCTCCATTTGAGCCGGCCTGGTTTGTCTAATAGGGTGATTGACACCTTACAGAACGCTAGGGCTGCCTCCACTCGTTCCTGGTATGGCTACAAGTGGGGCGTTTTTCAGACATGGTGTCTGTCGAAGGGAGAGGATTCCACAACATGCCCGATGGCAGTGATCTTCCAGTTTTTGCAAGACGTGCTGGATGATGGGAAGACTCCTTCTACTCTGAAAGTCTACCTGGCAGCTATTTCAGCTTGCCATGTGAAGATAGATTCAGTCTCCCCAGGAGCACATTTCCTGGCGGGACAGTTTTTGAAGGGAGCTAAGAGACTCACTGGCGGTTGAATGTCGTGCTGAATGCACTGACGAAACCACCTTTTGAGCCCATGCATTCTGCAGAGCTAAAGGTTTTGTCTTTTAAGACAGCTTTTTTGTTGGCAGTCACTTCTGCTAAGCGAGTAAACTGTCGCCAAAGCCTGTTTATATTTTGCGAAGGGGCGGTCACAAGTGACACTCAGGACCAACCCTGCGTTTTTGCAGAAGAATATTTCGGCTTTCCATATCAATCAGTCGGTGGAGTTGAAGACTTTTCACCCTCCTCCTTTCCAGTCTGACAGAGACAGAATGCTCCACACGCTATGCCCTCTCAGAGCGCTGGCGTACTATGTGGAGAGGACAAAAGGTTGGCGCCAGTCGGAGTTGTTACGGTTCTCAGTCCTAAGGCCAGGCTCTGTCTAAACAGCGCCTGTCTAGGTGGCTAACGGAGACTGTGAAGATGGCGTATCAACTTGCGAAGTTGCCCCCGCCGGAGAAGATCACTGGCCATTCCACTTGAGGGCAGGCCACTTCTTGGGCGATGTTCCAGGGTGCATCTGTCATGGACATATGCAATGCAGCGGTGTGGGTGACCCTACACACGTTCACGAGGTTCTACAGGATGAACATCGTGGATCCAGTATGTCCTGTGTTTGGATCAAGGGTGTTGAGGGCTGCCTCAGAGGCCGTCCCCTCAACTAAGGATTGATCGGTAAGTGACTTTGGCGACAGTTTATTTCTTGTCTACCGTCCCAGGTGTTTTTTTAATTTTCCTACCGTTATGATGGATTTCTTTTTTTTCTGGTCAAACTCCTTCCACTTCACTCATAATCATGCATACACAGTAAAGCAGTGCTTCAGCGGGGGCCGGGAGTGTTTGAGTTGCTCCTCCACTTAAAACCAGAGATCAGACTACGTCATCTGTCATTGCTAGAACTCTCTGAACCCCTCCAATTAAAACCTGTGGTCAGATCACATGATCTGCTACTGCTAGTACTGTGGTTAATAGCAGGTAGGCATTTATAATGGAGCCTTGCCTCCTCTGAGGAGCCAGAACTGCTGTTACAGTAAGAATGTTGAATCTAAGGTTTAGGTTAAAATGACATTTTTTGTTGCATTTTAGACAATACGTTTTTGTTTTATTGAACACTATTATATTATAATGTTACATAATAATATATGTAGCATTATAATATCATATAGTCACAGACAAAAGTATTTGGGCAGTTAAAAAAATGAGAAAAACCACAAATAAAGTGATTTCTATAATTTCTGATTGTTCTATGAGAAATTAATAGAACATTATTAATATAATGTTCTATAATTATTACATATCATGCATAAAATGAAAAATAACACGCAAAAACTAATTTCATACTTTGATAAAAGTATTTTCTGTGCCCACCCTTTTCTTCCTTTACAGCTTGCAGTCTTTTTTTGTATTTTGAAACCAGTTCCTGGCATCTTTCCAGAGATATTTTTGCCCATTCTTCAACACATAGCTTTGAGTTCTGCAATCATCTTTGGTTTCTTTTTTGCTACAGCAGCCTTCTCAATGGTATTCAAGTCTGGGGACTGAAATGGCCAATCTATACCTGTAATCTTCCTTTTTTCAGAAATTCCTTTGTAGTTTGCAGAATGCTTAGGGTTATTATCCTGCTGGAATACAAACTTCTGTCCAATAAGCCTTCTAGCACTGGGTAATAAATGAGAGTGTAAAATGTTTACATTCCTCCAAACATAGTGTTGCTTTCTTGGTGATAAAAGTTATATTTTAGATTAGTTTGGCCATATTATTATTATTATTATTATTATTATTATTATTATTATTATTATTTATTTCTTAGCAGATGCCCTTATCCAGGACGACTTACAATCGTAAGCAAATACATTTCAAGTATCACAGTACAAGTAATAATACAATTAAGAGCAAGATAAATACAATGACTTTGGTTCAAGCAAGTACAAGTGTGACAAAATACAATTCAGTAATACAGCAGATAACAGTGTCAGTGATAGATACATCAGGATATGATTAAATGCAAAATACTACAGATTAAACACTAGGCAGATTACAGTACTCTGAAGTACAGGATTAAATGCAGTAAAATAGGGGGCAGATAAGAGCAAGTAAAGCACATTTAAGGAAGGGTGATAAGTGTCCCAGGGGAAAAACAGAGGAGTTCTACAGGTGCTGTCTGAAGAGGTGAGTCTTAAGGAGGCGCCGGAATGTGGTCAGGGACTTGGCAGTCCTGACATCTGTAGGAAGGTCATTCCACCACTGCGGAGCGAGGGTGGAGAAGGACCGGGCTCTGGAGGCAGGGGAGCGTAGAGGAGGTAGAGCCAGTCTTCTAGTGCAGGCAGAGCGGAGAGGTCGAGTGGGGGTGTAAGGAGAGATGAGGGTCTGGAGGTAGCTGGGTGCAGTCTGGTCAAGGCATCTGTAGGCTAGTACAAGAGTCTTGAACTGGATGCGAGCGGTGATCGGGAGCCAGTGGAGTGAGCGGAGTAGTGGAGTTGCGTGGGAGAAGCGAGGCAGAGAGAACACCAGGCGGGCAGCGGAGTTCTGGATGAGCTGGAGCGGACGGGTGGCGGACGCAGGGAGGCCAACCAGGAGGGAGTTGCAGTATAAAATTTGGCTGAAGAAATCATCAGGCTTCTTCAAGTATTCAATGGAAAACTCCCATCTCTTTTGTTTGTGTATTGTTTTTAACAAAGGTTTGAATCTTGGTTTTCGCCCATGGACATTCTTCTTGTTAAGGTATAATTGAATTGTTCGCTCGTAAATTTCTTGACCATCTTCTCTCAATTCCTGTGTAAAATCTTTTGCAGTATTCTTCTAGATTTTGCAGAAATCTTTCTTGGTCTTTGTGAACGTGTGCATTGCAGTGTGTAGTGAAAGGGTGATGCAGGTGCTCCACACAAGGACAAACACAGAGTTCACGGTTCAAGTTCTTTATTTTCCTTGACCAAGTTTAAATAATAAAGCTGGCTCTACCCAGCAATGGGTATTGCCAGTGCCAAAACAAGGGATTGCAGAAATAATAATTACAAAACCACAGACACAACACAAACACAGACACGTCTCCAGATAGTGCTTGCTCTTAGTGCAGGTGCGGTGCTGGAAACAGTGATGCTGGTTAAGTGCAGGTGCGGTGAAGTCCGGGTGAATTGCTGGTCTCAGGCTGCAGCTCTCAGATCCGTGCTTAATTAGTCTGGCAATGACAAAACACACACGGTTGCAAAACAAACCAAACCACTCAACTCTCGCTCCGAAAAGTCCTCTTTTCCTCCCATCAACCACAACAAAGGAACCGATTACGGTGTCACGTCCCCCTAAAGTACCCTCAGCCCCGCCCCCTCCGATAGCTAGTTCAATTACGTCTCCTCCAATTCTTGAATAAAACTTTGCTTACCGTACTAGGGCGATGACTCCTGGTACCGTGACGCCATCCCTTTACTGAAGGGCCGGCTTCCGACTGCCCCCGGAATGAACTGCAGAAACATTCAGTATGGGGCACGCAATTCCTGCTGTACAGTGCTCTCACAGGTCGAGAGGGAGATTGTTCATTCAGATTCATTCGCTCTCTGTCACAGTCTTCCACACCTGGAGCTAGTTGCAGTAGTTCCTGTTTATCTGTGTTTGTCAATAATAGCCCACACAGTGCTTTTTGGGTAAACCAAGTCTTTCTGCTATTTTTCTGGTAGTTTCTCCTTTTTTGTTTAGTTGTATCACTGCCATTTTCAGATTGTTGCTGTACTCATTTTTGTTGCGTTTTTTAATCACAAATTTCAAATTTATTTTTCAGCACTTGATGATTAAGTATTTATTTATTCTATAATTATCATTAGGTGTTGGTTGTCAATCATGATAATTGTCAATAATTAGCAACAAATGGTTTCATAAGAAATATGCTGATTGCCCAAATACTTTTGTCAAAGTATGAAATTAGTTTTTGCATGTTATTTTTAATTTTATGCATGTTGTGTAATAATTTGTTGTTTTATTATAAAGCTGAATCTCTACTTTAATTTATATCTTGCATTAGAACAATTAGAAATTATAGAAATCACTTTCTTTGTGGTTTTTCTCTTTTTTTACTTTCAAAATACTTTTGTCTGCGACTGTGTGTGTGTATATGTATTATTTATTATTATTATTTATTTCGTAGCAGACGCCCTTACAACTTACAATTGTTACAAGATATCACATTATTTTTACATACAGTTACCCATTTATACAGTTGGGTTTTTACTGGAGCAATCTAGGTAAAGTACCTTGCTCAAGGGTACAGCAGCAGTGTCCCCCACCTGGGATTGAACAAACAACCCTCCTCCAGTCAAGAGTCCAGAGCCCTAACCACTACTCCACACTGCTGCCCTATATTATTATTATTATTATTATTATTATTATTATTATTATTATTATTATTATTATTATTATTATTTATATTTTTTAGCAGATGCCTTTATCCAAACGCGACTTACAGAGACTAGGGTGTGTGAACTATGCATCAGCTGCAGAGTCACTTACAACTATGTCTCACCCGAAAGACGGAGCACAAGGAGGTTAAGTGACTTGCTCAGGGTCACACAATGAGTCAGTGGCTGAGGTGGGATTTGAACCGGGGACCTCCTGGTTACAAGCCCTTTTCTTTAACCACTGGACCACACAGCCTCTTATAGGGTTAAGTTTAAATAGTGTAGATAGTAACTTCAGAAAATGTGTCAGTGTAGCTTTATTTTTGTCGTGGTACAATAAAATAAATTTGCTTTAGATGTTTTGTAACAGGTGCCAGTTTGCAGGTGCTATGATAACAAACAAGCCTGAGAAGTAGTTGCCCTGTTTTAGAGCCTGCAGTCTTTTTTTTCTTTTTTCCGGTCTTGACATTCGTTTGTAAACAAGCTTTTGAAGGATAATTAAGAAAGCAGTAAATTATAGCTGCAGTGGATGTCTGATGACGCTAATTAAGAGAATAAAAATGACGCAAGGTGACACAAGTCACGAAGAACAGGAAGAAAATATGAGAAACGAAAGGGAGACGGTAGCTTGTTGCAATAATTGTTCCAGTGTTTTATTTAGAAATGAGGACAACTGCATGTCTATTAAAGCAAGGATGGCAATACATTGATCTAAGGTAACATTTTATTTACTGTTTTTTTTTTTATTATTTTTTTCTCGCAACATATTTTATTTTGAATATGCCTAGAACAATTAAACGCTGCGTTGCCTAAATACATGAAGCACGATGATCCTGGCCAAATCTTGTCACTCAACCCTGTTTAAGTCATGTGAAATATGTCCCTTGATGGGTAAAATGGTCATGGAAATTAATAGGTCATGGAATGTCAACGTAGCCTTCACATTTAACTTTGGTTTAATGGGACTAAACAGTCAATGGATTTTCCACGCTATTGAGCAGTGACGCAGTTTACTGTTGTCTACCGTCCCAGATGTTTTTTTTAATTTTCCTACCATTATGATGGATTTCTTTTTTTTTCTGTTCAAAACCTACTTTCAGTTTATCCAGGCCCGTATTAAGGTATTTGGAGGCCTAGGGCTACTGACATTTCAGGGGCCCCCTTGGAGACCCCCCCCCTCCCATAATACTGTACAATCAGCTGATTTTCCATGCTCTGCACTCATGCACAATCTCATACAATACCAACACAATCATCAATCATGTCATTCGAATAGGCAGTGGACAGCATTACCACTCACATCACAGTAGCTATGGCATGCAAAATAGTATGTTAGACGGCACTACCACTAGCTCTCATTACCGACCGCATCGTTTCGAATTAAATCAAGGCTAGTTGTAGTCGGTGGGACCATGTTATCAGGCAGCGCAGCATGATGTGACATTAGACAAAAACATAGTGTAGTCGACGCTACACTAATCGTGTGGCCTACAGTAGGCAAGTAGTTGGCGCTACTCTCAAGTCTAACATTACAAAGTATAAAGACACATTTGACTTACCATTGCTAGATTTTATGCTTTCTTGCCATCAAACTTAAGAATTCCTTAATAATGTCTGTGAAGTCCAGTTGGCGAAGCAGGTCATGTTCAATCGACATGAGACTTAAATGATTGAGTCTCTGTTGCCCCGTAGTGGACCTAAGCCGGTGCTTAATCAGTGCCAACTTTGAAAACGACCGCTCACCCCCCGCGCTTGTGACCGGTAAGGTGAGGAAAATCCTCAGTGCAATATCCACATTTGGAAATACAAATTGCAGCTGTTTCTTCCGCAGCATTTGGAGCAAGTTCCTAGGAGATGTGTCACTTGTGTCCTTTGAGAAATGAATGAACTGTATCAATTCATCAACAAAGTCCTCCTGTAGATCATTGTGATACCTCACTTGTAATTTGCGGGCAGCCGAGCCTAGTTCATCGTTAGACAGAGACATTAGATTTGTCAAAAAACTGAAGTGGGCGCATGTTTCTTTGTATGCGTCGTGCCTGTGTTTTAACTTGGTGTTCAATTTGTCAATCATTGCAATAAACACCTCAACACGAAATTTGTCTCATCCTGACAAAATGTGGTCTGGCTCCACTGACTCATCTGATTGACGTTTTCTCTTTATATGTCGACTCTTCTCGCCCTTGAACTCTTGTGACATGTTATCTGACATGTCCTTTGCTTTTTCCTCAAATGTGTCAAACTGCATACGCAGGTCCTCAACAAAATCAATGAGGGAGCTTACTAAGTTCACTGCTGTTACTGGGTCTAGATCTACAGCTTGGAGGGCAACGCTAGTGGACTGAAAGCGCTGAAGTACTGTATTCCAAAATATGCATAGAAAGGCCATTTCTAGCTTTGTCATTTTATTGAAAAGGGACTGCGAATCAGCGCGTGTGCTAGAATTCTGTGTTGTATCCTCTGAAAGGTTTTTCAAGGACTCCTGAATATTTGCATAATTCAGGAAAAGGGCTTTGGTGGCCTGTGCATGAGCTGACCATTGTGTGTCAGACAGGTCTTTAAGTGTCTCCACACGCTTGTTTTCGTTTGGGTCAAGTCCATCTTTGATCAATTTCCAGCGGCGGGGTGACGCAGAGCAGAAGTTGAAGAGTGACTGAATAACGCAGAAAAAATTGTTTGCCTCCGTGCAGCAATCCACGCTGCTCATTCCAACTAAATTAAGAAAGTGAGCTGCACAGGGAACCCAGTCTGCTAGAGGATTCACCTCTTGTATGTGCGATCTCAATCCCTTATACGTTCCGGACATGTTACTGGCATTGTCAAAACACTGTCTCTACAGTTCTGAAGATCAATGTTCATGCTCTCTAAAACATTTGTGACTGACTGAAAAAGTGATTCACCCATGTGGCTAAGGATTGGTAGAAATTTCAGGAAACATTCGTAAATCTGGCCCTCCTGTGACACGTAGCGAATAACAAACATCAACTGGTCAATGTGTGAAACGTCGGGAGTAGAATCAACTACGATAGAAAAATACTTCGCCTTTTTCACCTGAAGTATTATTTTAGCTAGTACCCTTTGTCCCATTAAAGCAACGAATTCCTCATAGATAGTGGATGACAAATATGAGGGAGTCCCCCTTCCCTTATTCCCATACTTCCTCATGTGTTCAGCGAGAAAAGGATCGAACTGACTAAGTAATTCCAGAATTCCAAGATAATTACCATTATTGGGGTAACCGAAGAGTTCATTGTCTCCTCTAAAGGCGAGGACGCACTCTGCCAGAAACTTGATCGCAGAAACAACCCGCCTGAGTACCTCACTCCAGTATGCCTGTTCCTCTTCACACTGTGTTTTAAGCGCAGCATCTATACCATTGATCAGAGTACTTGCAATCCACGTTAGCATTGCATTTCGGTGGGAGCTACTAGCCTCATGCTCCTCTACACGAGCGTTTGCATGTTTCCAGTCACTGAACCCCGAATCGATAAATGCTGATGAACATGTCCCCTCTTGAAATAGACGATAAATGAAACAATACACATTGCCGGTGGATGGTGAGTAAAGGAGCCACTCTCGTGGCACGCACTCCCCGTTTTTGAGGGTTCATGTGAATAAAGTTTTTGAGAGGCATCTGCGTTGAGTTTTGTAAATTCTCTCTGAGGCGGAAAGATTACTGTCTTTATTCTGGCAAATAAGGGGGCCCTTGCTCACCCAGTGTGATCTCACCTCCTCAGTTATCGGACCCCAACATGCCGTATCGGAGCTAGCAACAGCATTATCTGTTTCGTAAGTTTCTCCCGCCTTAAGTTCGCAGTTCAATGGCTCGCTCTCATTTTTCTCCTCTGCTGTAGTGGCAGTGCACTCAGCGCTAACCGACTCACCGCTCTCTGCTTGCTCCTCTTCCTCACTTTCATTCTTCTGACACTGACTTTTAAAGAATGTAGTTAGTTTTGGGGTACTATTTATAACCTCCTCGGCTTTAGCTAGTTTGAGTTTAGTGATTTTTCTTTTTTTCACACCGCTCTCGTATTTCCGTGACATGTTTGCCGCTAGCTACTCAGCTTAGCTTATTTTAGTTGAATGCCAGTGGGTAGAGCTAGCATAAGATTTTTGTATTGCGTCAAATAACTACGGCATGCCAAAAGGACACAAAATGTTTTTAAAAAAGGGCAAATTGTTTAGTTTAGTCCATGCTTTTTTATTAGCCAACCGTTATCAGTTTGACTTTACAGGGACGACGGGGCCCCCCTAGGAGGCGGTGCCCTGGGCTTCAGCCCATGTAGCCCATTGGCTTAACACGGCCCTAAGTGTATCAGTAAAGCAGTACTTCAGCAGAGGGCGGGAGGGTTTGAGTTCAATTAATACCAGGGATCAGAATACGTCATCTGCCATTGCTAGTACTGCATTGTGTGTGGTTATAGCTAAAGCTCTGTCTTTATTATTATTGTTATTATTAATTTCACGGTCTGCTGGGAATTCGTGATTTTTTCAATATTCTTATTTAATAATAATTATTTCATAATTATTATTTGTATTTCATACAAAAAAATCACATTAATGAAACTGTACAACTCTGCTGTGTGCCTGCGTGTATTATTCGCCGTGCAGTGAGTGTGGAGCAGCAGTGTGGAGTAGTGGTTAGGGCTCTGGACTTGACCAGAGGGTCGTGGGTTCAATCCCAGGTGGGGAACACTGCTGCTGTATCCTTGAGCAAGGTACTTTACCTAGATTGCTCCAGTAAAAACCCAACTGTATAGATAATTGTATGTAAAAAATAATATAATTGTAAGTAAAAATAATGATATCTTGTAACAATTGTAAGTCGCCTTGGATAAGGGCGTCTCCTAAGAAATAAATAATAATGTCACGTGCAATCTACGGTGGCCGTTAAGTGCAAAACAAAAACAAAAAGAAAGTATGCCAAAAAAAGTATCTTCTAAAAGTTGTGTGCATTTTTCTAAAAGTAGTGTGTGTCCAAAAAAACGTAGTGTGTTTTTTCCCCCATGGTATTCTTGTCAAAACATGTATGGAACAAAGCACAGCTACGCGCTTTTAGAAGGACTATTAAGGTGCTGGGTTTAACTGAAAGTACTAATTTTCAAAATAAAATGCTCCATCAAACTTAAACCTGAATTTGCTACTGACAACTTGTTTTTGACCATGACACGATTTTGGTTGAAGAGACTGTGTCACGTCCATTTTAAAAGTCTTATTTGCGGCACACATTTTTCTTGGAATGCATTTTAAAAGATGCACACTACGTTTTTGAAGACACTCGTTTTTTGGCATGCTGTGGCAAAGTGGTAACACCGTGTAACAAATTTTTTTTTTTTTGGTTCCTGGGTAGTAAGTGTTATTTCCTAATTGCTTATGCCTCAAAAGTATAGAAAATGGCTATTATTCCCTACAGACTGCTTTTGTGACCAGGACAGTGATATTTTGAAATTTACCTATTTTCCAGAACATTCCAGATAGATTCAGTGCTGCGTAAACTTGGAGTAACTTCTAGAACTTTCTAGAACTTTCCAGTAATATAAATAGTAGTATAAATACAGGGGCCTTAAGCCCACCAGTTCAGTTTAGTTCCAGCTGCCTAAGTGGATACATATCTGCATTTTTCTGAGATGGCATCAAGGTCATAGGAGACTTCAAAATGGTGGCATTCCTGATGGGTCTCCAAGGCAGTTTTACCAAGTTTCCCTGCTATCTTTGCCTTTGGGACAGCAGGGACACCTAGGCGCACTACCACAGGCGGGACTGGCCACAGCGGACCGAGTTCTCTGTGGGGAGGAACAACGTCAAGTTGGAGCCACTGGTGTACCCCTGGAAGGTGCTGATGCCAACACTGCACATCAAATTGGGCCTTATGAAACAATTTGTCAGAGCTCTAGATAAGGAGTCGGCAGCCTTCAAGTATTATTATTATTATTATTATTATTATTATTTATTTCTTAGCAGACGCCCTTATCCAGGGCGACTTACAATCATAAGCAAATACATTTCAAGTGTTACAATACAAGTAATACAATAAGAGCAAGAAATACAATAACTTTTGTTCAAGCAAAGTACAAGAGTGACAAACCACAATTCAATAATACAGCAGATAATAGTGATGGTTACATCAGGATATGATTAAATAGTGATAGTGACATCAGGATGTGATTAAATACAAAGTACTACAGGTTAAACACTTGGCAGATTACAGTATTCTGAAGTACAGGATTAAATGCAGTAAAATAGGGGGCAGATAAGAGCAAAATAAAGCACATTTACATGAAGGGTGATAGTGTCCCAGGATACAAACAGAGGAGTTCTACAGGTGCTGTTTGAAGAGGTGAGTCTTAAGGAGGCGCCAGAATGTGGTCAGGGACTGGGCAGTCCTGACATCTGTAGGAAGGTCATTCCACCACTGCGGAGCAAGGGTGGAGAAGGAGCGGGCTCTGGAGGCAGGGGAGCGTAGAGGAGGTAGAGCTAGTCTTCTAGTGCAGGTGGAGCGGAGAGGTCGAGTAGGGGTGTAGGGAGAGATGAGGGTCTGGAGGTAGCTGGGTGCAGTCTGGTCAAGGCATCTGTAGGCTAGTACAAGAGTCTTGAACTGGATGCGAGTGGTGATCGGGAGCCAGTGGAGCGAGCGGAGTAGTGGAGTAGCGTGGGCGAAGCGAGGCAGAGAGAACACCAGGCGGGCAGCAGAGTTCTGGATGAGCTGGAGCGGACGGGTGGCGGACGCAGGGAGGCCAGCCAGGAGGGAGTTGCAGTAGTCTAGGCGGGAGAGTACCAGGGCCTGGACCAGGAGCTGGGTAGCATAGTTGGTGAGGAAGGGTCGGATTCTTCGGATGTTGCTCCGGAAGAATCGGCAAGTGCGTGCCAGAGTGGAGATGTGCTGGGAATAAGAGAGGCAGGGGTCCAGGGTGACTCCAAGGTTCTTAGCTGAGGAAGAGGGAGAGAGTGTGGTAGATTCCAGAGGAACAGAGATAGAGAGATCAGAGGAGGGGGAGGAGGAGGGAAAGAAAAGGAGGTCAGATTTAGAGAGGTTGAGTTTGAGGTGATGCGAGTGCATCCAGGGGGAAATTGCAGACAGACAGGTAGAGATACGGGAGGAGATGGTGGAGTCAGAGGTGGGGAAGGAGAGGAAAATCTGGGCATCATCAGCATAGAAATGGTATGAGAAACCATAGGATGCGATGAGGGGGCCCAGGGAGCGGGTGTAGAGAGAGAACAGGAGAGGACCCAAGACTGACCCTTGGGGGACTCCAGTTAAGAGAGGGCGAGGTGTGGAGGTTGCTCCACGCCAGGTTACCTGGTAAGTGCGGTTGGAGAGGTAGGAGGAGAACCAGGCCAGAGCAGTGCCAGAGATCCCCAGGTCAGCAAGAGATGATAGTAGAATAGAGTGATCAACAGTGTCAAAGGCAGCAGAGAGGTCGAGGAGGATTAGGACAGAGGAGAGAGAGGCAGCTCGGGCACACTTAAGTGAGTTGGTGACAGACAGGAGGGCGGTTTCAGTGGAGTGAGTAGAGCGGAAGCCAGATTGGAGAGGGTCAAGCAGAGAGTGGTTGGACAGGAAAGCAGAGAGCTGGCGGTGTACAGTCCGCTCGAGGGTTTTGGAGAGGAAGGGTAGGAGGGAGACAGGACGGTAGCTCTGGAGGGAGATGGGGTCGAGGGTAGGTTTTTTGAGGAGGGGAGTGATAGAGGCTTTTTTGAAGGCAGAGGGAAAGATACCAGAAAGTAGAGAGGTGTTGAGGAGGGAGGAGATGAAGGGGAGTAGAGCAGGAGCAGCAGCTTGAAAGAGGTGAGTGGGGAGGGGGTCCAAGGCACACGTCGTAGGTTTGTGACCCTGGAGCAGGGAGGAGAGGTCAGAGTCTGAGAGGGGCAAGAAGGTGGAGAAGGAGGGCGAGTAAGTAGGGGATGTAGTGGGTGTAGGGGTTGGAGCAGGAGGGGGTGCGGGGGAGGGAGAGGTGTTAAAGAGTTTGCGGATATCTGAGATTTTAGAAGAGAAGAAGGAGGCAAAGTCATCAGGGGAGATAGAGGAGGGAGGAGGAGGGGGGGAGGGTTTAGGAGGGAGGAGAAGGTAGAGAATAGTTTACGTGGGTTGTTAGTGGAGGCTTGGATTACAGATTGGAAATAAGCACATTTAGCAGAGGAGAGAGTAGAGGAGAAGGAGGAGAGGAGAGTGCGGTAAAGGTCTAGGGCAGCAGGGAGTTTGGTTCTCTTCCATTTCTTTTCAGCAGATCGCAGTGTGATTCTTGCCGAGCGGAGCACAGAGGGGAGGGGAGGGGCGAGCAGGTCGGGAGGTGAGGGGACAGAGGGAGTCGAGGGAGGAGGTGAGTGAGGAGAAGAGGGTGGAGGTAACAGAGTCTACGGAGAGTTGTGAAAAGGAGTCGATAGGAGGGAGGTGAGAGAGAGCAGTGGAGGCAAGGACAGAGGGGGAGAGAGAGCGGAGGTTACGGCGAGAGGTGACAGTTGGGGGTAGGAGGAGCAGGGAGAGGGGGGAGAGACAGAGAAAAAGAGATGAAATAGTGATCAGAGAGGTCCAGGGGGGTGACAGAGAGGGTGGAGGGGCAGCAGGCCCTGGAGAAGGTGAGGTCCAGTTGACGGCCAGCTTTGTGGGTAGGAGGGGACGGAGAGAGACATCTTCCCTAAGCTGTCTGAGGCAAAGGTCAAAGCCGGTGTCTTCGTCGGACCACAGATAAAGAAGATCCTGGAGTGCAATGAATTCCCCAAGAAGCTAACTAGTAAGGAGAAAGCGGCTTGGAACAGCTTTGTCGCAGTGGTTCGGGGCTTCCTGGGCAATCACAAGGCCGAAAATTATGTGGAGCTGGTTGAGACTCTGGTGAAGAACTACGGCACAATGGGCTGTAGGATGTCCCTCATAGTCCATATCCTTGATGCTCATCTTGATAAATTCAAGGAGAACATGGGAGTGTACTCGGAGGAGCAAGACGAGCGCTTCCACCAGGATATACTGGACTTTGAACGCCGCTACCAAGGACAGTATAACGAGAACATGATGGGAGACTACATTTGGGGGCTGATTCGTGAAAGTGATTTACAGTATAATCATAAATCTCGAAAAACTCCGCACTTCTTAATCTTTTGTAGTCATTCTTGTATTACTTTAGTATAAATACATGTTAATTTGGATTCATATGTTGTTTTTTTCTGACTTTATGTGAACGAAAAGACACAAATTCGCCCGTTTTCTCATTGGAAATAGGTAAATTTCAAAATATCACTGTCCTGGTCACAAAAGCAAAGTTTGTGGGGAATAATAGCCATTTTCTATACTTTTGAGGCATAAGCAATTAGGAAATAACACTTACTACCCAGGAACAAAAATTGTGTTACATGATTTCCATTACACGAGAGTAGATGTTAAAACTTCATGCTGATTTGAACTCGGCTCTCGCCAAGATAAGCACCAACTAAGACGTAGCTTTACAGTAAACTAATGTGATCCATATGTGTCTCCATCCATTTACGTTTCCTTCCATATGATGATGTAGATATCCTTCTGTCTGGTGTTAATGGCTGAAGTGTAATGCTGGCTCCAGGGATCAGCTTATTTTGCCTCCCTGGCGCATCAGCACACACAACGGCTGCGATGCTGGCTCCGGGGATCAACCAAAGTGCGGCCTCCCCAGCGCATCAGCATGACAACCGTCTGGATTGAGCTAAGTAGGGTACATCTCTGGGGTTTTCAAGTGGGCACCTTCCATCCTCAGTGTTTCGTCGACTAGCCCACGACACCTCAAGAGGGCTCGACGGTGATTCTGGCGTCCCAGCATCACCCCCCTCCGTCCCCCACTCAACTCAGCCCAGCTTACTTACCTGTCCCCAGCCAGAATCTTTCCGTCTCAACCACAGCCAGTTGCTGCTCCTCTCTGCTGCTTCAGATAAGTTCTTCACTGTGCGACGCAACTCTTGGCCACTGAATCCGACGTCTCTGAGAAACCGGGTTGTAGAGTGTGCCACAAATCCTCGACAACCCACTTCCACTGGGTAAACCCGAACTCTCCATCCTCGCTGTTCCGCTTCAGTGGCTAGTTGAGCATACCGCAGTTTCTTCCTCTCATACGCCTCATCTACAGCATCCTCCCATGGCACTGTTAACTCTACCAGGTGAACAAGGCGTGCTGATCCAGACCACAAGACAATATCTGGTCGAAGGTTAGTGGTGGCAATCTCAGGTGGAAAAATAAGCCGTTGACCAACATCTGCCAGCATATTCCAGTCTCTAGCAGCTTCCAGTTGTCCTGGGCGAGGATTGGTTTTAACACCTTTTCTTGGTGGTTGCTCTCCTGGGCGGAGGAATGTTGTCTTTTGTGTGTAATGTTTTGATGGAACAGGTGGCAACTTATTGGTCTTGTTACGCTTGTCTTCCAATGCTAAGGCCAAACATCGCAGCACCTGGTCATGGCGCCAAGTAAACCGTCCTTGGCTAAGAGCCACCTTACATCCTGTCAAAATGTGCCTTAATGTTGCAGGTGATGAACACAAAGGACATGAGGGATCCTCTCCTACCCAGAGGTTTAGGTTCTGTGGTGATGGGAGAACATCATATGTTGACCTGATGAGGAAACTGATCCTGCTCTGTTCCATTGACCATAGGTCTTGCCAGCCAATCTTGCGTTGTTCCACACTCTCCCATCTCATCCATTCTCCCTGTTTGGCCTGGGAAATGGCCTTTATACACCTCATCCTCTCCTCCTGCTTTTGCACCTCGTTGACTACCAGCTTCCTCCTTTGAGCTGGGGCCGCCTTGTGCCATGTAGGAGGAGTTGAACTGAAACCAAGACCCCCTCTTCCATGCTGAACTTGCCCCATGATATCACCAATTCGAAGGGCAGCCTTTGCATCTTCCACAGCTTTCTTTGCCGCCCACTTTCTTCCAGTTTTCAACACAGGTGCTGCCTCCCTTACGCATTTATCGCGTGACTCTACTAATGTCATTTCCAGTCTGACCTTGGCGCACTTAAACTCCTCGGTTAGAGCAGAGACTGGTAGCTGCAGTATTCCTTTACCATAAAGTCCCACTCTGCTGAGGCAGCGTGGAACTCCCAACCACTTCCTGATGTATGAACTGATTAAAGCTTCCAGCTTCTCTACTGTTGTCAAAGAAACCTCGTACACAGTCAGTGGCCACAGCAACCTCGGCAGTAGACCAAACTGAAAGCACCAGAGTTTTAGTTTACCTGGTAGAGCGCAGCTGTCTATGCTCTTCAACCCTTCCACTGCTTGTTGTCTAACTTCTCCCACACGAACTGTGTCCTTTAGATCCCCGTCGTACCATCTCCCAAGACTCTTCACTGGCTTCTCAGACACTGTTGGTATTGCCTCACCATTAATGAAGAATGTTTTATCTACTACTTTGCCTTTAATTATAGAGATGCTCCTTGATTTAGTGGGCTTGAATTGCATTCGTGCCCATTCAATGTTATTGGTTAATTTGCCCAATAATCGATTAGTGCAGGCTACTGTTGTAGTCATGGTTGTCATGTCATCCATATATGCTCGAATTGGTGGTAGTCGCATTCCAGAAGCCAAGCGCTCTCCTCCTACTACCCATTTTGATGCCCTAATGATTACTTCCATTGCCATGGTAAAAGCCAGTGGAGAAATGGTGCATCCTGCCATTATTCCAACCTCTAGGCATTGCCATGTAGTGCTGAATTCTGAAGTTGAAAAACTGAATTGCAAATCTCCAAAATAGGCTTTCACTAAATTTGTTATTGTCATCGGTACACTGAAAAAATCAAATGCTGCCCAAAGTAGTTCATGTGGCACTGAACCATATGCATTAGCCAAATCCAGGAATGTCACATGGAGCTCCTTCCTCTCCTTTTTAGCTGATTGAATTTGTTGCCAGATCACATTGATGTGTTCTAAGCAACCTGGGAAACCTGGAATGCCCGCTTTTTGTATTGAAGTGTCAATGAAGCAGTTCTTTAATAGGTAAGCTGACAATCTCTGAGCAATAATGCTGAAGAAAATCTTGCCTTCTACGTTTAATAGGGAAATGGGACGAAACTGACTGATGCTTGTAGACTCTTTTTCTTTAGGTATAAAGACTCCACCTGCTCGGCGCCATGCTCTTGGTACAACCTGTTTTTCCCATGCCACTTTCATCAATTTCCACAGAATTCGTAGAACTCCTGAAGCACTCTTGTACACTCTGTACGGAACTCCATTAGGCCCTGGAGATGATGAAGCCCTTGCTTTTTTCACAGCTTGCTCTATTTCTTTCCACTTAGGTGCACAGTCCTCCATTTGGTATTCTGGTGGATTGATAGGTGGGATGTCTGACGGAATTGACATAGGCTCCTGCCTTTTTGAATCTGTATGTGTTTCCTCCAAATATCTCTCCAGCTCAACCTTAGATGCTTTTAGTGTGCCATTCTTCTCACTGGTGAATAACTTCTTTACAAATTTGAATGGGTCTTTATAAAAGTTAGCTCTCGCACGCTCCTTCTTTTTGTAGCGTTTCCGTAGGCGCTCAGCTCTGCGCAATGTTGCAAGCTTATCTTTTATGACCTTTTGTAAGAGATTGAGTCCCTCCTTCTGACTTTGTTCTGCTCTTCTCCATTGGTTCCTCAGCTGTCTCCTTTCTCTAACTAAGCGTTCAATCTCCTGCTGCCGTCTAGACTTTCCAGGAATAGTTTGTACTTTTTCCTTCCTTTTTTCAACTCCAAACCTCTCACTTCCATATGCGTAGATGATGTCCCCAAATTTATCCAGCTTCTTTTCAACTGTTCCACTTAATCTTTCCAATGCAACGCAGAGATCTGTGTTTACTGTGTCCCATGCAGTTTTCTCACAAGCTCTTGGCCATTTAACTCCAGGCTTGTGCCCGTTGAGGTTCTTTTCTCTCTTATGCTGGTTTGTCTGACCGGGTTCACAAGGATCATTAGGTTCATCACTAACTGTGTCCATGCAAGTCCTCCTCACATCTATGACAGGGGTGCTGATATCCTGCGAACTGTGGTTTGCTTCCTGTCGCTGGATTTCATTCGACTGACTTGACTGACTTCGTAAGAAGTACTGATCAATGCGAGGCCCTTGTCCCTTCTCCCTCAAGCATTTCATTCTCCCTTGATGAATCTTCAAACCCCTGACCGTTGTCGCCTTGCTCCAGCCGCAGACACAAACCTGGAGTTCCATGTCTTTGTTAACTGCAGATCTTGAACTAGTCTTTTGTGAAGTACTCTCCATACTCATATCCGTTTCCGTTCCTAAGTCGTTAACCGTGTTGTCCAACGTTGAGTCATCTTCCGCCCCCGCTCTCGCAGACTCTAGGGGTATTGTAATTAGTGTAATTAGTAGCAGGTGTATAGCAGGTGCAGTGCGGATGCAGTAATTCCAAATAACAAACAGACAAAGTTTGGGTGAAATGAGGGTTTTAATGATTTTGAAATCCAACTGTCTGATGACCAGCCAGAAAACAATAATGAGCTGGCAATTCACAGCAATGTGTTTTGCACAGTAATGAAAAAGGGTTGCAGTCCCGCAAACAATAAACACGGTACAAAACACACACAATTAGACACACACGATCACAGGTCCAAAGTGAGTGCTCTCAGTGCTTGTGGTGAAGTACAATATATTATGTGCTATTGGTGAAAACAAGTGCTGTGGTGATCCGGTGTTCTGACCATCTGAGCATTCCCCTCCAAATGAGCATCCCATAGCACAGATTATCAGACTAGTCTGATCTTTTGCGCATCCCCCTCCAAATGAGCTACCTAAAGCGAACAATGCGAGGAAGCTCATTTGGAGAACCAAATGGGCTACCCTGTGTTTGAATTGAAATGTAGAGGTTTTAACCCTCTAAATCCTGGGTAGCTCATTTGGAGGGGCAGCACAATGAAACTGATAATGGTGATGTGCATTTGGAAGTGCAATGTAGATGTGTCTAAGACAGAAAACAAGGCTCTGTGTGCAGCTTTAGATTGCAGGGTAGATAGATGTGACAGAGATCGAATGAGTCTTAGTGTTAGATCTCCCTCTCGACCTGTGAGAGCACGGTATACGAGGAACAGAGTACCCTTAATGAAATGGCACGACAATTTATTCCGTAGGGTAGATGGAAGTCGGTCAGTTCGGAAGGGGGCGGAGCCATGGCACCCGAGCTCAGTGACCCAGACGGTAAGCGGCGTGGCATCCGAGGACTGGAGGAGCGGATGCGCTCGTTAACCTCGGGGTCATGGGCGAGGGTATAAATAGGGGGCATGGCTTGAGTGATCTGTTCCTTTGCATATGGTTAAGTTAAATAACCGAGAAGGAGCCCGTACTGTGAGGAAACCGTGAGTGTTCTGTGTCTGTGTATTAACACTGTGTGTCTTGTGTGTTATTTGTCACAGAGGATTACTGAGCACGATCCGGAGCTGCAGCCGCAGGCCAGCGAAAAACCCGGACTTCACCACTCACCTTTCACTACCAACTGTCTTTGTGTTTGCACCTTTTAGCACTTGAATCACGCACTGTCTTTTGTGTTCGTGTTTAGTGTGGGTGTCGGAACGGGACTTTGGGGTTGCGGGTCAAACCCGCGGGATTATAAATTAGAAGTGATACACGCCGCTGTATCACTTCCAGCACTATTATCATTTACAGGTTTTGCCTTGAGGCTCTGGACATTTACAAAAATAAATAAACACCCTTGCACCTGTACCAACGTCTGTCTGTGTGATTCTTCTGCACTGCACTCACCTGCACGTCATTACCACTTTGCCACAATAGATCATAGACAACATCTTGAGGAAGTTATTATTTATTTAGCTAATTACTGTTTTTGTGGCAAAAAAAGAACAGAAATCCCAGCAATAACAATCGGCTTCTCCAGCTATGCTGTGAAAGCCTAACTAAACAACTAAAAAAGAACAGAGCAAAAGACATTCTTCTACCCATTGACTTTACATTATTTGCACATAAATTAAAAATCATGCGATAACTCTTCAGCAGAGTACAGTGTGCATTCAGTGTGTGCCCGTCTGTTGCAGTGATCACATTACACCTGAAAAAAGTAAAATAAATCCATATTTTCCACTTGATGATTGCTAAACATATTACCCAGCTATAGATGACACCACGTCATTATGTAATAGTTTATTACACTTAAAATGTATAACTGTGTCTATTCTGTGGCAGATATACAATAAAAAATAAAGAATACTGTGATCTTCCAGGGGATATCTAGTGTCAGCAAATTATGCCCTGACACCAGTTATATAGAAATAGCGCAATCATTCCAAAACACACAACACCTACTCACAATATTATCAGAAAATACCAAGGAAGATCACATTCATTATTTGTCTTGATGTAATTAGTTGTTCTGGTTCAGTAAACACAAGTTAAATTTATCAAATGTACACTTACTTTGAAACAACTAAATACTATATATAATTACCAGAATAAATAAATAATTAGTAATACACACGTTGTGTAATAATACAGGTATATTTACCATGTTAATTGTGGTGTTGGCGGATTGCAGGTCCATCATGCTGCATATTATGCAGTATTCATCTATGTTACCTGTGATAAAGCAAACAAATTAGACAAACTAAAACAAGTATTTTAAAACCCTAATTATTTTGATCAATATTTTCAAATATAAAGTTGTCACATTTTAAAGCAGTATAGTTCAACATGTACATGTAGCATCTATGGAAATTACATTTAGGAATAATATTGTGAACAAGAAGTGTTTCTTGATGTAGTCCTTAATAAAAAAAAAAACACACACTATCCAGTATCAAACAAGGGCAATGAGGGATTGTATTTATATTAGGTATCACAGAGAGATGAGTTCTACGCAATGCCATGGATTGTGGCTTTCAACACAGTATTGTATATCAGCCCTTCATTATTGCAAATATAATAAACATTTTACAAAAAGCATGAGGCAGAACGGCTCAATAGATTCTCTTAGCTGTGTTGTTCAGTCCTGGACTGTTGTGTCCTTTCCTTTCATGTTGCTCATTCAATCTGCTATATATTCATAAGTGTTCAAATTACATGGTAGTCTTCCAGTTGTTTTAAACCTGCACACAGTAATGCGTTACCCTGATTTTCCATAAGGAGGCCAGCAATCTCCAGTCTTTCTGCTCTTAGAGATGCTGGGCTGGTTTCCACCTGATTAATTGATCCACTTGCAAGGTACTGTTCTGCAAACTGAAAAACAAAGCACAGATGTAATGTAAAAATTAAAAACACCAAAACGATAGGATTTAAGATTGTTAGCTTTTTACATTTAATATTAGAACACCACAACTGCTGCCATCCATCTGAAGTTGGTGTTTGAAAGTCTGCAATTTCCAAACTGTCTTGTTTCCTGTGTCCACATTAGCTCTCACGAAACTCCTGGAAACAGACAGTTTTTTAGAATTCTCATTGTAATGCCAACTCTACGGAGTGTACTTGCACTCCTAACTCAGGTCTACAGCCTGTATTCAATTCAATGTATAGCTGTAATCAAGTGTTTGACAGGAGTTATAGTTCAATCGTAACCATAGCCACTAGTTATTTTTTCAAATTTCTGTAAACTGTGCATTTGAGATAATTCACAATAGTAAACTGAATCCATTTTTATTCTGCTTAAGATACATTTAAAAATATAAAATATATAATACTCGTATAACACGTATACCAACCTCCAGTTTCTTAAAATTCATCTGCTATACTTGTCCTCCTCGCCCAGTGGATCAATCAGGACCACAGTATTTTCACGAACTGCAAAATACCGTATCTTATAATGGTAGCAGCAGCAGTTGTGGCCGTGTGAGTGAGAATAATTTAAATCTGTTAAGTTAGTAGATTCTTTTAATATTGTTTATTTACAATTATCTTGAATCTTCACTTAATATATAAAAGATAAAGTAATTTAGTAATACCTAGACATAACATTTTGGAAATATTAGTTGTAACCAAAACACAATTTAAGCAAAACAGAAAATGTAGATAACGATGAAAATGTGTCTGTTGAATTTTGTTACTGTTATATAATAACATACCACAAGAATCCAGTGACTTGTATTCTGATCTGTTAAATGTATGAAAATGTAAGTCCTGATGTTACGTTTACATTTTACTAATTTCTCTGAGAATAGCTTATATATTACATGATTAGTACTCACATTTCTGACAGATCTGAATTGTCCATTTAATATTGATGTGGCGATAACTGCAGTCATGCAGTAGACCTTTTTCTGGTCAAAGAAAACATGTTTTACTCCTAATGTAATATAAAGTTACCTGAACAAATTGCCAAGCATGAATAAACATTTGTAATAAATGCAGATACACAATGAAAGGTATGGATACTTTAGTTCACACAAATGGGTAATTAATTTGTGCAGATCTGTATTCCATTGTAATGTCAAAATTAAAACTGACTAATTATGATAAATATTGAGAATTTAAGCAAGCTCAGATTCATTTAAGTAAATAACATATACTTACCTTTAGTGAGTTTGTTAATACATGGAGGTAAGAATCAATCACCTAATGTTACACACACACACAAAAGGTATAAGCAGAAGGTATTTTATCAGTATTATTATGTCATGAAAAAGGGCTGTTCAAATGATTTGAATTAGATATTTCCTCACCTCATCTGACAACCAGGCGGATTCTTTCAGAGTTTCAGATGAAGTGTCATACAGCTTGTAAGGACCGACAACAGCTTCTTGTCCAACAGCCTTTTGAGACCACAGTTGCACTACTGAGAATATTAAACAGTATGCAAGATGCAGAATGTTAAATCCAAGGATGTGATTAATATTGCAGAGAACAAATAAGAAATTGCCTAAACATTTAAAATGATTATTTTTCAAATAAAGTAGTGTTATTAAATTCATTTTATAGTAATAGACAGATGTGAATTTTACTTTTGTTACATTTTATGTGTTCCATTATGGGGGGTTCCATTGGGAGAAGTAACTCCTGTCAGCAGTAACCTGTTCCATGGAGCCAGTACCTAATGCTAAGACCATTACACACACTAGCAAGTGATATAATCCATTTAATTACCATAAATGAATACAGCCATGTCGATATACTATAGTGCACAGACACTTTGCAACTTCCTTCGCAGTCTTTGTTTTTAGTGGAAATGCTTCGACCCATTTTGTGTAGCAGTTAATATATATTGGTATCCATCAGCAGTCTGCGGCAATGGCCCAGTTAAATCAATCCCCACCAATACCCATACTAATAAGAAAGCTCAATGGTAGTAAATATAGTACTCATTTCCGGGATTCCGAATTTGAAATCGTACTGAAAGTCTAGTCTTCTTGAGGAACACAATTATAGTTTATACTATAAAAAGTTACCTGAATACTCTGCAGTGTTGAATCGACCACAAGTGGTTTACCAATCTTTTGACATCTGTCACACTCAGCTAGCTAAAATAAAAAAATAAAAACATGATTTGAGATTAAGCTTTAAATCACTTTTTCTCAAAGCACTCACACTAAACATGATCTCTGTGATAGTCAGAAATATCCTTACCCATTTCAAAATATCAACCATCATTCCTGGCCAGTAAAAGCTGGATGACAAGGCATTTCTTGTTTTGAAAACTCCACTATGCCCCCCCCATGGGAGAGCAGTGGAATTCTTGGAACAGTTCCCTGCCATGCTCCCATGTCATCACCACCTTTCTTGCTGTTCCCTTTGCAGAATACAGCTCTCCATCTAAATCAGTGGAACAAATGTTTATTTCAGTGGTTTAGTTGGAGGATAGGTCATATCAGCAATTTGTCCCAAGAAATTCCAGGAAACTTTATTTAGAAAAGCATGAGTTTAAGGTATTCTAAATCACATTGCAGGGTCCACATATTTCAGTGACATTTAATCAAATATGTAAGGGTTATTGAAACTGAAAAATGTGCCTTATTGTATAATACCTAGCATTGAATGTAAGAGTCCACTATTTAATGTACTTACTTTGAATGGAAAATTTTGAAGCATATCTCCTGAAAGTGCTTCTGTAGCTTGGAGTAGGATGGTGGATAATTGTTATCAGAAAGGTAGTTGTACACTTCACGCATTTGATCATCCATGGCTATCTGTGCTTTAATCCATGGGCGTAGCTTTCATATGTGCAGGTGGTTCAAGCTGCACCAGAATAAGAAACCAATTTTTAGGTGTGTGCGGGAAAAGAAGGGGTGCCCCTCTAAGAATTCTGCACCAGGGCCCATTCCAACTACTTTACGAGGTTCCCAGCTGAACTGAATACCAGAAAAACCCTCCTGCATCAAGTAAGTTAAGTATAGCCTTGTTTTTATTATTGAATTAATCTAACTTATTGTAACTTACTTTAGCACTATTACTATTAGTGGCATGTTTTAACTATACTAGTTCTAGCTGGTGGTTTTATTTAATTTAATTTTAACTACAATTGCAAGCACTGTTTGGAACCAAGCTAAATTCCTTAAACCAGTTCCAAGTGTATCTCAGCTTTGAAATAGTGCTAATTACTACTGCGCTAATTAGCCAATCATGCCCAGGTGCAGAACCTAGCCAACTATGAAATCCTCAGCAGCTGCTTGATACGACAGCACCAAGCACCTCTGAACGGAAGAGCCTGTGAACAAAAGAGCCAGAGGAGTCAAGAGCCTTTGTGATAATCTAAATTGGCCCATTTTTTGCACTTGTTAGCAGTTAAACTTGCTCTTATTAGGACTGAAGCTATTGTATATTGCATGTATTCTTTTTTGTTTTGTTTTTTGAAATATGTATATTTTGTGACAAATGTAAGTCGCCCTGGGTAAGGGCGTCTGGTAATAAATAAATAAATAAGTAAATAAATAAATAAATAATAGTATTATTTATTTATTTATTTATTTATTTATTTCTTAGCAGATGCCCTTATCCAGGGCGACCTACAGTCTGTACAAAAGAGATGCATCAAGAATTAGAGTTCAATTAAGAGCAAGATACAAAATACAATCACTTCATTACAATACAAGGAGATACGTCAATACTACTACGACTAATAATAAAAACCAAGCTACGCCCCTGAATAGATCAGTGGTGGACATAGCGGTGGACATTTCACGAGGTGTAAAAATGTTTTAAACACTGTGCACATGAAAGCATCTCGCAATCGTGGCTAGCTGCTGTGCTCGCTCTATTTATTTCTCAACAGGCACGTCTTTATAGAATAAACTGTAATGGTAATCATGGGCATTCCATGATATTTCCATGGATGTGGAAATACTCCAGGAGTCTAGTGTCCTTAACATCTACTTGATTACACAGAATTAAATAACCTACATTCGAAGGGCAGTAACTTGCCTGAATTATGCAAACACAATTTCGTCCACTGGTCTCCGTGCTGGTCCTTGTCCGCGGGCTCCCTCTGGGCTGGTAAAGGCACCAAAGTTGAAAATAAATTGGAGCGAATACATTTTTCTTTAAGTACACTGTGTAACAATTTTTTTTTTTTTTTTTTTTTTTGTTCCTGGGTAGTAAGTGTTATTTCCTAATTGCTTATGCCTCAAAAGTATAGAAAATGGCTATTATTCCCCACAAACTTTGCTTTTGTGACCAGGACAGTGATATTTTGAAATTTACCTATTTTCCAGAACATTCCAGATAGATTCAGTGCTGGGTGAAATAAATGTATTTTTGTAGGATGGTACAGAGTGGAAAAAGAGCCATGAAGTTTGCTATCCCAAGAATTTGGCGGGAACCCACTCACCACTCAAGCAACTGTTACTTCTGCATGGTGGACCCTTCCAAACGTCAGACTGGCAAGAATGCACCTGCTATCACGTATCCGGACCTTCCTTCATCCATCGCCCCAGTGCCACACTGCCATGAGCTCCCCTTACCCACTCCTCCGGAGAGAGAGCAGCCGTCTTTAGAAGAGAGCAGCAAGTCAGAGAGCGAGGAAGACGTTATAGATCCAGATGACAATTTCAGAGGTGGAGCTGAGGAGAGAAACCCATACTACCCCAACCAAAAAGACCTCAAGGCTTGATTAGAGATCTTGGTCTCACCAAGTCCAATGCCGAGCTTTTGACGTCTAGGCTCAAGCAGTGGAACTTGTTGAATGAAAGTGTGCAAGTCGCAGATCAGAGGAAGCGTCACCAACCTTTTTCCAGCTTCTTCACCCGTCAAGATGGGCTCTGCTTCTGCCACAATGTGACCAGTCTGGTCGAGGCAATCGGAATCGCCTGTAACCAGAATGAGTGGCGCCTCTTCATTGACAGCTCATCCAGGAGCCTCAAAGCCGTGCTGCTCCATAATGGTAACAAGTACCCGTCTCTTCCCCGGCTCACTCGGTGCACCTCAAAGACGATTACAACAGCATCAAGACCTTGCTGGACGCCTTGAAGTATGATGAGTATGGCTGGGAGGTCATAGGAGACTTCAAAATGGTGGCATTCCTGATGGGTCTCCAAGGCAGTTTTACCAAGTTTCCCTGCTATCTTTGCCTTTGGTACAGCAGGGACACCAAGGCGCACTACACAGGCGGGACTGGCCACAGCGGACCGAGTTCTCTGTGGGGAGGAACAACGTCAAGTGGGAGCCACTGGTGGACCCCTGGAAGGTGCTGATGCCACCACTGCACATCAAATTGGGCCTTATGAAACAATTTGTTAGAGCTCTAGATAAGGAGTCAGCAGCCTTCAAGTACCTTCAAGACTTCTTCCCTAAGCTGTCTGAGGCAAAGGTCAAAGCCGGTGTCTTCGTCGGACCACAGATAAAGAAGATCCTGGAGTGCAATGAATTCCCCAAGAAGCTCACTAGTAAGGAGAAAGTGGCTTGGAACAGCTTTGTCGCAGTGGTTCGGGGCTTCCTGGGCAATCACAAGGCCGAAAACTATGTGGAGCTGGTTGAGACTCTGGTGAAGAACTACGGCACAATGGGCTGTAGGATGTCCCTCAAAGTCCATATCCTTGATGCTCATCTTGATAAATTCAAGGAGAACATGGGAGCGTACTCGGATGAGCAAGGCGAGTGCTTCCACCAGGATATACTGGACTTTGAACGCCGCTACCAAGGACAGTATAATGAGAACATGATGGGAGACTACATTTGGGGGCTGATTCGTGAAAGTGATTTACAGTATAATTGTAAATCTCGAAAAACTACTCACTTCTAAATCTATTGTAGTCATTTTTGTATTACTTTAGTATAAATACATGTTAATTTTGATTCATATGTTGTTTTTTTCTGACTATGTGAACGAAAAGACACAAATTCACCCGTTTTCTCATTGGAAATAGGTAAATTTTAAAATATCACTGTGCTGGTCACAAAAGCAAAGTTTGTGGGGAATATTAGCCATTTTCTATACTTTTGAGGCATAAGCAATTAGGAAATAACACTTACTACCCAGGAACAAAAATTGTGTTATAGTGGTATTTAAAGTATCCCAGTTGACACTGTAACTTGTCATTTTAAAGCTATAAATTACAGGGTTTTTTTCTGCATACAGTTCAGAATCTACTCTGATTATATTTAGCTAGACATTGTTGCTCGATTTTTTGTTTTTCCATTAAACAATTCTTCCCGATTTAAAAAAAAAGAATAAGAAATGACCCAAAAAACAGAACCCCCACATATAGCCACTTTCGTAAATGAGTTTATCAGTTGGGCGTCCGTGATAATTATAATAAATGAGTTTGAAAAGAGGTCTGTTATTCACGTTATGAAAAAAAATGAACCTCTGATCAAAGACACTCGGTTTAGTTCACATTTGCGTTTTTTTTTTTTTTTTTTTTAATTCTTAAGTGAAGTAATATAATGTACACAATACCGATTGCAAATGATGGTACTAAATTGTAATACATAGCTTAAAACACAAATTAAATTAAATGATTGTACCTTGCTATGGCAGCTTGAATTCTGATGGTAGCTCAAATTCTGGAGGTGTGTCATATGACACCATAAGATGTCAAAAAATGGAAATGCGCATGTGCAGTAGTCCATTTGGAGGGGATGCTCAGTTTTTCAGAACACCGGCTTTGTGCTGGCCCCTGGCGACAGCTCCGGATTTGTTATGTAAATTCTTCAAATTGTGGAGCGATTCCTTTGTAAGCCCAGCTGAGACATGAATGCTTACCTAATAGCCATATCACAAACAGGAGATTATGGAATTGGTAAAACAGTCTGGATGCTTGTCAGTGGTCACTGACAGGTCGACTGATATCCAAGATCAGTATGGGTTAAACGTATTTGTTTTGCAAGGCCTAAATTGTGAACATGCATCTGACGTGGAACTGAAAGTTGTCCTAGCAGATCCACTTTACCTACAGACTGTTAATTGCAACACCGTTTCACAAGATCTGTACCCATAATTTATAAAATAGTTCTGTGCACATTCCGCGAAATAAGATACTTTACCTGTGACCCTGCCGTGAATTTAAGAAAAAGCTCCATAATTTTCACAGGGCCTTAGTTATAGCAGAAAGGAGTTTGTAACAGAGACTTGTCTCTGATTAAAAAAAAAAAAAACGTATCTTATTTCGTCTACTTGTAAAAAGAAAACGCTATAAAATACAGTTTTGTTAAGTGCAATTAGCGAGTTATCAAAGTTTTGATTTGGTCCCAGCCATAGTGCAATAGCTGTGCCGAGTTGATCAGTTGAAAGCTGTAGGAGGAGATGCGTTGAGAAAAAGGTGTCAGAAACAAGAATAACTAGAATGGAAGTTTCTGGAGAAACGTTGTCTGCATTGTAAAACACGACAGGTCAAAAGTCAAGGTCATTTTTGGACATGGCATACATGGTTTCCTATACAGATTCTATAGTAAACATGACTCTATCTGCAGTGTGTAAGGAGCTATATACTGTCAAAATCATAAATTGTCCAGTTTGACCATGAACAACAGCTTATAGCCATTACAGTTTTGGTAATGACAAATTATAACCATTGTGAAATGTAATGCTGGCATCTAGAGATTGAATTAAAATATTTTCCTAAATGCCTTTGTTAGTTACAGTATATCCCAACATAATGAAATACATTGGTACTTGCAGCACAAACTAACACTGTTCTATGTTTGCTTGTAGTAAAGCACTAATCTGTACTATAGTATATACAGTACTTGTAGTACTATACTGTACTATAGAATATACAACAGTATGAGATTAGCAATACACATGCATACACAATGTACACTGCAGTGCACAATAGTACTGCAGTATGCATAATTCTTGGTGCTGCATTAGTTACTACAGAATTCTATATGTTCCAAAAGAATACCAGTGTAGTTACCAATGAATTATATAGATTTTGAAAGTATACCATAGTATAGTTTTTACTATAGTATATACTATAGTTTTTAGATACTAAAATATTCTATAGAATTCTATAGATTTTGAAAGAATACCACAGTATAGGTTTTTCTGTAATTTATACTATATAGTACTGTGACAGGCTAGCTGCAGTGATGACGTCAGACCAGAAAGAATCACACAGACAGACAGTACTGGGGTTGAAACTGAACTGCAATGGCTGTGCTCAGTACGTTTATTAAACAAAATTAAATTTATAATTAAAGTTCGGGAGGAGGGGCATGCACCAATCTCCGCATCACCAAATTGAATCATTCAATTTACACGTCGGCAATTAACTCCTGCTAGCATTATAAATCCCCTTTCCACTTACCCATTGTATGCGTTTTGATTCATTTGTAATCATTCAGTCACGGACAACATTTTGGATTACTGCGTTTCGTCAGACGACGAATTGTTTGCTTATTCCCCGGAGCAGAAATCCCTTCCTTCGGTTCAACCAGCTCCTCCCGTGTCAGGAGTATCCACCCAAAGGCAGCTGCGATCCGCAGTTGTTTCAACACCAGCATTTTCAGCCCAGATGTCTGCTTCTGCATCTCTTTCATCGAATCCTTCACCTGTTTGCCGCCGCAGCGCTAGATCAGCACATCATTCTGATCAATATACTGTTCGCCGTAGCTCCCGCCTATATACCAGAGTGGCTCCACTTCAGACATAAAAAACTGGACAATCCCAAAGCTTCAACAGTTTCTCCGCAATAAAAATATTCCTTTCAAATCGACAGCACGTAAGGAACAATTATTGAACTTGTATTTATCTACTCTTCAGGTTTCCCCTCGTCGCAGTCGTTATGACGAAACATCGGATAGTCGCTTTCCAGTTCCCTCCGCCGCTCCCTCTGAATCAGCCTCCCAAAGCACCGCCTCCACTTCCCGAAGACCCAGTGGGCGGAGCTACCGCAGCAGCCGTCCATCAAAGTCTCACACAGCAGCACCTGGGCAAGTGAGTACTGAGACCTATTTACAAGTCAGAAGCAGCTGCTCCCGCGATCCGTCCCGGGTTTTCAGTGTCTGCTGCGGGTGTTCTACAGGCCCCTGCCTTGCCTTCAACTATAACCTCCCAGGTTATTCTCCTCAGTCCAGACGTCCAGCAAGCCCCGACAGTCACTTCTAGGACCAATTCAGATGTCCAGCAGGCCCCCTCAGTGGCCCCTTTTTTGTCTAATTCAGGTGTCCAGCAGGCCCCTGCAGCCACTCTGGCCGCTGTGAGTGTCCAGCAGGCCCTCACAGTGGCCCCTTTCTCGTCTAAGTCAGGTGTCCAGCAGGCCCCTGCAGCCACTCTGGCCACTGTGAGCGTCCAGCAGGCCCCCACAGTGGTTCCTTCTCTGTCCAATGCAGGCGTTCAGCAAGCCCCTACATACTTGTCTTCTGCCTTTCCAACTTTGGGTGTCCAGCAAGCCCCCACAGCCCCTTCCTTACCTTTTGCGGGCGTCCAGCAGGCCCCCGCCTTTCTGTCCAATCTTTCCTCTATCCCAGCATGCCCTTTCTCCTCCACAGGCTTGCAACAGGCCCCTCCTTTTCTTCTTTCTATGCCCAGTTCCCAGCAAACCCACACAGCAGGCTCCTCACTTCCATCTCAGCCAGCCCAGCACTTTTTTCCTCTTCTTTCCCCTCAGTTATGGGCATCCAGCAGGCCCCCATAACTGCACCCTCCTCTTTCACTCCCTCAGCAGGTAGAGCTCCCCAGTTTCGTTCATTCCTTCCAGGTCTAGGGACGGACGCGGCCGTAGTATTACTTTTTCTGGCGGCCGTCAGATTTGCAATAATTTCAATGAAGAAGCCTGCTCCTTTTCTTCCTGCAATTTCCTCCACATCTGCAGCCACTGTGGGGAAGCACACTCACGATCTGTCTGTCCCCGCAAACCCAAATACTTGGCCCCCTCTTTAAAAACCAAACCTTCCTTTGCCAATGTTCCAAAATGACTGCTAAAATTTCTTTCTACACCTGTCAACACTCAAGCCCTGGCCACAGAGTTAATCAAGCACCCTGACCCATCTTTTGTCTCCTATCTTATTAACGGTCTCACTAAAGGGTTTTCCACTGGTCTCTTTTCCTTTCCCACCTCTTCCATCTATTGCAATAATCTCCAATCTGCCATTTCTGACGCTGACACTGTCGACATTCTACTAAAGAAAGAGTTGGAAAATCAATTCATGATAGGGCCCTTTGAATCTCCTCCTTTTCCCGTATTTCGCATCAACCCCCTTGGCATTGCAATAAGAAAATATTCTGGCAAAAAGAGACTGATAATTGACCTTTCTGCTCCTCATAACTCCTCTACTCCAAGCATCAACAGTTTAATTCCCCATGAAGATTTTTCACTACAATATGCAACAATTGACCATGCAATTTCATTAATTAAAGTTGCCGGGAGAAATGCATGGTTGTCCAAGGCCGACATCTCAAATGCATTTAAAATCATGCCCATAGATCCGGCTCTATGGCACCTCTTTGGAGTACAGTGGCGTTCCAATTTCTTTTTTTCGGTTCGTCTGACTTTCGGCTGTAGGAGCAGCCCCAAGATTTTTAACACTCTGTCAGAAGCCCTGTCCTGGATTCTTCTAAACAACTACCACATTCCCTTCCTGCTGCATCTCCTGGACTCCTGGACTTTCTCCTCATTGATTTTCCTCACGCTCCTCCTGCCCAGAACATCACCATTCTCAGATCTGTGTTTTCTAATCTAGGTGTCCCCCTAGCATCAGAAAAAACTTTGGGTCCTCTCACTTCCATCGAGTTTTTAGGCATCACTCTGGACTCGCAATATTTTTCAGCTTCACTACCTCAGGAAAAAATAGATCGCATCATATCTATCATTTCTACTTTCCGTGTAGGTCCTCCTCCTACCAAACGTGATCTTCTGTCCCTACTAGGCCATCTGAATTATGCCATGCGGATAATTCCTCAAGGAAGAGCTTTCATCTCCTATCTTCTCCAATTAATCCCATCTGTCAATTCTCTCCATGATGTTATATGTCTAGACTCTTTCTGTCGCGAGGATCTCCGCCTTTGGGAACTCTTGCTAAAAGAATGGAATGGAATTACTTTTTTCTATGATGACTGTCTCCTGCTCCCCGAAGACATTCAACTCTTTACAGATGCAGCTCCTTCCCTCGGCTTTGGAGGATACTACAAGGGGAAATGGTTTTCGGCTACATGGCCCAAAGAATTCAGCATCATTCCCTTGTCTGAACAGTCCTCGTCATTGTACGAAATCTATCCGGTGGCCGTAGCCGTATTTCTTTGGGGGTCCACTTGGGCTAAAAAGTCTATCCTCATACACTCAGATAATTTAGCTACAGTCCAAATCATAAATAAAGGTCGCTCCTCTTCTTCCCCTTTAATGAAAATATTCAGAAGAATTACCTGGTTATCTGTCTGCCACCAGTTCATTCTTAGAGCCCAACATGTTCCGGGCCACCTAAACCTAATTGCTGACTCTCTTTCTCGTTTACAATTTCAGAAATTCAGATCGCTTGCTCCAGAAGCCGACCTGCTGCCAACTCCAGTTTCTCCCTATTCAGACCTGATATTCCCGTGAACCATCCTCTCTATCATCTGGTCCTTCAAGCTCAAGAGACGGCTCTTCTCGGTATTGCTCCCCGCACCCTGCAGATGTACTGGTCAGCTTGGAATTGTTTTAAACATTTCCATTCTATATTTAATATTCCTTTTCCTTGTTTTTCAATCCAGGTAGTTTCATCCTTCATTATTTCCCTTCAAAGCAGAGCTATAAGATTATCTTCTATCAAAGTATCAATTGCTGGTATTCAGTTTTTTCACAAACTCATGTTTGGTTTCCCTAGTTCGACACTTGGTAACTCTCAGATTTCATTAATTTTGAAAGGGCTTCAAAAGTCAGAGTCACCTTCCCCCCAAACCCGCCTACCTGTCACTTTTGACATACTTTCCCAGTGCATCAGCTTTATTCGTTCCGGTTACTCATCTCAGTTTTTAGACAAAACTCTTGAAGCTCTGTTCCTCCTAGCTTTTTTGCGGTTTCTGTGGTGCTCAGAGTTTACAGCAAACTCTTATAAATTTAACCCTCAGATCCACCCGTGCATTTCTGACTTGTCCATACTCTCCTCCGATGCACTTACTTTTTTGCTCAAAAGAAGTAAAACCGATCAGGAAGGAAAGGGATCCCTAATTTATCTGTTTAAATTAAAATCCCATGTAAGCCCCTATGAATCCCTTCTCTTTTTTTTTCAACTCCGCCTTTCTCAGGGTGCCACAGCTTCCGACCCTTTGTTCATTAATGAAAACGGAGCTGTTGTTACTCTGCATTGGTTCATTTTCCACCTTCACCAGATCCTTTCCAGAGCCAGATTCTCAGCCAAACAGTTCTCTGGTCATTCATTCAGGATCGGGGCAGCTTCTTCAGCTTCTCGTCACGGAGTTCCAGACTGCATTATTAAGCAGCTAGGTCGCTGGTCTTCTGGGGCTTATCAAGGTTACATTAAGACAAACATTGCAGATCTTAAAAATGTTTTTTCTAAGATATGCGCTTAGTACCAGTAACCCTGTTTTAGGGCTTGTCCTTTAGTGAGCTAATACTCCTACTTGTGGCATTGAGACCGGCTTGTTCTTTTGGGGTCTCTGCCTCGTCCTCACGGCCAGGCATGAGTCCTCAATCCAAGTTAGGTTTGATGCCAAATTAATGTTTTCTACGGAAATGTTTTTGTTTACAGCCATCGCATACATCGCATTTCTTTTAAATAAATAGTTTAAATCAAATAAATTTGTGTGATTGGTGTTTTGTCCCGAACTACTGAAATAAAAGGTTTAAACAGAAAACAGGACACGGCACTTGAGGCCAAAATAAATGGACAAACAAAACGCATTAACACTAAACAAACACGGTGAGTCTAAACACTTATTTTAGTTTCTTTTACCTTCTCTCCACACCCGTTCTCCACTCACTGAACACACAACCCTGAGTGAGTAAAATGTGCATCTATATATACTGTTGTGCCGGGATTCAATTACTAATTAATTATTCACTTGAATCCCAGCACGTGAACTAATTCTGTTCAACCCTGTGCTCACATATTAAATACTTTAAATGCACGTGAAATGAAGTGCAATCCCTGTGCCTAAATACAATTATATATTTTAAATAACTCGTGCTGCACACACCCATTTATATCCCGTGCAGCCATATCTATACACCAACATAAACACACCACACGCAACATATAACACAGAAATGCACACAGGGGCGGAGCACATTGCCACAAGTACATACTACATTTTTTAGGTAATAAATTCTATAGAATTCTATAAATTCCACAAAAATACCAAAGGTACATACTATAGTAAATGCTATGGTACTTCCTATAGATTTTTTTCATATGGGTGGTAAGGTCGCTGTACAGCCATTTGTGTGTGTATTGGCTGAAACATTCAGTATGATGCGCATTATATGATTATTTGTAATCCGGCTTTTAAAAGAGACCGCCCTCTACCATATTTCTCAGCAATTCCGGCACCTATTAGAGACCGGTGAGTATTGGAAAGCAGCGATGATATGAGGTTTCACAGTATACACAATATTACTCTTATTCATTATATAGAGTCAGTTGACAGCTACCACCAGCAGCATTCCTAAAGCAGCATTGACAGTATTGTCTACTGTACAGTAATGTATGTGTATTTCAGTACTATAGCTAGTGAGTTTATGCACTAAACACAAAACTGTTTGTGTGGCCATCTGCAGTTACATGCTTTTGCCACAAGATGGCACACAAAGTTTGGCATAAAATTAGGCATTTTTCTGGGCACCTTGCCCACATTTAAAATCAGATCACTACAAAAAGTAATAGCAACTAAATTAAAATATATTGGAAGTGCTGAGTGAAAAAATCGAGTTGGTCGGTTAAACGGTAGGAGGAGATATTGTTACAAAATTAAGGCAGAATAATAATAATAATAAAGAAACTGAGAGAAAACAATGTCAGCTCCAATTATTGTTATTAGTGCACCTGGTCTAAAATGTTTGCATTTTGGGGTGGTTCTCTGTGAATAATCATGCGATCGTCACCGTTTCAAATGTATTTTCTAGAGTATGCGATTCTGTAGAGTTTTGTCTATACTTTTCATTACCTAAAACAGTTTGTTCCATAAAAAATAAGCTGGTAAACTAGCACCACCCCCTAGTTAAAGTCCAAACAGATTTTTTTTTCCTTTCACTTTGGTTTATGCAAAGTAAAGTGCTATTGTGTTTGTTTTTTTCTAATGCAAGATATACAGTGTGTGTGTCGGTAGTGTACAGTACTTGTATGCCTGCATTTTAACTTGGTTTTAGTCGACAGACAACATTATGGCAGAACAGCTGCTTAAGCAAACTCAAAATAGTGTTATGATTAGTGCACCCTGGTCTAAAATGTCTGCTTTTTGGGGGTATTCTCCGTGAATAACTGAGCCTGTGACCCCCCCAAATCCATATTTCACTCATCATATAGTCAGTTGACATCTACCAGCATGCACAAACAGAACAGTTGTACGTGACATGGTCCAGAGTTACAGTCATTACTGTTCCATATTTAGCATGCACAAACAGAACAGTTCTATGTGACATCATTATCCTGAGTTATAGCCATTACAATTTGAGGGTCTCAGCCCGAGACCCCCAAATCCGCAAGTCCTATTGGTAATAAAAACAATAGCATAAATATACTGATATAGTGCAATTGCTGTGCCAAATATCGAGTTGATCAGGTGTAGGTGGAGATGCGTTGAGAAAAAACGTGTCAGAATTGAGAATAATAATAACTAGAAGTTGCAAGCAACTTGACGGCTTCCAAGACATTCTTGTTCCTATCTGTGTTCCATAGTAACCATGACCCTACCTGCACTCTCTAAGCAGTTATAAGCCACTTTTGCATTTGACCTTAAGAGGTCAAAAGTCACAGTCAGACGGTTTTTGATAGAGCACATACTGGTTCTTCTATGTGTTCCATAATAACCATCCCCCTATCTGCACTTTCTAAGGAGTTATAAGCTAGTTTTGCATTTGACCTTAATGAGAGATCAAAGGTCACAGTCAAGGCAATTTTTGAATAGAGCACATGTGGTTTTGTATGTGTATTCCATAGTAACCATGACCCTATCTGCACTCTGTAAGGAGTTATGAGCTAGTTTTACATTTTACCTTGAGAGGTCAAAGTTCACAGTCAAGTTAATTTTTGAATAGAGCATATATGGGTTCCTATGTGTTCCATAGTAACTGCTACTCTATCTGCACTCTAAGGAGTTCTAAATACGTTTTGCATTTTAGCTTTAGCAATGTAATATGTGCAATTTGACCATAGCTGAAATTTGATTGGCTCATGGCGGCCATGTTTTTTTTATGTTGTGAGTTGCTTTGCACAAACTTGATAGACAACCTTGCCAAGGGTATGTATGCAAAGTTTCGTTTAAATCAGCGTAATGGTTTCAGAGAAAAAGAGGTTTGAATATTTTACAAATTCAATATGGCTGCTAAACCATGTGACCAATCGACTTGTGTTGAACAAATCTAAATATAGGCCATAAGTGTAGTAGGTGCCCCAAGTTTCACATCTGTACCATAAGAGGTTTTGGAGAAGATTTTGTTAAATTGGCCAGTATTTGCAAAAAATCCAATATGGCTGCCAAACCATGTGACCTATGACTTTTTGCACTGAGACAACTTCCCAAAGGCCTCTTCCACCACTCTATGAAGATTCACAAGTCTACAACATTGTACCTTGAATGAATACTGCAATATGTGCAAATTGACCATAGCTGAAATGATTGGCTCATGGCGGCCATATTTTTTATATGTAGCGACTTGCTTTTAACAAACTTAAGACAACCTTGCCAAGGCTCTGTATGCAAAGTTTCGCTTTAAATCGGCATAACGGTTTCAGAGAAGACGACGTTTGAATATTTTTGACAATTCCAATATGGCCACCGGACCATGTGACCAATCGACTTCTCTTGAACAACTGTAAATCTAGGCCATGAGGGTAGTCTATTGCACCAAGTTTCACATCCCTGTGCTAAGCGGTTTTGGATTTTTTTAAAATTGTCCAAAATTCGAGAAATCCAATATGGCCACCACACCCATGTGACCCATGATCTTCATTTTCACTCAGACACAACTTGCCTTAGGTGCCTAACACCCTACCAAGTTTTGTGAGTTTTCCTGCAATGATGTTGATTTTACGGACATTTGAAAATATGGCTTGGAAAAAACAATATGGCTGCCAAATCATATGACCAATCAACTTCATTCTTTTGTTGACATTAATTTCCCATAGTCCTCTACTACCGTATGAAGTTTCATCACTCTACCACATTGTACCATAGAGAAACAATACAACATATGCAAATTGACCATAGCTGAAATTTGATTGGCTCGTGGCGGCCCTGTTTTTTATTTAGCACTTGCTTTGAACAAACTTGATTGACAACCTTGCCAAGGGTATGTATGCAAAGTTTTGATTCAATCGGCATAATCGTTTCAGAGAATAAGTCGTTTTAATATTTGACAAATCCAATATGGCCGCCAAACGATGTGACCGATCGACTTCTCTTTTAACAACCGTAAATCTAGGCCATGAGGGGAGTATGTGCACCAACTTTCAGATCTCTACTGTAAACTTGTTCGGAGAAGAAGATTTTTTAAAATTGTCCAAAATTCTCTAGAAATCCAATATGGCCGCCAAACCATATGACCTATGACCTTCATTTTCGCTCTGACACAACTTCCCTTAGGTGCCTACCACCCTACCAAGTTTGGTGAGTTTCCGTGCAACTGAGTTGATTTTTAGAGATTTTATGAAAAGAGCGGAAGAAAAAAAAAAAAAAATCCTAACAGAAACAATAATAATAATAATCATAATAATAAATAAACCGAGAGAAAACAATGTCTGTGTTTTACAATGCAGACAAAAAGTATAAAGAAACCAAGAGAAAACAATGGCTTGGTTTACATGCACTTGAAAATCGACTCTCGTCATGACTGTGTGACGTTGTGAAACAGCAAAAGGACGTCCTTTTGGTAGCGTGACTTTAAGGGCAGGGTCAATCGCTTTCTCACAATAAAAATAGCTGTAAAAACCCATGTAAACCAGAGCAGGAATCGTGCTTGTGGCTTGCAAGGTTTCCGCAGTCAAGATCCCGTTCTTCTGACTTAATATCATGTAATCTCCAGCAGAAAGGCCGTACAAAACATAGACACCCCCCCCCCAACACACACACACACACACTGTACATTTATGGACTACTTCAACACTAGAAACGCCGCGGTCATAATCATACCAACAACCGCCAATGGCATGACAGTACATTTTAGACATCATCAATATTAAAATGAAAGACAAACTATCGGATACAACTCAAAAGTTTTATTCAAGCACATCATATCAACCATCTGCACAACCGAAACGCCGTATTTAAATGAACAATTAAACATAAAAGGGTTTATTTTCTAACTTACCACATATAAAGCACTACTTCAAAAAATGAAAACTATAATAAAATAATTTCAAAAGAAATGAAACTAGTGTGTAAACAGGTATATGCACATACAAAACTGTGAAAACAAAAGTAGTTTTTAATCTAAAACGAATGTAACATATGAGTTATCTTGCATGTGTGTCACTTGCAGCACAGAATCCAGGTTGAGCTGCTGCAGCCTGCAGTTTTCTGATCGAAATGTTTCTGCTGAAGCGCTGTGGCTAGCTTCAAGATGAAATCTCGACTAACTTGTACAAAAAAGGAATTGATGGCTGCCAGGTCCAGTAAAGATAACAACAGGCTTGTGTGTGTGTGTGTGGATAAGCCGCTTATCCAACAAACAAAACAAACCGTAACCAAACACAGGGTTATTTTCTTTAGTAAGGGATTTCCCCCTTTTCACACACCATGTCAGTTTTACTTGCCCTTAGTCTTCCACACTCTCTCCACCCGTGATCACCGAGCACTGACAAAGAGACAGCTTATATCTCTGCCTGATTAGCTTAATTGGAGACAGCTTGACTTCAGCTGCTCCTACTAATCAGCTAGTTAAGCATTTGAGAGAGAGAACTGGCTCTTGACCCCCTAGTGGACATTCTGCACATAACCCTTTATTTTTACAAGCTGATATACCTACTTTCTAACACCATTCCACACACCTTATTACAACGTAACGGTTTCCAAAATGTATGGAATACTGTCAGAAAAATAAATAGATTCTGGACCCAGTTCAATTAACCAACAAACAAGTGTATTGTACAGAAACATTAACGATGTAGATACAACAATTACAAGTGACCAAAAATAACCCCAAACCAACACCCCACAAATATACACACAGTCCCAAACAGAATAGTCAAGTTGCTGTAGCTCCTCAAATGGAAAAACAAGAAAAACAAAAATAATCCAAAATCTAGAAAAAAAAGATTGGTTTGATCTCACCAGGTCTGATGAAGCTGTTAGTGTAGAAAGTCCTTGGGGTTGCTGCCCATCCAAAAGAAAACCAGAAAAACAAAAACAACACAAGTATTTGTAATCCAGCAGAAAAAGGAGGAGGATTGTCAGCAAACTACTCTTTAAAATGTGTTTTTAGTACTTTTAATACTTTCTTAAAAGGACCTTATAACCTTTTTTTAGTAGATGAGTTTGGTTAAAATCAGAGCAGCTAGAAACCTAACTCTGTTACCAAACACAGAACAAACACACCCCTCCCCCGATGACCACCTGACCTTAATAAAGATAATAAAAATTGGAAAAACAGGTTTTCCTAATAATTTAGCCACCTGTAGACAGACCTGGAAGCAGAACGGAAAGGTACTGGAGCTCAATGGCAATACAGCGGCGTGTATTGCTCTGTTTATAATCTATAGGTTGGTCCCGAAATAATACACAGTCCCATTCTTATTCACCCACACGTAACACAGACACACACAAACACAAGTCCACAGTGCATGCTTTAGTTCTTGTAGTGAAAATACAGTTCTGGTGATACAAAGTGCAGTGATGTTGATCCGGGTTTAGTGCTGGCCTTTCGCGACCGCTCTGGATCGTGTTAGCCGTCTAAATAAAAACAAACAGTATTATTAATGACAAACTAAACAATCACTCACAATATCATAGCATGGTTCTCCTTTTAGTTAAACAAGCTTTTAACCATTCACAAAGGAACAGATCACATAATAATAATAATAATAATAATAATAATAATAATAATAATAATAATAATAATAAACCTTTATTTATATAGTGCAATTCATGTACAATACAATTCAAAGCGCTTTACATACAGACAGAAATACAATAATAAACAGTAAAAAGAGTACAGTTATTAAAAACAGAAGTAACAATAAAACATAAATGTTATGGAGAAGCTATATTAAAAAGGTATGTTTTTAATTGAGATTTGAAGATTGCAATTGAAGGTGAATCTCTGATAAAAGGGGGTAAGGAGTTCCAGAGTGAGGGGGCATTAAAACAGAAAGCAGCCTCTCCCATCCTTTTACCATTCACCCCCAGAATACATAAAAGGCCAGTATTTGCAGATCTCAGAGTGCGTTCAGGCTGATAAGGAATTAGCATATCATTTAGATATTGTGGACATCACTACATTTGACCTTAAGGAGAGATCAAAGGTCAATGTCAATATCAAGGTATTTTTTTTTTACTAGACCATACATTAATTCCCATTGGCCTCTACTACTCTGAAGTTTCAAGAGTTTTTGTTCAACGATGTTCATTTTATGTACAATATATGCAACTAGAGCAATGCTGAAATTTGATTGGCCCATGGCAGCCATGTATTTTACTGTAGCAACTTCATTTGGGCAAACTTTAAAGAAAACCATACTTGAATCATGTATGCCAAGCGATCAGATTAGCAGTTTTGGAGAAGCCGACATTTGTGTGTTTAATTCAGTTACCCAACATGGCCGCCATACCACTGAACCAATTAGTTTCATTTCAAGCACTGTGTTTCTTGGACAATCCATAACCATGTATACCAAGTTTCAGAACTCTGCGATTAAGTGGTTTCTGACAAGATGTTTGTAAGTGTCCAAAATGTGTTGCAAAAATATGGCTGCCAAACCACGTGACTAATCACGTTCATTCAGCTGTGGACATAAGTTCCCATTGGCATCTACAACTCTGTGAAATTTCAAGAGTTTTTGTGCAACGGTTTTCATTTTATGCAACTTTTAAGGTTTTGTTCTCGGAAAGAAAAATAATAATAATCTTAATAGGCTTCCCAGCCATGGGCTTGGAAGCTTAATAATAGTAATAATAATCTTAACAATAACAATAGGGTTCCACAGCAACTTTGTTGCGTGGCCCCCTAATAATAACACAATTGGCAATTATGTGTTAATGATTAGGAAAATGTATTATTAATTTTAATATAAGACACTGATAAAATTAAAATACAAATGAAACTTTAAATGTGCACTTACTGTGCTTAAACCTGGAAGAGCAGCGGAATTCAGATTATGCAGTAGTACTGTACTAACATTCGATGCTGCCATAAACAGACAACAGTGCTTTTACTGATCTACTTCCCTCTGACATTCTGGATCATCAGAAGAGTGATTTTTGAATCTTTTTCAAGGCTTCAATCAAACGCATATGCTTGCATTTGGAAACAGATACCCATGAGAGCACAGAGGTTTCCATGTGATTGGAACCGAAAAACATATAGGACGGGAACAGTCCCTACTGTTCGGAGGACCACGTTCTAGTGGCCTGGAAACAGAAAGAGTTAGACAGGGCCGGCACCAGGCGGCATCCTTGAGGTTGAGGTCATGAGCCCTGAAGGGACCTATAAAGAGAAGACCGTTAAAGGCCAGAGCTGCGAGAGTTGAGCTTGGCTAGTAGAGACAGGATTAGGATAGTGCCTATGTAGAGGCAGAGCGCATAAGCTGCGAAAGTACAGGTGTGGCTGGGGGTCCCCTCTGGCTTCCCATGACAGCCTCTGTCGTATTGGCATATGAGTGGCGCGGTCAGAACCTGAGGCAGGGGGAGTGAGCTTCACTGCCTCCCCAAAGATAGGACCCCCGGCTTCCGCAAACCTCCCCATGAAGGAAGACTGCTTCTGCACACATAGAAGTTAGAATGACAACATAAAAGGCTAGTAACACGACTATGGATTGAAGGCCGTCTGCAGTTGGAGAGGAAAAAGAATACGTTTTAAAATGGGGGGAAAACCTCTGGTGGACCTGGCAGAGAGGGCACTCCCACTCCGGGCATGTTAACAATTAATTGCTAGGCTACAGCAATGTCTGAGGGAGATGTTCTGATGTAAGTCTCTACAGCTGCTGAAGACCAGCACCCCATGTTCTTGATAAAGTGCCGGTTTACTCCTGCGCTTGCTGCTGAAGTAGCTGCTCCTATCCGGAAGAAGTGCGGTGTATAGAATTGAGGGGGCAAGCCTGCCCTTGAGGTGAGTACAGATAGATGAGAGGAGAACCAGTGTCTCGTGATAATTGTCCTGGATATATCTGTGAACAGCGGGTCTGATGGGAGAGCATAGTTCCTTGTGGCTAGATATTTAGAGAAGGATGAAAACGTGCATAATGGAGTGTCAATTTTCGAAAATTGAATAAGCTGCCCTTGCCGAAGTTGATCAGTTTTGGATATTCTGAGATCTAGAAGGAAGTGGCAGTCAGGGACCAGTGACAAGTCAGAGTGACGAATGCCTAAAGATGGAAAACTGTTCACTGATGGAACTGTGAACTCGGCGTATCACATGAGCTTGAATAATAAAGTTATTTGCTACTGATATCCAAACTAGGCATCAGAGTAGTTGCATGATTAAAGGGGATGAGGAGCACCCTTTATGTGTACCGTGGATATATTGTCACTGAAAAACAATATTGATTTCCAGGGCCATAGATGACCCCATAGAGAGGCGGCCATGAAAGAGTGTATTAAACCAGCTTCGGCATTAAGTTGCCAGGCTGGATATCCTCTGACTCCGCCGAGGGTGGATCAAACAGTCTGTCCATATCAATGCTATCAATATATCAATATCAATAGATATTCAAGATGTTATTTGATAGATGTTATTTCCGCTTATTTTCCTGGAGTCAGGAATAAAATATGTATGTTGACTGCACGTTGAGTGTTTGGGAAAGTCTGCATCGAAGCAGAATTGAGGCCCTCTCCTGTGCCCCCTGAATTATGCTTTAAGGCTGACATTAAGAGGGGGCAGGGCTTAGCCCTGCATGTAAATAAATATGTTCTTTTGTTTAAGCACGGGTGAATGCATTGTATTATTTTTTTTTTCTTCTTTTTTTTTAAAAAATGTAGTCGTTGCTAATGGCCAATTATTATTATTATTATTATTATTATTATTATTATTTATTTTATTTTTTTTGGCTCAGCTCACCGCTACCACCCCTGCGCTGACTCGGGAGGGCGAAGACGAACACACGCTGTCCTCTGAAGCGTGTGCCGTCAGCCGACCGCATTTTTTCACGCTGCGGACTCACCATGCAGCCACCCAAGAGCTACAGCGTCGGAGGACAATGCAGCTGTCGGGCAGCTTACAGGCAAGCCCACAGGTGCCCGGCCAGACTACAGGGGTCACTGGTGCGCGGTGAGCCGAGGACATCCTGGCCGACCTAACCCTCCCTCCCCCCGGGCGGTGCTCGGCCAATTGAGCGCCGCCCCCTAGAAGCTCCCGTCCTCGGTCGTCCATTGTATTATTTAAAAGAGAAATGTATTGTTTATTTTTATTTTATAACGTATGGTTTAAGTGTATTTTGTTTGTATTTAAAATAATGGTTTGCTATTTTAGTATGATTTAAAAATGTATTGCTTTGTGTTTTAAGAAAACAAGTGTTTTGCTTTGAAACTAGGCTTCCAAGCCAAAGGTTGGGAAGCTTATTGTTGTTGTAAGGATTATTAATTAAAAAAATCTTCTCTGAAACTGCTTATGGTAGAGATGTGAAACTTGGGGCACAGACTACCCTTTGGCCCTATATTTAGACTTGCTCAACACAAGTCGATTGGTCACATGGTTTGGCAGCCATATTGGATTTGTCAAAAATAGTCAAATGTCTTTTTCTCTGAAACCGATTTTAAGCGAAACTTTACATACATAGCCTTGACAAGGTTGTTTATCAAGTTTGTTCAAAGCAAGTCGCTAAATAAAAAAACATGGCTGCCGTGAGCCAGTCAAATTTGAGCTATGGTCAATTTGCACATATTTGCACATATTACAGTATTTATCTAAGGTAGAATGTTGTAGACTCATGAATCTTCAGAGTGGTGGTAGAGGCCTTTTGGGAAGTTGTCTATATATATATATACATATTGTAACGGATGTAGCAGGAACGGGGGCCTGCAATATAAAAATGTTAAGTCTCCCTGCCAAGGTAATTGTTTTGCTTAATTATTATCACCTGCACCTGGCAATTATTGAAAATTAGCCAGGTGCAGGGTATAAAAGGGAAGCAGTCAGACTGCTCTAGGCTGCTGCTTTTGAGTGAAGAGCCCGACGGAAAGTCGTAAAGGTCTGTTTAAAACCTACGTTTGATTTGACAAAAATTTGTATTGAAGTGTTTTGATTTGGTGTTATATGTCAGGTAAACAGCTCAGCTGTCCTGCACGTTAGACAGGGACCTGCATATGTGTGTAGTGAGTGCTCAATGAGAGCTAGGTTTTTGTTTGTTTGTTTGTGTTGTGAATAAAAGTGCGCAGAGGCGTTTAAAATCAAAGTTTTTATCTCTGGGTCACGTTTTTAAAGGGGCACGAACCCAAAGGTACAGCCAGCTTGGTCACTATATATATATAACACTACTTTGGTGTAATTATCCCAATCCTGGGTCAAAAAATATTATATAATATTTTTTGACCCAGGATTGGGATAATTACACCAAAGTAGGTGTTATATATTAAACACATCTTTCTATGTATTTTTTTTATACTTGTACTGTATTCACATGCATGCTGTGTTCAGGAACTCCCTGGTACCAAAAAAGAATAACATCAGTGTGGCAGGGTGACTGGGCGGTGACGTCAGGCAGAAGCAGGAAGGAAAGTACTGACACCAGGGACTGCAGTTTTCCAAACAAAAAAGACGCGGCTGGCCGCCGTTTTTATTAAGCAAAAATAACAAAAATAAATCAAATATTTAAACACAAAAACACTTATTAAAAATAAAAATGTTAAACCAAAAATAATCACGGACACCAAACAAACTGGTCAGGCTGGGCAATCACTCGTTCCTCCTCTGAACTCCCACACCCGGAGCTGGAGAGCTGCAGCCTTTTAATATCGTGGCCGAGGGGTTTAACTAGCTTGCAATTAATTATTCTATTACCCCTCGGCCACAATCTGCACGAGTTTTCTAAAATACCATGTGGATGGGGCTTCCCATCCACGCTACTAAACAAAAGCAAAAACACTAACAAAACAAAACAATAACAAACCCCGCGGCGCTCGCCGTCATTTAAAATACATAACATTACTAAATCATAACACTAATAATAATACAAAATAACACAGGGGCGGAGGGGGACCCCGTTCTAAAAATAAATAAACAAAACAATGTACAGGACACCTCGCCCTATTACAATCAGTTCAAAAGTTCACCTTACATATTTCGGAGATGTAGGAGATATGGACTAGGGGATGATGGCTAATTTAATCTTATGTAGGGAGTTACCGGGTGTTTTGAAAATGTTGTTCACTTGAAGGACATGAGCTGTTAAGGCTGATTAATGTTTAAGATTTAATTATGACTTTTGACGTACAAAGCGAAGCAAAAACTCTATAAAAGCCGAGGTAAAATCATAGTCCAGTGCCACTCAACTTGCTAACTACAAGCTGATATGATCCGTGCTCTGAAGATCTGTGATCGAGCTGATTTGCTGTTGGTGTCATATTTAGAAGTCTTTGCCTTTGAAGACAGTTCCTGTTCTTAAAGTATATTCTACACTTCCATATATATTTTTGGGAGGTAAGAACTATTTGGAATCTATATCTCTCTTTTATATTGATGCATTGCTATAAGGTATATGACTTATATTCTTAGTCTGTGAGATTTGCATATTGGATGTTTTAGGACTTAGCGGTGGGCATTTTTAGTTTTATGCATGCGTAGCATTAGGGCAAAACATGTAACCAGAAAAAAAAATGGTCTTCAAGCCAGTAATCTGTGACAACTGCATGATTTGGAAAATCCGAGAAAACCCAAAGGAGCTCAATCAAGTTTGTATAAAGTACCGCACGATCCAGGACTTGCTTCAACGAGTAAGTCTGTTAGAAATGGAGCTGGAGACAGCAACATGAGCTTGAGGAGCTGACACACACACAATTCATGGAAGTCTGCACCCCTAGCAGACTGAAAGCCACCAGGGAGATGGAAGAGAGTCGAAACAGCTGGGTTCAGATAGGCAGAAGCAGGGAAAAAAAGAAACTTCGTCAAACACAACCACCAGAAATCCAAACATCCAACAAATTTGAGCCACTTCAACATTTAGATGACCAAAACCAACATCAAGAGAATGAAAAGAAAAACATCCAGGACCCTATAAACAGTGCTGGCCAGGCAGCAAAAAGAAGGGAGGTCATGATTGTTGGACTCCATATTGAGAAACACAGCAAATTCAGTTCGCAGTTTGGACCCCCTTACTACAATAGTGTGCTGCCTTCCAGGAGCCTCTGTCACGCACATCACTGAGAACGTGGACAGGCTCCTACAACGAACAGGAGACGACCCGGTAGTAGTTGTCCACATCGGTACAAACAACATTGGAAGAGACAGACCAAGATCCCTGCAAAACAAATTCAGAGAGCTAGCAAGGAAATTAAAAGACAAGACCAAAACTGTGGTATTTTCTGGGATACTGCCGGCACCTTGCAAAGGACCATATGGACAGCTGGAAATACAAAATCAAAATGCATGGCTGAAATCGTGGTGCACACAGGAAGGCTTCACCTTTCTTGAACATTGGAGCACATTCTACAACAAGGACTATCTATATAGGTGGGACGGACTGCACTTGAACAGAAAGGGAACCAATCTACTCGGAAAAAGGATTCTTGAGGAGGTCCAGAAGCATTTAAAACTAGAAAGGAAGGGGGGAGAAAACAAAAAAACAGAAGGGAGACCACATCAAAACAAGGGCAACAACTCAGGTAAGACAACTATTAAATGTATTTATCTTAATGCTAGAAGTCTCAGAAACAAAATGTTAGAACTTGAAGCTACTGCACTAACGAGTAACTACGATGTGATAGGTGTTACAGAAACTTGGTTGTCTGAGAGTGATGGAGACGAATATAATATTAGTGGGTACACAATGTATAGGAAAGACAGGCAGGACAGAAGAGTCGGAGGGGTAGCGCTATACATAAGAAATAGCCTTGAAGCCCAGGTTTTGAGTCAGGACAAAGAAAACAATGCAGAATCAATATGGGTCAGAGTAATGGACAAAAATTCAAAGGGCATAATAATAGGAGCATGCTATAGACCGCCAAATTCAGACGCTGAGCAAAATAATCTGTTATACAATGACATTCGAAATCCATGTAGAAAAGGAGAAGCCATACTAATAGGGGATTTCAACTTCCCCCGTATAAAATGGGAGAACCCGATAGGGGGCACGACGGACCAAACTGAAATGGTGGAAATGACAAATGACTGCTTCCTAACGCAATTTGTCAAGGCACCAACTAGAGGGGAGGCATGCCTTGATATAGTCTTTTCAAATAACGAAGACAGAATAACTAAAACAGAGGTCAGAGAGCCATTGGCAAACTCAGACCACAACATGGTCTCATTTGAAGTATTTTATAAAACCCTAAAAGTAATGACTAAAGGTTTACAATTTTAGAAAAGCAAACTATGAAGGTATGAAACAGAGACTAACAGTAAGTAGATTGGAGTAAAATAGAGAAAACATCCACAGAAAAAGGATGGCTGTTTTTTAAAAATGTAGTACTAGAGGTGCAAAACAATTACATCCCAAAAGTAGACAAATCTAAATCTAAAACAAACTGGCCAAAATGGTTTAATAGATCAATTAAAAAAATATTCAGCAAAAAAGGCACTTTACAGAGCATTCAAAAGGGACCAAAAACAGAAAGAGTACTAGGAACTGCAAACACAAGTCAAAAAGGAAGTTAGAAAGGCCAAGAGAGAGATAGAAATCAATATTGCTAAGGGGGCTAAAACCAATTCCAAAATGGTTTTCCAATATTATAACAGCAAGAGAACATTCAAAGATGAGGTTAAATGTCTAAGAGACACAAATGGCAAAATCATACATGAAGAAAAAAATAGCAAATATTAAATGATTACTTTTCACAGGTTTTTACCACGGAGGACACGGACAACATGCCCCACATGTCGACCTGTTCCTATCCAATTTTAAATAACTTTAGCATAACAGAGGCAGAAGTGTTAAAGGGACTAGGAGCTCTTAAAATAAACAAATCCCCAGGGGCCGGATGAGATCCTCCCAATAGTACTCAAAGAAATGAAAGAAGTTATTTACAAACCGCTAACCAAGATCATGCAACAGTCTCTTGACACAGGGGTTGTACCGACAGACTGGAAAATTGCAAACGTAATAACGATCCACAAAAAGGGAGACAAAACCGAACCAGGTAACTACAGACCAATAAGCCTGACTTCTATTATATGTAAACTTATGGAAACTATCATAAGATCTAAAATGGAAAATTACCTATATGGTAACAATATCCTGGGAGACAGCATGGTTTTAGGAAAGGGAGATCATGTCTAACTACCCTGCTTGATTTTTTTGAGGATGCAACATCGACAATGGATAAAGTATACAACATGGTTTATTTAGATTTCCAGAAAGCTTTTGACAAAGTCCCGCATAAAAGATTAATTCTCAAACTGAACGCAGTAGGGATTCAAAGAAATGCATGTACATGGATTAGGGAGTGGTTAACATGTAGAAAACAGAAAGTACTGATTAGAGGAGAAACCTCAAAATGGAGTGAGGTAACCAGTGGTGTACCACAGGGATCAGTATTAGGTCCTCTGCTATTCCTAATCTACATTAATGATTTAGATTCTGGTATAGTAAGCAAACTTGTTAAATTTGCAGACGACACAAAAATAGGAGGAGTGGCAAACACTGTTGCAGCAGCAAAGGTCATTCAAAATGATCCAGACAGCATTCAGAACTGGGCAGACACATGGCAAATGACATTTAATAGAGAAAAGTGTAAAGTATTGCATGCAGGCAATAAATATATGCATAATAAATATCATATGGGAGATACTGAAATTGAAGAAGGGAACTATTAAAAAAACCTAGGAGTTTATGTTGACTCAGAAATGTCTTCATCTAGACAATGTGGGGAAGCTATAAAAAAGGCCAACAAGATGCTCGGATATATTGTGAGAAGAGTTGAATTTAAATCAAGGGAAGTAATGTTAAAACTTTACAATGCGCTAGTAAGACCTCACCTCGAATATTGTGTTCAGTTCTGGTCACCTCTTTACAAAAAGGATATTGCTGCTCTAGAAAGAGTGCAAAGAAGAGCGACCAGAATTATCGCGGGTTTAAAAGGCATGTCATATGCAGACAGGCTAAAAGAATTGAATCTATTCAGTCTTGAACAAAGAAGACTACGCGGCGATCTGATTCAAACATTCAAAATCCTAAAAGGTATAGATAACATCGACCCAGGGGACTCCTTTGTCCTGAAAAAAAGTAACAAGGACCAGGGGTCACAAATGGAGATTAGATAAAGGGGCATTCAGAACAGAAAATAGGAAGCACTTTTTTACACAGAGAATTGTGAGGGTCTGGAACCAACTCCCCAGTAATGTTGTTGAAGCTGACACCCTGGGATCCTTCAGGAAGCTACTTGATGAGATTCTGGGATCAATAAGCTACTAAAAAGCAAACGAGCAAGATGGGCTGAATGGCCTCCTCTCATTTGTAAACTTTCTTATGTTCTTTCTTATGTAAAAGGCACGCAGCGTCTTTTTACCCTGCTGTACTGCCTGTGTTTTCTTTTCTGCTTCTGGCCTGATGTCACCACATATGCCAGCCTGTCACAGTGGTGTACAATGTATGTTAAAATTAGCTTAAATCATACTTGAGCTTTAACCTTGCTAAACCTGCTAAGATTTTTAAGACTTTTTTAAAATTCTGATTTCATGGTTAAAGTGATTTTAGGTTCTGCATTAGTATAATTTTAAAAATAGCAGAACAAAGTGGCTAGCAAGAGGGTTGGCTCCTACATCCTGCTGCAACTTCCTGTGTAAACCTGCCCATTGAACCGTGCAGTGATGCAGTGTGCCAGGCTGTAAGGAGTTCAGTAACAGCATGATTAAGGAGATCATTTACACAAATTATGCAAAGAGAGCTCTGTGTATGAGAGATAAGAACACAGGACTACTAATGTGGAAAGTCTCATGTTTGTAAATTCAGATACAAAGTGTGCTAAACCAAAGTAGAAGTATGGTGCTTTCTATAGAAGTCAGCCTATGCAAATCTGTTTTATCATGCCTTGAAAAGCAACAACATTGAACCCTAATGGAGAAGCTTTCAGTTTTATGTGGTTTTGTTTGACACAACATAGCTACACTGGGCTTGAATATTGAGGAGTTTATGATTTTGTTTTCTTACATATTTATTTATTTATTGTAATTTATATTATGCAGATGCATAGTAAGAAATGTTGTGTCACAATTCTCCTTGCCTTTAATAAACCGAACTGCTAGGCAATTATACTTATGTTTCCCTGCCATGTTGACATCTCAGTTTTATAGACAATGCTTTGTATTGTGGCTGCCACCACCATAGCTGGTACAAAACAAGTCAACATAAATATGCATTGTTTGGTTAGCTAATCAGAACCCGGTGGGTATATATATACACTCTAAGCACACTCTTAAACTCAGGGGAGATGTTCAGGTGGACATAAAGATATTTCAGACTCCTGTAAATGGATTGTTCGTGCACTGGGCTTGCAATGTATCCAGATGAATTTTAATAATCAAGAAATTCACACAGACTCATTTGATTTGAAGTTTTAACAAATCAGAGTAGTATTAGTACCCCTTTGGTTTATTAAATGCTAAAAAATTGACTGAGTAGTTACAGACTATGTCGAATCCCAACTGGCAGGCAACCTGGGCGGTCCAGTGCCTGAACAGGTATAAAAGCATTAATACTTCAATACATTTAAGAACATAAGAACATAAGAAAGTTTACAAACGAGAGGAGGCCATTCAGCCCATCTTGCTCGTTTGCTTGTTAGTAGCTTATTGATCCCAGAATCTCATCAAGCAGCTTCCTGAAGGATCCCAGGGTGTCAGCTTCAACAACATTACTGGGGAGTTGGTTCCAGACCCTCACAATTCTCTGTGTAAAAAAGTGCCTCCTATTTTCTGTTCTGAATGCCCCATTATCTAATCTCCATTTGTGACCCCTGGTCCTTGTTACTTTTTTCAGGACAAAGAAGTCCCCTGGGTCAACGTTGTCTATACCTTTTAGGATTTTGAATGTTTGAATCAGATCGCCGCGTAGTCTTCTTTGTTCAAGACTGAATAGATTCAATTCTTTTAGCCTGTCTGCATACGACATGCCTTTTAAACCCGCGATAATTCTGGTCGCTCTTCTTTGCACTCTTTCTAGAGCAGCAATATCCTTTTTGTAAAGAGGTGACCAGAACTGAACACAATATTCGAGGTGAGGTCTTACTAGCGCATTGTAAAGTTTTAACATTACTTCCCTTGATTTAAATTCAACACTTCTCACAATATATCCGAGCATCTTGTTGGCCTTTTTTATAGCTTCCCCACATTGTCTAGATGAAGACATTTCTGAGTCAACATAAACTCCTAGGTTTTTTTAATAGTTCCCTTCTTCAATTTCAGTATCTCCCATATGATATTTATTATGCATATATTTATTGCCTGCATGCAATACTTTACACTTTTCTCTATTAAATGTCATTTGCCATGTGTCTGCCCAGTTCTGAATGCTGTCTGGATCATTTTGAATGACCTTTGCTGCTGCAACAGTGTTTGCCACTCCTCCTATTTTTGTGTCGTCTGCAAATTTAACAAGTTTGCTTCCTATACCAGAATCTAAATCATTAATGTAGATTAGGAATAGCAGAGGACCTAATACTGATCCCTGTGGTACACCACTGGTTACCTCGCTCCATTTTGAGGTTTCTCCTCTAATCAGTACTTTCTGTTTTCTACCTGTTAACCACTCCCTAATCCATGTGCATGCATTTCCTTGAATCCCTACTGCGTTCAGTTTGAGAATTAATCTTTTATGCGGGACTTTGTCAAAAGCTTTCTGGAAATCTAAATAAACCATGTCGTATGGTTTGCAATTATCCATTGTCAATGTTGCATCCTCAAAAAAGTCAAGCAGGTTAGTTAGACACGATCTCCCTTTCCTAAAACCATGCTGACTGTCTCCCAGGATATTGTTACCATATAGGTAATTTTCCATTTTGGATCTTATTATAGTTTCCATAAGTTTACATATAATAGAAGTCAGGCTCATTGGTCTGTAGTTACCTGGTTCGGTTTTGTCTCCCTTTTTGTGGATCGTTATTACGTTTGCAATTTTCCAGTCTGTCGGTACAACCCCTGTGTCAAGAGACTGTTGCATGATCTTGGTTAGCGGTTTGTAAATAACTTCTTTCATTTCTTTGAGTACTATTGGGAGGATCTCATCCGGCCCAGGGGATTTGTTTATTTTAAGAGCTCCTAGTCCCTTTAACATTTCTGCCTCTGTTATGCTAAAGTTATTTAAAACTGGATAGGAACAGGTCGACATGTGGGCATGTTGTCCGTGTCCTCCTTTGTAAAAACCTGTGAAAAGTAATATTTGCTATTTTTTTTCATCATCTATGTTTTTGCCATTTTTGTCTCTTAGACATTTAACCTCCTCTTTGAATGTTCTCTTGCTGTTATAATATTGGAAAAACATTTTGGAATTGCTTTTAGCCCCCTTAGCAATATTGATTTCTATCTCTCTCTTGGCCTTTCTAACCTCCTTTTTGACTTGTGTTTGCAGTTCCAAGTACTCTTTCTGTGTACTTTGTTTTTGTGTACTTTTAAATGCTCTGTAAAGTGCCTTTTGCTGAATATTTTTTTAATTGATCTATTAAACCATTTTGGCCAGTTTGTTTTAGATTTAGATTTGTCTACTTTTGGGATGTAATTGTTTTGCACCTCTAGTACTACATTTTTAAAAAACAGCCATCCTTTTTCTGTGGATGTTTTCTCTATTTTACTCCAATCTACTTCTGCTAGTCTCTGTTTCATACCTTCACAGTTTGCTTTCTAAAATTGTAAACCTTAGCTTTAGTCATTACTTTTGGGGTTTTAAAAAATACTTCAAATGAGACCATGTTGTGGTCTGAGTTTGCCAATGGCTCTCTGACCTGTTTTAGTTATTCTGTCTTCATTATTTGAAAAGACTAAATCAAGACATGCCTCCCCTCTAGTCGGTGCCTTGACAAATTGCGTTAGGAAGCAGTCATTTGTCATTTCCACCATTTAAATTTCGTCCGTCGTGCTCCCAACCGGGTTCTCCCATTTTATACGGGGGAAGTTGAAATCCCCCATTAGTATGGCTTCTCCTTTTCTACATGGATTTCGAATGTCATTGTATAACAGATTATTTTGCTCAGCGTCTGAATTTGGCGGTCTATAGCATGCTCCTATTATTATGCCCTTTGAATTTTTGTCCATTACTCTGACCCATATTGATTCTGCATTGTTTTCTTTGTCCTGATTCAAAACCTGGGCTTCAAGGCTATTTCTTATGTATAGCGCTACCCCTCTGCCTCTTCTGTCCTGCCTGTCTTTCCTATACATTGTGTACCCACTAATATTATATTCGTCTCTATCACTCTCAGACAACCAAGTTTCTGTAACACCTATCACATCGTAGTTACTCGTTAGTGCAGTAGCTTCAAGTTCTAACATTTTGTTTCTGAGACTTCTAGCATTAAGATAAATACATTTAATAGTTGTCTTACCTGAGTTGTTGCCCTTGTTTTGATGTGGTCTCCCTTCTGTTTTTTTGTTTTCTCCCCCCTTCCTTTCTAGTTTTAAATGCTTCTGGACCTCCTCAAGGATCCTTTCTCCGAGTAGATTGGTTCCCTTTCTGTTCAAGTGCAGTCCGTCCCACCTATATAGATAGTCCTTGTTGTAGAATGTGCTCCAATTTTCAAGAAAGGTGAAGCCTTCCTGTGTGCACCACGATTTTAGCCATGCATTTTGATTTTGTATTTCCAGCTGTCCATATGGTCCTTTGCAAGGTGCCGGCAGTATCCCAGAAAATACCACAGTTTTGGTCTTGTCTTTTAATTTCCTTCCTAGCTCTCTGAATTTGTTTTGCAGGGATCTTGGTCTGTCTCTTCCAATGTTGTTTGTACCGATGTGGACTACCGGGTCGTCTCCTGTTCGTTGTAGGAGCCTGTCCACATTCTCAGTGATGTGCTTGACAGAGGCTCCTGGAAGGCAGCACACTGTTGTAGTAATGGGGTCCAATACAGGTCAGGCTGGGCAAATGCCTTCACTAATCCTACGTTTTGTTCTGTTTTTTTTTAATTTTCGCTCTCTCTCTCGCTCTCGTTCCGCCTCTGAACATCCAAACCCCTCTGAGCCGAGAGTGGGTCTTTTATATTCGTGGCTGGAGCCTTAATTACCTATTAATAAATTATCTTATTAAGACTTCAGCCACATTCCCACAACAGTTCTAGGGCAGGGGTTTTAACCCCATCCCCATGACTACATATTACAAGACAGGCTCTTTCGCCAGCCTCAAACAGTAAATCATAAAAGATGGACGGGGCTTGACCGCCCGCACATAAACACAATAATGATTAGGATGGACGGCTTCATCTGCCTGCCTTCAAATACAACAATAATAGTAATAATAATAATAATAATAATACAAAACATACATATATACAAATAATAATACAGGGGTGGGGTGTACTCCGTCACATATCCCCCCAATTGTGCGCAGCACATATGGCCTCAACGGCCACCTCCCCCCTTAAAGTCCCAAAAGTCCCAGTCCACATTCTGGGGTGGGAGCGGAGGCTTCCTATTGCCTCCAATTGGCAACTCGGGCATTGGCATACTGACAACCTCGGCCAGTAGCATGCAGGCTGCACCCCACGACGACGATGAGCTGGCAGCCCCAGGCGACGCGGAGCACTAGGCAGCCCCAGGCGATGCGGAGCACAAGGCAGCCCCAGGCGATGCGGAGCACCAGGCAGCCACAGGCGATGCGGAGCAACAGGCAGCCCCAGGCGATGCAAGGCTGGCATCCTTGGGCGAAGCGAGGCTGGCATCCTTGGGCATCCTTGGGTGGTGCGAGGCAGACATCCCCGGGAGGTGACGTGAAGGCATCCCCGGGCGGTGGCCAACTCAGCTGTAGCTCCTGCTGCTCTGCTCCTGATGGTCTAGGCGGCGGAGGCAGAGGCAGGTCCTGCCACTCTGCTCCTGCCGGTGGAGGTGGCGGAGGCGGAGGCGGCTCCTGCTGCTCTGCTCCTGGTGGAGGTGGTGGAGGCAGAGGCAGCTCCTGCTGCTCTGCTCCTGGTGGAGGCAGAGGCAGCTCCTGCTGCTCTGCTCCTAGTGGTGGAAACGGTGGGAGCGGCGTGTAGTCTCCTGGCTACAAAGATTATTATTATTATTATTATTATTTATTTCTTAGCAGACGCCCTTATACAGGGCGACTTACAATCGTAGGCAAAAACATTTCAAGCGTTACAATACAAGTAATACAATAAGAGCAAGAAATACAATAACTTTTGTTCAAGTAAAGTACAAGTTTGACAAACCACAATTCAATAATACAGCAGGTAATAGTGATAGTTACATCAGGATATGATTAAATAGTGATAGTTACATCAGGATGTGATTAAATACAAAGTACTACAGGTTAAAAACTTGGCAGATTACAGTATTCTGAAGTACAGGATTAAATGCAGTAAAATAGGGGGCAGATAAGAGCAAAATAAAGCACATTTACATGAAGGGTGATAGTGTCCCAGGATACAAACAGAGGAGTTCTACAGGTGCTCTTTGAAGAGGTGAGTCTTAAGGAGGCGCCGGAATGTGGTCAGGGACTGGGCAGTCCTGACATCTGTAGGAAGGTCATTCCACCACTGCGGAGCAAGGGTGGAGAAGGAGCGGGCTTTGGAGGCAGGGGAGCGTAGCGGTGGTAGAGCTAGTCTTCTAGTGCAGGCGGAGCGGAGAGGTCGAGTGGGGGTGTAGGGAGAGATGAGGGTCTGGAGGTAGCTGGGTGCAGACTGGTCAAGGCATCTGTAGGCTAGTACAAGAGTCTTGAACTGGATGCGAGCGGTGATCGGGAGCCAGTGGAGCGAGCGGAGTAGTGGAGTAGCGTGGGCGAAGCGAGTCAGAGAGAACACTAGGCGGGCAGCAGAGTTCTGGATGAGCTGGAGCGGACGGGTGGCGGACGCAGGGAGGCCAGCCAGGAGGGAGTTGCAGTAGTCTAGGCGGGAGAGTACCAGGGCCTGGACCAGGAGCTGGGTAGCATAGTTGGTGAGGAAGGGTCGGATTCTTCGGATGTTGCTCAGGAAGAATCGGCAAGTGCGTGCCAGAGTGGAGATGTGCTGGGAATAAGAGAGGCAGGGGTCCAGGGTGACTCCAAGGTTCTTAGCTGAGGAAGAGGGAGAGAGTGTGGTAGATTCCAGAGGAACAGAGATGGAGAGATCAGAGGAGGGGGAGGAGGAGGGAAAGAAAAGGAGGTCAGATTTAGAGAGGTTGAGTTTGAGGTGATGCGAGTGCATCCAGGAGGAAATAGCAGACAGACAGGTAGAGATACGGGAGGAGATGGTGGAGTCAGAGGTGGGGAAGGAGAGGAAAATCTGAGCATCATCAGCATAGAAATGGTATGAGAAACCATAGGATGCGATGAGGGGGCCCAGGGAGCGGGTGTAGAGAGAGAACAGGAGAGGACCCAAGACTGACCCTTGGGGGACTCCAGTTAAGAGAGGGTGAGGTGTGGAGATTGCTCCACGCCAGGTTACCTGGTAAGTGCGGTTGGAGAGGTAGGAGGCCAGAGCAGTGCCAGAGATCCCCAGGTCAGCAAGAGATGATAGTAGAATAGAGTGATCAACAGTGTCAAAGGCAGCAGAGAGGTCGAGGAGAATTAGGACAGAGGAGAGAGAGGCAGCTCGGGCACATTTAAGTGAGTTGGTGACAGACAGGAGGGCGGTTTCAGTAGAGTGAGCAGAGCGGAAGCCAGATTGGAGAGGGTCAAGCAGAGAGTGGTTGGACAGGAAAGCAGAGAGCTGGCGGTGTACAGTCCGCTCGAGGGTTTTGGAGAGGAAGGGTAGGAGGGAGACAGGACGGTAGCTCTGGAGGGAGGTGGGGTCGAGGGTAGGTTTTTTGAGGAGGGGAGTGATCGAGGCTTTTTTGAAGGCAGAGGGGAAGATACCAGAAAGTAGAGAGGTGTTGAGGAGGGAGGAGATGAGGCGGAGTAGAGCAGGAGCAGCAGCTTGAAAGAGGTGAGTGGGGAGGGGGTCCAAGGCACACGTGGTGGGTTTGTGACCCTGGAGCAGGGAGGAGAGGTCAGAGTCTGAGAGGGGCAAGAAGGTGGAGAAGGAGGGTGAGTTAGTAGGGGTTGCAGTGGGTGTAGGAGTTGGAGCGGGAGGGGGTGCGGGGGAGGGAGAGGTGTTAAAGAGTTTGCGGATATCTGAGATTTTAGAAGAGAAGAAGGAGGCAAAGTCATCAGGGGAGATAGAGGAGGGAGGAGGAGGGGGGGAGGGTTAAGGAGGGAGGAGAAGGTAGAGAATAGTTTACGTGGGTTGTTAGTGGAGGCTTGGATTACAGATTGGAAATAAGCACATTTAGCAGAGGAGAGAGTAGAGGAGAAGGAGGAGAGGAGAGTGCGGTAAAGGTCTAGGGCAGCAGGGAGTTTGGTTCTCTTCCATTTCTTTTCAGCAGATCGCAGTGTGATTCTTGCCGAGCGGAGCGCAGAGGAGAGCCAGGGATGGGGAGGGGAGGGGCGAGCAGGACGGGAGGTGAGGGGACAGAGGGAGTCGAGGGAGGAGGTGAGTGAGGAGAAGAGGGTGGAGGTAGCAGAGTCTACGGAGAGTTGTGAGAAGGAGTCGATAGGAGGGAGGTGAGAGAGAGCAGTGGAGGCAAGGACAGAGGGGGAGAGAGAGCGGAGGTTACGGCGAGAGGTGACAGTGGGGGTAGGAGGAGCAGGGAGAGGGGGGAGAGACAGAGAAAAAGAGATGAAATAGTGATCAGAGAGGTCCAGGGGGGTGACAGAGAGGGTGGAGGGGCAGCAGGCCCTGGAGAAGGTGAGGTCCAGTTGACGGCCAGCTTTGTGGGTAGGAGGGGACGGAGAGAGACAGAAGTCGAAGGAGTGCAGGAGAGGGAGGAATCCAGCAGAGTGGCTGGGGTTGGAGAGATGGATGTTGAAGTCACCCAACAGGACAGTCGGGGTAGACAGGGAGGGGAGGGAGGAGAGTAGATAGTCGAGTTCATCCAGAAAGTGAGTGAGAGGCCCAGGGGGGCGGTACAGAACAATGAGCAGGAGTTGACAGGGAAAGGTTAGTTGGACTGCATGAAATTCAAAGGTACTGACAGAGAGTGAGATGAGATCGGAGGGGACAGAAAAGAGTAAGGAGGGAGAGAGGAGAAGACCCGTCCCACCTCCCCGTCCGGTGAGACGCGGGGTATGGGACAGGACGTAGAGAGAGGACAGGGCAGCAGGAGTAACAGTGTTATCAGGGGACAGCCAGGTTTCAGTGAGAGCAAGGAAATCGAGCGAGAGGTGGGAGGCAAAGGCAGAGATGAAATCAGCTTTGTTAGCAGAAGAGTGACAGTTCCAGAGTGCACCAGAGAGTGTGCGGGAGGGGGGGAGAGGCAGAGAAATTAGGTTAGAGGGGTTGGAGGAGCAGTAGCAGAGGGAGGGCAGAGGACGAGGACGGGAGGACAGAACAGGGATGTGAGAGACAGTCATAGCAGGACAAAAGGCACAGTAGGAGCAGTAGGGTGGAGGGTACAGACCTGACTAGTAGAGAGCTTCTTCTAGAGCTCCGTTAGGTTAGGATCTATTGGAGCAGCGTCTCAGTGCAGGCCTCCCCTCGCTGGACTCCCACAGCTAGACTCCCGGCTCTTTTGTTGAGGCTCTTCTGTTGGCTGGCGCGTCTGGCTGGCGCTAAAATAGGCTGCTTAATATATATAAAAAAAACAACTGCGTGGAAACCAATCAGATAGCAAAACAACTTCTATTCAATTAAACCACTCATCTGGTACTAATCACACACCAACTCAGCTAATTCAAACACCACCTTACAGAGTTACCAAATGTAGTTAATTAAAGATTATAAAGTTAATTAAGATGGTAGCAGCGCGTAGTCTCCCCCTGTTGCAAGGGACTGGTGCGGCTGTCCCTCACTTGCAGGGGACGGGTGCAGCTCTCCCTCACTTGCAGGAGACGGGTGCGGCTCTCCCTCACTTGCAGGGGACGGGTGCGGCTCTCCCTCACTTGCAGGGGACGGATGCGGCTCTCCCTCACTTGCAGGGGACGGGTGCGGCTCTGAAGGCACAACCAGCAGGCACTCTTCCTCTGCTGGTGGAGATGGGGACAGCAGGCATTCTTCCTCTGCTGGTGGAGATGGGGACAGCAGGCATTCCTCCTCTGCTGGTGGACATGGGGACAGCAGTCACTCCTCCTCTGCTGGTGGAGGTAGCAGGCACTCTTCCTCTGCTGGTGGAGATGGGAACAGCTGCCTCTCGGGCTTTAGAGTGTCCAGGTCCCACCGTCTGGGCACTGGACACTCGCTGTCCCCCCAGTCTGGGTGCTGGACGCTTGCGGTCCCCCCATTTGGGCGCTGGACGCTCGCGGTCCCCCCGTCTGGGCACTAGTTCCTCCTTCTCCTCCTCCTCCTGGAGAGTGGGGCAGCCAACCACCCAGTGGCCCCATTCCCCGCAGGCAGGGCACAGGTTCTCGACCTCGAGCACGCTGAGGCAAGCCTTCCAGCTGCCCTCCGGCCGTCCCTCCTCCTTTCCTGGCCAGGGGCAGTTGAGGATCAAATGGCCCCTCTCCTCAGAAAGCGGACACCAACTGTCTCCACCAGGCGGTAGTACTCATCCCAGTGGCCCTCCCTGGGCGCTGGACGCTGGGGAGGTTGTTGGTGCCTTCTGACCATCTTCCTCTTTACTCTCAGTCCTTCACCTCCTGGTCCTCCATTCAAAATTAATTAAAAAAAAATCCTGCAGTACCTTTCTCTGGCCTGAGGCTGTGGTGGATCCCATGAAGACAACACGTGTGACAGGTTGGCGTGTGTGGTGACGTCAGGCCAGAAGCAGAAAAGAAAACACAGGCAGTACTGCAGGGCAAATAAAAACACTGCTCACAGAGCAAAATAAATATTTAAACAAAACAAAATCATGAACACAGAAATCGAACCGCCAGTACAGGTCAGGCTGGGCAAATGCCTTCACTCCTATATGTCTCCTATATCCTATATGTTTTGTTTTTTTAATTTTCGCTCTCGTTCCTCCTCTGAACATCCAACCCCCTCTGAGCCGAGAGTGGGTCTTTTATATTTGTGGCTGGAGACTTAATTACCTATTAATAAATTCCCTTAAGGCTCCAGCCACATTCCACGAGAGTTCATGTTACAAGACCAGATCTTTCGCTGGTCTCAAACAGTAAATAATAAAAGACGGGCGGTGCTCGACCACCTGCACATAAACACAATTATGATTAGGACGGACGGCTTCGTCTGCCTGCCTTCAAATATAATAATAATAATAATAATAATAATAATAATAATAATAATAATACAAAACATACATATATACAAATAATAATACAGAGGCGGGGTGTACTCCGTCACAACCACCCACTCGATATCGTGGGTGTCGTGGTCCAATATAAATCCGGTATATATTGATGGCCGCGCTATAGCGAGAGACCCATAGAAAAACAAATAGGCTAACAAATACTGTACAACCACTCCCTCGTTTTAACGGGGGCATCAGGGTCCAGTATAAATCCTCTACGCAACCTGCTTTTTCTCATTTTTCATATAAAAAGCAGCACGCCGGACGTTAATTGCTTCTCAACAACTTCAGTCTCCAATTCATTTCATGAGTCTCCCTCTCCTTTCTCAAATGCACAAACCCACTGCATTGAAAGAATCCATTCCCAACATAGGAGGCTTGTTGCTAGGGAGGTGACATCACTGCCTTGTGACTTTTGCTGGTGCATTGCTGCCACACGTGAACAACTCGTTGGCTGAAATAAAAACCGCTTCAGCAAGTAGATATTTAATTTGCTTTGTCTTATTGTGCAATACGTGTGTATTTGATAACAGTACGATATTAATGCTTTGTTTTTAATTGTTTTGTATATTGTTACTGTTACTTGTGATGTGCAGTACAAAATAAAACAAACAGTAATTCTAAGTTCTAATGTATATTGCAGCTAAGGCTTACGCAGTTAGACAGTAAAAATGGGGAGCCAACTCCAGGACCGCAATATATCAGAATCCACAGTATAGCGAGGGGCGATATAACGAGGGGTGGGTGTATTTTGCTTCCTGGTCTTGAAAAATCATGTGATGTTGTGTCCTTTCAATTCTGTTGACCCCATCTTCAAGTACAGAAGCAAGTGAAGTCAACATGTAGAAGCCCCGCAGTATTCAGACTCCTGACCAATTCTCTCATATTACTGAATTACAAATGGTACATTGAAATTTCGTTCTGTTTGATATTTTATTTTAAAATACTGAAACTCAAAATCAATTATTGTAAGGTGATATTGGTTTTATGTTGGGAAATATTTTTAAGAAAAATAAAAAACTGAAATATCTTTGCATAAGTATTCAATCCCCACACATTAATATTTGGTAGAGCCACCTTTCGCTTCAATAACAGCTTTAAGTCTTTCGGGGTAACTATGTACCAGCTTTGCACACAGTGTCGGAGTGATTTGGGCCCATTCTCCTTGGCAGATTTGCTCCAGGTTGTTCAGGTTGTTTGGACGACGCTTGTGGACCTCAATTTTCAAATAGTGCCACAGATTCTCAATGGGATTGAGATCAGGACATTGACTGGGCCACTGTAGGACATTCACCTTTTTGTTCTTGAGCCACTCCGATGTTGCTTTGGCCTTGTGCTTGGGATCTTTGTCCTGTTGAAAGGTGAATTTCCTCCCAAGCTTCAGTTTTTTAGCGGACTGAAGCAAGTTCTCTTGCAGTATTTCCCTGTATTTTGCTCCATCCATTCTTCCTTCAATTTTAACAAGATGCCCAGTCCCTGCTGATGAGAAGCATCCCCACAGCATGATGCTGCCACCACCATACTTCACTGTAGGGATGGTGTGTCTTGAGGCATGGGCAGTGTTTGCGCCACACATAGCGTTTAGAGTTTGGGCCAAAAAGCTCTATCTTGGTCTCATCTGACCACAAAACCTTTTCCCACATCGCAGTTGGGTCACTCTCATGCTTTCTGGCAAACTCCAGACGTACTTTCAGATGGTACTTTTTGAGTAACGGCTTCTTTCTTGCCACCGTCCCATACAGGCCAGTGTTATGCAGAGCTCTTGATATGGTTGACTGGTGCACCATTACTCCACTCCCAGCCACTGAACTCTGTAGCTCCTTCAAAGTGATTGTTGGCCTCTCTGTGGCTTCTCTCACAAGTCTCCTTCTTGTTTGAGCGCTGAGTTTTGAGGGATGGCCTTTTCTTGACAGTGCCTGGGTGGTGTGATGCAGCTTCCACTTCCTGATTATTGATCCAACTGTGCTCACTGGGATATCCGAACACTTGGATATTATTTTGTACCCTTTTATGTTTGTATTCGGCTTCTCTAGCCACCCTGGCAGCACTCAGTGGGGGTGGGATTAACCACCCAAATTACTTCCAGGTGGTGGGGGGGGCAGTTCACTTTCAATCAAGTTCCAGTCTCTCTGCCAATAGCTCGCGCTGCTCTGTTTGGTCAGGTAAAAAGGGTGTGACCAGAGCGGTCCCATTAGGTAGCTTGCATGTCAATCTCTCCTTTTTTATTTATACACCCAGCACTGCTTCCGCCCTTTGTCTGTGTTTGTTTTTGGATGCATCTCAGACTTGGCGTGGTATACCTTGGTAGCTCGTTTTACCTTATCCAAATCTTTTTCGCCACTTGTCTGTTTAAACCTCTGTTTTTGATCCATGTTTATTATTTATTTTTTGCTTTAAAAAAAAAAAAAAAAATAATAATAATAATCTTGTTTGTTTGTGAGAGCTAAGCTCTGGAGTCCAGGAGGACCCGATAGCATGGCGACCAACTTCGAGTTTTCCTCGGAGGAAAGTGATGAATTCCCGCCTGGGCAAGTACAGAGGTCAGTCCGCCCCTCCTTCCTCCACCGTCTTCAGCCTTCTACTGAGCGCTCTCCCGAGCAGAGCCCTGCCGTACGGCGCACAAGGCTGGCAGTCACGCAGCCCCAGATGAAGACTCTCCTTTACAAAGACTGGACCCAGCCTAGGCTGCTCAAGGTGCTTTTTATTATTTATTATTCTTACCGGAGCCATCGGGAGGAACTGTTTCGGCTGTACTGCAGTACTACGTCAGCCACTCCTGTTTTCCCACCAGTCAAAAGAAAGAGAAATGCTTCTCAGAGCCGACGCCCTGGCCTCCCGATTTGCAGTGCCGATCCCTCCTCAGCTTCAGGCCCTCGACCTGCCTGCTTCTTCAGACCCACCTTGCCAGGTTAGACAACAAAGCCAGACCAATGCCTCTGTTTCTCCTGCTCACAGCACACACCTTCCTTCTCAAGCAGCGTCTGACCCGGACACCTTCAGGATCTCTATTATGCAGGACATTAAGGCCCTTCTACAGCCTATCACCAACTCCATGTGGGACATGAATGCCCGTCTCGGTTCCTTGGAGACCCACTCTTCACCAGCCCCTCCACCCGTCCATACAACTTCCTCCTCCATCATCGAGGTCATCGATCCTACTCCTTCCTTCACCCTGTCTTCTGCTGCTCCCGTAGAAGGTAAGGACGTTAATCTTGTCCTCGTTCTTATAGCCACTTCTGAATTAATTGATCAACTCAAATCGACTGATCCACGTTTGCTTATAAACTTAACTACGGGGGAATTCGTGTTGGCTTTTTTGGCCTACAGAGACGTGCTATGTAGCACCTTTCCTCACCGCCGAGAGGAGTTGAATCATTATCTGGCATACATAATTGAGCTGGCTGTTCGTTACGGTGGTACAATGTTCTATCAATATCACAAGAGTTTTTTCTGCAAAAGCTGCTGCTGTCCTGGGAACAGAGAATGTTGTTGTCAACTGGGCAAAACCAGACATAGATCTGTTTCACAGGATTTTTGGGGGATTGAGAACCTACGCTTGTGGGGTTTGTGCATCAACGAGTCATTCTACCCACCTTTGTCTGAAAGCTGGAACTGCCATTTCATCACAGTTTCCTAGGACCTCTTCCACCTTCAGTCAGGCTTTAATTTCTCCCCGCCCTATCCACGCTTCAGCCCCTCCAGACACCTCTTCTTCAGACAAGCTTGGTTTCACAGGGGGCCGTCAAATTTGTAATAATTTCAATGACTCCATTTCCAATAACAATACCTGCCGTTTCCTTCACACTTGTTCTTTTTGCGGTGAAGCGCACTCGAAATCTATCTGCCCTTCAAAGCGCGGCAAATGACATTCAGTCCTGACTGTCTCTTCTCCTGTGAACGTCCCTGCCTTAACCGAAGCACTCAGCCTACACCCTGATCACCAATTCGTGACATGTCTCATCAACGGCCTCCTTCTCGGCTTCTCCACTGGGTTATCTAGTCTCCCTTCTTCTCTCTCCTACCTTAACCTCTGTTCAGCTATTTCAGACACGGAAGCGGTCACCTCTCTTATTAAAGCCAAACTGGAAAAAGGATTTATGGTCGGCCCATTCCGGTCTTTAGGATTAATCCAATTGGCATCGCCGCTAGGAAAATATCTGTAAAGAAACGTCTAATCATAGACCTCTCCGCTCCCAGAGGACAACCCACCAGCAGTATCAATTCTCTAATTCCGCTGGATCAATTCTCTCTTCATTATGTCACACTCACAGACGCTATCAAGTTCATCAACATTGCTGGTCACAGAGCCTGGCTTTCGAAGGCAGACATTTATTATTATTTTTATTATTATTATTTATTTCTTAGCAGACGCCCTTATCCAGGGCGACTTACAATCGCAAGCAAATACAAATACATTCAAGTGTTACAATATAAGTCATACAATAAGAACAAGAAATACAATAATTCTCAAGTGTGACAAACCACAATTCAATAATACAGCAGATAATAGTGAAAGTTACATCAGGATATGATTAAGTAGTGATAGTTACATCAGGATATGATTAAGTACAAAATACTACAGATTAAACACTTGGCAGATTACAATATTCTGAGGTACAGGATTAAATGCAGTAAAATAGGGGGCAGATAAGAGCAAAATAAAGCATATTTAAATGAAGGGTGATAGTGTCCCAGGATACAACAGAGGAGTTCTACAGGTGCTGTTTGAAGAGGTGAGTCTTAAGGAGGCGCCGGAATGTGGTCAGGGACTGGGCACATTACAGATGCCTTCAAAGTTATGCCGATTCACCCGTCACTCCGCCATCTTTTTGGAATTTCATGGCAGGGCTCATTCTTCTTCTCAACTCAGCTCCGGATGCCGCAGCAGCCCAAAAATCTTCAATTCACTTTCTGAAGCATTGTGCTGGATCCTTCTTAATTCTTACCGTGTTCCATTCCTGCTCCTTCTGCTTGAGGACTTTCTCCTGATATCTCCCGCTTCTCATCCTCCGGCTCAAAGTATTCACCATCTCAAATCCCTGTTTACTTCCCTGGCGCCCCCCTCTCTGCTGAGAAGACTGTCGGCCCCACCACCTGCCTCGAGTTCTTAGGCATTACTCTTGACACTGTCAAGTTTGAGGCCCGCCTTCCTCTATCTAAACTCACTCGGATTCGCCAGCTGATTTCTTCTTTCCAGAGCTCAAGGTCCATTTCAAAGCGTAACCTCTCTCTTCTGGTCTCTTCTGGGTCATTTCAATTATGCAATTCGCATCATCCCGCAAGGTCGTACTTTTGTCTCCTGTCTGTTCGCTCTTTCTACCACTACAAAGTCTCTCAATGCCTCCATCATCATCCCAGATGAAGCCAGGAAAGACATTGATATGTGGTCCATCCTCCTTAACCACTGGAACGGACTTTCTCTGATTTACGATGACGCCATATCGGCTCCGGACATGCACCTGTTTACAGACGCCTCTCACACGGGATTTGGAGGATTCTTTGGATCACAATGGTTTTCAAGTCTCTGGCCCCAGGAAATTCGTTCCCTGTCTCCTCAATTGAAATCTTCTCCCCTTCTGGAACTTTACCCTATTGTAGTCGCCACCCTGCTCTGGAGCCACCTATGGCCCAGAAAATCAATTGTATTCTTCAGTGACAACACCTCTACAGTTCATATAGTGAACAAAGGGCACTCATCATCCCCCTTAATCATGCAGCTTCTTCGTCGCCTGGTCTAGATCTCTGTGTCCAATAACGTCATTATTCAGGCCTGCCACATCCCTGGGTCCCTTAATGACACAGCTGACACTTTATCTCGCCTGCAGTTCCCGAAGTTCCACAGCATAATTCCAGGAGCAGATCCCAACCCGCAGCAGGTGCCTTCGTTCAGCCAGCTAATATTCAACTAAATTCCACACTCTCTGGTCTCCTCCAGTCGGCCCGCTGTTTTATGGAGAGCGCTCTAGCCCCATCCACACGCTCAGCTTACTCTACTGCCTGGTCCTCCTTCACCACCTTCTGCGCCCAGAATCGGATCTCTCACTCCACCTTTAATCTTCAGCACTTGCTGGCCTTTATCACATATCTGACTATATCTCAACCTGGCTCCTTCCTCTATCAGGAACTACATATCAGGCATCCAGTATCAGTTCCGTCTTCAGTCCATTCCACCCCCCCCACTCCTTTCCATTCCTGAGGTTCACCTGACGATTCGAGGCATGGAGAAGAGCCTCTCTCCTTCCTCCACTTCAAGACAGCCCATTTCTTCGGACATTCTCCTTCTCCTCATCTCCACTCTCCGTCGTGGATGCTTCACTCCTTTCGATGACATTGTTATGGAAGCGCTATGCTTAGCTGCTTTTTTCGGATTCCTACGCTGCTCAGAGTTCTCTGTGCCATCATCCGCAAGTTTCCCAGCTGTAGGATTGCGGTGCTCTGACCTCACCCAAGTCCCCGGGGGGCACTTCATCCTCTTTATCAGATCTTCTGAAACAGATCAGCTTCGTCAAGGTCAGTACGTCCAACTCTAAAAAAAAAAAGACTCTTCTCTCTGCTCTGCTAAGTTCTGCTCTAACCAAGTACCTCGCCTCGATCCTCTTTTCATCGACTTCTCAAGAACAATTATTACAAGACATTGGTTTTACTCTCACCTCAACTCCCTCCTGACTCGGACTGGGCTATCCTCAAAACTCTACTCCTCTCACTCTTTCCGGATTGGAGCAGCCACTTCTGCAGCACGAGCTGGAGTCAATCAGCACCTGATCAAAAACATGGGCCGCTGGTCTTCTTCAGCAGTTGAGTCTTATATCAGATCCTCCCCTTCAGACATTGCAGCAGCTCAAAAGTCCTTTGTTAGTATGCCCGGAGTGGGGGCACCCTCTGCGCCAGGTCCACCGAAGGGGGGTTCCACAGCGCAGATGGCCTCCAATCCCTAGTCATCATTACTAACCTCCCTGTATTTTCTCTTCTTTAGAGCTTCCTCTTATCTATGTGTGTGGCTCAGCGGTTTTTCCCTATCTTCACGGTGCGGTGCTGCGGGGAGCCGGGGGTCTTTCTTTTGGGGGGGGGGGGGAGTGGGTCAGCCTCCTGCCCAAGTCACTGTCGTCCCCCGCGGTTCCTCGCTGGCTAGAGGGGACCCCCAGCCACAACTATTCTGTCGCAGCTCATGCGCTAGCTGGCCGAGTCTCTTTATCCTAACTCTCCATGCTGCCCAGTTGCCAGCCACACTGCCTGGGGATGCTGCACTGAGTAGTGACGGATCTATCCCTTTGTCTTTTATGTCATCAAGAGTGGCTTTTATGTTTGTCTTCTCATTCTCCTTGTTCGTCCAGCAGCCGAGATGCTGCCTGGATCCGACCTGGACTGAGAGCTTTGTCCTTATTTGTTCTGTCTCTCATTCTCAATAGCCGCCCAGCAGCCAGAGGATGCTGCCTGAGCCGGTGAGACATGAGAGTTCAGAGTGTTTCACGTCATATATCCAGCTCTTCTCATCTCAAGCTGTCCAGCTTTATGTCTCTAATTCCATGTTATATAAGCACCCCCGTTCCTCAAATTAAATCCCCCTTATTCTGCACTACTCAAGCCCTTGTAAGTGACCAGTGAAATCTTATTAAAGTGTTTTGAATACAGCCGTCAGAAAGACAGCTGCGGGGCTTCTAGGTATTAGTATATCTCTGGTTAAAGAGGTAAAAAATTTTATTAGAATAACAAGTTTCTTATCTTTTTTTTGTTATTTAGTTTCACTTTGATTCAGGTGAAGCCTATACTTATCTTGCAAACCCCCCCCCCCCCCCCAACGTGGGACAAAAAAAATATCAGCCATGAACAAAACTGTCGATCCATCATTTTAAAGTTGAAGACATTGAGAAAGTCTTCTGGTCGAAACATCAAACAATTGTACTAAGTTTATTTAAGCATTACTGTAAAAAGTCCTAAACTATATTTATTTAAAGGTAGATGATTATCAGTGTCCTGGGACAGTCCCAACTGTAGCTAACTTTAACTCAAAGGAAGTGCAAACCAAGCATATCGAATATGATCACTGTGCCTTGCAGAATTAATCACAGCAGGGGGTGCACAGCAGTGTTTTTGCCCACTTCTGAAGAATAAGATTGAAGATTTGAAAGATACTTTGAGAAAGGTGATGGCATTCTCTGGTTTACATGGTTGCCTATTCTTTGGATGTTTTGTTTTCCAACTGGCTAATTTATCAAGTAAGTGCATTTGTTCAGATTAATAAAAGACTTTGCACTAGCTTTCTGTCGTAAATAACCTGCAGATTAAGAACCAGTAATTTACAAGCACTATGATTTGTTTTGTGTACCGACATAATTAGGTATTTTGGAAAACTTAATTGCAAAAGGAAAATTAAGATTTAAGGATGAATATATTTTAAGGAGAGTTTTTTGGTGCAAGAACCAAGCTTAAAAAGTAATTGTGTGGGTATAAAAGCATCAAGAAACTATTGTTAATAATTAAAGTGGTCCTTCCTGCATCTATGTTGTTTCTTGCTAGGTTTATACTGCTGAATTAATTTTATTCTTTGGGTCATATGCAATAAATACACTTTCTATCTGGTTTGCACCACTTTGTTCTAGAGGAAAGAAAAAAGGAAATAAATAAATGTTTCATAGCTAGTTTTACAACATCACCGGTTTGCTATTTATTTTAGAAAAATATAGCTCAACTTTGCACGGGATTAAATGCCTTGTAAATGTCGACCTCTATATTTTTCTGCAAAGAAACATGCATATGTGAATGGAGATACAAATTGTATTAATAAACCATGGCTAAGCGCAATGAATACTGGAAAGAGAACCATCTCCCATCTGTTGGTGATATCACCTCTGCATGACTCTTGATTTTATTCATCCTGAAAGTGACAATTATATGTCATAACATGATACAGTACATTTTTGCATGTTCTTTCTGTGACACGAGAGATACGTTTAAAATGTATTTAGACCAAGAAGCTTTTTTAGTAGATTTATTTAATTTTTTTTTGTAGCAATATTTTTGCTCACCTTTCTCTAAAAGGATAAAATATTATTAAACTGAATTTTTTTTTTAAAAAAGTCCATAATCATGTTCACTTTCAAACTGCTTTTTTACAACATTATCCAATTTTTTAGAGCAGAAAGCAGTGGAAATGTACAGCTATGGCCAAAACTTTTGCATCACCCTATATAATTAACACATTTTGCTTCATAAAGTCAAATGAAACCTGCTGAATAATGTTACATTAACATATTGAATTACATACCGCTTTGTAGTTTTTCATATACTTAATGGAAAAATATGACATTTCGAAATCTAACATGAACTACTGTACTAACATTATGGCTTCCAGTACACTTTTGTGATATCATTTTGTAGTTTCTTGATTACATGATGTTAAATAAATTAATATTCCTCTTTTTTTATTATGTCTCAATCCTAAAATTCTAGGTGATGCAAAACTTTTGGCCATAGCTGTACTTTGTTTGCATTCCCCAAAGATATTTGTTTGTAAAACTGTAGGGACAGAAGCTATGAAATCAGTGTGTCGCTACAACACTGTAAAAAGGCAACTTAAGATGTAGCAGTACGGCATTATATATCAGGATCTATATTTTACTCTGTGGGCACAACTGTAACTATTACCCACGGTGGAAAATAGTTCCTCTTTTTTTTAATGATGTTTTTGTTACGCTCATTTTACAGGAAATACCTACATCTAGCATTTTATTATAAAAAACACTGAGGCACCGCACTTTTGTGGATGGATCCATGGCTAGATACTTTAGGGGATAAAAAAAGACTGATTTAAGATTAATTATTACAACAACAACAACAAAATCCACTAAGTTAGACATGCGAAATGTAAAAGCGCAAGGAGTTCCAGTGTTGGAGGTATGTAGCCCTGAGTCAGTTCAGTTTTAGGATTAGTAACCCAAGGTTAGAGAAGTATGGAAGGCCTTGTAAATGAGTTGGAGGATCTTGCAGCCATTGTAAAGAAGCAAGGACACACATTACATGTTGAAACAGAAGAGTGTTCATATCCAAATACTTGTAGCACAGAGACTCCAGTGACAGCTCCACTACAGTAATCAAGTATGTATTAGAAACCAGGGCATAGACCAACTCCAGTGTGGAGTGAAGCAATTTCATCTCTTACATTAGTATCTAACATTCCCTGAACCAAAAAAAAACAAAAAAAGTTTTTATGATCCATTTTGTTTTCTTGAACGTAGTAACAGGTTTCAAAAATAATCTTGGAAACAAGATACAACAGGGTTATATTTTAATGTAAAATTGATCAGCTTGCCAGTTAACAGTAATGATTGCCAGAACATGAATTGCCAAGTGTGGAAAACTGAGCATGGCTACTGGCAAGAGATAGGGATTGATGCAGGAGCAATATTGCTGGAAATATTTCATGCTATGATGTCATGTTTTTTGTCTGTGCCCTCTATCATCAATATGCTGCCATGATGAATTCACATGAGATGACTGGTGATAGTTGCTTGCAAAATTGCACTTAAAAGTTTCCAAGTGTAGAACCGAATATTTTGCCATTCATAATTGCCTAATGTAAACCAGACCTGACATTTTAAAGTGCCTCCTGCTGATAAACAAATAAATAAATACAAATCTACATTTCTTACTGTCACAAAGACGGCCAGAGTGGGTGGCGTCAGACCAGAAGCAGGAAGGAATACAGAGAGACTTGGGGTTTTGGTATAGCTGAGCGCGTGATCGCGCTCAGCATTTAATAAACAGAACAGAAAATAAAAAGGTTTGAAACACAAAAACACTGGACACGGCACTGGTAGCCAAAATAAATAGACAAACAAAACAGACTAGACAGCAAACACGGTGAGTGAGACAGTTATTCACTTTATATTTACGTTCTTTCTTATTATCTTATTTCTTAGTTTCTCCTTCTCCACACTCGTTCTCCACTCACCGAACACCTAACCACGAGTGACTAAACGTGCATCTATTTATACTGTTTGTGCTGGGATTCAATTACTAATTAATTATTCACTTGAATCCCAGCACGTGAATTCATTACGTGAAACCCCGTGTTCACATATTATATTTTAAATGCACGTGCGTGATGTGCAATCCCGTGCCTAAATACAAATATACAATTTAAACACACGTGAAACACAGACCCGTTTATATCCCGTGTACCAATGACTATACACCAACATTAACACACGCACGCAACACACAAATGCACACAGGGACGGGGCACATTGCCACACTTACATTTACTGGAGGAGTTATGAATTTAAAATTATAATTAGAATTGAATTGATAAAAATAGAGCCTGCATCTATAAACTGAGGTTTATAGTATTTAATCAGGATGTTAAAAAACCACACACTATAATCAGAAATACATATTGTTAGCCATAAACTGATTTGTTTGTTTGCGCCTCAAACTACTGCAGTGACTTCCTGTACATCTGGTAAAAAAATAGGAAGCAGAACTACTGCACTTTGTTCTAAAGATAGAAGTCATACATTTGATAAATGGCTGTAGGTTTTCCATTTAAGATGCCAATATAAATTCAAGTTTATTTCGTGCAAAAGTATTTTTAAATGTCCTCTGATTAGTGACCAGTAAAGCAGAAAGCATACTGGTAATAATGGGTGCATCGGTCAAAAAAGTGTCTCTCTTATTTTTTCTTCCAACGTTCTCTTGCAAGTGGTTTAAAAATAAAATTAAATAATCGATTTTCAGTGATTAATTTCTTAATCACTTTTTCTCCTACCACCCAATGTGTCATAAAATGTGTCATCGTGGTCCAATGAATGTTTGGGTTTCAATCACAAAATAAACAATAGTTTTATTTTGAACGCAATTACAATGAATATGTTTGGTTTCATATGTTAAGTGTGATGCTAGATATGACTGTTCTTCTATTTGTAAACTATAGCTTCGGTTTGACACCTGCCATGACACTGTACCAACTGAAGGCTTAAAGGTTACATAATTACATTTCTGAGAAATTATTACTAAATAAAGGTAACACATGAAACTGGGTCCATTGGACCAGCTGGTAAAGGGTTAATGAAGGCTGGAAGTAATTTTTACACTGAAAATGAAAAACAGCAGCTGCAAACTGTAAACAACTTGCTGTTCCTTATGCAGGGGTGATTTTAGTAAAAAATAAAATAATTTTATGTATTAAACTGCACTTCATTGTTTTTGCCAAGAAGTTTGTGGTGTCCCATGTCTGAAAATGTCATTAGAGATTGAGATAAGAGTCAAACAATAATGAAAGGCTTGCCACTGTTTTAGAAGTGTGATGGCACTTCTTTTCTCATTGGTTTACCAGATCATGTTAAAGATTAGACTTGCTATACAAGCATCCAACATCTTTCTGTCATGAGGTTTCTGTCTTCCTCCTCCCTGCCACCTCCTTTGCAGATACATCTCCTTTGATTAACCTGTGGCAGCTGTCATAGATCTCACCTCCTTACTAGTCTATCATCTGAATTAAAAAGAGCTTTAAATCTTAAAAAAGCTCAACCCCTGGTAGAGATTTTTTCTGTGTTGTTGAGACAGACAGGGTCCTAATACATCCTTCTAGGGTGGGTACGTCATTGGCAATGTGGTAAAATAAAAATAGAGTCAGTTTTTACCTGAAATTAATATTTTAAAAAGTTAGGTGTACTGGTAAGACAAATGACAGTAACTAGAGTTACACATTGGATTAACACAAAAGTGGTATCCGTGCATTGAACAAGACTAGCGTTTCTATTTAATATGTCATAGTGTGGGGTATATGATCATGTGACATTATCAGAGGTCAAAGGGCACATAGAGTCATTTTTTTAGCTGTTTTGGGACTTTTTGAGTTGAAATGGCTGAGGAATGTGTTCCACCTAAAATAGAAGTGTTCCTCAGATTATGTGTCAGTTTTTTACCAAAAAGATTTGATCTATACCTTACCATTTTGGCAGGGTGTCACAAGTGTCCCTTTTTGACAAAAAATTGTATAGTTTTTGTCCCAAAAACACAGAAAAAAATTATCTCTACCGGGGGTTGATGTTCATCACCAAAATTGGTACTCAGATGATAGTCTATTCAGATCGGAAAGCGAGATCCTGGGCCACACCTATCCTGTTATTCACTTATATAAGTATTCTAATGATTAAACTCGCTGTTGTCTCGCTTATTGAATGGGTCATGAAATAAGACTGTATTTGGATGGAATACCATGCCTATGTTTTAATGACTGATGGTGTGTTTCTCATTTGTTTCTGAAGCAGGCTTCAATGTTGTGCAATCACCACGTTTCCTGGGAATAAGAAGTGGAGCCACAGTGTTTCTTTACTGCAAGACTGACTCTCCAGATGCAGTAGAAGTGAAATGGTGGAAAAGTACAGAAAACGGCAAGGAGTTGTATTCGAATGATAGTGCTGGAATCAAGGAGTCAGATAGATCAACGATACACAAATTTATGATTACTATTACAACAGTCAAAAGAGCTGACAGTGGAATTTACTACTGCGATATTAAAGTCAATAACAATACAAAAAATGGTTCTGGGACTGAGCTAAAAGTACATGGTAAATATACTCACATTTCTTATATATAAAGAAGAAAATAAAAGCACTGATAATGTTAGGTTATTATCATAACCCTGGTTCCCTGTAACCTGAATAGATATAACAAAGACTGCTCGCCAGAGCCTGTGACACAGTCGTGCCCGCCCCTGAGGGCATAAATAGACGCACACACAGGTCTCATCATCATTTTTCCTTCAAGAATACTGCAATCATGGATGCAGGAAGCTTGAAGGTTAATGGTTACATTTCTATTTCAGGGAACCAGGGTTATGATAATAATCTTTTCCTATCAAGTACAAAATGTAACCATTACCTCATGGGTAGAAATACCAAAGCTGTCGCAAGGCAATATTGCAGACCAACTGGAATGCCACAAGGCTTGGCCAAGGCCACCTTGAATGTTACCATGAGGAACCCTAGTACTTAGGACTAAAAAATTGAGGGAAAACTCACCACTGCATGATTTAAAAGAAGACAACAACAGGCTTCTTCAACACTTTGTTACCATAAATAGCAACACAGAAGATACTCTTGCAAATTCGCATGCTCATTTTGGACAAGCCTATATCATATCAAACCCCTAAATTAACGTTCAACAACCAATATTACACCACAACTATGGTATATATATTTTTTAACTCCATCAGCCTATATACAGATGACCCGCTTTATATCATGATTGCCGTGCAGACATAATTCGTGATATAAAGCAGGTCATGATATAAACCGGGTTTCACGTTTGCTGATGACAGCATATTACAAGTGCGAGAACAAAAAAAAAACGAATGGTGAATTAAAGAGAGTTGTTTCAATACTGTATATTTAGTTGTTCTTTACATTTAAACAAATCCATATGGTTTACTACAGGACACATACATTTTGTATCATTAACTGGAACGAAAGAGTTTGTGTCATTATCTAAAAAAGGCATGAATTGTCGACTGATGAGAGTACTCTATTAGGCGTTGCACTTGGTGTTTTTTGTGTGTGTGTGCATTTGTAAAATTTGGTGACTTTGGTGTTTTGCAACTGAACTGTATCTCGTGAAGACCGCCCACACAGCATTTGTTGACAAGCTGCACAAAATGTCAGTTTATCAGCCAAGACAATTATTGGTTGTAGTTGCGTTGGAAATTAATTATATCCTGTGGTTACTTAGTAAAGTATGCTGACACAGCATTTGACAAGCTGCACAAAACAAATATGCAGGTTTGTGAGATGATATTAAGAGAGGTCATTTCTCAAAGAACCTATGGTGCATGGCGAGTGGTTTTTCAAAGGTTGTGAAAGCAGGAAGTGAGTTTTAAGAAGCACTTGCACACAGAGGAAGAAAAACAAATACTCACTTAAAATGAAAAACGCCATAATCCACTCGCTGATAACACTAACCCGACCCGACCCCGAACCATAATATACAAACTACATCCGACCTGAACCCGACACTTATTGTTGGTTCCCGTCGGGCTCTGGTCGGGTAGCAAGGCTCTACTCACCTCTATGATTATAAGGGCCGACCCTGAAGCCGCCCTTAATGTTCCAAAACCAGGCTTGCATCTCATCCACCCACTTAGAGGATGTGATTGCAAGCAAGAAAGTCGCTTTCAAAGATAAATATTTCAGCTCAGCTGAATGCAAGAGCTCAAATGGGGGCTTCATAAGTGCTTCAAGCACAACGTTAAGCCTCCAATCTTATATTTTCCTAACCTCATTCTTGAATTAGATAGAATATATTAAAAATATATTATCAATATATTTTATACATTGTTTATACACCAAAATCGACCCCTTTTCTAGATATGAAAAATATATGAGATATATGGTAAATATATCGTTAATGCTTTAAAATATAAAGTAAATATATTGAGAAATATAAAATTCAGATGAGAAAAATACATAAACATTTGAAATATTTAACTTAATATATGTGCTTAAATGTGGTACATAATAATAAAAAAAAACAATATTGTAGACAAGCATGGCAATTAAAAGCACCTTTATGGCTTAATAAAGGTAGCAACAAGAAAGCAACAGCAGCTCTTTTTTGTTTATTTGGCAGAGATTACAAAGATCAGTGACTCATCTATCACTAACACAAACACATGCGCACAGGCAGCTCCCCACTCTTACGGTTGCACACACCTCTCAGGGTGATTTTCACAGAGTAATAACAAATCACAGAACTACTCCCAAATGAACAATAAACATGTAAAACAATGACTTGAACAATTATCACAAAAACAGTAATCAAATATTTACAATAATCAACAAATAATCATAGTTTCCACACAAAAAATCCCAACCCCCAGCGTCCTTTGCAAGCAACTAATTTACATGAGTCCGCTCAGGCAATATCTATATATGACAAATACATATTTAATGCTTTTATAATAAATATATTGATTAATATTAAATTTAAAAAAGGTAAATGCATGGTTCAATACAATTAAATATATAGTTTATGTACTGTAAGGCATATATTTAGTTAATGTTTTTTATCAATGTTTAATCAATGTCTAAGGTCAGCATCACATATTAGCATCCTTATACGTTTCAGGGAAACTTATGAACGCATTCTTAATGTATTTTTATTCAGTTCCAAAACATTTACACCAATTTGTTGCTTAATATATTTTTTAATATATTTAAAAAGCATCCATAACTATTGTTTTTAAAATGTATGACGAATGTAAGGCAAAAACATAATATATTTTAAATGTATGGTAAGTTTGTTGCAAAGATATATTTATAACAATATATTGTAAAACATATAGTTTTGTCAGTTAAATACAATGAATTAGTAATGTATAAAAAATACATGAAAAATATCTAATTTAATTTGGGAGCCATATATTTATTTTATATGTTGAAAATATATGGTGAGGTTATTGTCACAAAGACGGCCGGAGTGGGTGGCGTCAGACCAGAATCAGGAATTCAAACAAAGACAGTGGTTGTGATGATGAGCTGAGTGCAATGGCTGCACTCAGCGTTTATTAACAAAATAAAAAGGTTTAACAGTACAAAAACAGGACACGGCACTTGCGCCAAAAGAAACATATAAACAAAACGGACTAAACACTAACACACAGGTGAAACGGAGACGAACAAACACGGTGAGTACAAACAAAACACTTATTATATTTACGATTACGATTTTAACTCTCCTTCTCTCTCAACCGTTCTCCACTCTCTGAACACCTAACCCTGAGTGCAAGAAATGTGCGTCTATATATACTATTGTGCTGGGATTCAATTACTAATTAATTATTCACTTGAATCCCAGCACGTGAATTAATTCTGTGCAACCCCGTGCTCACATATTACATTTAACCAGCACGTGAAGTGATTTGTGCTCTCCTCGTGCCTAAATACAAATCTACACTTTAAATATACGTGAAACACAGACCCGTTTATATCCCGTGTACCAATCTATACACCAACATTAACACACGCACGCAACATACATACACATAACACAAATGCACACAGGGGCGGGGCGCTTTGCCACAGTTATACATACATTATTCATATATTTAACATGTTTCCCATTCATAAAAAAAAAAAAATATTAAAAATATATTTTCTTTCCGTATGGGTTTATTTATTGATTTGAAATATGTTAATAAGGTAACAGACGTTAACAGAACATATAGGATACAGTATAACATAAACCATGTAAAACACATTTACTACTGAAGCCTCTATCTAACTTTATAAGGTATTTTCTTACAATTCTGTGAGTCAAATTGTGTCTAAGCAAAAATTTAAAAAAAACAAACTGATTAATAATTTCTGATAACCCAGGAATCCCCTAACTAAAAGTAAAATGCTAGTGCAATTTATTAATACAAGATGTTAATTAATGTATTTTTCATGTTTAAGCTCGTATTCAACCAGAAGAAATCACCAGTCAGAACACAATGAAGGATGCAATCATTCTGATACAGGGCTTTCTCCTGTTAGCCTGCGGGTGTGTTCCATTTCTACTGAATCTAAGCAAGGTAAATGCACATAACCCCTGTTGGCCTGTGGTGCCTTTAAACATGTTTATCCTTGTGGTTTGGTGTTAGAGTGGGCTAATACAGAAGCTGTCGCCTCTGGAGGCCTGGGTTCACATGAGCACATGTGTCAGATATGTCTGTTTAAACTTCGTTCCTCAGCCTAAAGGTCGACATGGGAAAACTAACAAAAGCACAACACAGCAAGTTAAGTGTAATAATTTAACTAGTTTAGTTAAGCAGGGTGTTTTGAGATGTGTGGGATGGCCCCAATTTTGCCACTGGGTTTGACTATTTTTGATTTTTTTAATTATGTCATTGGCTCTTGTGGTATTAAACATCTGCATTTCCTAACGCTTGGTACCTGATAACAAGCCATATCCTATCATACACTTTTTCCCAACTGGAAACTTCCATGTCAAAATGGTAAATAAAAAATTGAAAACAAAAAGTAAAGTGTGACACAATTAAATCACAATCTCAACCTTTACATATTCTATTAAACACATCAGTATTAACAGTACAAATATACTTAAATCAGTTATTTACCTTTCAGGACGATGCAGAATCAGATAACGGAGAACTCGAGGAAGAACATACTTACGAGGTACCTTATTTAACCATGTTTAACATGTCAAATGCTTGTTTCTGTTTGTTATCAGTTAGTCTATGGTAGACTTTTAGTAGTCTCAAAAATAATGTGAATTGTACTGCAAATAAAGATTTTGTTAAGGTGTAACTAATTCTGTTTAAATCCCCTGCACTTGTACTGTTATTTTACAGGGCTTGGAAATTGAAGAGAATGAAAATGCATATGAAGGTATTGTTACTGTACGGAGAGATGGAGAGGCCAAGTGGATTTATGGAGAGCATCCTTGTCAAGAATGAGGAATTACTTTACCGATGTGTATTTTGAAATGTGTCCATTGGATCAGTTGTGTCACTGGGACAATTTTGGGAAAGGGGGTGTTGGTGGGGCCAGGGTGGGGGGTAACATGAACAACTTGCCTTACACAAACCAGCCAGGAGTTGTCTCTCCTGGTGTACATCACCTGCAGTGCTCAACTTGGATTTTCCCAAACTATCAAAATATGACTTAATCTGCATGGCACTGTCACTGAAATAGACTCTGACATGAGATCCCAGTAGCCTGGTGTATCTCAGTCTTTAGCCCTTGCCTTTATTCCCTCTTGTCGTATTGGTTAAATTATTTACAGTAGCATCAAATTAAATATTCTTATTTTCTTACTGTTCCCTTGCCTTTTATGATGTTTGCAATGATTACTTTGAGTTCAGGAGCTGCCCTTCAGTTCTAGTTGCCTGCCCTAGACATTTATTAGGCAGGCTAGATCAACCAAAGGGGTCCTTATATTAGTTTCAACCAGCACCTTCTATTACACAGCAATGTTTTACCTGAAAAACTAAAGAAAACTCATTCCGAAGTGGCAGATCACTAGAGGGTGCTGGCTGTCTATACAGACACTCTGGATGATCTAGCCTATGTTGCATACATCAATGGCTGGTAACTAGAATTGAAGAGCAGGAGAAAGGACCCATCTTAAATCACGATATTTTAATAATTGCAATAAGAATCACTCAGAATGACTGCAAACATCTTTAAAAGGATAGATGACAGAAAAATGGACTCTAGTCTAAGTATAAACTATAAATTATCCAGTAGGATGAGTATGCTATAGGTTCATGTGGAATATGCATGGTAGATGGTTGCTATAAATCTGTACAGGGTGGCAATCTCTGTGAAAACAATATGAGACACCAATGCATAAGATTAGGAATTGCTGTCACTTCATATGAAAATCATTTATTATCAGGTAACATAGGAGTAATATTTTGTTTATTTTCAGGATAACATGATTATTAAAACTGTAGGCTGTTTATATTTAAAGTAAAAATTACTTATTTTCAATATTTTCACATACAATTTGAAAGAATTTCACATAGAAAGCTCTCATTTAGGCAAAAAAACCTAAAATGCAGTGGCAGAGTTAAACAGTTTCCCTTTAGTAAATAAGGGAACTGTTTCAATGTTGTGAATGGTCCTTTTAGAAATTATAAAATACATTTCTGGAGAATGAGAAATGTCAGCAAAAACAAAATGGTAATATTTTTTTCACACTTATAAATCTTTTTTACTACTGAGTGTTATGCTTGTTTATGTGTGTTTGTAATGCTTTATTAAAACAAGTTATGTGTATTCATTTATCTATGATACAAACAACAATCTACAGTTTCCTATAAACAATTATTATTTATTTCTTAGCAGACGCCCTTATCCGTTTTTCAATCAACACCCTAATACTCTGTTTCACATTTTATTTAGTGTTTGGATTTTTGGGATCTTGTGGTACCGAAGGAAGTGCTGTACTTTTTAAAATGAAAAGTTGAACTATATATCAATTCAATGGGCAGCGGGCAGTGAAAAGATTCACAGAGCTTAATTAAGCAGAGGGAAATGGATTTTAAAACTGCAGTTACTGAATTGGAATTATCATTACTATAGTTTATCAAGGGCAGCAGTGTGGAGTAGTGGTTAGGGCTCTGGACTCTTGATTGGAGGGTTGTGGGTTCAATCCCAGGTGGGGGACACTGCTGCTGTACCCTTGAGCAAGGTACTTTACCTAGATTGCTCCAGTAAAAACCCAACTGTATAATGGGTATTTGTATGTAAAAATAATGTGATATCTTGTAACAATTGTAAGTCGCCCTGGATAAGGGCGTCTGCTAAGAAATAAATAATAGCAAGCCATCCTTTTTGCCTATTACAAATGCACTGTCCAAATTCCTACTGTAACATCTATTCTTATATTTGTATTCCATTAGTTGTTTATACTGTGTGCAATGAACTTTGATGTAGGCCTATTTGTTGTGTTTTATTGAGTTTTTTTTTTTAAAATAAAAAGTTTTTTTTTTTATCTGATGGTTTTGCATGCTAATTATATGTACAAAAACCACACAACACACCCATAATACCATGCCAGCACACAACACAAAATTACCTTCAACTGTTACTTGGCTGAATGCAATAGCGGATTAAATTATATTAATTGGCCTCCAGTGAAAGAAATTAGGAACAGGGTGATTGTCATCTTACAATCTTTATTTATCAAATAGGAACAACCTTCATTTTTTACTCATGAAAGATTTCATCTTACCGTACATTGGACGTTTCTATTGGATAACACACATCAAGCAATATTTCCAAAGCGTTTACTACAGTCTTTAATTAACTCCTATTTTTGAAAGGAGAAAAAAAGCTACTGATTTTACAAAATTAGAACCACATAATGTGAGTACTACTATTCATGGCCTTTAAAGCGCTTGAAAGCTTTTTGCTTCTCAGTTCTGTTTTATATACATGGAATCTTCTTCTTTCAAAAAATAGAACTTAATTCTATTGGGGCAGCAGTGTGGAGTAGTGGTTAGGGCTCTGGACTCTTGACTGGAGGGTTGTGGGTTCAATCCCAGGTGGAGGACACTGCTGCTGTACCCTTGAGCAAGGTACTTTACCTAGATTGCTCCAGTAAAAAAACCCAACTGTATAAATGGGTAATTGTATGTAAAAATAATGTGATATCTTCTAACAATTGTAATTGTAAGTTGCCCTGGATAAGGGCGTCTGTTAAGAAATAAATAATAATTAAATACTGGAGTAAAGGCTTTGAAAATATGGCCCAACAAGATCTATTCAATTGAATGAAATGGTGGCGGATCTAAATGCTGCTGCTGTTGTTAAAATCATTAAAATATCCACCACAGTTTAAATAAATTGATTAGTCCCCAACATCTTGGTCACATTGTCAGACAAAACCAACAGATCAGCCACATATAGCATGCTGATACCTACTATTATTTTATCCTTATTTTTCTCCCCAATTTTGAATGACCATATAAGTGAAACTCCTTACAACAGCTCAGGAGAACTGGTGGTCAGTGGGTGTCCTCCAATCCCACTGCCAAGTCAAACGCTACTTTACAATCAGGAGCAGACTATGTTGTTTGTAAACTGCAAACCTGTACTTCACCATACAAAGCAGGATTTGGGCAATTATTTACAAAATAAATTAGGAAGTTTACATGTTTATTCATCTACTTCCGTCCAAAATGGGATTTGCGGCCCACTATACATACACACTGAGAGATATTTACTGAGGTAGGCAAATAGAATAATTCATAAATAAAGCAGCATTTCCTGGCCCCAAGATGATCCTTTAAATGTGCTGATAAACATATCAAATTCTGTTATGTTTCTGCATATTCTTATTCCATTTGCAACAAACATAAATACATTCTCATGACTCTCTGACATTTCAGCTTTCTATGATTTGAATATTGAACACCAGTTATTTTCACTGACACCTTAGACAGCTGCTGTTTGACAAAGGACAAGGCGAGATGAGCAAACAAGATACTGATCATGAATATGACCTCATTATGTGCAACGCTTGGTCAGTGACCTTCTGGAATATCAGAGCACCCACAGGGAAGAGAAATATTGTATATTAGAAGTCATCAATATGGGTCTTCTGAAAATATATACCCCAAAATCATATTTAGATGACTTTAAAGTAGCAGGGTTCCAAAAAAATATAGCGTTACATGGTTAAATAATATACCTGTCATTTTCCCTTTCATTATTAATATCCTGACAACTTTTTACACTTATAACTTAAAATTCTGTTTCAAATATCTTTTCAAAATGTACACTCCAGTGCATTGATGGTGTAAGGATTATTTCCCACATTGTCAAACAGGTAACACAGCAATAACGATCCATGATGTGGTAAGGAACAGAAAAGCCAGAGCACTTGTTATGTTTTTTAAATACTTCTTCATGCAGTGATTTAAGAGGACAGTGCTCAAACCAAAGTGCACTAGAGTGAGCATTTTGAAAACAGCTTTGAAACAGACGATAAAATTATAAGTCTAAATAGTTGTCAGGAGGTTAACAATGAAAAGAAAAATTACAGGTATGTTATTTAAACAGTTGTAGCAACATGTGGGGGTGTATAACACTATATTTTTCAGAACCCCACTACTTAATCTTTGAAGCTTTGTGAATAGGATGCAATATTGGGCAATATTTTGGGGTGAAACATCAATGATAAATTAATTATAAACAATAAATATTGCTTTTCCCAACTATTCTCGTCAGTTCATCTCTGTAAATGAGATAGTTATCTTGTTATATCGTGTTCAAATATCAATACTTTAGTAAATGTTAATATTTAACTAAAAACATTAAGGGACACTTAAGCAATGCACCAGAGTAGAGTGGAAACTTGAAGCCCTACCACCCATGGCTTGACGCTCTACAGACATTTTCGAGGTCAACTGTCTGATTGCTAAACAAGTAAAGTATTTAAAAGATCCTGTTATATACAAAGTTCATGACCAGATCAGCCCCTTGCCTTATGGTTCCAAACTCAATTGGAATCCTAATTTGTGACACGTTTGTCTGCAATCATTGTATTATTTGTCTCATAAATGTAATATGATCAGTTTAAAAGTGTGACTAAAAGTTCCTTTCCTTTTATGAGGATCTTATATTTGAAATAGGGCCTTATACGGTTCTAAATTGGTGCTTTAAATCAATTGCAGTTTGCGTGGGGCTAAATCGCAAGAGGATGGGGCTAAACCTGGAAGTGCATTAAAAACAAATGTTTGCCAGTAGAAAGTGACCAGGTGCAGTGCTTTCATGTTTTTTTGACAGGGACTTAAATTGTCCTGATATGTCCTGATACCACTGGAGGTGACAGGACTCAGACTGGACACGTACTAAATAATTAATATTAATTTGGTCTCCTACTACAAAAAAAGACATTGCACTCGAGAAGGTAGAGAGAAGGACAACTAGACTGATCCCAAGACTTAATGACATCAGCTATGAGTACGTTTAGAATGGAATTTAGGAAGCACTTTTGTACACACAGTTATAAATGCATGGAATAGTCTACCAGGTGACATAGTAGGATCTAAACCACTGGAAACATTATTATTATTATTATTATTATTATTATTATTATTATTATTATTATTATTATTATTATTATTATATCAATGTGTAATAAATATTTTGGCATTTGCATTTAAGACTCAAGCAGGTGAAAATATTTACTATTTTCCCCTTACATCAAAACTAAGTTTAAACATCTGTATTTGTGACCATGACATCTATTGCACACTGAATATATTCAGTGCAAATCGCACTTTATTTAATAAGGCTGTTCACTCATCCTAAAAAAGGGAAGCCGATATGTGTTTTCCGACAGAAACATTACTTTATGCATATGATCTTGACGTATAAATAGTGGAATCTACCAGGAGTCAAACAAACACCTTGAAAGCTTTGGAAGACAAGGTCTATTGGACAAAAACTGAAAAATGGCATCAGGTAAAACCAATGTTTATTTCAGCTGAAAAGCGCTTTTTTCTTTCTTTTTTGTTTGAAGTCTGCTAAAATGATTAAGTGCTACATGTGATAAGACTAATATATATAAGTGTAATAAATGGTAAAGCTGAAGGTCTCATGGTTCATAGTGCTTTAATTGTACTTTGTTCAAAGCCTTGCAATCTAGAGCAATATTTGCACTAGCTATAAATAAATGTTGGTGTAATTAAATATAGGTGAATTGTTTACATTTTACAAATGTTATCCTTCTTTGTTCAGTTCCGTGTTTTATGGTGCGAAATAAACATAAATAACATTTTATTGTACGTATTTCACTACTGTATTTACAGATTGAGGGAAGTACACACACCTACACCGATAAAGGCACTAGCAGAAACGTTTGCCTACATGACTTAAGTTGTATCTTTTATTTTTAAGTTATGGTTTAATGTATTAATAAGTGTTTTCTATGCACATTGGAAGTCGATTTTCCAGAACTGAAATAAAGTGTATTTTTTTCTCTTCAGCTCTGCTTCTGTGTCCAGTGCTGCTGGTTATATTGCTGGTCTCCCCTGAAGAGTCTGGGGCCTACCCTATGATTCCACTATCCAGTCTTTTCACAAACGCTGTGCTCAGAGCTCAGTACCTACATCAGCTAGCTGCGGACATTTACAAAGATTTTGTAAGTATATGAAATCAACTATTTTAAAACACTGCAGTTGATTTGAATGATCTAAAATTAATTAAAAATGGGGTCAACAATTTCTTTCCTCCTTTCAGCCCTTGATAGAGACCACCAGCAGGATTAATAGAGTTAAAGATTGTCTGCATTCAGATCCACTGTTAATTATAAAAATAAACCTCCCCATCAGCTTTTTAGACTTCAACTTGAGCCGAATATTTTAAAATTAGGACCGAATATAAATATGTTAAAAATAATTATGAATGTGAATTTAAGAGGATAAAAAACATCTCATATTACAGTATGCCACTAATTCAGTGGGTGCTGCTTCACCTTCAACTACTAGCTACAATGTCCCCCAATCACAAACAAGATACAAATTACTGGCGTCTCTCTATAATATCATGTGCGCTCTGTTTCACTAGAAAGTCAGCAGACTGATTTATTTACATCCATCAAAATTAATATTAGCAGTAGGGACAAAGGTATCCTCCTCCACTTGTCAAATTTCCCATTGACAATGCACTGGGTATGCAGTAGGTATGTTCTTCATTAAACAGTTTGATCAAAACTTTAATGAAAACTGAAAATTGAAAAATGTGACATTTCAGAATCTAACATGAAATACTGTACTACTAGACTTTTGTGATATCATTTTGTAGTTTCTTGGATCATATGATGTTAAATAAAATATATAAATTTATGTTCATATAGGGTTTTTTTTTTTGTTGTTGTCTTAATCCTAACATTCTAGGTGATGCAAAACATTTGGCCAGAGCTGTACAGTACAAATACATAGGCACACTGGAGCTATTGATTCCTTTAATATAGACCTTTCTAAAGGTTGAGAGGGACAACCACATTTAAAGTTACATTTCTTATACATAAAAAGTATGTTTGCTATATTTTTCTGTCTTTTTAAAATATTGTTTCTTATTGATTTGTTTTCATAAAGGAGCGTACCTATGTTCCAGATGAGCAGCGTCACTCCAGCAAAAACTCCCCGTCAGCATTCTGCTACTCCGAGACCATCCCTGCGCCCACCGGCAAAGATGAGGCTCAACAGCGATCAGTGAGTCTCCTGTCCTCGATGTAGCCATTGTAGTGCTTTAACCATATTGAAACCATGTGGTGCAAGCTCAGCCACTCTGCCATACACACACACTAGAGATAACAGTACAAATACATTAGCTATCTGTGATGTGTAATAGTGCTCCTTTCGTAAGTAATTGAATTATAGTTTGAAGAATTAAAGGAGTGCTAACCAAGGCTTTTAAAATCAATTTTCTTACATCTTCTTATAATTAGCAACATCCTCACTGGTCTCCATTTCCATTGTGTTGAAGATCTTTGGTTTATTTCAAATATGATGATACAAATTGCTGCAGCTTTTGAGTTCCTAATCATTTCCTTTGCTATAATTTAAACTCACTCCAATAGTCTAGCTGTAATCAGACCATATGGCCTACAACGCGGATATCAGGAGGAAGCAGTTGATCTATAGCACTGTTTCCATGTCCTGAACTAACGTAATACAACAAAATAGATTAAGAAAGCTGGATAATAACTAAAACCACTTAGCTTTTAACTGAGTTTTTAATTTCTGTTTAAAATAAAGGTGCAAGCTCTTATTTACCATTGCACTATAAAGAATGAACTGGTCTGTACAGATAACACATTGCAGTTCTAATCACCCCCTCACACCAGGTACCATAACAAACTCTTTCCCAGGTGAGGAAAATTACTTAGATGTGTATAGACAACAATTAAATTAAACTTTTGGAGATTGATAAGATCAAGGAAATATTTCACAAACCATTAAAGACATGGAAACTGAAGACAAAGATTGTTCTTTGAAGGCTATTGATCCATCCATTTCCTTTATTTTTCTTTAGGACGTGGAGCTGCTTCAGTTTTCCCTGGCTCTCATCCAGTCCTGGATTAGTCCCCTGCAGTCTCTGAGCCGTGTTTTCACCAATAGCCTGGTGTTCAGCACCTCCGACCGAGTGTTTGAGAAACTGAAAGATCTGGAGGAAGGTATTGTGGCTCTCATGAGGGTAAGCAAGCAAACCTAAAGTAGTATACTAGTCACGCACACTGATATAATTGAAGACTGAAATTATGAAAAGTACCATTGGGATATTATCAGAATATCAGCATTACCAGCAATGGCAACAAATTCTTCAAAAATGTTGCACAGGGGTCCTGATATGGCACCATGAGCCCTATTTTCCACTCTGCAGTGATGATAAGGCATTGGTTATTTATTAAGTTCAAGCTGTTTCATATTTAATTTTTCCTCTTAAATTACATTTATTTTGTATATTGCATGTCCCTTAAACTGGGTTAATTAACTTAAAAAGCAACTTGGTATGGGTGTGAAATAAAGGTTATCTTAAGAAATGTGTTCTTGTTGTTGTTTAGAAACTGTATCATTCAGTCATCAAATCCTGATGACCTTTTAGAACTCTGATGTGTAAAGGACCTCTGAAGTCTGATGTCTACCTACATCAGGAATAACAGATTGTATCCATTAATCTTTCCCATCTAAAACACAGGGCCATATTTTCAAAGCGTTTCTCCAGTCTAATTAACTCCTATTTTTTTAGAGTAAAATGCCTGTTGATTTTACAAAACTAAAACTAAGTTATATCTTTCAAGTTCTCTTAAGCACTCTCAGTGTGTTTTGTATCTAATTTTGTAGCATTAACATTTTTTTTTGTCCTTTCAAAAAATAGGAGTTCATTGAAGAATGAGGAAATGCTTTGAAAAAAATGCCCTCAGTCTATAGTGGACAAATAAAATACAATATATAGCCTAGTATATATTACATTGAGGAAACAAGTCTTTTCTTACATCCACTATGGTAAGACTGTTGTAGGGGACAGGTTAATGGTTACACTATGGTGTACCTGATATACAGCTGCATGTATTAGTCCTATACCATTGTGTTACTATTGATATGCCAAAATATGAAATTGTTAACACTGTGATACCATTCAAGTGATGGCTTATGCCAATATAGTCCCTAAGTTCAGAACCACTATAGACATGTTGGCATGATTCAAAACATATATAATTACTTGAAACTACGTGGGAAAGTACCAATTATATATATTTTTTTTCAGGATCTGGGTGAAGGAGGTTTTGGAAGTTCTACTTTGCTGAAGCTCACTTATGATATGTTTGATGTCAACCTAAGAAACAATGATGCTGTGTTTAAAAATTATGGGCTTTTAAGTTGTTTTAAGAAAGATATGCACAAAGTGGAGACATACCTGAAAGTGATGAAATGCAGGCGTTTTGTGGAGAGCAACTGTACTCTGTAGAAAATAGCAGACATGAGTTAAAAACTGTCTTACTCTTTTATATCATTAAAATAAAGATATAGTAATGGGAAGTTTTAGTAATCATACTCTTTTCTTTCGTGTCAGTCTTGCAATCAAAACTGTTTTACTTAGCTTTTTTGTTTCACATGTATATAGCATTATTTAAAAAAAATTGAGTACTATGATTTGTTTTCAAGATCTTTCATAGTCATGTGGCTTGCTGAATTCTATGATGCAAATGTATGACTTCATATTTCAATAAAGTATGTCATGTGCAGTATAATCTGTATAAATGGCTCAACTCATTTAACAAATTGAAGGGGTCGGGACAAGGTGCAGTAATGTTAACTTACATAGTTGCTATTTTGAGAAAACATTCCATGAAATAGAAATGTAACCATTACTTAATGGGTGTTTACCTCCTAAAGACCCCAAAACCTGAATAGATATATCAAAGCTACACGCAGTGCCTGTGACTCAGTCATGCCTGCCCCCAAGAGCATATAAGGACTGTCCACAGAGAGCACAGCATAATTTTTCCTTCAAGCCTGCTGCAATCATGGACACAGCGAACTTGAAGGTTAATGGTTACATTTCTATTTCAGGGAACCAGGGTTATGATAATAACCTAACGTTCCCTATCAAGTATAAAATGTAACCATTACCTAATGGGTGAGTATAGCCAAGCTCTCTCAATATTGCAGAATGACTGGAATGCTACAAGGCTAAGCCAAAGGCTACCCTGAGCGTTACTATTAGGAACCCTAGTAACAAGTAGCTAGGGTTAAAAAGATTGAGGGAATAACTCACCTCTATGTCTATGTTGTAATGGTCGACCCTGAAGCCACCCTTAATAATCTAGTTCCAAAGCCAGGGTTTTGTGGATCTACCACATTCAGTGGAGAGTAACCCACAATGCTGCATTGCAAATGTCTGTGACAAATGCACCCTGAAATAAAGCCCATAAAGTTGCCATGCCTCAGTGAGCTTTTCTGGAGGGGGCAAGTTGGCTCACTCATATGCAGTCCTGACTATGTCTGTTATGCATTTGAACAGCCTCTATTTAGACATGGCTTGACCATGGGACTTTGCCCCATAACAGACAAAAAACTGTTTGGACTGCCATCAGCTTTTCGTCCTGTCAACATAATACGCTAGGGCCTGCACAGGGAAGTGCATATAGAGCTGCCTCTCCCTGTCAGACTGGAAAGCAGGTGGTACAAAGTGTAACCTTTGTCCTGGCTTCTGCAAAAATTAAGAACATAAGAACATAAGAAAGTTTACAAACAAGAGGAGGCCATTCAGCCCATCTTGCTTGTTTGGTTGTTAGTAGCGTATTGATCCCAGAATCTCATCACGCAGCTTCCTGAAGGATCCCAGGGTGTCAGCTTCAACAACATTACTGGGGAGTTGGTTCCAGACCCTCACAATTCTCTGTGTAAAAAAGTGCCTCCTATTTTCTGTTCTGAATGCCCCTTTATCTAATCTCCATTTGTGACCCCTGGTCCTTGTTTCTTTTTTCAGGTCAAAAAAGTCCCCTGGGTTGACATTGTCTATACCTTTTAGGATTTTGAATGTTTGAATCAGATTGCCGCGTAGTCTTCTTTGTTCAAGACTGAATAGATTCAATTCTTTTAGCCTGTCTGCATACAACATGCCTTTTAAACCCGGGATAATTCTGGTTGCTCTTCTTTGCACTCTTTCTAGAGCAGCAATATCCTTTTTGTAACGAGGTGACCAGAACTGAACACAAAATTCGAGGTGAGGTCTTACTAGCGCATTGTAAAGTTTTAACATTACTTCCCTTGATTTAAATTCAACACTTCTCACAATATATCTGAGCATCTTGTTGGCCTTTTTTATAGCTTCCCCACATTGTCTAGATGAAGACATTTCTGAGTCAACATAAACCCCTAGGACTTTTTCATAAATTCCTTCTTCAATTTCAGTATCTCCCATGTGATATTTATAATGCACATTTTTATTGCCTGCATGCAGTACTTTACACTTTTCTCTATCAAATGTCATTTGCCATGTGTCTGCCCAGTTCTGAATACTGTCTAGATCATTTTGAATGACCTTTGCTGCTGCAACAGTGTTTGCCACTCCTCCTATTTTTGTGTCGTCTGCAAATTTAACAAGTCTGCTTACTATACTAGAATCTAAATCATTAACCCTTGCGGTCCTATGTCGGACCTGGTCCGACATCATCAAAAAAACGCAAAAAAACAGGTTTCTAGTCATTTTTTCTCCGGAAAAAGCCAAGAAAACCATTCTATGGCTGAGTGGGAGCGACAGGAGCCGAGACAAGCTGAAAAAAAAGGGTGTATCTCATGATTAGTCATACTTGCCCCTGGCATCAGATAGGGGCGGCCATAAGGAAACAAGCTGGCTGTTACTGAATCTGCGCACAGAGAATATCACAGACATTTGCAGAGCTTTTTTGAGATGTTATAGTAATAAATGACTTGGATCACATTATTGAGGAGTTTGGTGATACAACGAGTGATCAGGAGATGATTGATTGGTATGTACGACTATTATTATTATTATTATTATTATTATTTATTTCTTAGCATATGTGAAAGCGATAGCGAACGAAAGGGTGGGGCGGGGCTGGAGATGCCTAGTGAGTGCTTTGTTGATATGCAGGGCCATTTAAACCCGTTTGACTGTGAAATTGGAACTGACGCGCCTGACACACACTTAATAAATGGACTGCAAAGGGTTAATGTAGATTAGGAATAGCAGAGGACCTAATACTGATCCCTGTGGTACACCACTGGTTACCTCGCTCCATTTTGAGGTTTCTTCTCTAATCAGTACTTTCTGTTTTCTACATGTTAACCACTCCCTAATCCATGTGCATGCATTTCCTGAATCCCTACTGCGTTCAGTTTGAGAATTAATCTTTTATGCGGGACGTTGTCAAAAGCTTTCTGGAATTCTAAATAAACCATGTTGTATTGCTTTGCAATTATCCATTGTCAATGTTGCATCCTCAAAAAAGTCAAGCAAGTTAGTTAGACACGATCTCCCTTTCCTAAAACCATGCTGATTGTCTCCCAGGATATGGTTACCATATTGGTAATTTTACATTTTAGATCTTCTTATAGTTTCCATAAGATTACATATAATAGAAGTCAGGCTTATTGGTCTGTAGTTACCTGGTTCGGTTTTGACTCCCTTTTTGTGGATCGGTATTAAGACTGTTGCATGATCTTGGTTAGCGGTTTGTAAATAACTTCTTTCACTTCTTTGAGTACTATTTGGAGGATCTCATCCGGCCCAGGGGATTTGTTTATTTTAAGAGCTCCTAGTCCCTTTAACACTTCTGCCTCTGTTTTGCTAAAGTTATTTAAAACTGGATAGGAACAGGTCGACATGTGGGGCATGTTGTCCGTGTCCTCCTTTGTAAAAACCTGTGAAAAGTAATCATTTAATATATTTGCTATTTTTTTTTCTTCGTCTATGATTTTGCCTTTTGTGTCTCTTAGACATTTAACCTCCTCTTTGAATGTTCTCTTGCTGTTATAATATTGGAAAAACATTTTGGAATTGGTTTTAGCCCCCTTAGCAATATTGATTTCTATTTCTCTCTTGGCCTTTCTAACTTCCTTTTTGACTTGTGTTTGCAGTTCCAAGTACTCTTTCTGTGTACTTTGTTTTTGGTCCCTTTTAAACGCTCTGTAACGTGCCTTTTTTTGCTGAATATTTTTTTAATTGATCTATTAAACCATTTTGGCCATTTTGTTTTAGATTTAGATTTGTCTACTTTTGGGATGTAATTGTTTTGCGCCTCTAGTACTACATTTTTAAAAAACAGCCATCCTTTTTCTGTGGATGTTTTCTCTATTTTACTCCAGTCTACTTCTGTTAGTCTCTGTTTCATACCTTCATAGTTTGCTTTTCTAAAATTGTAAACCTTAGCTTTAGTCATTACTTCTGGGGTTTTAAAAAACACTTCAAATGTTTGCCAATGGCTCTCTGATCTCTGTTTTAGTTATTCTGTCTTTGTTATTTGAAAAGACTAAATCAAGGCATGCCTCCCCTCTAGTCGGTGCCTTGACAAATTGCGTTAGGAAGCAGTCATTTGTCATTTCCAACATTTCAATTTTGTCTGTTGTGCTCCCCACCGGGTTCTCCCATTTTATACGGGGGAAGTTGAAATCCCCCATTAGTATGGCTTCTCCTTTTCTACACGCATTTCGAATGTCATTGTATAACAGATTATTTTGCTCCGCGTCTGAATTTGGCGGTCTATAGCATGCGCCTATTATTATGCCCTTTGAATTTTTTCCATTATTCTGACCCATATTGATTCAGCGTTGTTTTCTTTGTCCAGATTTAACACCTGGGCTTCAAGACTATTTCTTATGTATAGCGCTACCCCTCCGCCTCTTCTGTCCTGCCTGTCTTTCCTATACAGTGTGTACCCACTAATATTATATCACATTGTAGTTACTTGTTAGTGCAGTAGATTCAAGTTCTAACATTTTGTTTCTGAGACTTCTAGCATTAAGATAAATACATTTAATAGTTGTCTTACCTGAGTTGTTGCCCTTGTTTTGATGTGGTCTCCCTTTTGTTTTTTTGTTTTCTCCCCCCTTCCTTTCTAGATCCTCAAGGATCCTTTCTCCGAGTAGATTGGTTCCCTTCCTGTTTAAGTGCAGTCCGTCCCACCTATATAGATAGTACTGTAATTAATTCCCTGCAGCACTAGTTTAATATAATTGTGCATGCAATGCAATAAGTGCATCGTTTGAACAGATTGCCAGAAATGCATAATGGCTTTCATTTTTGCCCCTGATGTCCTCCAAACACAGAGGTGAAAGTAAGCCAGTACTGCCCGGTACTGCAGTACCAGTAAAACATTTGTTGCCGGTATAGCGCACCGGCAAAACATTTTGTCAAGGTAATTGTATATTTCAACTTGATTGATTAGGCTAGTTATTTTTTCTTTGTATTTTAAGACTTTTCCCACTTCCCTGCTTCTTGGTTGTCCGATTACTATTGATGTTTAAGCAAAAGAACAAAAAATTACTCAGGTCCCGTTCACGTGACTTAGGATGACACTGGGGTGATCGCCATGGTAACCGTCACTCTTGCAGCGAGCAACACTGACTGTGAAAGGGTGTTCAGCTTACCTCTCAAAATAAGGGAGATCTTGTAAAATGAAATGTTAGTGGCCTGAATTAAAGTGAATACCTTCTCTTTTTTTTTTGGTTAATTTAGTCGTTTCTCCCCAATTTGGAATGGCCAATTATTTTTAGGCTCAGCTCACCGCTACCACCCCTGCGCTGACTCGGGAGGGCGAAGACGAACACACGCTGTCCTCCGAAGCGTGCCTGGACAGACTACAGGGGTAGCTGGTGAGCGGTGAGCCGAGGACACCCTGGCCGACCTAGCCCTCCCTCCCCCGGGCGGTGCTCGGCCAATTGAGCGCCGCCCCCTAGGAGCTCCCGTCCTCGGTTGGCAAACGAATAGCCTGGACTCAAACTCGCGATGTCCAGACTATAGGGCATATCCTTTACTGGATGCGCCACTCGGGAGGCCCCAAAGTGAATACCTACTATGACAAAACCATACAACTATTCCATTATTATTTGGTAGAATGATAGACTGTGATACACTGCTCCTTAATTGCTTTTAAAAAGGAAAAATGTCAAACAGAAAAACAACCATGAGATGCTTCACAATCGAAACAAACTATACAAGGTAAGACCACTTGGAAGTAAACATTTTGCACTTAGTTTATCAATCAGTCAATCAATCTTTATTTTATATAGCTCCTTTCAAAGTGGACCACCATCACAAAGCGCTTTACAAGATGCAGTAACACCAAAATCCATAATACTGTAAATACTGCATAATACATGATATACAGTAAAAAAAATAAAAATAAATGCCTAATACAATACAGTGAAAAATGCATAATACGTGAAATAGTAGCAACAACACAGCAGCTAATAACAGATATCATGCTTAAAGAGCATGGAAAGCAAGCGAGAACAAGTGGGTCTTGAGAGTTGATTTAAAGCGAGCGACGGTGGGAGCATCACGCACCAAAGCTGGGAGAGAGTTCCAAAGAGTCGGAGCCATGAAGCTAAACGACTGTTCTCCAAGTGTGGTGCACTTTTGCTTGGGGATAACAAGCAGGCCAGAGTCGGAGGACCTCAGCTTGCGGTCAGGGACATAGCGTGTCAGCAGGTTGAGGAGGTACTCGGGACCTGTGTGATGAAGGGCATTGCAGGTGAGCAGGAGAGTTTTGAAAATAATCCTGAACTTTACAGGTAGCCAGTGCAGCTGGGCAAGATGTTGGGTAATGTGATCACGTTTTTTACATCTGGTAAGGATCCTGGCAACGGCATTCTGAATTAGCTGCAGTCGGTTTATGGTGCGTGCCGGGAGACCACCATAAAGAAAGTTGCAGTAGTCGAGTCGAGAGGAGACAAATGCATGACAAAGTATCTCCGCATCCGGGAGGGAAAGGTAGGGACGGACTTTGGAGATGTTTCGAAGAAGGTAGAACTGCATTGTGTTCTCAGCAAGAGAATAGCAGAGTAGGCCTAATTCATTAGGTTGTGTTAGCACCAATCAAAAATATAACGATCTTATGGATTATTTGTTTAATCATTCTGATTATGTGTTTATCATGTTTAATTAATACTAACAGTTGATCTTTTAAAATCTGGCTTTTTGTACATCTAACATGTTTTCTGATGACAATTGTGGCAGAGCGGATCCCTGCCTGGGGAAAATGTGTTGAGGGTTGGCAGGGATAGGTATAATTTCTGTCCCTGTGTGACAGAGAGAGGAAGAATTCAAATTGTAAATCTCCCTTCCGACCAGAAAGGGCGCTGTGTAAGGTTGGTGGTATCCACCAGGATATACTGGACTTTGAACGCCGCTACCAAGGACAGTATAACGAGAACATGATGGGAGACTACATTTGGGGGCTGATTCGTGAAAGTGATTTACAGTATAATCGTAAATCTCGAAAAACTACTCACTTCTAAATCTTTTGTAGTCATTTTTGTATTACTTTAGTATAAATACATGTTAATTTGGATTCATATGTTGTTTTTTCTGACTTTATGTGAACGAAAAGACACAAATTCGCCCGTTTTCTCATTGGAAATAGGTAAATTTCAAAATATCACTGTCTTGGTCACAAAAGGTTGTGGGGAATAATAGCCATTTTCTATACTTTTGAAGCATAAGCAATTAGGAAATAACAATTACTACCCAGGAACCAAAAAAAAAAAAAAAAATGTTACACGGTGTAATTAGACTGACAAACAAACAAAACACAAAAGACTCATGGTACTTTTTATTCTCACTCTTTTCGCTCCTTGTAGTTTAACCAAAAACAAAGGAACAGATTGCTGGGGCCACTTCTACGAAATACCCTCTGTCACGCCCTCTTTCGGTGGAGCGGACAATCATGTCTCCTCCAATCTGTGACTGACACATTGCCTACCGCATTAAGGCAACGACTCCTGGTATCGTGGCCCCACCCCCTTCCAGGATGGCTGGCTTCTGACTGACCCTGGAATGAACTGCCAAACCATCCATTACGGGGCACTCACAGATCGGGAGGGAGATTGTTGACTAGGATTCATTCGCTCTCTGTCATACCTGTTTATTTGTTTTATAATTTAAGTAGTGTCACCTGCCTGGGATTAGCAGGCAGGTATTTAAAAAGGGGAAAATGTTTGCTCTGGGCAGTCTGTGAGAAGGAATGAGGCTGTCAGTGTGAAGACAACAATTATACAGTACCGGTAAGAAATTAAAGTTACTTTCAACCCAATTTAAAAAACCCAGAAATAATGCTCAACCATGCCACTGCCTTGTCTCAAGCACCAAACAGGGGAGTATACCCACTTTTTTATTTACCACCACACCACTGACTTGAAGGTACTTTGTTTCAATTGTGTATGTTTGGAATATACAGACGTGCTCAAATTTGTTGGTACCCTTACAGCTCATTGAAATAATGCTTCATTCCTCCTGAAAAGTGATGAAATTAAAAGCTATTTTATCATGTATACTTGCATGCCTTTGGTATGTCATAGAATAAAGCAAAGAAGCTGTGAAAAGAGATGAATTATTGCTTATTCTACAAAAATATTCTAAAATGGCCAGGACACATTTGTTGGTACCCCTTAGAAAAGATAATAAATAATTGGATTATAGTGATATTTCAAACTAATTAGTTTCTTTAATTAGTATCACACATGTCTCCAATCTTGTAATCAGTCATTCAGCCTATTTAAATGGAGAAAAGTAGTCACTGTGCTGTTTGGTATCATTGTGTGCACCACACTGAACATGGACCAGAGAAAGCAAAGGAGAGAGTTGTCTGAGGAGATCAGAATGAAAATAATAGACAAGCATGGTAAAGGTAAAGGCTACAAGACCATCTCCAAGCAGCTTGATGTTCCTGTGACAACAGTTGCAAATATTATTAAGAAGTTTAAGGTCCATGGAACTGTAGCCAACCTCCCTGGGCGCGGCCGCAAGAGGAAAATTGACCCCAGATTGAACAGAAGGATAGTGTGAATGGTAGAAAAAGAACCAAGGATAACTGCCAAAGAGATACAAGCTGAACTCCAAGGTGAAGGTACGTCAGTTTCTGATTGCACCATCCGTCGCTTTTTGAGCGAAAGTGGGCTCCATGGAAGAAGACCCAGGAGGACTCCACTTTTGAAAGAAAAACATAAAAAAGCCAGACTGGAATTTGCTAAAATGCATATTGACAAGCCACAATCCTTCTGGGAGAATGTCTTTTGGACAGATGAGTCAAAACTGGAGCTTTTTGGCAAGTCACATCAGCTCTATGTTAACGGACGAAAAAATGAAGCTTTCAAAGAAAAGAACACCATACCTACAGTGAAACATGGAGGAGGCTCGGTTATGTTTTGGGGCTGCTTTGCTGCGCCTGGCACAGGGTGCCTTGAATCTGTGCAGGGCACAATGAAATCTCAAGACTATCACTATATCTATATACTATTCTGGAGCGAAACGTACTGCCCAGTGTCAGAAAGCTCTGTCTCAGTCGCAGGTCATGGGTCCTCCAACAGGATAATGACCCAAAACACACAGCTAAAAGCACCCAAGAATGGATAAGAACAAAACATTGGACTATTCTGAAGTGGCCTTCTATGAGTCCTGATCTGAATCCTATCGAACATCTATGGAAAGAGCTGAAACTTGCAGTCTGGAGAAGGCAGCCATCAAACCTGAGACAGCTGGAGCAGTTTGCTCAGGAAGAGTGGGCCAAACTCCCTGTTAACAGGTGCAGAAGTCTCATTGAGAGCTACAGAAAACGTTTGATTGCAGTGATTGCCTCTGAAGGTTATGCAACAAAATATTAGGTTAGCGGTCCCATCATTTTTGTCCATGCCATTTTCATTTGTTTTATTATTTACAATATTATGTTGAATAAAAAATCAAAAGCAAAGTCTGATTTCTATTAAATATGGAATAAACAATGGTGGATGCCAATTACTTTTGTCAGTTTCAAGTTATTTCAGAGAAAATTGTACATTCTTCGTTTTTTTGTGGAGGGGTACCAACAAATTTGAGCACGTCTGTATTTGTGGAGAGGGTCAGGTCGGGTATGCAAATACTGTATTTCAAAGGTCTTGGGCTCGGGTCAAGTTCTGATTTGTTTGGTCGGGTCGGAGTCAGATCAGGTTTTAAATTTAGGCGGGAGCAGACCTCCACCGGAAATTACTTCCTGTGAGGATCATTTCCATCAGTCAGACCTATACAGCCTGCTGATTTGCTGTATTTGTCTGATTGGCGCGGGACTGTGTAGCAGGAAGAAATATTAAATAAATAGAAACTCAACCAGAAGGTTAAACAAGAAAGTCTGGGTGAATGCAAAGTTCTCTATAATGGAATTGCACTATTTTGATAGATATTGTTTACCATATAACATTTCAAGCAATATGACTTTAATACATTCTATGATGCTCTCCCAATAGAATCGCCACCGCAATTAAACATTTAAGCTGCTCACGCACTTCACACTCATTTTACTTGTTGATTTAATATCGATTAATTTGTATTTTAGAGGTGAACAAACCTGACCTGTCTTAAAGTGTCCTGGAATTATGGAAGATGGCAACCCTGACACACACACACACACATATGTATGTAACGATCTACACAAATGAGTTCTCAGTGAGTATATAGGCTATAGTTTTCCGACACCAGCTCAATTAAAAAAATTACTTTCTGTAACAGATCATTTTAAAAAGAATACAGTATACCTCAGGCACATTGCCATCGGTTCTTCAGGGTCGATGGATTTCCACAGCCAAGTATCTTTCTTGGAGATGGCTTGTCCCACGATGTGCATCAGGTTTGCAAACTGAAATTTGGACATTCTGAAGTAGGTTAAAAACCTACTCTTGTCCCTTGTTGTTTTTATTTTATATGCTACTGTTAGGTGACATGGAGTGAACTTCCACTACTATGCTGATGATACCCTGCTATATTTGTCCCTAAAGCCAGGAAAAACTGCTGGGGTGTTAGTAGCTAATTGCCTTACAAACATAAAGCTTTGAATGTCACAGACTTTTCCAATGTTGAATTCAGATAAAACAGAGGTTATGCTAGTGGGCTGACAGAACTAACTAAAAGGAAACGCGGGATTACATGAGCTTGACCCTTGCAGTCTCTCATCAAAACTTAAACTAGAAATGAAGAGTCCATCTTTGATCCTGATCTATCATTTGAGACTCATATTAGGGAAGTTACTAAAGTATCTTTTTACCATTTCAGAAATATATCCAAACTTAGGCCAATTATTTCCGTATCTGATGCCTAGAGACTAATGCATGCATTTGTTTAATCTAGAATTGATTTTTGTAATGCACTTTTTTCTGGTATCCCAAAACGTGTAGTATTCCGCTTGCAGCTTGTTCAGAATACCACCGCTAGAATTCTGACTAAAACCAGGAAAAGTGAACATATTACCCCTGTTTTGGCCTCTTAACACTGGCTCCCTGTGCAGTATAGAATTGATTTTAAGATGTTGCTGTTAACTTACAAGGCCCTGAATGGATTAGCACCTAGTTATTTGCAGGAGTTACTGACCCTGTATCTTCCAAACCGCACTCTGAGATCACAGGATGCGGGGCTGCTGGTTATTCCTAGGGTCAATAAAAGCAACACAGGGTGTAGGGCTTTTTCTTGCAGAGCTCCTAAATTAAGGAGTGCTCTGCCTTCGTTTGTCAGAGAAGCTGGGACTGTTACATAACCCTAACCTTACTAATTGATAGGGACACAGAATTTACTCAGAGTCATGGATCACTATAATAAAGTAACCTGGGTTATAAAGAAATAATTCTTTGGGCTGTGAGTCTGTTAATAATCAGTATCAGACACATAAATTAGTTTTACAGAAGTTTTATAGCTTCAATTAATAATACTGAGGCAGTTCAGTATCAATGTATCCATAATATGTAACACTCATGGTACAGTCATTTCACAGTGTAAAAGAAACTAAAACAATTATAAATTTGCTGCAGCACAAACCCCTGTTGTGCACAACAAACCCAAAGTCCAAAAAAATAACATTTCAATTTGTTGTGGCCAAAAAGAGAAAGAAACATATATATGTAGAATTATATCAGCACAATTTTGGAGAGATGTCCACTTTGGCACAGTCTTACTTGATAAATCCCGGTTTATTGTATTGAAAGACAGCAGGTTCTGACATCTGCAGCGCACATTCGATCCAGCATGGCCTCCAGCATTAGAAACAGCCTGGTTCACTATTTTAAAGACATAAGAGTTTTCAGGTACTGTTGCATTGAAGTTTTTATCGTAATTATACAGAGACTCTTTCCAAGCCAAACGAACAGTTAGCTTGGCGCTCTGCAAAGCAACATGTCCGTGCATGCAAACGGGGTGGGATGAGTTTGCATTTTAAAGTGATATTACACAATAAACGTTAACCAAAATAACCTTCTCAAAAATATTTTAATAAATAACGTAATTGTTATTTATTATTTTTATTGACTTATTTATTTTAGAGCAGAACTGGAGGGGGCTTATAGTTACACTTTTATAAAATTGCTTATCTTATCTTAGTGGGTTTAAATGTAACTTTAAAATTGCTGCTTTTGCATTATTATGTGTATTCTGTTATTTAAAATTTCTGAATGTGGCAGTTGTATGTGTGACATGCTATACAAATGCATTGTGGTTTTTTCTTTTTTTCTGCTATGTACTGTATAGTGCTTTGCGAAACTTTTGTATAAAAAGTGCTATATAAAGGCAATAAATAAATAAATAAATAAATAAATAAATACATACATTTCAGCTTTTGCACAATGTGGTGGCCCTCCCCTAGGGTTTTCCGTTTATAGATCATTTATAGGGTGACTCCACATTCTTCTTTCTTTCTCTTCTTCAGAGCAATAACCATGCAGCAGCTTGCTCCTGATCCATATTGCCTTCAGATTATATGCAAATTTAGCAGGACAGGGTGGTGATCGCTGCATTTTTCGTCCAAAAATCGAACCTGTTTAGTTTACTAATTACACGCTTTTTGCACACAGCCTGTTGTTTGTTACGCCCCACAGCGGCCTTGTGCCCCGTGTGAAGCCGACGGCTTGTGTCGTCCCTTCCCAGGGATCAAGCAACTTGAGTTGGCTGACTTGTGCTCTCCTCACAGGCTGCTGGAGTTAAAATTAAAGTTAATGTTTTTTAAACGATATTATTATTTTCTGAACTGTAATTGTTTTATTACTGTTTTCTGTGAGAAAATGTCTTCTTTCTCATGTGTTTTTCTGTCTTTTTTTTTTTTTTTTACAGAAGCACAGCTGCTGGACTCATGCTTCGATACATGCTTCGGTTGACACTGCTTGCAGTCTCTCCTAAAGTATCTTGCTGCCATTTTGGTGACTGCTTGCAGCACCATTACGAAGGATGTTAGGGTTCTAACAAGCAGGCTTCCCTCCGTCTTGTACTTGTACTGTGGTTTTGCACACAACTTCTACAGGTGGGCATCCCTGTATACTGCTTCCTGCGGTACCGAACCGACCAGGACCATTCCAGTTTCAAACTCGGTACCGCATTGTACCAATGGTACGATACCGTATGGACCTACCGTTCTGGTACCTCCCAGGTCCATCCCGGTATCTTACCGTACCGACTCAGTGCAAAGTAACCAAATCGGTTCCCAACTGCAGTACCCTCCATGGGCAGTACCAGAGGACTCGGTTCAGGTCTTGACCCGCCGTCTTTACAGTGCAGCAGCGTTGCTGAGTGAGATTCAGGAATTTTCAATTGTGAAAGCCTACTTAGAAGCAGTTAGAAGCAGTCTGAAAGCAGGTTGACAGCTGCAGAAGCTAAACTGAACTTCCAAAAAAAAAAAAAAAATGAATGAATGAATAAATAAATAAATAAATAAATAAATAAATAAATAAATAAAACATGGTCTTCAAGCCAGTAATCTGTGACAACTGCATGATGTGGGAAATCCGAGAAAACCCAACAGAGCTCAACCAAGTGTGTGTAAAGTGCCGCACGATCCAGGACTTGCTTCAACTGGTAAGTCTGTTAGAAATGGAGCTGGAGGAAATGAGACAGCAAAAGGAGCTTGAGGAGCTGACACACCCACAATTCATGGAAGTCTGCACCCCTAGCAGACTGAAAGCCACCAGGGAGATGGAAGAGAGTCGAAACAGCTGTGTTCAGATAGGCAGAAGTAGGGAAAAAAAGAAACTTCGTCAAACACAACCACCAGAAATCCAAACATCCAACAAATTTGAGCCACTTCAACATTTAGATGACCAAAACCAACATCAAGAGAATGAAAGGAACAACATCCAGGACCCTATAAACAGTGCTGGCCAGGCAGCAAAAAGAAGGGAGGTCATGATTGTTGGGGATTCCATATTGAGAAACACAGCAAGTTCAGTTCGCAGTTTGGACCCCCTTACTACAACAGTGTGCTGCCTTCCAGGAGCCTCTGTCAAGCACACCACTGAGAACGTGGACAGGCTCCTAGAACTAACAGGAGACGACCCGGTAGTAGTAGGTACAAACAACATTGGAAGAGACAGGCCAAGATCCCTGCAAAACAAATTCAGAGAGCTAGGAAGGAAATCAAAAGACAAGACCAAAACTGTGGTATTTTCTGAGATACTGCCGGCACCTTGCAAAGGACCATATGGACAGCTGATAATACAAAATCAAAATGCATGGCTAAAATCGTGGTGCACACAGGAAGGCTTCACCTTTCTTGAACATTGGAGCACATTCTACAACAATTAATTGACAGCCCTAAATAGAACATAAACAGAACATAAACAACAAATCACAGAACACTCACACAAACAGAACACGCAGTCCAGTGGCCAATCAGGTTTGTTGCCGAAAAAAACGGCCAAAGAGGGGGATAGGGTAAATCTCATTTACTCGTGTGAATGACAAAAAACACGGGAAAATCCACGCCCAGTTTTGCATGGAAATCTGCATTTCAAGTGTAAATGTGAATGAGCTTGTTTACCCTTAAGTGACATCACCATAAATCTTGCAAGGGAGCAGGTCAGTTGTTACTGTGGATTCCAAGATGGCAGAAACTAGTGGCTGATGGTCGGTTTTATGGTTAGTAGTGGTGTAGTTCACCTTAATGATAATGCGGGCAGCTTTTTTATTATTATTATTATTATTATTATTATTATTATTATTATTATTATTATTATTATTATTATTGTGTAACAGGGTTAAGCTTTCTTTGCATTTTATTTCGTATTTATATTTATAGATGTGTCATTTTTCTATTGTGCTTTGATTATTTTATATTAATATGTTTTTTTTTTAAAGCACGTGTAAATGTGTGTAAGGAAATCACATAATTGATTAATTAGTCCAATTGTTTGTAGCTGAATACTTTATAAAGCCTCATTATGAAGAACGAGATAGAGTTGGGAGGACATTCAGGATGACAAGCAGTTTGTGTGAGCGTGGATGCCGGGTTGGGAAGTAGGAGCGGCAGTAGGTTTTTTGAGAAACTGCTACTTTGTGTATGAAGTTTACAAACTGTAGTGTATACTGGTGGTGGTGTGTATCTGCATATAGCAATTGTAGCTCTGCTGCTACATTCTTAGCCTGGCACTGGCTCTGCCTGTAGTGAGAGGGGGAGGGGAGATCTAGAAAGGCTCCAATGTGATTATTTAGCCTGTAAAATGATAGCTCAAAGAACAGGATTATTTAATCAATGGAATACGTGCCAGATGCTCAGTATCTGAACTCCATTAGAGGTGGGATTGAGGATTCGCTAGGTTTTGTTTAGTTGGAGCACCAGGTTATTTTGATTTGAATACACTTTGTTGATTGAGTCCTCAACCACATCTCCAATTCACCAATGTAATTAAGAGACTGTGTGGTCCAATGGTTGAAGAAAAGGGCTTGTAACCAGGAGGTCCCTGGTTCAAATCCCACCTCAGCCACTGACTCATTGTGTGACCCTGAGCAAGTCACTTAACCTCCTTGTGCTCCGTCTTTCGGGTGAGACGTAATTGTAAGTGACTCTGCAGCTGATGCATAGTTCACACACCCTAGTCTCTGTAAGTCGCCTTGGATAAAGGCGTCTGCTAAAAAAACAAATAACAATAATTAACTCTGGATTGTTTTATTCTGTTTAGATACATTTCAGTGCTTTTCAAATTGTGATGCTGATTTATGAACGATGGTGTCTAATTTTGTAGCTGGTAACTAATATGCCTCTGTTTTTATGACACGCTGAAAAAAAAGATCCAGTTGATATATTTTATTTTTGTAAATGCGAAAAGCATATTTTATCTTAATAAAAACATCGAACTCCATTTTTGCTTGCTCTCTGCTTTTTTTGTGGCTCATGCATTGCTCTTTCCCAATAAAAGAGCCTGTGCTGTTAAACTAGGACAAAATGAAATTTGAGTTGCTCTTTCTTTATAGAGCTGGCATAGTCGGATTACTGCACGGCACAGTGGTGGCTTAGTCTGAGCATAGTTGTCCTTGAGGTAGCTGCCTCCAGTCCTATGCTGGATCGGGCTCAGTTTCCTTCACCTTTGACCCTGTATGGCAAAGTGGTTAACAGTGTGCAGGTAATCAATAAACAGACAGACAGTTATAATCCAGGTGCAATGTTGTTTAATGGTTTGTAACAACAGTAAATAATAAACAGTGTTAACAGGCTATACAGCAGCGTGTATTGCTCTGTTTAAATCCACGGTTGGTTCCCAAATAATAAACAGTCCCATTCTTATTCACCTACACGTAACAAGTAGCACAAGCACAAACACAAACACAAGTCCACAGTGAGTGCTCTAGTGCTCGTAGTGAATATACAGTCCTCAATGAAACAAAGTGCAGTGATGCCACATCATTTCCCTACCAGGTCGATGAGTTAGTGCACCGAAGCTCCGCCCCCTTTCTAGATGACTTTTAACCCTAGGAATGAAGTGTCAGACCAAATAGTCCAGGATACTCTGTTCCCGTTAATGCCCTCACAGGTCAGGAGGGAGATTTACCACCAAAAATTATTCTATTCCCGTCACATATCCCACCGCTCAGAGTGGAGCCGAAGGAACACTCGGCTGAATCTACATTTCCCATTACTCCCCCTCCCGGGAAAAATAATCTGCATTTTGATGGTTTTTCCTCACACAGTGTACCATGTGGTACATGAAGGGCTGCAACGCCAGATACCACTTAGTTATTCGGGCATTGCTGTCCTTCATTGTGCTTAACCACTTGAGTGGAGCGTGGTCTGTGACAAGATCAAATCACCCCAAGTTCGAGCATCACCCATACCTCTTTGCTAACGCCACTTCGTCGACTTTCTGGGATCCGGTAAGCACACACAGAGCTCAACCAACCATGACACCTGGGAGAGAGATAATGGCATATTCAACAAGGTTAGTTCTACCGGGCAAGTCAGAAAAAACATAACTAAACTCCTCAATTTACTTATGCAGCTCTCGTTGATGATCTGGAAGTAACTGTTCCCCCATCGAAATGTCTTTAGTGTTAGAGGTCTCTAGACCGGGGCCTAAATCATCCTCTACTTCGCCTGGGGCTATAAATAAGGCCTCCCTTGCCTGCCAGGGCTTTAATAAATTTACATGATACATGTTATTATTTATTTCTTAGCAGACGCCCTTATCCAGGGCGACTTACAATTGTTACAAGATATCACATTATTTTTACATACAATTACCCATTATTATTATTTGTTTATTTAGCAGACGCCTTTATCCAAGGCGACTTACAGAGACTAGGGTGTGTGAACTATGCATCAGCTGCAGAGTCACTTACAACTATGTCTCACCCGAAAGACGGAGCACAAGGAGGTTAAGTGACTTGCTCAGGGTCACACAATGAGTCAGTGGCTGAGGTGGGATTTGAACCGGGGACCTCCTGGTTAACCCATTTATACAGTTCGGTTTTTACTGGAGCAATCTAGGTAAAGTACCTTGCTCAAGGGTACAGCAGCAGTGTCCCCCATCTGGGATTGAACCCACAACCCTCCGGTCAAGAGTCCAGAGCCCTAAACACTACTCCACACTGCTGCCCCTGATACATGTGTCGTTCATTACGGCGATCGGGCTGTCTAATTTCATAATTCACCTTTCCTATAGCCCGAAACACCTCATATGGCCCCTGCCATTTAGCACATAATTTTGATTCCGACGAGGGAAGGAGCAGCATTACTTTGTCTCCTGGTCGAAAGGTTACAATTCTTGCATTTTGATTGTAATGCTGCTGTTGCCGGTGCTGAGCCGATTTGAGGTTGTCCTGGGCCAAACGACCGACCAAATCCAGTCGATCTCTCAGTAGAAGCACATGCTGCACTACATTTTTGGACGAGCCTTTGTGCTCTTCCCACCCCTCTCACAACAGATTGAGGCTTTCCCGTCATCACAGGTCCTGCTGATGAGTGGGCGGTATTGCTAGCCCGACCCTCTCGATCAGTGCCGTGTACCGCTCCTCTCTCCGTCTTTCAAGATGCGCCAACAAGATGCTCGGATGTATTGTGAGAAGTGTTGAATTTAAATCAAGGGAAGTAATGTTAAAACTTTACAATGCATTTGTAAGACCTCACCTAGAATATTGTGTTCAGTTCTGGTCACCTCGTTACAAAAAGGATATTGCTGCTCTAGAAAGAGTGCAAAGAAGAGCGACCAGAATTATCGCGGGTTTAAAAGGCATGTCGTATGCAGACAGGCTAAAAGAACTAAATCTATTCAGCCTTGAACAAAGAAGACTATGCGCTGATCTGATTCAAATATTCAAAATCCTAAAAGGTATAGACAATGTCGACCCAGGGGACTTTTTTGACCTGAAAAAAGAAACAAGGACCAGGGGTCACAAATGGAGATTAGATAAAGGGGCATTCAGAACAGAAAATAGGAGGCACTTTTTTACACAGAGAATGTGAGGGTCTGGAACCAACTCCCCAGAAATGTTGTTGAAGCTGACACCCTGGGATCCTTCAAGAAGCTGCTTGATGAGATTCTGGGATCAATAAGCTACTAACAACCAAACGAGCAAGATGGGCTGAATGGCCTCCTCTCGTCTGTAAACTTTCTTATGTTCTTATGTTCTTTCCTCAACCTCCCGTCTGCTGTCCAGCACCTCCAGCAGTGCTGCTAGTGAAACGTGACCCATCCCTTTCTCTGACACCATGTGTGGCAAAGTGGTTAACTGTGTACAGGTGCAGGAATGCAGCAGTGATCAATGAACAGACAGACAACAATAATCCAGGTGTAATTATATTTTATTTTGTAATCCAATTGGTCTGATAACCCAAATACAGTAAATAATAACAATGTTAACAGGCAATACAGCGGCGTGTATTGCTCTGTTTTAATCCGCGGGTTGGTCCTGAAATAATAGTCCCGATCTTAAACACCAACACGTAACACAAGTCCACAATGCGTGCTAAATTGCTTGTGGTATAAATACAGTTATTCGTGAAACAAAGTGCAGTGATGTCCGGGATGTTCAGCCATCTAATAATAACATATAATAATAACAAACAGTATATTCTTTAGACACGACAATAAACAAACAAAACACTCACGACAATATTTCACATCTTTCCTTCCGGTTCAGCTTAACCATAACAAGGAACAGATCACTTCGCTACGCCCTCTTTTGTACCGTCAATCATGACCCCTTGGTTAACTAGTGCAACCGCTCCTCCAATCCGTGGCTGCCACGTCAATGATTTAGTGTGTCGTAGCCCAGCCCCCTTTATAGATGACCGACTTCCTTCTAACCCTGGGAATAAATTGTCTGGCCAGCCAGTCCACGGCACTCTGTACCCTTTACACAGCACCCTCACAGGTCGGGAGAGCGATTTATCCAAGAATCATTCTGTCTCTGTCACAGGGATACATTTAAAACCATAGCTTTCAGCTACAGAGTTGGAAAATCAACTGTTGGGAACATTGTTGCACAGGTGTCTGATGCCCTGTGGAAACAACTACAGCCAAAGATGATGGCATAGCCGACAGAGGAAATGTGGAAGTCTGTGGCAAGTGATTTCCACACCTTTTAGAATTTCCCGAATTGCATTGGTGCTCTGGATGGGAAGCATGTCACCATACAGGCACCAAAAATGAGTGGATTCCTTTATGGAGAGGAACGGTAGTTCCTCGTGCCAAGTTACAGCGAAGCACGAGAACTGCCAGTGACTCTCTATACAGCATGGATAGTTTACGTGTTTTCAGGGTATTGGCGCAGCAAAAGAAAATCAGCTGAACGCACCATTCCACATTTAATTTGTAGTTCCCAAAACTCAAGTGAAATGTTGAAAAAAAAGTAAATACCTGTCATACCGTAAGGGAAATAAGTTGCCAAAGGAAGGTAAAAATGTCCATCTTCTTCTTTGTTATGTTTTTGGGATGTTTTTGAGATTTTTCGAGCCATAATCTGTCTTCATCATTCTCATTCTGAGATTCTGAGCTGGATCTCTGAATATTTTTGGTTTCCTGTGAGTGTAACGCTCATTATGGTCCCTATAGGCAAAAGGAGGTACGATTTCCTGTCTCTATACTGGTAACGCTATTTGTGGTCCCCACTGGACAAAAAAGGAACATCATTTCTAAGAATTAACTATGCTCAAGGATAGCCTATATATTTGGTAAAAGTAAAACATAAATAAATAAATACATTAATATAAATATTGAAATAAATGAATACATAGACATTTATGTATTTATCTTGATATTTATATATTTTTCACTATCCTATAAACTATGACATTTAGTACTGTATGAAACGAAAATAAATATTCAACATTTCTTGTTCAATTATATATTAGTGAAGATTTTTGTACATAAAGGTCACCATGCTTTCATATATTTTTACTTTCAAATAAAAAGTATATTGTAACGACCCAGACAATGGCTTTGTTGCAGGACTTGTTGTCTGTTCAGTTTGTCTCGTTTATCTATGTTACATGTTTGTAAGGGAAAATGTGTGTTGTTGATCACATTTGGATATGTTAAGTGCATTATGCTGAATCAATTATTATATTTATTAAAAAAAAAAAATCACTTTAATTTATGTGGGAGATTGCGGCTGAACATATGTGGCACCCAGGAGGGGCACTCGTTATTTCTGATTAGGGTGGGATCAGCCAGGCAGGATACCAGAAGGACAATATAAACTAGACAACACTACTATGTCGGGCAATGAACATCGTTTTATTAAATACAGGTGGTAAACTATACTTAACAAACTGGGCAGATCTAGAATACACAGTCATGGCAAGTGGTTTGCACTGCCTGTTTATATATATATATATATATATATATATATATATATATATATATATTGTAACAAAGCTTCACCACTCAGGTTCGTTGCCCCTTTAAAAAATTGACCCAACACACAGTTCAGTAGTTCGGGACAGAACACCAATCACACAAATTTGATTTAAACTATTTATTAAAAGAAATGCGAGGTATGCAATAGCTGTGGAAGGAATGATAATACATTATTTCCATAGAAAACATTAATTTGGCATCAAACCTAACTTGGTTTGAGGACTCGCGTCTGGCCGTGAGGACGAGGCAGAGACCACAAAAGAACAAGTAGGTCTCAATGCCTCAATGCCACAAATAGGAGTATTAGCTCACTAAAGGACTAGCCCTAAATGTGTAACGGTCACCCTGCACAGTTGATAGGCAACTGTACTGTCCTCCCTTAGGAGATACTACTGGCCAAATAATTCAAACTAAATAAGTCAGTAAGGGTGACTGACAGTAAAACAGGGTCGTCACAAAGCGTCAATTTAACTAAACAAACACTTGTTTATTCCATGAAACACAAAGCTTGACAAAGAGAATCAGACTAAGCAATTGCAGTAGAAAAGAAAAACAACTAAAATTAGGGACACAGTGACAAGGAAGAAAATATAGTGAAAACAAACCAAGGAAAACAGATTAGAAATGAATATACACAACAGAGGAGATAAATTGTTGACGTCTTGTTAGATATGATCTAAACCAGTTGAGGGCAGTGCCAGAGATGCCAAATAAACACTCTAATCTATCAAGTAGGATATCGTGATTTACAGTGTCAAATGCCACACTAAGATCCAAGAGGATTAAAATTGATAATGCACCTGAGTCAGCAGCCATTAATAGATCATTAGTGACTTCGACCAGGGCAGTCTCAGTGCTATGAAGATGTCGAAAACCAGATTGAAAGGGTTCAAAAAGATTGTTAGCAGTGAGATGCCAGTTTAATTGCCTAGTGACAGCTTGTTCTAGTAGTTTGGCTAGAAAGGGCAAATTTGAAATGGGGCGAAAATTATTAAGATTATCCAAGACCAAACGATTTAATTGGTGACATGGAGATTGGTGCATGCCCCTCCTCCTGAACTTTAATTATAAATTTCATGAATGGAGGTTTTTTAAAGCGTTTTGCGCTATTTTTTTAATAATCACAAAAACAAAATAAACAAAACAAACACCTAGCTCTTTCTTGAGCATTAACTAAACCACAGAACAGGGACCTAAACTATCTGGAAGGACAGCTAAGCTGTTTACCTGCCAATTAAACAAAATATTCAAACAAAACAAAACCACACAGGTTTACACTAACTTTTTCTTATCATACGCTTGTGCACACTGTCAAGCAGGCTCTCCACACAGCAGCCCCAAATGACTGACTGCTTTCTTTAAATACCCTGCACCTGGCTCTAATTTACAATGCTAACCAGTGCAGGGGATCATTACTAATCAAACAAATTACAAATTAAATTTAACAATTAAACAAATGAAGGCTTTTCAGCCTGTGACCTTCTGGGAGATGTAGTCCTTTTTTCCCCAGGACTACACTTTCTCACACATCCTCCCCCTTGTGTGAAACACACCTGGCCATTCCAAGGCCACTTCACTCCACCCTTAAAAGACCAACCACCCTCAAGTCCCATCTTTTTGATCTTCGCCCTCTTCCATGGGCGGGCTTGAGGGTGGGTCAGTCCCTCCGGCGCTTCCTGGGAGGGACCAAGAACCGGCGAGAAGGGACCCGGACGGCTTGCCCTGGGTGACTGTAGCGCAGGCCGGTGACCGAGAGCAAGAACTGGCAGGCAGAGGTGTCTGGCTGTGGACCAGCGCAGCGACGTCTGCAGTCTCAGGGGGAACACAGTGGGAGGAAGGGGGAGCACACGCGACGTCTGACTCCCATGATGTGACGTCTGCGGCTTCAGGGGGAGTGGAGAAAGGGACCAGGCAAGCAACTGTGCCTGGCAGTGCTGTGACCTGGGAGCAAGGTCCAGTGTAGGGAGGTTGGGGCATTCTGGCCAGGTGTCCACGATGTCGGGACGGGGAACCTCCCTCAGCAGCACCGGACTGGCTTGCAGGGTTGGTGGTTGAGGCACCTCCTCCCCCTTGACTGCAGCCGGTGGCTCCGGGGACAGCAACGGCTCCTCCTCCTCCTCCTGAGACAGTGGGGCTTCTCCCTCTGGGGCTGCAGCCAGCGGTGCCTCTATTGCCTGCTCCCACTTTTGGAGCAGCAGTTCCAGCTCGGTTGGCTCTCTTTCCGGCAGTCCCAGCTCCAGTCTCCACCTTTCTGTCTGCTCCTTCTGAGCAGCGGTATTGTCATTGATCTTTTTGACCAATTCTTGCCAGGTCTCCATTTTAAATTTCTGGGTCTTTAGGGGCACCCACTCCCGCTGCCACCATATGTAACAAAGCTTCACCACTCAGGTTCGTTGCCCCTTTAAAAACTTGACCCAACACACAGGAATGGAGGTTTCTTAAAGCTCTTTGCGCTATTTTTTTAATAATCACAAAAACAAAATAAACAAAACAAACACCTAGCTCTTTCTTGAGCATTAACTAAACCACAGAACAGGAACCTAAACTATCTGGAAGGACAGCTAAGCTGTTTACCTGCAAATTAAACAAAATATTCAAGCAAAACAAAACCACACAGGTTTACACTACCTTTTTCTTTTCATACACTTGTACACACTGTCAAGCGGGCTCTCCACACAGTAGCCCCAAACAGACTGGCTGCTTTCTTTAAATACCCTGCAACTGGCTCTAATTTACAATGATAGCCAGGTGCAGGGGATCATTACTAATCAAACAATTTACAAATTAAATTAAACAAATGAAGGCTTTTCAGCCTGTGACCTTCTGGGAGACATAGTCCTTTTTCCCCAGGACTACACTTTCTCACAATATATATATATATATATATATATATATATATATATATATATATATATATATATATATATATATATATATATATATATATATATATATATGGCAGGATTTGAGCCCTAACTAGTCATTCTTTCACTCCAACTACATAACCGCTACGCTACACAGATTCACATCTTAACCCTTTCAACAGACTAGACTACTATTTACATTTACCCTATCTGCAATACATTGCCTCAATATAGATTGAACAATTTTGCTATTCACATAATGTGTGTGTGTGTGTTATAAAGTAAAAAAAGAAGTGCTATCTGAAACAAAAACACATTGGAAATGTGAAAAAATGCCAAGTTATCAAAAGTGCCCAGCCATTTAAAGTAGAGATAACAAAAACACAAGCCACGTTTCAAGAAACCATTGGGGCAACCTTGTCCAGCACAAAGCAAATAGGCACAACTGTAAAACCGATGGGGGCCAAGGTTGCCCCAATTGTTCCTTCTAACTTGTATCAAAAACACAAGCTAAGTTAGAAGAAACAATTGGGGCAACCTTGATCAGCACCAAGCAAATAGGCACAACTGTAAAAGCGGTGAGGGTCAAGGTTGCCCCATTTGTTTCTACTAACTTGGTTTGTGTTTTGCATGTGTTTGAGCCACGTTTATTGTGCCTGAAAAACACAAGCCAATGTGTTTTTGTTTCAGATTTTAATTACAAGGGAACTTTCTCCAGAGTGCTCCATGCATTCGTGGATGCAAGATATCGATTCACTGCTGTAGATGTTAGAGGGTATGGAAGAAACAGTGATGGTGGTATATTCTGCGACTGTGGTTGGAAAGCATATGGAAGAAGACCCTCTGTTTTCCACCTGACACCCCACTACATGGCACAGATAAGCCAATACCTTACGTTACTGTGGCTAATGAGGCTTTCCCTTTGAAGCCCAACATACTGCGTCTATACCCAGGAGTACAGTCACAAACTGATGAAGAGAAGAGGGTCTTTAACTACAAACTTTCTTATGCTCGCCGCATTGTTGAGAATGCTTTTGGAATTTTTTCATCCAGGTGGAGAATTTATCAGAGGCATCTCCAGCTTTCCACTGAAAATGTTGATAGAGTGGTAAAAGCAACCTGTTGCTTGCACAATTTTCTTCAAAACTCAAGTGAGTCACCAGTCAAGTTATGGGAGGAAATTAATGAAGTCAGGACTATGAATCCCTTGCCTAATCAGGGAGGAAATGCAAGCATGCAAGCATTTGCAGTTTGCGATGGATTCAAAACCTACTTCAACACTGTAGGATCTGTTCCATGGCAGATGAACGCAGTGAGACGAAGTATTCTGTAATTGAATACGGTAAATACTGGCATAAAATACTGTATAAATATAGTATAGTATATTAATGAGCAATAGGGCTTTAATTTTGTATTGTATAATTGTATAAGTGAAAAATGTAATTACTGTTCTGTTCTTTAAAAAAGGAATTTAGCATTCTGAACCTTTGTCTTTAATCATCATTTGTACCGTGTGTTTAAACATGGATAGATAATTACATTATTCGTTTACACTTGTGTGCATGCTTGTATTTTTTGTATGTATGCTTAGGTTCAAGCCCTTGCTGGCCCTGGCTCAGCTGATAACGCCGTCCCCGGAGCTGACCCCATCTGCACGGGGGTCACCCCAGATGTTACAGAACCGGATGTCAGCATTGCTGAGGAGGACCATAATTGATTTTGATCATGGCCTCATGGGAAAGTGGCTCCTTCATTCAGAAGCAGCCCCTACCTCCCCTGACTATACCTTTGGTCCAGTGGTAGAGGAATTGCTGAAGCACTCTCACCGAGAACGCAAGGCGTCTTGGCAGGTAGCCTCAACGCTCCCCTACTGTATTCTGGTACAGGAGAGAACGAGACGCTGGTGTCCGACGTACTCGTATGGTGACTCGGATGGTTCCGATCCCCACTGCCCCACATGATGACCTGAGACACTGCCTTCAGGCTTCCGCGGCAGCTAACAACCGGGCCTACCCGCAACGACGGGAGGGAGTCGGATGTGGGATTCCAACACTGGAGCGATCTCGGAGGCAGTCCCAACGCCGCCCCAGGCAGCCCCCACTTGGGTGTTCGCCACCGTACACAACAGTTATGCACACTGTCACATTCTCCAGTCTTCCGGATGACTGGTTTATAGCAGTGGACCGAAAGGACACGTATTCCACCTCCCTATTCGTCCAGTGCACAGGAAGTATCTCCACTTTGCTGCCATTCAGCCTCTCCTTAGCCCCCCACACGTTTTCAAAGTGCATGAATGCCATCCTAGCTCCCTTGCGGCTGCAAGGGATCAGGGTGATGAACTACCTGGACAACTGGTTGATCTGTTCCCAGTCACAGGAAGGAGCAGTGGCCCACACAGCGATTGTTACGAAGCATCTGTTGAGGCTGGGTCTCACCCTCAACAATGTCAAGAGCCAATCAATACCGGGGAAAAGTACAGTCTACTTGATCTCCGGCTGGATTCCCTTACGATGCAAAAGAGTAGAACATAAGAACATAAGAAAGTTTACAAACGAGAGGAGGCCATTTAGCCCATCATGCTTGTTTGGTTGTTAGTAACTTATTGATCCCAGAATCTCATCAAGCAGCTTCTTGAATGATCCCAGGGTGTCCGCTTCAACAACATTACTGGGGAGTTGGTTCTAGACCCTCACAATTCTCTAGATTCAATTCTTTCAGCCTGTCTGCATACGACATGCCTTTTAAACCCAGGATAATTCTGGTTACTCTTCTTTGCACTCTTTCTAGGGCAGCAATATTCTTTTTGTAACAAGGTGACCAGAACTGAACACAATATTCTAGGTGAGGTCTTACTAATGCATTGTAAAGTTTTAACATTACTTCCCTTGATTTAAATTCAGCACTTTTCACAATATATCCGAGCATCTTGTTGGCCTTTTTTATAGCTTCCCCACATTGTCTAGATGAAGACATTTCTGAGTCAACATAAATATGGATATGGATATCGAAGCAGACCAAGTTGAGTTTAAAGTTCCCGTGGAATGTTTGGAACATTCTGTCTACATTTTCAGAAGCACACATTTATGTAAGTAAAAATACAGCATAAAAAAGTAATAATGTTTTATAAATAGTACGTTTCCCTTATGTTTGAGTAAAGCTTTGCTATCCCATCCCTACGGCCTAGGTCTTACTCGCTGTCAGTATACAATTGTCATTACTGGCAATATTGATGATAGACACCTGAAATAGCAGATGTATATTAGGCGAACGCCATTTGGAAGTGAATTTGAAATAGAGATTTTATTTGAATTTTAGTTTGATGTGCTTAACATCATAGCAACTAAGTTGAGTATCGTTAGTAGTTTTTATATATCTTCTCTTATAAACTGCCTTTGCTTCAAAATGTCTGACTAGCATCAATAACATTTTTACTGGCACTAGAGCTGGTGCTGTAGCAGTTTGGTCTAAACGTAAGCCAAAGAAATATAAATGATTCACTTTCTTCAGCCCAGATGTTAAATGCTGTCATCAGCAGTCTTTTTGAGGTGTCATTTGGCCAGCCGAATTAGAAAGAAACACCCAAAAAAATTCAGCCATTAGATTTTCTACTGGTCGGTCCAAAATTAAGACTATTACAACTCTTATAAAATAAAACAATTAAACCCCTTTTTTATTTCTGTAACCGAATTTTGTGGATGAGGTGTTTTCTAACACCTAGCACTGAATACATGGTGCCCTGTATTCAGTGCGGATCTTTCGGAATGCAGCCGTTGTTGAACCTGGTTACTATGCCATTGTTACATTTTACTCCACTGCCCAAGCCAGCAAACCCAGATGGCTACAAATGGAAAAGGTATATTTCAGGAGTTTCCTCTGAAGGTGAGTCCCAACAAATATGCAAACAAACTGCCTTGAATGGAGGCAAACATGTATTTGTTTTATATAGGTACAAATGTATGCATCCCACCATTTTTTTAAATGAAATCTGAGATTGCAAAATTAGATTTTAGATTGTATTCATTGTAAATTGGAACAACATAGGTTTAAAAAAATGCAGATTACTCACCAGTAGATGGAAGTCTTGCACCATTACAAACCCACAGTATCAGTTCTGCAACATTCTCACATGTGTGTCAATAGTGTAATTGATCTAGGATTCTAAGTTAATATGCTTTGCAGAAATAAATTAAACACAAATAAATATGTTTATACATAAAAGAACAAAGTCAAGCCACACAAGCTAGGTATTGCATGATTTTTTAAAAACTTTTTTTCTTTTAAATATTGAGTATCCAAACCAAAAATGTAATGCAATGCCAGTGTCAACATCATAAACCTTAGTCCTTTTTATTTTGAATGTATTATGCAATTAATCCATATAATAAATAAGATTGTTAATGTTAAACATACATTGATACCATAATTGTACCCACAACATGGTGAACTGCCACCATGCAAAGTTCCTGTAACAGTCTGAGAGGAAACAGGTGTGCTTAGTTTAGCACTTTAGCATAGCTGCAGCTTATTCCAGTATGCAATGCACGCCTGTGCTGGCTCATCCCCTCATGACTGGCTTGCTACAGGAATGGTGCTTTACCAGTGATGGTGGTGGTGGCAACCATTGCTGGAGACTGTATTGATGGTTCCATTGGTCAATGCAGGCACTACGTTGAGGGACTAGCAATTCGAAAGAACATAATCTCTTGTAAAGCCACAGGTATCCTTCTGCTTTCCCATAGTGTGTTGCACTCAACTCTCACAGCCTATACAGGTCTAGTGGATCACATAAATTTAGATACATGGCAGACTAGGGGGTTTATTGTATTTATTTATTTATTGCATTTATATAGCACTTTTTATTCAAAAGTATCGTAAAGCACCGTATAGTACATAGCAGGAAAAAAACAGAACAAACCATAGTACATTTGTATAGCATGTCACACATACAACTGCCACAGTCAGACCATCTAAATAACAGTATATACATAAAAATACAAAAGCAGTAATTTTAAAGTTACATTAAACTCACTAAGATAAGAAAGCCATTTTATAAAGTGCATTTTTAGTCTTGACTTGAAAACTCTAATGGTCCCATTTTCCCTGGCCAGTTGGTGCAGGAACCACTATCGTGGGAACTGCAGCACTGACTAGCTGTAAAGGGATCTTTTATTGGGAAACAGGCACCACATGTTTAACATTCAAAAGCTTTTCAAGCAAGTCCAAGCTCCTGCAGAGAACATGTGGTATAATGTATTAAGAGTTATGCTTGATTAATGAACCAGGACTTCATATGGTTAATGCATTAACAAGTGTTGTGAACACTGCACACTTTTTAATAATGAATCTTGTTTTATTTTTCTTAGCTTAAAGAGATCTCCCAAATGCATGAGCAGGAAAACAAGGATATGTATCATATAATTAATATTCTCAAACTATGGAGTTTGCTGCAGAGGAGTCGGGTTGGCTGAAGAGCTTTTTGAAAATGACACTTTCATTAATTTTAAATTGAGGTTTTATTTTAATTTTAGATTGACGTGTAGAAAATGTTATTATTGTTTTTTTCTCTTATAAAGTTTGCCTTCACTTCAAAATATCTGATTTTGACCCTTTGGCACGCTTAATGAAAAGAGGACAAGTTTAGAAATGGGCAAAAGAGCGAGCCATGTGGGATACTTTTCAGAAAGTGCCCTTCGTTGTATTGGGTAAGTTATATTTACTTTTATCACCTGGCATACTTTCATGTGAGTAATTCTTTGAAAGACCATGCAGTTTTCAGACCATATGAAAGCCACACAATACAAAATCTTTTGCATGGACATTTGTTACAATAAGGGTATATGCCGTGACTGTAGGGCATTGTCATGTACTGACACCTGCAATGTTGTTATGGGGGAATTGTACAGTACCTTACTGTGGTCGCCCCTGTGTGTATTTTGTTTTTCTGTGGTGTTATGGTTTAAAATGTATGTTTGGTGTGTACGGGTGTTTTAGGTCGGCAGAGAAGGAGTAATTGCATTAGTAAGACCTCACCTAGAATATTGTGTTCAGTTCTGGTCACCTCGTTACAAAAAGGATATTGCTGCTCTAGAAAGAGTGCAAAGAAGAGCAACCAGAATTATCCCGGATTTAAAAGGCATGTCGTATGTAGACAGGCTAAAAGAATTGAATCTATTCAGTCTTGAACAAAGAAGTGATCTGATTCAAGCATTCAAAATCCTAAAAGGTATAGACAATGTCGACCCAGTGGACTTTTTTTTTACCTGAAAAAAGAAACAGAAAATAGGAGGCACTTTTTTACACAGAGAATTGTGAGGGTCTAGAACCAACTCCCCAGTAATGTTGTTGAAGCCGACACCCTGGGATCCTTCAAGAAGCTGCTTGATGAGATTCTGGGATCAATAAGCTACTAACAACCAAACGAGCAAGATGGGCTGAATGGCCTCCTCTCATTTGCAAACTTTCTTATGTTCTTATGTTCTTAATATAACAGGGGGGCCCGGTTACACACGTTTCAGCCGGGGGATAAAGTGCTTCTATTGTTACACAGCTCGAGTCTAAACTTCTGGCTAAGTGGCAAGGACCTTATGAGGTTACACGTCTGGTTGGGACGGTGGATTATGAGATCTGCCAGCCGGAGCGACGGCGAGAAAAGCATATTTATCATGTAACCCTCTTGAAGTCCTGGTTGCAACAGGAGGCTTTGTTAGTGGCGCAAGCAGATGACGTCACCGACTTGGGACCTGATCTTTCTGTGTTGGTGAAAAAAGGGGTTGGTACAGATTGCAGATAATCTGACACCTACACAGAAATGTCAGGCTCGGGCGCTGGAGTTTCCTGATGTTTTCTCCCGTCCCGGGGCAGACTCGAGTAGCCCACCATCACATTGAAGTTGAGCCGGGGGTGCCAGTTTGCCAGAGGCCGTACCGCATACCTGAGCGCAAAAGGCAGATAATAAAGGCGGAGATTGGTGAGATGCTCAGACTGGGTGTAATAGAGGAGTCCCAAAGTGACTGGAACAGTCCAATTGTTTTAGTGGATAAGTCGGACGGGTCAACTCGATTTTGCATTGACTCCAGATGAGTTAATGAAAAATCGAAGTTTGACACTTATCCCATGCCCAGGGTAGATGAGTTGCTGGAGCGTCTAGGCATGGCTCATTTTATGATGACACTGGATTTAACGAAGGGGTACTGGCAGATACCCCTGACCCCGGGAATCCAGAGAGAGGACCATGCACTTTGGTTGCACGGAGCACCAGCCACTTTCTAGCGGATGATGTGGTTATCCACAGTGAGGATTAGCTGAGTCATCTGTGTAAGGTGGCGGCGGTATTGCCATCCTTGCAGGAGGCTGGACTCACTGCTAACCCAAATAAATGTGCCATTGGGAAGAGTGAGTCGGAGTATTTGGGGTATTGAGTAAGGAGTGGCCAGATCAGACCGCTGACTGCAAAGGTGAAAGCCTTGGCTGACTGACCAGTCCCTATGACCAAAACCCAGGTGCGCTCTTTCTTGGGACTAGCAGGCTATTATAGGAAGTTCATCCTAAGCTTCACCATGCTTGCTGCTCCCTTGACAGACCTCACCCGGAAGGCTGCCCCAAATACAGTTCAGTGGACGGAACCATGCCAGAGAGCCTTTCTCACTTTGAAGCGAAGGCTGTGTAGCAAGCCAGTGCTATGCAGTCCTGATTTCAGTAGGAGGTTCACCCTGCAGATGAATGCATCAGAGACAGGTCTCGGGGCAGTGTTGTCTCAGGAGGTACGGGGAAGCAAGCATCCGGTCCTGTATATTATTATTATTATTATTATTTATTTCTTAGCAGAAGCCCTTATCCACGGCGACTTACAATTGTTACAAGATATCACATTATACATTATTTCACATCATACAGATATCACATTATTTTTACATACAATTATCCATTTATACAATTGGGTTTTTACTGGAGCAATCTAGGTAAAGTACCTTGCTCAAGGGTACAACAGCAGTGTCCCCTACTGGGGATTGAACCCACAACCCTCCGATCAAGAGTCAAGAGTCCAGAGCCCCTAACCACTACTCCACACTGCTGGCAGGAAGCAGGAAGCTCCTTCCCCGCAAGAAAAACTATAGTATCACCGAGAAGGAGTGTCTCACAGTAAAATGGGCAGTCGAGTCACTCCAGTACTACCTCAGGGGGCGACACTTCACCCTGGTTACAGATCATGCCCCCTAGCATAGCTTCACCTAATGAAGGATAACAACGCCAGAATCACGCAGTGGTACTTGGCCCTGCAGCCCTATGCCTTCAGGGTAGTCCACCGAGCATGGGAAACTGCATCAAACCACAGATTTTTTCTCTGGGGAAGGCATAGGGGTGTAGGATTTTCGAATGGACTGGTGGTGCCATTCTAAGGGGGAGGATATGTAACGGGGGGGGAGAGCTGTGCTGACTATCTGGCACATGCGTGGTTCTGCAGGAAGATGGCAGCAGCCTCGTAAGATCCGCCTGTCAGTCATTGCGATGACACAGAGAGGTGGGGAAGAGGGTGTGTTGGCTTTCCCTCTCTTTGAGTGGCTGAGAGGCGGGCCTTGGGGGACTGCTCGGCCCATAAGAACTGCGCTTGGTTGTGCATTTGGGTGGCCGTGATTGGGAATACACAGAGACGCTGGCTGAGAAGCCCTGTGTAAACATAGACCAGGCAAGAACGCCAGTGGTTGGAGCGAGCGACCAAAACATGCAAGCATGGCTGAGGAAGACAGCCAGCCTTATATAAACCATTTATTAAAATATATGGTTACGTACCCCGAGGGGACATGTGTAGTGATAGGGGAACCTTGGCCATCCAAGTGTATAGGGCGGAGACCCGGGCTGACCGGTATAGGGTCAGTGGGGGCACTGCGTAAGCAGCACTTTTGTTTTGTAGTTTTATTAATGTGTTTTATTTTCCTTTTTCATTTCGCCTTTTGTTATTTATTATTTCAGATCACCTGTGAGTGCGCCAGCTTTTAACTGTTTACCAATATTAGTATTTCTGTGGTCCTGTTTACCGTTGCCAGTACTCAGGCCACGGACAACAGCGCCCTCTGCGGGCTAAAAGAAAAAATATCTAAAATAATAAAACTGGGCACCAGTGCGGTGTTTTCAAATAAAACTTCTGTCTCCCGTGTGTGTCAGTGAATTGCCCATCACCCTTCCACACGTCCATTTCTGGTATTTTACCTCCAATGCAGAAAATGGGTTTTAGCAACCTAAATCAAAATAACAATGCAACACTAACTTTGGCCTCCTCAAGACTCACCTCTTCAGACAGCACCTGTAGAACTCCTCTTTTCCCTCTGGAAACTTTATCACTCTTCCTTAATGCGCTTTACTTGCTCTTATCTGCTCCCTATTTTATTGCATTTAATCCTGTACTTTAGAGTACTGTAATCTGTCACAAGTGTTATTTAATCTGTAGTATTTTGTATTTAATTATATCCTGATATAACTATAACTGCCACTGTTATTTGCTCTGTTACTGAGTCGTATTTTGTCATATACTTGTACTTGCTAGAACCAAAGTCATTGTATTTTATCTTGCTCTTAATTGGATTAATACTTATACTGTGATTCTTGAAATGTATTTTTGTTTATGACTGTAAGTTGCCCTGGATAAGGTCGTCTGTTAAGAAATAAATAATAATAATAAAAACTATCTACAGAAGGAATATACGTAGTTTGCATCGCTTGCGTTGTGAAGTAGTTCATTTAAACAAGGTTTCTTTTTTTCTCTCCGTACTTGTCCGGTATGCTTTGGCACCTAAAAGAGTTGAATTTCGTGGTGACCCCTCAATTTCCCGATTTCTTCGAAATCCGCGAAATAGCGATTTAGGTAGACCCCTAGTTATTATCATAACCCTGGTTACCTGAAATAGAAATGCAACCTTTAACCTTCAAGGTCGCTGCGTCCATGATTGCAGCAGGCTTGAAGGAAAAATGATGCTGAGATCTGTGTGTGTTCAGTCTTTTTATGTCCACGGGGGGCAGGCCATGACTGCGTCAAAGGCTTTGCAGGTTTCGGGTCTTTACGAGGTAAATACCCATGCAGTAATGGTTACGTTTCTATTTCAGGGAACCAGGGTTATAATAACCTAACGTCCTGCATAGTTCTTAATCTTTAATCTTGCATACTTTATTATTTGTTTATTTAGCAGACGCCTTTATCCAAGGCGACTTACAGAGACTCGGGTGTGTGAACTATGCATCAGCTGCAGAGTCACTTACAACTACGTCTCACCCAACAGACGGAGCACAAAGAGGTTAAGTGACTTGCTCAGGATCACACAATGAGTCAGTGGCTGAGGTGGGATTTGAACCGGGGACCTCCTGGTTACAAGCCCTTTTCTTTAACCACTGGACCACACAGCCTCCTGCATACTTTGATGATCCTACCACAAAGTTGTGCAATCACAGGCCGCATATCCAAAAAACTTTTTTAACCGTTAGCGGCATTATACATAGACATATATAAGCAATTTCCCTTAGAATTACTGTTGATTTTATTTTGTACTGCATGATACACATCACACAAAAATAGATACAAAACAATTTAAAACAAAGTATTGATATCGTACTGTTATCATATACACACGTAGTGCATAATAACACCAACTATGCTACCCAGCTCCTGGTCCAGGCCCTGGTACTCTCCCGCCTAGACTACTGCAACTCCCTCCTGGCTGGCCTCCCTGCGTCCGCCACCCGTCCGCTCCAGCTCATCCAGAACTCTGCTGCCCGCCTGGTGTTCTCTCTGCCTCGCTTCGCCCACGCTACTCCACTACTCCGCTCGCTCCACTGGCTCCCGATCACCGCTCGCATCCAGTTCAAGACTCTTGTACTAGCCTACAGATGCCTTGACCAGACTGCACCCAGCTACCTCCAGACCCTCATCTCTCCCTACACCCCCACTCGACCTCTCCGCTCCGCCTGCACTAGAAGACTAGCTCTACCTCCGCTACGCTCCCCTGCCTCCAGAGCCCGCTCCTTCTCCACCCTTGCTCCGCAGTGGTGGAATGACCTTCCTACAGATGTCAGGACTGCCCAGTCCCTGACCACATTTCGGCGCCTCCTTAAGACTCACCTCTTCAAACAGCACCTGTAGAACTCCTCTGTTTGTATCCTGGGACACTATCACCCTTCATGTAAATGTGCTTTATTTTGCTCTTATCTGCCCCCTATTTTACTGCATTTAATCCTGTACTTCAGAATACTGTAATCTGCCAAGTGTTTAACCTGTAGTACTTAATCACATCCTGATGTAACTATCACAATTTAATCATATCCTGATGTAACTATCACTATTATCTGCTGTATTATTGAATTGTGGTTTGTCACACTTGTACTTTGCTTGAACAAAAGTTATTGTATTTCTTGCTCTTATTGTATTACTTGTATTGTAACACTTGAAATGTATTTGCTTACGATTGTAAGTCGCCCTGGATAAGGGCGTCTGCTAAGAAATAAATAATAATAGTAATAATAATAATAATACAAAGCAAATTAAATATCTACGTGCTGAAGCGGTTTTTATTTTAGCTGACAAGTTGTTTAATTGTAGCAATCAGCAATGTAACAAAAGACATAAGGCAGTGTGGCAGAGCAGGGCTCTGCCCTTGTAAATATTGGCAGGGATGGGGTTAAATTCCCCTCCCTGCCCAGGTTTATTGTGTCAGGTGACTGGGGGTTGATTGGAGTAATTAACAAAAAAAACCAGCAAGCAACACAAAATACCAGCTTGCTTCCTCAGCTACCTCTCTCTAATGAGGAGCTGAGGCCTTCTTTTATTTCATATGCCTGGGTGCTGATTGATTGTTAATTACTCCAATCAACCCCCAGTCACCTTACTGGGCAGGGAGGGGAATTTAACCCCATCCCTGTCAATATTTACAAGGGCAGAGCCCTGCTCTGCCACAGCACTGATGACATCTCTCTAGCAGCAATGTCGGGAATAGGGTCTTTCAATGCAGTGGGTTCGTGCAGTTGAGAAAGGAGAGGAAGACTCATGAAATTAGTTGGAGATTTAAGTTGATGAGAAGCAATTGCCCTGTGTAGTACAAATTAAAATGGTGTGCTGCTTTTTAATGAGAAAAAATTAAAAAAAGGAAGTCAACAAAGTTTAAAAAAATCTTTACGATATATTCATAAGTGAAATGGAATTAATACACTGGGTCGCAGTCAGACGATAAACGGGCCGCTTGCGGACCATGGGCTGTAGGTTGCGTGTCCCTGTCTAACATAATCCTTGCAATGGTCTTGACCTAAACTTATTATAATATCAGGGAAGCTTTGTCAACGGGGCTTGTGAGAACTTGTTAGAAAAAGAGGGTTTTTAAACTTAGCACTTTAAGTCATAGCTGTGTCATAAGAATGTGTGTAAGCACATTTATCAGAGAAAACATTTATACTGTTAACACCTGAGAGTACTTACTCATGGCTTTCTTAAAAATACAACCACAGCAGGTATATCTTAGTCATGGCTTATTTGCCTAGCTATAAGTAGACAGAGGTCTAGCATAACAGACAATTACACGTTTTACTTTAGGGAATCTGGCAAGTTTTAAAATATGTCAGCCTTGATGTGTCAATTATAAATATGGGAATATATATCTAAGGGGGACTCCTTTCGGCCTCTGATTCATCATCAAGAAGAAACATGTAAAATTGGTTGAGCTACTGCTACATTTTCACAACTTCTTGTTACAGAAAGTTCACAATGTATTATTTTTCACTGCACTTGTTTCAGGATATATCATACATTCACTTGCAGGGGAAATGTATTATGAGACTGTATTATACAGAGGCCAAAACTCAGCCAAAGGAGTCTCCATGACTTAGATCTATATGTATGAACACCTTCATTGTATTCCCACAGGGGATACAAATTAATAATATTATATATATATATATATATATATATATATATATATATATATATATATATATATATATATATATATATATATATATATATATATATATATATATAATGTAGTCATATTTATAATTGACTTAGTTACACATCAAGGCTGACATATTTTAAAACTTGCCAGATTGCCTAAAGTAAAACGTGTAATTGCCTGTTATGCAAGACCTCTGTCTACTTGTACTGTAGCTAGGCAAATAAGCCATGACTAAGATATACCTGCTGTGGTTGTATTTTTAAGAAAGCCATGAGTAAGTACTCTCAGGTGTTAACAGTATAAATGTTTTCTCTGATAAATGTGCTTACACACATTCTTATGACACAGCTATGACTTAAAGGTTTAAAAACCCTCTTTTTCTAACAAGTTCTCACAAGCCCCGTTGACAAAGCTTCCCTGATATTATAATAAGTTTAGGTCAAGACCATTGCAGGATTATGTTAGACAGGGACACGCAACCCACGGCCCTTGGTCCGCATGCGGCCTGTTTATCGTCTGACTGCGACCCAGTGTATTAATTCCATTTCACTTATGAATATATCGTAAATATTTTTTAAAAACTTTGTTGACTTGCATTTTCTCATTTTTTCTCATCAAAAAAGCAGCACAGCATTTTAATTCTTACTGTGGAGGGTAATTGCTTCTCATCAACTTAAGTCTCCAACTAATTTTCTGGCATTTAAATATCTACATGTTTTCAAATAAAATACACTTTTTTGTCTTGCTGAAACTGTATGTTTATAACCAGTTTATACAAAATGTTTATACTTAACAATAATATAAACAAATGTCCACAAAAATAAAAACAAATCATGTAGTTAAATTGTATTATTTTAGCCTTGCAAAGCTGTAAAGGCAAACAGTACCTATATTATGAATTCTAACAGTGGTGTTGTTTGTATGTCATTCAGGCTTGCATTGGAAGCTGAAAAGCTCACCTGCCGGTATATTATTTAGTGTTTAGGGAAAACTGTGGTGAGTGTGGTGTTTAGGGGAAAAGGTTGTTGGACACAGTTATAGTCAATGGACTCTATGTACTAATATTACTTCGTGTTCGTAAATACTGCGAATTCGTAGCCTCCGTCCTTCGTAGAATTTTTGCGTGCAATGTACTAAACAGCTTATTCGTGAACAACTACCGTAATATCAACGCAAGTTTATGAACAGCATAAATTACTGCTCATTATACAAGATAAATCAGAATTTGCATCTCATTATAAATCAATTTGCAATGTCGAAAGTCAAGATTTAGAACTTCCTTCTGGCAAAGATAAATGAGTGTTATAGTGAACAGAAAGAAGTAGCCGGCAAATATAACAGGATTAATGTAACTGTGGCAGTGGCCAAAAAGAAAAGGAAAACACATTTCCACAAAGACGAAATGACCTGTTAGTGAAATGAAAAAAAAAAAAAACAAGAAATATTATTTAACATTTTAACATCGCATAGTCTTCTTTGTTCAAGACTGAATAGATTCAATTATTTTAGCCTGTCTGCATACGACATGCCTTTTAAACCCGGGATAATTCTGGTTGCTCTTCTTTGCACTCTTTCTAGAGCAGCAAGATCCTTTTTGTAACGAGGTGACCAGAACTGAACACAGTATTCTAGGTGAGGTCTTACTAATGCATTGTAAAGTTTTAACATTACTTCCCTTGATTTAAATTCAACACTTCTCACAATATATCCGAGCATCTTGTTGGCCTTTTTTATAGATTCCCCACATTGTCTAGATGAAGACATTTCCAAGTCAACATAAACTCCTAGGTCTTTTTCATAGATTCCTTCTTCAATTTCAGTATCTCCCATATGATATTTATAATGCACATTTTTATTGCCTGCGTGCAGTCCCTTACAGTTTTCTCTATTAAATGTCATTTGCCATTGTGACAGGCTAGCTGCAGGGATGACTTCAGGTCCTTGTTTCTTTTTTCAGGTCAAAAAAGTCCCCTGGGTTGACATTGTCTATACCTTTTAGGATTTTGAATGTTTGAATCAGATCAACGCGTAGTCTTCTTTGTTCAAGACTGAATAGATTCAATTCTTTTAGCCTGTCTGCATATGACATGCCTTTTAAGCCCGGGATAATTCTGGTTGCTCTTCTTTGCACTCTTTCTATAGCAGCAATATCCTTTTAGTAGCGAGGTGACCAGAACTGAACACAATATTCGAGATGAGGTCTTACTAATGCATTGTGTTTTAACATTACTTTCCTTGATTTAAATTCAACACTTTTCACTATATATCCAAGCATTTTGTTGGCCTTTTTTATAGCTTCCCCACATTGTCTAGATGAAGACATAAACTCCTAGATCTTTTTCATTGATTCCTTCTTCAATTTCAGTGTCTCCCATATGGTATTTGTAATGGACATTTTTATTGCCTGCGTGCAGTACCTTACACTTTTCTCTATTAAATGTCATTTGCCATGTGTCTGCCCAGTTCTGAATGCTGTCTAGATCATTTTGAATGACCTTTGCTGCTGCAACAGTGTTTGCCACTCCTCCTATTATTGTGTCGTCTGCAAATTTAACAAGTTTGCTTACTATACCAGAATATAAATCATTAATGTAGATTAGGAATAGCAGAGGACCTAATACCGATCTCTGTGGTACACCACTGGTTACCTCGCTCCATTTTGAGGTTTCTCCTCTAATCAGTACTTTTTGTTTTCTACATGTTAACCACTCCCTAATCCATGTGCATGCATTTCCTTGAATCCCTACTGCATTCAGTTAGAGAATTAATCTTTTATGCGGGACTTTGTCAAAAGCTTTCTGGAAATCTAAATAAACCATGTTGTATGCTTTGCAATTATCCATTGTCAATGTTGTATCCTCAAAAAAGTCAAGCAGCTTAGTTAGACATGATCTCCCTTTCCTAAAACCATACTGACTGTCTCCCAGGAAATTGTTACCATCTATGTAATTTTCCATTTTAGATCTTATTATAGTTTACATAAGTTTACAGATAATAGAAGTCAGGCTTATTGGTCTGTAGTTACCTGGTTCGGTTTTGTCTCCCTTTTTGTGGATCGGTATTGATATTTTCCAGTCTGTCGGTACAACCCCTGTGTCAAGAGACTGTTGCATGATCTTGGTTAGCGGTTTGTAAATAACTTCTTTCATTTCTTTGAGTACTATTGGGAGGATCTCATCCGGCCCCTGGGGATTTGTTTATTTTAAGAGCTCCTAGTCCCTTTAACACGTTTGCCTCTGTTATACAAAAGTTATTTAAAACTGGATAGGAAAAGGTCGACATGTGGACCATGTTGCCTGTATCCTCCTTTGTAAAAACTTGTGAAAAGTAATCATTTAATATATTTGCTATTTTTTCTCTTTATCTATGATTTTGCAACTTGTATCTCTTAAACATTTTACCTCCTCTTTGAATGTTCTCTTGCTGTTATAATATTGGAAAAAACTTTTTGCAATTGGTTTTAGCCCCCTTAGCAATGCTCATTTCTATCTCTCTCTTGGCCTTTCTCCTTTTTGACTTGTGTTTGCAGTTCCAAGTATTGTTTCTGTGTACTTTGTTCTTGGTCCCTTTAAAGTGCCTTTTTTCTCTGATTTTTTTTTTTTAATTGATCTGTTAAACCATTTTGAATTTTGTTTTATATTTGTATTTGTCTACTTTTGGGATGTAATTGTTTTGCGCCTCTAGTACTACATTTAAAAAAAAACAGCCATAATTTTTCTGTGGATGTTTTCTCTATTTTACTCTAATCTACTTCTGTTAGTCTATATTTCATTCCTTAAAAGTTTGCCTTTCTAAAATTGTAAACCTTAGCTTTAGTCATTACTTTTGGGGTTTTAAAAAGCACTTCAAATGAGACCATGTTGTGGTCTGAGTTTGTCAATGGTTCTCTGACCTCTGTTTTAGTTCCCTTTCAATTCCAGGACAACCACCAACAACATTACATATGGGATATGCCTGCCTATTGGTAGGTATTTTCTGAGCTCTCTATACCAGAGCTGTCGATAGGCCCCTTCCTGGGATGACACCCTCGGTCCCGCCTACCAAGAGGTTAAAACCGTCACACTGAGGAAACCATTTCTCTTTTTGCCTCTCAAGACGGTAAGGTAAGGCCCTCTGTGTTGGTATCTGAGTGCATTGTGAAAAAGAGCTTTAAGGTCAACTGCAGTTCCCTTGCCTTTCAGGCTGAAAGCTGGCTTGCCGCTTTTACGGAATCTTTCTTTCTTCCTCAGCAACCTACTCGCGCTAGCATTGCAGGCTGCTGCTTTCCTATCTGCGGTACGTGAATCAACTGCCTGTGCAGTATTGATTTAACCCTTTGCAGTCCTATGTCGGACCAGGTCCGACATTACAATTTTCCCTTTCCAGTCCAATGTCAGACCCTGATGATGTCAGACCTTTTGATGATGTCAGACCCTGTCTGACATCATCAAAAAGACGTAAAAAACAGGCCTCTAGTTGTTTTTTCTCCGGAAAAAACAGAGAAAACCATTCAATGGCCGGGTGAGACTGATAGGAGCCGAGAAAAGTCAAAAAAAGGGGCGGATCTGAGTAATACACATAGACCCGGCACCACAGAGATAACACGGACATAAACAAACAAGATAGCTGCTTCTGCATCCAGCACTCAAAGAATATCATGGACATTTGCAGAGTTTTTTGAGATGTTATAGTAATAAAATAATGACTTGGATCTCATTATTGAGGAGTTTGGTGATAAAACGAGTGATCAGGAGATGATTTATCGGTATGCATGACTATGAAGAGGTATGTGAAAAATACAGCGAACAAGGGGTGGGGCGGGGCTGGAGATACAGTACTGAGTGTCCTGTTGATATGCAATGCCTTTTAAACCTGTTTAACTGTGAAAAAAAAATACTTTTAAACAGCGCGTCTAAAATAAACTGCGGCAAAGAGAAATCCAAGGGCCACAGTTGGAGAATTACAGAACTTTATTGCATCTTGGGGTCACCAAGTCTCCAAATCTACAATTAGACACCACCTCCATGCCAATAGGCTATTTGGAAGGGTTGCCAGAAAAAAAGCCTTTATTGAGAGCAACCAACAAATGTAAGCACCTGGAGTTTGCTAAACGGCATTGGCACTTCGATTGGAACTGGGTACTATGGTCATGAGATGAAAATAGAGATCTTTGGCCACGCAGTGGTGGGTTTGGCGTCAAAAGAAGGATGTGTGTGCAGAAAAGAACCTCGTACCTACTGTAAAATATGGTGGTGAATCTTTGATGTTATGGAGCTGTTTTGCTTCCACTGGTCCTGGGGCCCTTGTTAAGGTCAACAGCATCATGAACTCTACCCACTCCCAGGACATTTTAGCCAAAAAACCTGGTTGCCTCTGCCAGGAGACTGAAACTTGGCCGCAAGTGAATCTTCCAGCAAGACAATGACCCCAAGCACACATCAAAATCCACAAAAAAATCATTAATTGACCACAAAATCAACATTTTGCAATGGCCATCTCAGTCTCCAGACTTGAACCCCATTGAAAACCTGTGGTTTCAATTGAAGAGGGCAGTCCATAAGTGCAGACCGAAGGATATCAAGGATCTAGAAAGATTCTGTATGGATGAATGGTCTAAGATCCCTCCCAATGTGTTCTCCAATCTCATTAAACATTATAGAAAAAGACTCAGTGCCGTTATCCTTGCAAGGGGAGGGTGCACAAAGTACTGAAAACAAGGGTGCCAATAATTCATTTTTTTTGGAAATAAATTTATAATTTGAGAAATGTATAATTTTGGTTGATTCCATTGAATCATTAATAAAGTCAAATATATTCCACATGTTGGAAAATTACAATATAGCTCAGTACTGGTATTATTTATTTTATACAGTCTTTTTTGCTCATCTTTATCAAGGGGGCCAATAATTTTGGATGTGACTGTGTATACATATATATATATATATATATATATATATATATATATATATATATATATATATTGTAAACGGGCCGTCACTCACGATCGTTCGTTTGCCCCAATATGCAAGACCCAGACATTGAATGTTATAAGCGCTGACGCGCTATTTTTAATATTTACACAAAAACAAACAAAACAAAACAAACACCTAGCTCCCATTCAGAGCACTAACTAAACACAGGATCTTCCCTGACTAACATGGGACAGCTAAGCTGTTTCCCCGTCCACAAACCGCAACAAACAGTTTCACACAATACCTTTTTACAGTTGCACACACTCACAACCGTGCTCTTCACACTGCAGCAGCCTTGAGCAGACTGACTGCTTTCTTTTTAAACCCTGCACCTGTTTCTAATTTACAAACATACCCAGGTGTGGGCATGATTGTTAATTAAGTTCAACAAACGTGCATTTGCACATGTTCTTAGCAGGGAAGAATCTGACCCTCTCCCTGCTATCTTAATATATATATATATATATATATATATATATATATATATATATATATATATATATATATATATATATATATATATATATACACACATTGTGAGGGAGTGTACATTCCAGATCAAACTTGGGCAGCTGCGGGGCCGTGAGTGTAAAGAATGCATACTCCATCTGGGTAAAGGAAATGTTTAAAATAAAACAAACAAAAGTAATAAAGTGTGAAAAGACAACATAAACCAACTGGATGGTAAACAAAGTGTGGCGATAATGTAAAAGGTTTAAAAATAAAATCAGAGAGTTAACAAATGAATGTAAAGTGGTTATCACAGGTTGATTAGAAAGGTTAAACCACAAACTTGGGTTTAAAATGAATCAATGTTATGTTGGGTTGAAAAAGGCATGTTATTATATTGGAAAGGGTATATGGAGGCATTAAGACCCTGAGGACGATACTGATGTCAGGATTATCTCCAATGTAGGTTAATTGTTTAATTGTGTAATTGTCTGGGAGTTAAAAGAGTGGTAAGGTTGAGAAGGTAAGGGAGAGGGGAAGGTGAAGAGGAGTTGCTGAGAGGATGAGTGGAGTTGGTTGTGCAGAAAGAAACGAAAGTAAGGAAAACAAAATAAGTTACCTGTGTGTGTTAAATCGGGGTAAACAGGAGTAGCCTGTCCCCGTTTAGAGAGGGACGATTTAATTGTTTAGTTAGACCCAAAAAAGGGTTTAGGCTTTTCTTTTGTTTTTGTTTGCACCAACGGTGCATTTGTTTTGTTTTCAAATAAAGCCACGTCCCAGTGTGTTTCATTCTAAGTTCTGTTTATCCTGGAATTATTCTTGCATACTACACACCATGAGGTCATTATCCTGAAAGACAGCAGCAAATGTGTTACTATATATATATATATATATTGTTGTTGACTAAATACCCTTGCTGGCACATCTGCAGTGTGCACACGGTAGCCCGCTTGCCTGCGCTGTGCAGCAGCTTGGTAAAAAAAAAAAAAAAAAAACAACAGCAGGCCTTGACCTCCACGGGCTGTATTTTTCCAGACCCATTGTAGAGTAGACCTTGTCAGCTGACCCGGCCCGCCCACCTCGGTGTGTCGGGCCTTCAAAAAATCAACAACAATGGCAGTGTGTTCCCCTGTAATATTGTTGTAATTGTATTATTGGATTGTACTCAAGAGTCCACAGATTTGCCCACCGCGGCTTCAGCCTGTGTGTCCCCTGGTACACGCTACGTACTGACCAGGCGTGTGACTACACGCCGTTAGGGTAGGCACTGCTGCTTCAGCTGCCCCCCGGTGCTTCAGTTCTTCAGTTCTTCGGTGCATGCTCAGCCCTTGGTACTTCGGTGCCTCGGTGCACTTGTTGCACGTTGCCCAGTGCGCTCGGTCCTCGGTGCATACATGACCCCAGAGCACACGGTACTCGGTCCACACGGTGTTTGGTGCACACGGTACCTGGTGCACTCAACGCTCGTTGCTTAGTGCACTCGGTGCATACGGTGCACGGTGCACTCAGTGCACATGGTGTTCGGTGCAATCGGTGTGCTTGGTGCTTGGGGCGCATGGTGCTAGGTGCATAGCCTCGGTGCACACAGTACTCGGTGCATAGCGCCTCAGTGCATTTGATGCACACGGTGCTCGGTGCACCCGGTGCGCTCGGTGCTTAGTGCACTCGGTGCGCACAGTGCTCGGTGCATACAGTACTCAGTGCACTCGGCATATCGCCTCGGTGCTTGGTGCGCTTAGGGCATACACTGCTCGGTGCACTCGGTGATCATAGCACTCCGGTGCATGCGGGCCAATTGGTGCATACAATGCTTGGCGCACTTGGTAGTGGCAACCATGATAAGCATTCCATTCCATGCCTGCACATCCTGTAAGGTGAATATACCGCCCAGCGACAAACACCCTTTCAGCTCAGGGTACATTGCAATAGGCTCAGAAGAGCCATGGGGCTAGACACTCTCACAGAGCCCCTCGCAGGAGATCCTGTGTGCTCAGGCTCCTGTGCCAAGACCTTGCAGTCACTCCCCCTCCCTCCAGGTGAGAAGGATGAAGTGCTCAAAGCAGGTGAGGGATATCCTATACCTCAAGGAGCAGATGGCTCAGGTCCTTGAGCTACTATCTAGGCAGCAAGCTCCTGCGGCACCGATAGAGGCCTCGGCCCCGCTACCGCCTGCACCAGATTCGGCCCCTGGGTCTCCCATGGGAGCCCAAGTCAAGCTGGAGCCACAGCCCTTGATGGCGGAGGAGGACACGCTATCTTTAGCAGCCTCCTGGGATGAGGACTCCTTCCCCACAGAGACAGAGGAAGCAGAGGAGCCGGCGACGTCGACTGTGGCGGAACCTTAGCTAAGAGATTGCCTCGGAGACTAGTTTAACACCATTGCCCAGCTCCATACCAGCATTAATGGGGCGTGCTGCAAATTTTTGAAGTCATGAAGTCATGACCCAGTTTCTTACCCCATGCCGGTTATCTTGCAGTTTCTACAAGAACTGCTTGATGCTGGTAGGTCACCTTCCATTGAAGGTGTATTTAGCGGCTATCTCTTCATGCCATGCCCCCACAGATTCGATATCTCTGGGTGTGCATTTTTTGGCGACCCGGTTTCTCAAGGGTCGTCGGCGGTTACGTCCTCCCAGGAGGACCGTTCACCCCGAGTGCAGCCTTGATGTTGTACTGGAGGCTCTCACGAAGGTCCCGTTTGAGCCCATACACTCCTGTCTATGAAGACAGCCTTCCTCTTGGCTAAGCGGGTCAGTGAGCTGCAGGCGCTGTCGGTGCACAGCTCCTGTATGCGTATTTGGGAGGATGGCAGTAGGGTGTCACTTCGTACAAACCCTGCTTTCCTCCCCAATGTGATTACAGCCTTCCACATGAATCAATCTGTGGAACTGGAGTCTTTCCATCCACCTCTGTTTGCTTCGGAGGAGGATAGGAGATTGAATTTCCTCTGCCCGGTGCGGGCATTGAGGTGTTACGTGGATAGGACAAGAGATCTGCGTCATACTGACCAGCTCTTTGTCTGTCACGATATACGGACCACAGGACAACCCCTCTCAAAGTAACAACTATCGCATTGGATTGCGGACACAGTCTCTGTATGACAGTGCTGGCTTGCCCCCACCTGGGAGAGTAGCTGCGCACTCTACTAGAGGATTGGCTACATCTTGGGCCCTCTTCCGAGGGGCCTCGCTGTCCGATATATGTATGGCGGCTAGTTGGGCTACGCTGCATACATTAATCAGGTTCTACCGCTTGAATGTGGTAGATCCTTCCTTGCCTTCAATAGGCACAAGGATCCTTGAGGTTGCACGCTCACACTGCTAACCTTCGGTTATATGGTTATTATTATTTAGCAGACACCTTTATCCAAGGTGACTTACAGAGACTAGGGTGTGAACTATGTATCAGCTGCAGAGTCACTTACAATTACATCTCACCCGAAAGACGGAGCACAAGGAGATTAAGTGACTTGCTCAGGGTCACACAATGAGTCAGTGGCTGAGGTGGGATTTGAACCGGGGACCTCCTGGTTACAAGCTCTTTTCTTTAACCACTGGACCACACAGCCTCCCTCTGGTTCTGATGCGTCCCTCGTATGCTGCCGTTCCTTCTCCCTCGCAACGGCTCTGGTATACATTTCCCATATGTAATGTTGTTGGTGGTCGTCTTCGAATTGAAAGGGAACGTTAGGTTACTTACCGTAACCCTGGTTCCCTGAAAGAGAAGACGACCAACAACTGCAAGGTTGCATCGGTCGCTCTCACGGGTTCGATGCAAAAAGAGAAATGGCTTCCTCAGTATGATGGTTTTAACCCCTCGGTAGGCGGGACCGAGGGTGTCATCCCAGGAAGGGGCCTATCAGCAGCTCTGGTATAGAGAGTTCAGAAAATACCTACCAATAGGCAGGTATATCACATACGTAATGTTGTTGGTGGTCGTCTTCTCTTTCAGGGAACTACGGTTACGGTAAGTAACCTAACATTATTCTGTCTTTGTTATTGAAAAGACTAAAGGCATGCCTCCCCTCTAGTTGGTGCCTTGACAAATTGCATTAGGAAGCAGTCATTTGTCATTTCCACCATTTCAGTTCCGTCTATCGTGCTCCCCACCGGGTTTTCCCATTTTATACGGGGGAAGTTGAAATCCCCCATTAATATGGCATCTCCTTTGCTGCATGCATTTTTAATGTCATTGTATAACAGATTATTTTGCTCGGAGCCTGAATTTGGCGGTCTATAGCATGCCACTATTATTATGCCCTTTGAATTTGTGTCCATTATTCTGACCCATTTTGATTCTGTGTTGTTTTTTTTCTTCCAGATTTTACACCTGGGCTTCAAGACTGTTTTTGATGTATAGCGCTACTCCTCCACATCTTCTGTCCTGTCTGTCTTTCCTATACAGTGTATGCCCACTAATATTATATTCGTCTCCATCACTCTTGGATAACCAAGTTTCTGTAATACCTATCACATCATAGTTACTTCTTAGTGCAGTAGCAAGTTCTAAAATTTTGTTTCTGAGACTTCTAGCATTAAGATAAGTACATTTAATAGTTGTTTTACCCGAGTTGTTGCCCTTGTTTTGATGAGGTCTCCCTTCTGTTTTTTTTTGTTTTCTCCCCCCCTTCCTTTCTAGTTTAAATGCTTCTGGACCTCCTCAAGGATCCTTTCTCCGAGTAGATTGGTTCCCTTTCTGTTTAAGTGCAGTCCGTCCCACCTATATATAGTCCTTGTTGTAGAATGTGCTCCAGTGTTCAAGAAAGGTGAAGCCTTCCTGTGTGCACCACGATTTTAGCCATGCATTTTGATTTTGTATTTCCAGCTGTCCATATGGTCCTTTGCAAAGTGCCAGCAGTATCCCAGAAAATTATTATTATTATTATTTATTTATTAGCAGACGCCCTTATCCAGGGCGACTTACAATCGTAAGCAAATACATTTCAAGTGTTACAATACAAGTAATACAATAAGAGCAAGAAATACAATAACTTTTGTTCAAGCAAAGTACAAGTGTGACAAACCACAATTCCACAAAATACCACAGTTTTGGTCTTGTCTTTTAATTTCTTTCCTAGCTCTCTGAATTTGTTTTGCAGGGATCTTGGTCTGTCTCTTCCAATGTTGTTTGTACCGATGTGGACGACTACTACTTGGTAGTCTCTTGTTCGTTCTAGGAGCCTGTCCACGTTCTCAGTGATGTGCTTGACAGAGGCTCCTGGAAGGCAGCACACTGTTGTAATAAGGGGGTCCAAACTGCGAACTGAACTTGCTGTGTTTCTCAGTATGGAGTCCCCAACAATCATGACCTCCCTTCTTTTTGCTGCCTGGTCAGCACTGTTTATAGGGTCCTGGGTGTTGTTCCTTTCATTCTCTTGATGTTGGTTTTGGTCATCTAAATGTTGAAGTGGCTCAAATTTGTTGGATGTCTGGATTTCTGGTGGTTGTGTTTGACGAAGTTTATTTTTTTCCCTGCTTCTGCCTATCTGAACCCAGCTGTTTCGACTCTCTTCCATCTCCCTGGTGGCTTTCAGTCTGCTAGGGGTGCAGACTTCCATGAATTGTGGGTGTGTCAGCTCCTCAAGCTCCTGTTGCTGTCTCATTTCCTCCAGCTCCTTTTCTAGCAGGCTTAATAGTTGAAGCAAGTCCTGGATCGTGCAGCACTTTACACAAACTTGATTGAGCTCTGTTGGGTTTTCTTGGATTTCCCACATCATGCAGTTGTCACAGATTACTGGCTTAAAGACCTTTTTTTTTTTTTTTTTTTTTTGGAAGTTTAGTTTAGCTTCAGCTGTCAACCTGCTTTCAAACTGCTTCTAACTGCGCTGTACTTGTCCACGACTGTACTTCTCCCACGATGTCGCTTCCAACTATTAAGTATTTAAATTAGAAACCTATATATTTTATCTTACCCGAGTTGTTGCCCTTGTTTTGATGTGGTCGCCCTTCTGTTTTTTTGTTGATTTCTCACCCCTTCCAGATTTTTTGCATTTTGTAGGTTTTAGTCACAAAATGTATTACTCATAGGCATCAACTGGATTTTTAAATTAATGTTATCAAGTACAAAAGTTACACAGCCTTCCACATGAACCAGTCTGTGGAATTAGAGTCTTTCCATCCACCTCCGTTTTCTTCGGAGGAGGATAGGAGATTGAACTTCCTCTGCCCGATGCGGGCATTGAGGTGTTACGTGGATAAGACAAGAGCTCTGCGGCATTCTGACCAGCTCTTTTTCTGTCACGGGATACGGACCCTAGGATAGCCCCTCTCAAAGCAACGACTGTCGCACTGGATTGTGGACACAGTCTCCACTGCGTATAATAGTGCCGGCTTGCCCCCACCTGGGGGGGTAGCCGCGCATTTTACCAGAGGGTTGGCTACATCTTGGGCCATCTTCAGAGGGGCCTTGCTGTCCGATATCAGTACTGCAGCTAGCTGGGTTATGCCGCATACTTTCTCCATGTTCTATCGCCTCAACATGATAGATCTTGTCTTGCTTTCATTAGAGAGTCCTTGAGGTTGCACACTCGCACCGCTAACCTTGGGTTATACGGTTCTGATGCGTCCCTCATATGCTGCCGTTCCTTCTCCCTCGCGACGGCTCTGGTATACCATAAGTAATGTTTTGGTGGTCGTCTTTGAATTGAAAGGGAATGTTAGGTTAATTACCGTAACCCTGGTTCCCTGAAAGAGAAGACGACCACCAACCAGCGAGGTCGCATCGGTCACCCTCACGGGTTCGATGCAAAAATGGCTTCCATGGGCTGACTTTTTAATCCCTCGGTAGGCGGGATCGAGGACTTCACCTCAGGAAGATATAAAGAGCTCAGTGAATACCTACCAATAGAAGGCATATCCCGTAAGTAATGTTTTGGTGGTCGTCTTCTCTTTCAGGGAACCAGGGTTACGGTAAGTAACCTAACGTTTTATTTAACCAGCTCACACGTGTCAGAAGGCAGTAGGGGTTTTAGATCCACAACATGTTTGTAGTTTGGATAAAGAACTCCTCCGGTTAGATTGTATTCCAGGGTTTGATGCTTGCTGTAAATCAGAAATGGAGGGTTATCAACTATATGCAAAAGAAAAGGGGTGACCGAATTTTGGAGAAATTCAGAACTATTTCCTAATTTAGGCTTAAACATATTTGTCAGTTGCTATCAATTCTGTGAATGCTGAAATAAGTGTTTCTTCATATGGTATGGGCACATTTTCACAGTGCAATGTCAATCCGTGATAGAAGACTGGGTTAAACAATGCTTAGATTTTATATTTCATGCAAACATAAGTAACATGGGCTTCTTATGAAAAAACTTTTTTTGTTTGTTTTACATTATATTCCAAGAACAAAACAAAACCCTAAAAACAAAACAAAGAAAAATAAATAAACACATCTTACATATGTTACAGAACTTCTCTTCTGTTGACGAAATATATATTAGTGCCCAATGAGAATCAGATATCAGGAAAATGTAATTATTTATTTTTTCCTAAATGATTTGCTTAAATTGTACTGGTAAATTCAAACCTACAAATAATGTATTTACATTTATGAGTTCCCTGAGCGGTGGGGGTCAAGGTTGCACCAATTGTTTCTACTAACTTGGCTTGTGCTTTTGATGCAAGTTCGATCCGCTTTTATTGTGCCTGAAGCCGCTTTTACAGTTGTGCCTATTTGCTTGGTACTTAGCTTATGTTTTTATACAAGTTAGAAGAAACAATTGGGGCAACCTTGGCCCCCATTGGTTTTACAGTTGTGCCTATTTGCTTTGTGCTGGGCAAGGCTGTCCCAATGGTTTCTTGAAACTTGGCTTGGGTTTTTGATATCTCCACTTTAAATGGATGGACACGTTTGATAACTTGCCGTTTTTTCATATTTCCAGTGTGTTTTTGTTTCAGATATTTATATATAAAAAAAAAAATTTGGCAGGCAAAATGTTCCATTTTAAAACAGAAATAAATAATTGAATATAAATGATTTATATAGACGTCACAATGAGTGCATTCCCAGCCACTGCTATGGAGGCTATATAGACATCTTGGGGCTGTAGAACTAAATTACAGGTTAAAAAAACAAGCCGTGAAGAACGCAGGGCTCTACAGTAAGTCATTCATGCTGGTGCAGATTTGAGGTGAATATACTGTATATATATTTTTAATAGTAACTGAGCTACCACATCAGCAACCCCTTTGATGCCAGGGGCCTCATGCAATTGCATGGGCTGCGCGTGCCTAAAACCGCTACTGTGTTTCAGTAAATGTATTAAAGACAAATCTTCCTCTGAATTCTGCTATAATCAGGAAGATGGTTGTTTTCAAAGCTTATTGTTTTTAAAGTAAAATAATACTGTGTTTCTTGGTATACACTTATTACGTTGTGAAATAACACTGATATGTTTGACTTAGCCACTTTGTTGCAGAAATTGTTTGTTGCTTCACTTTTTGCAACTAATGCAGACATTAAGCAAGTAGGTTGACGATGTGAAGTTGGCTTCTTATTCGCCAGCTTCTTATTCACATTTAAGCTTCTTATTCGTATACCGCAAATTTAACACACATTTTATAAGTAACTGGGGTATTCCGGGGTTAAATCACTCTGGGCCACTTATTTCAAAGTTGATTCTCACAGATGGGGAACACCTCTACGTCCTCCATATGTATTTATCCTGGTCCAAAACAGATTTTGATACAAAAACAGTGGGCAAACATGGTACAGATAGCGAGTGCCAGCTTCTTAGTCGCATACAGCAAATACGGTATTTCAAGGGTAAAATCGATTTGGGCCACTGTGGCAAAGTGCCCCGCCCCTGTGTGCATTTGTGTGTTTTGTGTATTTGTATTTAGGCACGGGGATGGCACATCACATCACGTGCAAGTAAAAAGTAATATGCGAGCACGGGGAATTGCACTTTAATTAATTCACGTGCAGTTGTACCGAGATTCCAATTGAATGATTGACTAGCAATCGAATCTCGGTACAACTGCATAAAAGCTGCATGTTTTCACTCACTGGGGGTTGGTGTTCGGTGAGTGGAGAACGAGTGTGGAGAAGGAGAAAGTAAATAGTAAGAAAGTAAGAACGTAAATAACTGTCTCACTCACCGTGTTTCGTTTGTCTGTCTGTGCACTGTCTGTTTACTGTCTAGTCCGTTTTGTTTACCTGTTTATTTTGGCGCAAGTGCCGTGTCCTGTGTTTTTGGTTGTGTTTAAAACCTTTTATTTTCTGTTTATTAAATGCTGAGCGCAATCACGCGCTCAGCTTAAACCAAACTCCACATCTCTGTCGTTTGTGTTCCTGTCTTCTGGTCTGACGTCACCCACTCAGCCATTCTTGTCACACGTGGTGTCAGAAGTGGGATAACAGCGCCTCCAGGGCTCAGGCCAGAGCGGGAACCGCAGTTTTTTTTTTGTGGAAAAGTAAATGAAAAAAAAATGGAAGGCTGGAACTGGAGAGACGGCTGCAGTGAGCTGGAGGATCTCCTCGGCAGGTTGGAGGACCAAGGTTGGTGCCTTGCCTGCGGGGTGTATGGGCACACGGTGGCTGTCTGCCCCTTCCAGGAAGAGGAGGAGGAACCAGCCCAAAGGAGGAAGGTGAGCAGAAGGAGGCAGAGAGGGGGAAAAATGAGGAGGAAGCAGAGGGAGCCAAGGTGGTGCACCATGTGCATTGCATATGGGCATGAGGACGAGGACTGCCCAGAGCAGGAGCCAGGGGAGGAGGAGCCTGAACGTCCTGCGCCTGAGTGGGAGGAGCCCGAACGTCCTGCGCCTGAGTGGGAGGAGCCCGAACGTCCTGCACCTGAGTGGGAGGAGCCCGAACGTCCTGCGCCTAAGTGGGAGGAGCCCGAACGTCCACAGCCCGAGTGGGAGGAGCCCGAACGTCCACAGCCCGAGTGGGAGGAGCCCGAACGTCCGCAGCCCAAGAGGGAGGAGTCGGTGCGTCCACGTCCCAAGAGGGAGGAGTCGGTGCGTCCACGTCCCAAGAGGGAGGAGTCGGTGCGTCCACGGCCCAAAAGGGAGGAGTCGGTGCGTCCACGGCCCGAGAGGGAGGAGTCGGTGCGTCCACGGCCCGAGAGGGAGGAGTCGGTGCGTCCTGTGTCCGGAGGGGAGGAGCTGAAGGCCCAAACCCCTATTTTTTTTTGGGAGGGACGAGGGCGTGAAGCTCAGGCTCCACAGCAGCCGCTGTTTTTGCTGCTGAAGGGAGCCCAGCGGAGACGCCCGCCACCAGCTCTACCCCCGCTGTCGGAGGAGCCGGCAGCGCCACCAGCCCTACCCCCGCTGTCGGAGGAGCCGGCAGCGCCTCCACCACCACCCGAGGGAGAGGAGCAGGAGCTGCCTCTGCCTCCACCACCACCCGAGGGAGAGGAGCAGGAGCTGCCTCTGCCTCCACCACCACCCGAGGGAGAGGAGCAGGAGCTGCCTCTGCCTCCACCACCCGAGGGAGAGGAGCAGGAGCTGCCTCTGCCTCCACCACCCGAGGGAGAGGAGCAGGAGCTGCCTCTGCCTCCACCACCTGAGGGAGAGGAGCAGGAGCTGCCTCTGCCTCCACCGCCACCACCACCGCAAGGAGCAGAGGAGCAGGAGCTGCCTCTGCCTCCACCATCTCCAGGAGCAGAGGAGCAGGAGCTGCCTCTGCCTCCGCCACCACCACCGCAAGGAGCAGAGGAGCTGGAGCTGCCTCTGCCTCCACCACCGCCAGGAGCAGAGGAGCTGGAGCTGCCTCTGCCTCCACCACCGCCAGGAGCAGAGGAGCTGGAGCTGCCTCTGCCTCCACCACCACCACCGCAAGGAGCAGAGGAGCAGGAGCTGCCTCTGCCTCCACCACCGCCAGGAGCAGAGGAGCTGGAGCTGCCTCTGCCTCCACCACCGCCAGGAGCAGAGGAGCTGGAGCTGCCTCTGCCTCCACCACCGCCAGGAGCAGAGGAGCTGGAGCTGCCTCTGCTGCCCGTACCTCCGCAGGGAGTACGGTGGCCGGAGCCCCAGAAAGGGGAGCTGCCGGCCACGAAGAAGGGGGAGGAGGTCTGGAGACCACTTTCCCCAGCAGCAGTTTCGCTGCAGGAGTTCTTGTGGCCGGAGCCCCACAGGAGGGAGCTGCCGGCTATGAAGAAGGGGGAGGTCGGGGGACCACCTGCCCCCGCAGCTTTTTCGCTGCAGGACGGGACCAACAGGCTGTCAGCCGTGCCACTACCGGCAGGGGTGCTGACAGCATTGCCAGCCAAGGGCCCACTGAAGCCTCCCTTCCCAGCCCGAGACTTTGTCCTGGACTGCTGGGTTTTTAAGGGGGGAGGTGGCCGTTGAGGCCATGTGTGCTGCGCACAAGGGGGGGTATATGTGGCAAAGTGCCCCGCCCCTGTGTGCATTTGTGTGTTTTGTGTATTTGTATTTAGGCACGGGGATGGCACATCACATCACGTGCAAGTAAAAAGTAATATGCGAGCACGGGGAATTGCACTTTAATTAATTCACGTGCAGTTGTACCGAGATTCCAATTGAATGATTGACTAGCAATCGAATCTCGGTACAACTGCATAAAAGCTGCATGTTTTCACTCACTGGGGGTTGGTGTTCGGTGAGTGGAGAACGAGTGTGGAGAAGGAGAAAGTAAATAGTAAGAAAGTAAGAACGTAAATAACTGTCTCACTCACCGTGTTTCGTTTGTCTGTCTGTGCACTGTCTGTTTACTGTCTAGTCCGTTTTGTTTACCTGTTTATTTTGGCGCAAGTGCCGTGTCCTGTGTTTTTGGTTGTGTTTAAAACCTTTTATTTTCTGTTTATTAAATGCTGAGCGCAATCACGCGCTCAGCTTAAACCAAACTCCACATCTCTGTCGTTTGTGTTCCTGTCTTCTGGTCTGACGTCACCCACTCAGCCATTCTTGTCACAGCCACTTATTTCAAAGTTGCTTCTCACAGGGGGGAACCCCTCTATGTCACACATGTGTATTTATCCCGGTGTAATGCCCGATTCAGTATCCCCTCAGAAATCTGTATCCCCAGGCTCAGTGCGTAAAATTAGATCGGCTCACGGGCATGGCTGATTCTTCTTTTGCTCGTGTCTGAGGTAAAATACGAGTGATGTGCATGCGCAGCAGTTGTCGGCTACATTTTGCAATCATTTACTAACGTTTTTGACAGGGCGACATGATTTATTTGTGATGTGCATAGTCAGCTATGCTCTGTTTTCATCAAAAACATCTTTGACGTGTTCTTTAATACGTAACTTGTCACAATGATCTTACTTGAGCAATCTTGGTCTTAGCTAAAAATGAGTTGTTGTTTTTTTTGGTAATACAAGCCTAGATGATATTACTCGCAGCTAAAACAATATACGGTACTTATCATTAGTCTAACAAATTAATGCTTATTGTGTTAACTATGCAGCCTTCCTGTTACATAAACGATTGTGCTGATTTGAAAGCAGTCTGTTTTTTAATATATATATATATTTGGATTTCAAAACTTTAAAGTAAATTATCATGCAAGTTTTAATGAGTAATATGAATGTATATACACAGTACCACAACACATGGTGCACCCACACACACAAGATTGATATTGGGTGTAAATACAGTAAGAAACACAGGAGATACCAAATCAGACAGCTGACAATATCCTAGTGTAACTGCTTTATTACTGCTCTTTCTGCATTTTAATAATTACTCAATACTCTGTTGTATTTCTTATTCAGTGGTACCGCTATTTTGTATCTGAATAATAATAATAATAATAGGCCTAATAATAATAATATTTAGTATTTTAAGTAGACTGTCAGTATAATTAGTGCAGTTTAGATTTATTCCTATTTAAATTTATTCTTTTTGTGGTATCTTTAATATGAAAGGCTCTGCTAAAGTGTATTATTATTATTATTATTATTAGGCTAATGTGTGTGTATAGATAGCTAGCTCGATAGATAGATCCTGCAAAACTTTTCTTTTGCCTTTTTCTAGCTTATTTATGTATTGTCCTATATCTGCTCACATATTTTTTATCTATTTATCTATTATATATATATATATATATATATATATATATATATATATATATATATATATATATATATATATATATTTTGGTCACGCTTTATTTTAAGGGGCGCCTATTAACTATTAACAAACTATTAGTAAATACATTAATGAACATTAGTTACTAGTCTGTTAACAGTTAGTTAACAGTTAATAGATTATTGTTACTTGTATTTATAAACATTAGTAACTAGTCTGTTAACAGTTTGCTAACAGTTAATATAGTATTTACTTGTATTAATAGACATTAATTACTACCATGTTAACAGTTTGTTGAATGTTAATAGACTGTTTATTATGATGTAATATAACTTTTCTCAGTTAATAAATCAATGAATAAATGGACCTACTTTGATGTAAACATGTGGAGTAAATGTGGTAGGACTTAGAAGTAATAAATCATTATTAACTATTAGCAAACGAGTAGTAAATATATTAATAAACACTAGTTACTAGCCTGTTAACCGTTTGTTAATAGTTAATAGACTGGTTGATACTTGATGTATTGTAATTTTTCTCAGTTGATAAATCAATGAATAAATGGACCTACTTTGATGTAAACTTATAGAGTAAATGTTGTGGTAGGACTTAGAAGTAAGCCCATGAATAAATCAGTATTAACACCATTAATAAACACCAGTTACTAGCCTGTTAACAGGTAATAGGATATTTGTTATTTGTTAATAACCATATTTATAAAGAGTTAGTTAATAGTGAATAGGCCCTTAAAATAAATGACAAGACAAGGCACCACTTTAGTTTAGAAATTACTTTATTTCTCACAATTAGAACATCAAGCAAAACCAACTTTGTCAAACTTTGAAACCCACCAATGAAAACATCTTATCATTTACTCATTCACTCTATTTCACTTTTAAAACCACATAAAAACAACATTTCAGAAATACCTTTTTTAAAAAAAGTTCTTATTTAGCAGACGCCTTTATCCAAGGCCACTTACAGAGATGAGGGTCTGTTAACTATGCATCTGCTGCAGAGTCACTTACAACTACGTCTCACCCGGAGCACAAGGAGGTTAAGTGACTTGCTCAGGGTCACACAATGAGTCAGTGGCTGAGGTGGGATGTGAACTGGGGACCTCCTGGTTACAAGCCCATTTCTTTAACCACTGGACCACACAGCCTCAGTGATTGGTGATTAATTGGTTAAGTAATTAATACAAATTCTCAAAAATAATATTCAAAATAACAAAAAACAATTATACATGATAGTTTCCTTATGTCATCAATAAGACGACCTAAAGGCTCTTTTTTTGTGTTTCTTTGTTAGCCAGTAGGTCCATTCAATTACCCGAAGGTGCTCTTTGAGTAACTTCTCTGTCATGTTTCCTCTCAGCCTCCATATGTTTGATTTAAACTGACCCCATGCCCTTTCAATGTGTTGTGTGTGAGCACCTGTATAGCCATCAACAAAGTTTCTGCTGTGATTTACTGTGTGATGTGTATATCCATGTTCAGTAAGTCTCTGAAAATATGCTCTCCACTCATCACTTATGATAGTTGAACCAACCAATCTGCTTTGCACAAGTTTTAGTACTGGTTTCCGTGAAGATTGGTTACATCCAAGCATTCCAAAGACTCAGCTCTTTCTTTTCCAGGTTTGTCTCATTCTTCCTTTGTGGTACTGCAAAAACATTAATAAAGCATTTTTAATACATATATACGCCTACATTTTACACATCTTAATTATGTATTTATATTATTTTTTATCAGTTCCTTAATTATCATTCTGTGCTTATGAACACAAAAAAATGTATGACTTCGAATGCAATATGAAGAACTTCTAGCATTGTTTATTAATTAAAAATGTAATAATAATAAAATAAAAATCAATGAGAATGTAATATAAAAATATAGGAAACAGTACAATAGAAAAGCCAAAAAGGGTTAGGACAAATAGTAAAATTTAGGACAGGAAATCTCACCATTGACTTTTGGTGAGCAATTGTTCACTGTATTAATGAATCCTTGAGATGAAGAACCACATGAGCATTTCACGTTTTTCTGACATGCTCTATCTTTTCATATTATATCTCCAAGTTATATTACAATTCTGTATTTGTGCTTGAAACATTGATATTTTATGTCATTCATAAAATGGAACCTAAGCACACTGTGTAGGGGGAGTTAAAATGCATATGGTTCTTCTTCTGAAGGATTAAATAAAGGTAGACAATTACTTTTCTGTGATGGCAGAACTTGCACTCATCAGTTACCACAAATTCCCTGCGTCCTCCAACTTTCATGCTTCCCTTTCTTTGCAGACAGTGCACAACCTTAATGCAAATGTGTCTGCATTTTTTTGCCATTTTTGAGAGAGTTGTGGAACTACCAACAATATTTTCATCAATCATGTCGACTTGTCGCAAACGCAGTCCCTGAGCAAACCTAATGAACAAGCAAGATAAAACCATAATCATTTTAAATCTACAAAATGTAGATTCTACTCAGTCGAATGTAGATTCTACTCATGCTTATATATCTAGAATACATCATTTCAATGCTTACTTTAAAGTATTATTGTACACACTAATAACAATAGAGCACATGATTATATGCAATTTCCTATTTAAAAAATCATGGATCCTCTCAAAGAGCAGCTAATATAATATTAATTATTTGCAAATCCATACATATAAAAGTCAGTGCGCAACCCCTGCCCAGTCATGGTATATCAGTGATCAATAAAGAATGTTTACTTTCTAAATAAATATAACAGTAAACTTATTTTTATCATTTCTAAAGAATTCGGGTATGGCAATCATTATGCAATTATTTTTAAAACTGAGTCATTATATACAACTACCTATAAAATATTACCTGAACAGGAACTTCATCCAGCAGAAGAGACTTGAATGGGAACGTGCAAAAAATGATTTGGCTCTGATGGATTTTGTACATTTGTTCCGATGCCTTCTGCAAACCCTGAAATATAGTTGAAAATGTTAAATTATTTTATATCAGAAAAGCATCATATTATTTTTAAGCATTCAAGAGATTTATTAATTTAAAAATTACTACCAAACACCAAAACAACACTGATTATGCCTTACCCTGTAAAATACTACTGTAGAAATAGAAATGTTAATAATTAGATGTATTAATGACACAAATCACTGTGGGTCGTGATGGCTATTTCTGTCTGTTTTGTACAGGAAAATTGGGTTTCTCCGAGTACGGAAACAGGTGTTACTCTGTGCTGGCTGCTTTTTATGTTTTCCCATACGTCACCCTATGACGCAGGGCCCAAGATATTGTTCAATGATATCTATCGGTAACGCTGTATACTGCATGTACACTATTATTCATATTGTGAAATCAAACATGTCTAATTTCAGTCTGAAAAGCCAAGCTGTATTAGGATAAAACATGTAGCTAAGCATACACCTACTTTACCATGTAAAATAGTCCTTCGAGTTGTTCATCGTCATTTTCCTACGGCAGATTACATTTAACTGTTTTTGCCAACAGCCTCTTCTGGAGCCATTTGATTATTTTTACTAATGGTTTACAGTTCATTTTAGACTGCCATCTCTTTGACAGTGACATGGCAGCCAATCTTGTGTCCATTTTCCATAAAATAAATAGAATAAAAACTTAAAAACTAGGACAGGGCAAATCTGTCTGTATATATTGTGAAAAAGTGTAATGAAGCCAAATCTTTCACAAAAGCTAAAATATTGGATTGTCTCTATGTAAAGCGGTTATCTACAAAACTGTTTTGGGAATTCAGATTGTTTTGTCTTGCCATTCTGTATGTATTCATCTATACATCTACATTGGTAAAAATAAAAAAAAATGGGTAAAGATAACGTACCTGTATTTTGACCATATATAACTCCGCTCTTCTCTTCTTGGAGGTTTGAAGAAGAATTCCCACAAATTGCGCCAAAGTCAGCTTACCAATCGGAGCATTGCATTGGAGAGTAGGGTGAAAGGTCAAAGGTGGATAGAGCGTTTAACGGTCCTCTTCTGTTGTGATTTATTTGTATTTTTATACGTAACCATACGCAACCAAATTATTGTTTTTCATGTTATAATTACATATTTACTGAACTCACAACATATCTGTATTGTAAACGAAGATTAATATTTCCGGTTCAAAAGAAATACAACAGCACGGCGCCATAAGCTCTGTGCATCGTTGCGCCTTTCTTTTATTTTCGACTTGATACTGAGCGAGCAAAGGTACAATTTTAGTGTTTCAGTTACAGTATGGAGACAAGAAAAAAAGTAAAGGCAAAGAAAAAAAACTTTTCATTGCCAAAAGAGTGTCAGTGAAAAGGCTGGCGAGTATAGCAATGTCAATGAGCCACAATCAAGCTCGTCAACTGAAAGAAAATATGACGCGAGTGACGAGCCTGTACGGGTATAATAACAACCATAGGAAAACGAGGACCACGCAGTAAAAATATTGGCAAGTAGCTGTCGTGCCTTAATAATGCCTTACAGTACTTAGCTACATTATTTCCAGTGATGTCTTTTCTGTTAACATTTTAATAACTTAGAGGGTATCAATGTAAGAAGCCTGGCTAAAGTGATGTATGGTGTTGCAATAGTATACGTATTGTAACACAGCAGGGAGGGGGTTAATCCTCCCTGCATGAAACATGTGAGAATGCACATTTGTTTGTTTAATTGTTTTATTGTTAATGATCCCCTGCACCTGGTAGTTATTGTTAAATTAGGACCAGGTGCAGGGTATTTAAGAGAGGCAGCTAGTCTGCTCATGGCTGCTGAGTAGAAGGAGGCAGATGGTGTGCTCTGTCTCCGAGCAGTAATACTGAAGTAAGTGCCGTGTCAATCCTGTGTTTTGTGTTGTGGGGAAACGGCTTAGCCGTCCCATTTGATATGATAGTCAGGGTGTTCCTGAGTCTTAGTTAGCGCTCCGAAGGAGCTAGGTGTTTGTTTTTGTTCTGTATTTTGTTTATTGTTTGTATTATTAAAAGTGCGCGGAAGCGCTGAACCCCCAATTTCGGTGTCTGGGTCAATTTGTAAAGGGGCAACGAACCTGAGTGACGTGCAGCTTTATCACAGTATTTTCATCTCATTTATAAACATCTGAAGTGATTACTTGAAACAGATAAGATGGCATTAATTTGTAATAGTGTATTAAAAGTGGATTTATTGCAACTTAGTTTAAACTTTTGACTTCAGTCAGTGTTTCGCCATATTGTAGAGGTTTGGAAGGTTTAGCAACATGTGACAAATATTATAAGCAAACCTTTCTGACTCATGATTTTGTCCTTTTGTTCAATTTTGACTTAGATCAAGAAAGGTATGCTCCTAGTGCCCAGCTAACAATTGTGAAGCTAAAAGCAGAAGTGGCAGCACTGTGCAGAGAATACGATGCTAAAATCAGTGATAGATGACCTGAAGATGGAACGAGACTTCATTCGCAAACAGCTTCAATGCTCTACCTCCACAGATAGTAAATATGTTTTTTTCTTTTGTAATCTAATGTAATTCCCATAGAACTTTGGCAAAAGCTGTGCTTTATCAAAGTAAACTATACATTGTAACTCAGTGATATTGTATTTTTAATTGTTTATTAAACATTTTATAAATCATTTTGCATAAAGACTTAAATTAATAGATAATACATTTGGGGAGGATTTGCAGCTTTTTTTTGTTGAAGCATAGAACAGGGTAAAGGGGTTTTAACTTGTCTTATATAAAATCTGCATATTTTATTGTTACAGGACCTGGGAAGATTACAGTAATCAGCTCATTTCACACTGGTTTCTTCACCAGTTCTTCAAGTGAAGAAACCAGTGTTTCAAGTGAAGAAGATGAAAGTGATGGATCTAGTGATGTAAAACACAGCAAGAAGTCAAGTAAACGCAAAAAAGGCAAGAAACAAGCAAAATCTAAAAAGGAAGTATACAGAGGCAAAGGGGTAGGTATCTAATGTTATAAATAAAATGTACATTGAGTGGATAGAATGGGGTTTAAGGTTCACAAGAAATATCCTTGCATGTGTAGGGATGCATAACAGAAAATATTTGCATGTACATCCAAAATGTACTATTCAAAAACATATTCATGTTGTACATGAATATGGACATATGCATTATTTGATGCTTATCACAGTATTTTTTATTAGTATTTTTCCTACATTGTAATTGTGATTATAAATTGTTACTCTACGTCAAATAGTTGATAAATGTTCGTGCCCATGAGAATTGCTGTTAATATTGAAAATTACATTTCTCTTAAATATATACCCATTCTTGTATGTAGAATAAAAAATACATTCAACCAGACTTCCATGTTCTGTCTATCAAAGAAATGATGATGGCATAAATAATAAGCAGTGTTTTGTACACTTAACCTTTAATCTAATTGCTTATATAACTGGTGAAGCATTATTATTATTAATTAATTATTGTATTATTACTTTATTTTGATGACACTTTTATCCAAAGAAACCTATATCTGTACCCATTTATACAGCTCAGTGTTTTACTAGAGCAATCTCAGTGAAATACCTTGCTCAATGGTACAACAGCAGTGCTTCACCTGGGATTCAAACCTTCCAGTTACTAGTCCAGGGCCCCAACAACTACGCTGCACCGCTGTCTTATGCATTTCTTTTTTTCTTTTTATTCTTTTTTGACAGTGAAAAATCCAAAACAAGTTTTACAGAGGTCAAAAAAGTACTGTCGGCATACAAGAAAAAAGGTGTCTTGTCGCATGCTTTAACCACCATCAATGTGGATCGTGACACTATGATTGCTACAGCACCAATTGCTGAACTGAAGATTGCAGCACCAGAAAAGTTTGACACACTTCATGAATTTAAGCCAAAGGAAGCGAAGCTGATGGACTTCTCAGACAGATGTGCCAGTGCTATTGATGAGCAAACCAATGGAATTATTGAAGAAATGAAAAGAAAGGGAAAGCTACTTCCACTGCCTTCTAAAAAGAAATATTAGTAAGAGATTAGAATAACACAGAGCCCTGTACAAGAGTCAAAAGAGAGATCTTGTGTGCACAGTTTACTATCTCATGTGCACAGTTTAGTATCGAACGGAAGGGCTAAGTCGTGCACACTAGAGATTTTTTTCTTCTTCATGTCCATAGAATAATTCCAGACATGGCTACAAGAATTAAAAAAAAATGTAAATGGGAAATGTTATCTTTTTTTTAAAAAAGCACTAGGAAGTGCACATTTTCAAGTGTTTGCTATTTTCAAATGCATATAATTTACAATATCTAGGATGACCCGTTCACTGGTACACCACTGGTAATAATTGGTAATATATATATATATATGTTTCTAACAGTCATTAAAGTAGTGTCCTGTTCTTGTTTAATACTGCATAATATTATATATATATATATATACAGCTCTGGAAAAAATTAAGAGACCACTGCAGAATTATCAGTTTCTCTGGTTTTACTATTTATAGGTATGTGTTTGGGTAAAATGAACATTTTTGTTTTATTCTATAAACTACTGACAACATTTCTCCCAAATTCCAAATAAAAATATTGTCATTTAGAGCATTTATTTACAGAAAATGACAACTGGTCAAAATAACAAAAAAGATGCAGTGTTGTCAGACCTCGAATAATGCAAAGAAAATAAGTTCATATTCATTTTTAAACAACACAATACTAATGTTTTAACCTAGGAAGAAAATCAATATTTGGTGGAATAACCCTGATTTTCAAGCACAGCTTTCATGTGTCTTGGCATGCTCTCCACCAGTCTTTCACATTGATGTTGGGTGACTTTATGCCACTCCTGGCGCAAAAATTCAAGCAGCTCGGCTTTGTTTGATGGCTTGTGACCATCCATCTTCCTCTTGATCACATTCCAGAGGTTTTCAATGGGGTTCAGGTCTGGAGATTGGGCTGGCCATGACAGGGTCTTGATCTGGTGGTCCTCCATCCACACCTTGATTGACCTGGCTGTGTGGCATGGAGCATTGTCCTGCTGGAAAAAACAATCCTCAGAGTTGGGGAACATTTTCAGAGCAGAAGGAAGCAAGTTTTCTTCCAGGACAACCTTGTACTGTAACATGATTACATACTTGACTATGTTTTTGGAAGTTTTTGTTTGCTCCTCCCACCCTTCTTTCAGAAGATCAAGGATACCTCGTTGTTGCCTCCCATACAGCAGCTCAAAGGGAGAAAACCCGGTCGAACTCTGAGGCACCTCACTTACTGCAAACATCAGGTAGGGGAGGAGTTTATCCCAATGTTTCTGCTCTTGGTTGACAAAATGCTTCAGCATCTGTTTTAAAGTCTGATTAAAACGTTCCACCAAACCGTCCGTCTGCGGGTGGTAAATGGAGGTTCGAATGGACTTAATTTGCAACAATTTATACAACTCTTTCAAACATTGTGACATGAAGTTCGTTCCGTGTTCATTGAGGATTTCTTTTGGAATCCCTACTCTTGCTATAATCTGTACTAACTCTCGAGCAATGGCTGCGGCACTAGTGGATCTCAATGGTACTGCCTCTGGATATCTAGTCGCGTAGTCCACCACTACCAAAATGTGCGTATATCCAGAGTCAGACTGGCTCAATGGACCCACTATGTCCATAGCAATGCGTTCAAAGGGAACTGAGATCAGGGGCAGTGGGACCAGCGGGGCCGGGCGAACCCGCCCCGGCGCTACTTGCTGACATTCCGGACACTCACTATCGCGTCACCTCACTAAAAACTCCCATCCAATAAAATCCAGCCAATATTCGTTCCCGAGTCTTATCACAACCTAAATGGCCCGAACATGGGACATCATGAGCCAACCACATGATCTCACGTTGACGAACGAGTAATTGTGTTACAATCTGGCTTGTGCTCGTGGCTTGGGATACCCTATACAGCAAATGCCCGACAATAATGTGGTGAGGATATGTAAGCGGCCGGTTGTCCTCTGCATCCTTCCCCTCGATAGACCGAACCTGCCCCCAGATGTGTTCCAGCGAAGGATAGCTTTTTTTGTTCCAACGCTAGGTCCACATCTCGGTCCCAGAATTTCGGGATAACGAGCGGAGCTACAGTAGCTTCAGCACTGGGGGCCTCAGTAACCCACCCCCGCAGGTCACACAGTCCCAATCCCCTTTCCCTTGCATTTAACAGACCCTGAAGTTTCCTCCAACAAACCCCAGCCTTGTCTCATTGACATTCCTTCCCATTTTTCAACCCTTCACTCTCTTTTTGTTTTTTTCGGGAGAAATCGGGAATGGAACAAATCGGCTTGCAGCGGAAAGATTTTCCCAATAGTTTCTCCCGCTGCTCCCATGGTCTTACCAGAGACTGACTTTACCATTTTATTAAGCCTTTGCGGTCCATTGTCGGACTGGGTCCGACATTGCAATTATTCCTCACAGGTCCTTTGTCGGACTGGGTCCGACATCATTATAGCAACGCAATAAATGGGTGTTTAGTCGTTTTTTCTCCAGAAAAAGCCGAGAAAACCATTCAATTGCCGAGTGGGAGCGACAGGAGCCGAGACAAGTCGAAAAAAAAAAGGCGTATCTCATGAATAGTCATACATGGTATCAGGTATCAGATAATGGGGGCGGATGTAAGTGAACAAGTTGGCTGACTGAATCAGCACACAGAAAACACGGACATTTGCAGAGCTTTTTTGAGATGTTATAGTAATAAAATAATGACTTGGATCGCATTATTGAGGAGTTTGGTGATAAAACGAGTGATCCGGAGATGATAGATCGGTATGTACGACTATTATTATTATTATTATTTATTTCTTGCATAGGTGAACGCTATAGCAAACAAAAGGGTGGGGCGGGGCTGGAGATGCCTAGTGAGTGCTTTGTTGATATGCAGGGCCATTTAAACCCGTTTGACTGTGAAAAAAAATACTTTTAAACAGCGCGTATAAAATTAACTGCGCGTGTGAAAATTAATTAGACCTGGCGTGCCTGACGCGCAATTAATAAATGGACCACAAAGGGTTAATCATAGTTTCAAAATACAGCCAGTCTTGACCTAAAATAACTGGATAGGGCAACTTTGCAGCCACTGCCACGATTACACGGCGGGTATGACATTCAATAGTCAAATCTAATTTAGTGAGGGGGTAGTCCTTGTTATCCCCAGGAATACAGGAAATGATCACTACCCTGCGTGACCACCAAGGTACCCCAGTCAACAGAGCCTCCTCAATTAAAGTTTGCCCACATCCTGAGTCCAATGTGGGTGCTCACATCACCAACCCGTACATCAACAATGCAAGGCCCCTTCCAATCATTACCCCTGGACTTACCTGGTGCTGTTGGTAGATAATGGGAGGCCGCACCACATTCCATCGCTGCCGGACAATTCCGGGCGAGGTGGCCAACCTCATGGCACCGGTAGCAAGTGGGGTGAAAGGGCGCCCATGGAGCTTGTATGTCCCGCTGCTGGTTTGGCAGTGGGGGGAGGTTCTCTGTTCTCACCCTGCTGGGGGTCGACCTCGCCCTCCATTGGTGTGGAGGAAGGCCGCCCGTGGGGTGCCAATGAGAAGTAGCCCTGTGGGGGGAGGGGGTGAAGTGCTGGGGGGGTCCTGTCCTTGGACCCGTCGTCCGGGGTCAGTTGGAGGGAGGAGCGGGGGTGATGACTACGGGAGCTAACGCCAATTATTATTATTATTATTATTATTATTATTATTATTATTATTATTCATTTCTTAGCAGACGCCCTTATCCAGGGCGACTTACAATTGTTACAAGATATCACATTATACATTATTTCACATTATACAGATATCACATTATTTTTACATACAATTACCCATTTATACAGTTGGGTTTTTACTGGAGCAATCTAGGTAAAGTACCTTGCTCAAGGGTACAACAGCAGTGTCCCCCACTGGGGATTGAACCCACAACCCTCCGGTCAAGAGTCCAGAGCCCTAACCACTACTCCACACTGCTGCCCCAATGCATCCTCATATCCCTCAGCCAATCGGACTGCTGCCTCTAGCGTGGTGGGTCGATGTCTGGTGACCCAGTTCTGGGTGTCCGGCCCCAGCACCTTCACAAACTGCTCTATGGCAATCAGCTCGGTGATCTTTTCTGCATCGTTGGTGCCGGGGCAGAGCCACCGGGTCACATGATCCACTAGTTGCTGGGCCACCACGCGGGGTTGCAGTCCTGGGGGTCGCTGGTATTCCCGGAACCGCCGGTGGTGCGTCTCCTCCATGATGTCAAGCCGCTGGAGAATGGCCTGCTTCACCTGGTCGTACACCAGGGCTTGCTCATGTGTCAGGGCTTGGTAGACTGCCTGGGCCTCTCCGATCAAATTGGGGCCCAACTGGGTAGCCCACCACTCCCGAGGCCACTGAGCTGCAGTTGCCTGTCTTTCAAAGGCAACTAAGTAAGCCTCGGGGTCATCCTCCAGCGACATCTTCACTACCCTCACCCTTGGTAGGCGATTAGCCTCCAGGAACAGGCCGTGCATCCTCTCCATCATGGCCGTCAATGATTCCTGATGCCTCCGCTCCTGCGCCTCCAACAGCGCTGCCAATGCGGTTAGGTCTATTTGTAATCCCTCTTTTGAACACCAAATGTCGTCAGGTGCAGTGGTACAGTAAATGAAAAGAATGTCCAAACAGCGTTTTCTCCCCAAACAGTCTGTGTATTTAATAACAAATAATAATAACAAAGGTAATCCGCCCCTTTACCAACGATGGTATTGGGGGGTACACGGCAGGCTTTAAATCCAAAAACAAAAACAAACAAAACTGAACTTTGTCCGTCCCCCATCCTCCGTGCACGGCAGTGTGTGCGCTCGAGTCCTGGGAAACGTAGTGCCAGTGAGTGTGGTTCGGTGCTGTGCTGTGCAGGGAAGTGCTCGTGTCTGCCGGTCCGCGGCTCACTCCTCCTCTGCAACGAATAACACAAACCACAAAACAAAAGGTAAACAGTACAGGCTCCGGCCGTCTGTACACGTCAGCGCAAGGCAGCGTACTGACGTAGCTGCTTCCCCTTTGTACCCACAAAGCCCTCCCTGCAATCAACCTGTTGCCATGGTTTCTCCAATAGAAAGCTGATTGGAATAGAGTCTTTCAGGGTACGTGCAACTACGCGCTCCCCCTAATATGGTCACCTTCCGGTTTCCGTCTACCGTCAAAGCAGTCCATCTAGGAGGCAGCATACCTTCCCCCTTACACAGCGTCCTTTCCGATCGGGAGGGAGATTTACAACATCGACTCTTTCTCTCTATCACAGGATTTTAATCCCATAAAAGTTTATTTAGAGGGAAGTGTCAGGGAGACTCTGATTGTTTGTTTGTTTCTTTGTTTGTTCTGTTTTGAACTGGTTGTGTTGCATTTTTGTATGTAATATTTTCCTGTGTGTGGGTCCTCCTGCACTAGGGCTACCATTGCTGGTACCCTAGTGGCGGCCACCTATCACTGCAACTTGTTAATAAAACCTGGATGCCTGAGTGGTGTTTTCAATCTCAACTTGTGTGTCTCTTATCAAATCAACACCGCTGTTACAGTGGTATAAAAAATATTTGCACTACAACATAACAAAGGTGTATAAACAAGTTTCATATAGTAACTTGGGGGCAGCAGTGTGGAGTAGTGGTTAGGGCTCTGAACTCTTGACCGGAGGGTCGTGGGTTCAAATCCCGGTGGGGACACTGCTGCTGTACCCTTGAGCAAGGTACTTTACCTAGATTGCTCCAGTAAAAACCCAACTGTATAAATGGGTAATTGTATGTAAAAATAATGTGATATCTTGTAACAATTGTAAGTCGCCCTGGATAAGGGCGTCAGCTAATAAATAAATAATAATAATAATAATAATAATAATAATAAAATAGTGTGGAGGGTATTCTGCAATTTTCCAATCAGACTTTGTTGTTCAAACTGCTCTCCAAATAAACTGAAACATACTGAGTAAAAAATAAATATAAAATAGCCTGTGTCATGCACATACTTTATAAAAATCAACCTTCATGTTACTAATAGGCACAGCTGCTCTTATTTATCTACTGTTGTTGACATCAGGGAGATCGGGGAACATTTTTTCAGGTACTACACTTTTGGACTAATTAGCTCTACAAGGGTCAACTGTAATTCAGTACCGTAAGAAATAATACAATTACACTGCACAATACTTCACAAATTCAGCTAAAAAAATTGTAGTGGTTTTCACACAATCAAGTTCTTATGGAAAAATTATCATGACAAGTATTATTTTGTTGTCCATGTAAAGTGCTGTCGCTACAACAGAACACAGAAAAACCCTGTATATAAAGTGTGTTACAGGAATATAAACAATGTCAAGCTAGCTATCTCATCATGTCACTAGATTGGCTTTCTGATATACAGGCAGCACCCTGATCCTGTCTTATTTTTGGAAATAAATGTATCACCATTCAGAGCATGTTTATGTGTTTCTGGAGTTAAAACAAAGATACTATGTGAATTGCATTGTTCAGAGAGCGTCACTGCCTTAATATATGGGTGATACCAAATAATACAGCTATAGACTATGCTTCTGTCAGCTGTCTAATCTGGTATCCATTTGTTACTTGCTGTAAATGCACCCAATATCACTCAAACCCTTTGTGTGTGATAATGGGGCACAGGTAGACATACTGTGCAAGTTTGACATTTCTAGGAGCCCCACTGCCTAAAATATATGGGGGATACCAAATAATACAGCCATAGACTATGTTTCTGTATGCTGTTTAATTTGGTATCTGTGTATCTTATTGTATATACACCCAATGTCAATCTTGTGTGTGTACTTGTCACAAAGACGGCCAGAGTGGGTGGCGTCAGACCAGAAAGGAATACACAGAGACGGTGGTTGTGATGATGAGCCGAGTGCAATGGCTGCACTCAGCGTTTAATAACAAAATAAAAGGTTTAAATAACGGAATACAAAACAGGACACGGCACTTCACGCCAAAATAAAGAGACAAACAAAACGGACTATACAGTAAACAGACAGTGCACGGACAGACACACAAACAAACACGGTGAGTTTTAAATAAACAAGTATCGTGCTGGTCCTACCAGCACGTAATAGCAATTGATATTTAAACGTATTTCTCCTTCTCTCTCACCCGTTCTCCACTCTCTGAACACCTAACCCCGAGTGACAGAAACGTGCATCTATATATACTGTTGTGCTGGGATTCAATTACTAATTAATTACTCACTTGAATCCCAGCACGTGAATTCATTACGTGAAACCCCGTGTTCACATATTATATTTTAAATGCATGTGCGTGATGTGCAATCCCGTGCCTAAATACAAATATACAATTTAAACACACGTGAAACACAGACCCGTTTATATCCCGTGTACCAATCTATACACCAACATTAACATACGCACGCATACAACACATAACACACAAAATACACACAGGGGCGGGCACTTTGCCACAGTACTGTATATAAAATAAATATATAAACAAATATATGACGTTATATCTAATACATTATGCATTATGCATTTTTACTATAATTTATACGCCTCCTGTTTATTCCAGACATAACAGCACAAGCCACAACAACATTAAATTAATTCTCACATTCATGAAAACTTTCGTGAGTATTTACTTTCAACTTTCAAGTTTTGAAATCCAAAAAATATATTTAAAAGAAAAATAGGCTACTTTGAAATCGGCACAATCGTTTATAAACAGGTAGGTCGCATAAAGACATTAAGCATTGATTGTTTAAAGATTGTTTTAGCTGCGCACGACAAAGACGTTTGTAATGAAAACAAACCATAACTGATTATACACATCCCAAATAAATCATGTCATCCTGTCGAAAAAGTTAGTAAATTATTGCAAAATGCAGCCGACTGCTGTGCGTGCACATCACTGTATTTTACCTCAGCCACGAGCAAAAGAAAAATCAGACGTGCCTATGGGACGATCTCATTTTACACATGCGTAATGCGCCAGGGATGCAGATTTTTGAGGGGGTACTGAATTGGTTACAACACCGGCTCGGCTCGGCTCAACAAAATGACAAGTGTGAAACTAGCCGTGCCGTGAGGGCTCGGCTCGGCTCGGGTGTGCAAGCGTGAAAAGTTTTACATCAATGATTTCCATTACATGAGAGTAGATGTTAAAACTTCATGCTGATTTGAACTTGGCTCTCGCCAAGATAAGCACCAACTAAGACGTAGCTTCACAGTAAACTAATGTGATCCATATGTGTCTCCATCCATTTGCGCTTCCTTCCATATGATGATGTAGATATCCTTCTGTCCTGTGTTAATGGCTGAAGTGTAATGCTGGCTCCAGGGATCAGCTTATTGCCTCCCTAGCGCATCAGCACACACAACCGCTGCGATGCTGGCTCTGGGGGTCAACCACAGTGCGGTCTCCCCAGTGCATCAGCATGACAACCGTCTGGATTGAGCTAAGTAGGGTACATCTCTGGGGTCTTCAAGTGGGCACCTTCCATCCTCTGTGTTTCGTCGACTAGCCCACGACACCTCAAGAGGGCACGATGGTGATTCTGGCGTCCCAGCATCACCCCCCTCTGTCCCCCACTCAACTCGGCCCAGCTTACTTACCTGTACATCAGCTTTCCTTTCTATTGTGCTTGAGATCCCCAGCCAGAATCTTTCCGTCTCAACCACAGCCAGTTGCTGCTCCTCTCTGCTGCTTCAGATGAGTTCTTCACTGTGCGACGCAACTCTTGGCCACTGAATCCGATGTCTCTGAGAAACCGGGTTGTAGAGTGTGCCACAAATCCTCGACAACCCACTTCCACTGGGTAAAACCGGACTCTCCATCCTCGCTGTTCCGCTTCAGTGGCTAGTTGAGTATACCGCAGTTTCTTCCTCTCATACGCCTCATCTACAGCATCCTCCCATGGCACTGTTAACTCTACCAGGTGAACAAGGCGTGCTTATCCAGACCACAAGACAATATCTGGTCGAAGGTTAGTGGTGGCAATCTCAGGTGGAAAAATAAGCCGCTGACCAACATCTGCCAGCATTTTCCAGTCTATAGCAGCTTCCAGCTGTCCTGGGCGAGGATTGCTTTTAATACCTTTTCTTGGTGGTTGCTCTCCTGGGCGGAGGAATGTTGTCTTTTGTGTGTAATGTTTTGATGGAACAGGTGGCAACTTATTGGTCATGTTACGCTTGTCTTCCAATGCCAAGGCCAAACATCGCAGCACCTGGTCATGGCGCCAAGTAAACCGTCCTTGGCTAAGAGCCACCTTACATCCTGTCAAAATGTGCCTTAATGTTGCAGGTGATGAACACAAAGGACATGAGGGATCCTCTCCTACCCAGAGGTTTAGGTGGTGATGGTAGAACATCATATGTTCACCTGATAAGGAAACTGATCCTGCTCTGTTCCATTGACCATATGTTTTGCCAACCAATCTTGCGTTGTTCCACACTCTCCCATCTCATCCATTCTCCCTGCTTGGCCTGGGAAATGGCCTTTATACACCTCATCCTCTCCTCCTGCTTTTGCACCTCGTTGACTACCAGCTTCCTCCGTTGAGCTGGGGCTGCCTTGTGCCATGTAGGAGGAGCTGAACTGAGACCAAGTCCCCCTGTTCCATGCTGAACTTGACCCATGATAGCTCATTGGGTACATACATAATGTTATTTACATTTTAAATTGTGAGCGGATAGGTTTGTTGGTTGTTTGAGTAGTATTGTTCCTTGGGATAACAAAATACTGAACTCAAGTCATGAGATTTCATAAAAAGGCCAGGTGCTCAGTGTTTGGTATTTGACTTGAGTTAAAATTGCTAAAATGAGTTGATTAAGAATCTGTATAAATAGCCATTCAAAAATTAATGCAAGAACAGCGAAAGATATGACATGCCACGCCTGAGTAATGAAGATTGCCTGGTTGCTATCAGCATGAGTGAAGGCGGTCTGTCTGTGAGAGTAGTTGCCCGGAGAATGAGATGTTCTGCTTCAACAATCGGCATCCTCGTCCAGAAAAAACAGGAAACCAGCTCTGTGATGGACCGGCCACGTCCTGGAAGGCAGAGGGTCACCACACCGGCCCAGGACCGTCACATCCAACTGATCCATCTGCGTAATCGTTTTCAGACTGCACTGGCTACAGCACGAGAAATTCCAGGAAGAAATAACCCGAGCATCAGCAGAATGACTGTAGCTCGACGTCTGCAGGAAAATGATTTGCATGCTCAGAGGCCATTCAGGGGTAACATGTTGACAGCTTAGAGACGAAATCGCCGTCTTGTGTGGGCCAGAGAACATCCGAGGTGGCGGAATGTCATAATGGTCAGTCTTTAAGGCAAAAGGAAGACATCAGGATAGTGTGAGGGCTGATGTCTTGCCTTTGCAGCCAAACTGAAGAGTCACGTTTTTTGTCATTGTACATAATGAACACACTGGGTTGTAAAGTTAGGTGATCTGGTTTGTGCAGCAATATTGGGATATAAAAACGCAGCTGCTGCTAATGAGGGGGAGGTGTGGCTATACAGGCTATTGAGGAAATAGCAGCAGACAAGGACACAAGCAGAAACATAGTGAGAGAACTAAAAGACCAGAGGTGAATTATTATTATTATTATTATTATTATTATTATTATTATTATTATTATTATTATTATTTGTTTATTTAGCAGATGCCTTTATCCAAACGCAACTTACAGAGACTAGGGTGTGTGAACAATGCATCAGCTGCAGAGTCACTTACAACTATGTCTCACCCGAAAGACGGAGCACAAGGAGGTTAAGTGACTTGCTCAGGGTCACACAATGAGTCAGTGGCTGAGGTGGGATTTGAACCAGGGACCTGGTTACAAGCCCATTTCTTTAACCACTGGACCAAACAGACTCCTGTTTTGTGGGTTTTATTAATTGTATTTTTCGGTGCTTATTTTTAGCTATTTTCGAGTTTTATGTAAATCTGTTTTTTTTCGGGGCTTTCGTTTTTGATATACTGTATGAAATTAGTATTTTTGGTTACTTTCCAACATGCTTGAGCTTTTTTTTTTGTGTGTGTGTCAAAATATGTATAGTAAATCGACAGTACTTGCACATAAATTGTACCTTCTTTCCTTTTCCACAACGAAATCCTTATGGTCACGGGCACATTCTTCTGGGGTTTTTGTACATTTCGCCACAATTCTGTTTTAAATCCTCTGTATTTTAACTGTAATACAGCTTTAAATCCCGCTAGCAAGCCTCCATCCTGATTGTAATCTCGTTTTAAATCTCGCAAGCGGAGTCTCCAGTAGAAATGTAGGAAATGTGCTGTCACTCAGTAGTTGGGGCGGGTTTAAAGTATTCAGAACAAATCAATTATAGATACAAGTCAGGAAGGCGGGACTTTGCTCAGCAGCACTGGGAAATGTATGTATTATTATTTTTGTAGTAGGTTTAATAATAATAATACATTAACCGTTTTCACAGCTTTTCCGGTGTTTATTGGCTATCAGGTTAAAACCGAAAATCAAGCCCTAATTATAATTACAAGGTTGGTGGCATCCCGTTATTATTCTGCGGTACCTGTGTGGATTGATTTGAACACGGCGAGTAGGCTTGTGTTCCAGGAGCACCGAAGTACTCTTGTGTTTACCTCCGCTGTGGTCTAATTTCTAACAGAAAAAGAAGCACAAACAGCTGTCTGTGAGTACAAAAACTTACCCAAAGTGATTCTGTGTTAATCGAATGGAATTAAATCCAAGCTCGGTGTGACAAGGTTTTAAGAAGACCATTTTATATGGGTGAATGTTTTAATTTACGGATGTAAATACAACACTGCTTAATTACAATTAAGCGCACTGCTTTGTTTTCTGGAGTGTTTTAAATGCTGTACGGGTTTATTTTTAAATGGTGCAAGCGCACTTAAAGGGATTGTCTACACAGGGTTTTTGTGAGAGACCTCGTGGTAAACCAAAATGGATTTGTGTAAAAATATTTTGTTTTATTTGAACTGCTTATTGGTTTAGAACGAAGTAACCCAGACCTGTTACTAATGGACTGTGTTTTAAATAAGGAACAAAGTCACAGCAGTAAACAAAGACCCGACACAGATTGTTTTAGTGTTTTATTTTTAGCCGGGATTGTTTTTTTCAGTTCAATAGGACACTGCAGCAGGGGATGGGCTGTGGTTACATCCCTTCAACCAGCAGAGGTCTCCAAACATTCCTGCCAAGGGAAATAAAAGTAAATTATTCAAGTACAAGACTGTGTAACCAGAATCCAACCCAAACTTCCCTGTTCCCATTCGGACCAGAGGGGCACCAACTTCTTTTGTGAAGACAGATCCAAAACATGGAGATACCTGGATTTGTGAAAGGAACAAAACCACAGTTGCTATACAGACGCCTGTGGATTACAAAAGTACTGGTGATCGTGATACTTACCTTGGAGGAACCTCTCCCTGGAGATCCCAGAAGGGTGACAACAGCGGTGGAAAGGGGGAAACCTGGACTGGACTACAACAATTTATCTTTTGTGTTTTACTTGCACTGAGGCTAGCTCATGCAAGGCCGAGCATAGGGCCTGCAAGAAGTTTAGACGGGGCCCAAGTGGGCAGGTTTTCTTGTATTTATTTATTTATTTTGTTTTCTTTAACTTTACGTATTGCTGTGTGCTACAGCTAAAAATATAACATTGTCCACTTAAACTGCATTTTCTGTTTAAGAGGCACCACTCATACTGACGGTTCGGTATCCCCTACCAACAAATACACAGATATCTATTATTATTATTATTTATTTCTTAGCAGACGCCCTTATCCAGGGCGACTTACAATCATAAGCAAATACATTTCAAGTGTAATACATTTCAAGTGTCTATCTATCTATCTCTATCTATCTATCTATTGAGAGATAGTCTAGCATTATAATATTATAATGTTCAATAAAACAAACAAATATTGAAATATTGTCTAAAATGCAAGAAATCATATTTTAAATACAACCCTAGATTTCTATATTAACAGCAGGTCAGGCTCCTCAGAGGAGGCAAGTGTCGTTATAAACTCCTATCTGCTATTAATCACAGTACTAGCAGTAGCAGATCACATGATCTGAGCACAGGTTTTACATGGAAGGGACCAGATTATTATTTCTTTATTCAATCAGAGGAGACAAGCCCCCATTACAAACTCCTATCTGTTATAACCACACACAATACAGTACAGTACAGTACAGCATTAGCAAAAGCAGATTACCATCTGATCCCTGGTTTTAATTGACTCCAACCCTCCCGCCCCCTTCTGAAGTACCGCTTCACCGATATGCTGGAAAGAAAAAAGAAATCCATCATAATGGTAGGAAAAAAAGAAAAAACTGCAATGATAGACAAAAAATAAACTGTGTCACTTAACGGTTTAGTCCTATTAAACCAAAGTTAATCAAAGCCAGTATAGATGATGGGACTTGTAGTTTTCCTCTGCATTTTGTTGATTGGAAACACCTTTCAGCATGTACCATATAAACTACTATTCCCAGAAGACTCTGTGCGCCCGTATACCCAATGCATTGTGACACCGGTAGCATCTGTTGGTGTTTGTTGGAAGTTGTATTTATATAATTTTAGCCCTTCCCCAGCAGTATTTGTTTATTTTCTCCAGTGCTGGCAAAACTTGTTCATTCTTTTCACCTGTATAGTATCTAATTATTTTGTTGGTCATTTTAAGTTTAGCAAATTAAAGCTGCATCCACACTGGACGTGAGCGAAGTCGCCGAATGTCAATCCACACCAGACGTGACTTGGAAACGATCCAAAAGACCCCGCCCGTGCATTCCTATTGGACATACTAGAGATGGGCGGTCCCATTACAAAACAGGTCTTGTTTTGATGAAAGGTTACCACTCTGACCTCCAGCAATTCCATTGTAAAATAAAGGTTGGGCTTGTAAAATCTACAGATTACAGTTCATGAGCATCCCTATATATCCAACAGTTTTATAGTTATTAATAGTAATATTACAGATGTAGTGGGTTGTTGTTGTGGTTTTTTTTGTACCAGTTGTCAGAAGACAATAGTAATAGTTGAACTGATATTTTCAACAATTTTATTGTTGTACATTTATATCATATATATATATATATATATATATATATATATATATATATATATACATATATACATAAGAACATAAGAAAGTTTACAAACGAGAGGAGGCCATTCAGCCCATCTTGCTCGTATGGTTGTTAGTATCTTATTTATCCCAAAATCTCATCAAGCAGCTTCTTGAAGGATCCCAGGGTGTCAGCTTCAACAACATTACTGGGGAGTTGGTTCCATACCCTCACAATTCTCTGTGTAAAAAAGTGGCTCCTATTTTCTGTTCTGAATGCCCCTTTATATAATCTCCATTTGTGACCCCTGGTCCTTGTTTCTTTTTTCAGGTCAAAAAAGTCCCCTGGGTCGACATTGTCTATACCTTTTAGGATTTTGAATGCTTGAATCAGATCACAGCGTAGTCTTCTTTGTTCAAGACTGAATAGATTCAATTATTTTAGTCTGTCTGCATACGACATGCCTTTTAAACCTGGGATAATTCTGGCTGCTCTTCTTTGCACTCTTTCTAGAGCAGTAATATCCTTTTTGTAACAATGTGACCAGAACTGAACACAGTATTCTAAGTGAGGTCTTACTAATGCATTGTAAAGTTTTAACATTACTTTCCTTGATTTAAATTCAACACGTTTCACAATATATCCAAAGCATCTTGTTGGGCTTTTGTGGCGGAGTGTCCCGCCCCTATTTATTATTATTTGTATTTTTGTTTGCGGCGCGGGTAAAAGCGCCGCGTCTTTTGTTATTATATTTAAAAACCCCGTGAGGATGCATGGCTGATCAGCTACTGATTATTTAACTAGCTGACAGTCATGCATCCTTACCAAACGCGTGCAGACTCTGGCCGGGGGATAATAAGATAATTACCAACTAGTTAAATCCCTCGGCCAGAGTATATAAACCAGCAGCACTCTGCACTCGGGGTTGAGAGTGTAGAGGAGAGTACGGGAGAGCGGAGAGAGAAAAAGCAACATTAACAAAACAATTGCTAAGACGTGCTGGATTTCCCAGCACATCACTTACTTGTTTGTTTGTTCATTCGTTTGGCCCTTGTGCCCTTTTGTTTTGTGTTGTGTTAATTTGTTTAATATTTTGTTTATTAAATACGCTGAGTGCACTAACACTCAGCTTCAACCGCCCATCCACTGTTTGGTTTGAGTTACTTCCTGGTCCGTGACGTCATCCACATCACCACTGCGAGCCAGACTGTCACATATGGTGTCCTGCGTGGGATAAACAACGCCTCCAACAGCCGGACCAGGATTGAAAAGTGCGTTTTTTTTTTGTTTGTTCGTTTTTTTTTCAAATTAAAAATGGGGAAAAGTAGCCGGAGGAGAAAGCAGCAGCAGCAGCAACAACAGCAGCAGGAGGCGCAGCAACATCAGCCTTACCTTGCCACACTGGATATCTGCCTCACCTGCCTGAAGGGTGAGGAGTGGTGCTTCGCGGTTGGTGAGGTTGGGCACGTGGCACCAGACCAACCCCCTCCATGGCAGGAGAAAGAGGAGCCAGAGCGTCCAGTGAGGGAGGACCTGCATCCTCCAAAGAGGACGAATGCACTCTCCTCTGAGGGAGTCTGGGACTGGCTGGTGGAGCCGGGGAGGGATTATGAGGAAGCCCTCCCTGCAGTGATCAACCTCCTGTGGGCAAGAGATGGGGAGCGCTGGGAGGCCTGGGAACAGCAACACCACCCAGCTTCCCTCCCAGACATCGCAGCCATGGTGTTCAACTACCTGGCTGCGGATATGGGAGAGACCCTGCTGCTGCCATCTCCAGCATCAGAGGGAGAGGAGCCATCGCTGCCGTCTCCAGCGCCAGAGGGAGAGGAGCCATCGCTGCCGTCTCCAGCGCCAGAGGGAGAGGAGCCATCGCTGCCGTCTCCAGCGCCAGAGGGAGAGGAGCCATCGCTGCCGTCTCCAGCGCCAGAGGGAGAGGAGCCATCGCTGCCGTCTCCAGCGCCAGAGGGAGAGGAGCCATCGCTGCCGTCTCCAGCGCCAGAGGGAGAGGAGCCATCGCTGCCGTCTCCAGCGCCAGAGGGAGAGGAGCCATCGCTGCCGTCTCCAGCATCAGAGGGAGAGGAGCCATCGCTACCGTCTCCAGCATCAGAGGGAGAGGAGCCATCGCTACCGTCTCCAGCATCAGAGGGAGAGGAGCCATCGCTGCCATCTCCAGCATCAGAGGGAGAGGAGCCATCGCTACCGTCTCCAGCATCAGAGGGAGAGGAGCCATCGCTACTGTCTCCACCAGCAGAGGGAGAATGCCTGCTGGTTTCGCCTCCACAGCCTGGGGAGGAGCCCGAACGTCCTACGCCCGAGTGGGAGGAGCCCGAACGTCCTACGCCCGAGTGGGAGGAGCCCGAACGTCCTACGCCCGAGTGGGAGGAGCCCGAACGTCCTACGCCCAAGAGGGGGGAGTCGGTGCGTCCACAGCCCAAGAGGGAGGAGTCGGTGCGTCCACAGCCCAAGAGGGAGGAGTCGGTGCGTCCACAGCCCAAAGAGGGGGGAGTCGGTGCGTCCATAGCCCAAGAGGTGGAAGTCTGCGCTTCCACAGCCTTAGGACCCAAACTGCAGTCCCAAGAGCCAGAAGGGGAGGAGTTACAGGCTCAACCCCCTGAATTTTTCTGGGGGGGAGAAGGGCAGGATGCTGGTGTTCCCCAGCAGCCTCTATTTATGCTGCTGAAGGGAGCACGGCACACACCAGCCCAGCCGCCACAGCAGAGGGAGCCAGCACCGCCACAGCCTCCCTCTGAGTGGCCAGCATCCGCCCCATCGCCTCTGCCTCCACCACCACCAGGAGCAGAGCAGCAGGAGCTGCCTCTGTCTCCACCACCACCAGGAGCAGGGCAGCAGGAGCTGCTTCTGTCTCCACCATCACCAGGAGCAGAGCAGCAAGAGCTGCCTCTGCCTCCGCCACCTCCACCAGCAGAGGGTGAATGCCTGCTGGTTCCACATCCACCGTCGTGGGAGGACTGCTTGCCCCTCCCACCTCCACCAGCAGAGGGTGAATGCCTGCTGGTTCCGCCTCCACCGTCGTGGGAGGACTGCTTGCCCCTCCCACCTCCACCAGCAGAGGATGAATGCCTGCTGGTTCTGCCTCAACCGTCGTGGGAGGACTGCTTGCCCCTCCCACCTCCACCAGCAGAGGATGAATACCTGCTGGTTCCGCCTCAGCCGCCGTGGGAGGACTGCTTGCCACTCCCAGCTCCACCAGCAGAGGGTGAATACCTGCTGGTTCCGTCTCAGCCGCTGTGGGAGGACTGCTTTCCCCTCCCACCTCCACCAGCAGAGGGTGAATACCTGCTGGTTCCACATCCACCGTCATGGGAAGGACTGCTCCTGCCCTGCCTCGCACCACCCAGGGATGCCTGCCTCGCATCGCCTGGGGCTGCCTGTTCCACATCGCCTGGGGTCGCCAGGGATCCTGCTTCGCCTGGGGTCGCCAGGGATCCTGCTTCGCCTGGGGTCGCCAGGGATCCTGCTTCGCCTGGGGTCGCCAGGGATCCTGCTTCGCCTGGGGTCGCCAGGGATCCTGCTTTGCCTGGGGTCGCCAGGGATCCTGCTTCGCCTGGGGTCACTACACTGTGGTCGGAGCCCCACGGAGGGGAGCTGCCGGCCATGAAGAAAGGGGGGGAGGTCAGGAGACCAGCTCCCCCAGCCGCACTTTCGCGGCCGGAGATCATGTGGTCAGAGCCCCACGAAGGGGAGCTGCCAGCCATGGAAAAGGGGGGGGAGGTCAGGAGACCAGCTCCCCCAGCCGCACTTTCGCGGCAGGAAATACTGTGGCTGGAGCCCCGTGAAGGGCAGCTGTCAGCCATGAAGAAGGGGGGGGAGGTCAGGAGACCAGCTTCCCCCGCAGCAATTTCGCTGCAGGAGAAAGGGTGGCCAGAGCCCCACGGAGGGGAGCTGTCGGCCATGAAGAAGGGGGGGCAGGTCTGGAGACCACCCCCAAAAATTTTTTGGCCAGAGGAGCTGGCCGGTGCGCGGGCCATTGGAACACTACGGCTGTTTGGGTGGGAGGAGGACATCCCACCGTGGCCGCCACCTTTGGCCCGTTGCTGCCCCTGTTCCTGCGCTGGGACTGCTGACCGGGACTTTGGGGACTAAGGGGGGAGGTGGCCGAAAAGGCCATGTGTGCTGCGCACAAGGGGGGGCATGTGTGGCGGAGTGTCCCGCCCCTATTTATTATTATTTGTATTTTTGTTTGCGGCGCGGGTAAAAGCGCCGCGTCTTTTGTTATTATATTTAAAAACCCCGTGAGGATGCATGGCTGATCAGCTACTGATTATTTAACTAGCTGACAGTCATGCATCCTTACCAAACGCGTGCAGACTCTGGCCGGGGGATAATAAGATAATTACCAACTAGTTAAATCCCTCGGCCAGAGTATATAAACCAGCAGCACTCTGCACTCGGGGTTGAGAGTGTAGAGGAGAGTACGGGAGAGCGGAGAGAGAAAAAGCAACATTAACAAAACAATTGCTAAGACGTGCTGGATTTCCCAGCACATCACTTACTTGTTTGTTTGTTCATTCGTTTGGCCCTTGTGCCCTTTTGTTTTGTGTTGTGTTAATTTGTTTAATATTTTGTTTATTAAATACGCTGAGTGCACTAACACTCAGCTTCAACCGCCCATCCACTGTTTGGTTTGAGTTACTTCCTGGTCCGTGACGTCATCCACATCACCACTGCGAGCCAGACTGTCACACTTTTTATAGCTTTCCCACATTGTTTAGATGAAGACATTTCTGAGTCAACATAAACTCCTAGGTCTTTTTCATAGATTCCTTCTTCAATTTCAGTATCTCCCATATGATATTTATAATGCACATCTTTATTGCCTGCGTGCAGTACCTTACACTTTTCTCCATTAAATGTAATTTGCCATGTGTCTGCCCAGTTCTGAATGCTGTCTAGATCATTTTGAATGACCTTTGCTGCTTTTTGTGTCATTTGCAAATTTAACCATTTATACCAGAATCTAAATCATTAATGTAGATTAAGAATAGCAGAGGACCTAATACTGATCCCTGTGGTACACCACTGGTTACCTCGCTCCATTTTGAGGTTTCTCCTCTAATCAGTACTTTCTGTTTTCTACATGTTAACCACTCCCTAATCCATGTGCATGCATTTCCTTGAATCCCTACTGCGTTCAGTTTGAGGATTAATCTTTTATGCGGGACTTTGTCAAAACTTTCTGGAAATCAAAATCAACCTTGTCATATGCTTTGCAATTATCCATTGTTGATGTTGCATCATCAGAAAAATCAAGCAGGGGACTGTTTCCCAATAACGATAAAACGATAAACCCTAAAGTGTCCCAGCAAAGGTGTTGAAGAGGATGAGGGGTCAATCACAATTTAATCGATTTGTTAAATATGTTCTCCGTTATTGTAATAAGTGGTCTACAATTAAAACATTTGTGCCTTTTTATTGTCATAAAATATAATCTGTAACAAATCATATGTTCTTGTTTACTGACATTTGAGTTGTACAAAATCATTTATGAATGTGACATAAACAAATAAAAGGTTATGGTATAACTGGAATTCTGTGTCCTTGTTTCAATGGTCAAAGACGTTACACATGAGACGACGCCGAGTTGCAATCTCTGCAATGTATTCTTGTCCTGCATCAGCAACAGGCTCATCTCCATCATCTCCCTCAGGTTCAGCTATGTTGTCATCGGGCAATGGTGCTCTTGCTCGCACTGCAATGTTGTGTAGCATGGCAGTAACCATAATCAGAGCACAACATTTGGCTGGTGTGAAGTGTAGTCTCCCACTCGACTTGTCAATGCATCTGAACCTTATTTTCTACACACCAAAGGTACGTTCAATGATGCATCTAGTGAGGTGATACGCATTGCTGAATCTTTCCTCAGCAGCATTGCGGGGGTGCAGAATAGGAGTGAGGAGATACGGTCATAAGGGGTATCCATTGTCCCCCAACAACCAGCCGTCGCCAAATTGCCCGTTCTTTGCTGCCTGGGATATCTAGGAATTAGACCATATGAAGGCATCGTGGGTACCCCTGGCCACTTTGCCACAATGTCCGTAATAACACCCTCGTGATTGTATATAACTTGGACATTGATTGCTGAGTAGCCTTTTCTGCTGACGTACACAGGCTCATCTATCCACGGGGTTATTATGGGAATTAGTGTACCATCAATTGCCCCAATGACCTGTGGGATGTTTGCAATGGAACGGAATCCTCTGTGCGTGTCATGAACGTCTGCCTGTGTTCTCGGGAACCTAATGTGCGTGCCTAACAAGCGCTGTCGTTACTGCTTGGACGCACCTTGATACAGACGCTTTGCTGAGTCCCAGCCCATTGCATGTGGGTTGGAGAAAGCTACCTGTGGCATAGTACCGCAATGAACACAGCAATTGCACAGCTGGAGTTAGTGCATAATTGCTGCTCCTCCTCAAATCCGGTGTGAGTAACTCCGGTAAAGTTAGGATTTCATTCCGTGGAAGCCGGTATCTTCTAATGATTTCTCTCTTACAAAGTATATCTAGTGGGTTTAAAGTTGTTCTTATGTTGGCATTAATTCTTAATAATCTACTGCGCGGGTGGCGTCTCCAACGATTAAGTTCCACATTCTGTGAATCGCAGCCATACTGCCAGATACAGCAAGAGGGAATGATCTCGCAATGCATTTATGTACTTTCACAACACACTTATCTCCTTACGATTACCCCAGATCACTCGTAGACCTACGATGTTGTTCACGAACTACTTAACTAACGACAGTGTTTGGGAAACGCATCAGATTTGACACGTTGCTCTTACGATGGTGTTACGATGTTCGTATGGCTTAAGTTGCTTTTGGGAAACGGCCCCCAGGTTAGTTAGACACGATCTCCCTTTCCTAAAACCATGCTGACTGTCTCCCAGGATACTGTTACCAAATAGGTAATTTTCCATTTTAGATCTTATTATAGTTTCCATAAGTTTACATATAATAGAAGTCAGGCTTATTGGTCTGTAGTTACCTGGTTCGGTTTTGTCTCCCTTTTAGTTGATTGATGGGCTACACTTGTGTTAAGTGTCTGATTATTCCTAATACCTTCCGGGAATATTCTAAAATTTATTCGTGAGGTTTAAAAATCTTACACTCTTGAAAAAGTTATTCAAAGAAACTATTTCAGGGGTTCCAAATAGTATACAAATAACTTTTTTAAACAGCAGGCTAAACAACCAGAAATAAATGTTGGAATTTCGAAGGATTAATAAGAAACCCTAAAACTCCGAAAGAACCCCAAGGGTTCTAATCTATATAGCCTTCTAATACTAAAAATCTGTGCAAATTGACTAAAGATCAGTTTTTGTGCATGGCTACACATTTGAAAGCCATATATTCAATTAGACTTCAGCAGTAAATGCCTCGTTTGGTGACTAAACATTCCGCTACTTATTAGCTATCAAGGTCATACTGTAGCGAGGGCTAAGCTGGGTTTAAAATAAAATTTATGGTAGCCTTCTACGCCACTTAAGATACTACCTTCAGATTAAGTTAAAGATTTTAGGTTGTTAGCACCAGGTTATTTTATTTGGGCCAGAGGATAAGGTCTTGACTAAGTACAACACAAACACACAATAAAAATGCCAGGGATGTAAAACAGTCAAATTTACTTAGTGCTGTCTGTTAGTTACAGCGTTTCAGCCAAATACTTCAGACACATACACACACACACAGCACTAGACAAGACAGGAGGTTCCCAAATTAAACACAGACATAAAAACGAAACAGTGTGTTTGTTTGTTTATTCTGTTTATTTATTTATTCATGCATATAACACACAATGTAAAAATGAATTACTTTTTTTGAAGAAGAAAATGGAAAATGCATCAAGGTTTCTGTATTTAAAGTCAATCAAGTTTAGTCAAATCTAAACTGTTTTGCTTTGTTTGCTCGTTTTTCCTTACATGTTGTAAACTACATAATTGTAATGTAGTGTGTTTGCTTGCCTTTGCACTGTAATTGCATTGTATCCATTTTGTATCAAATATGTACATATATGAATATGTTAAATACATTTGAAGACATTTTTATCATTGTAAGTAAGAATAACCAAAAAGTTGTGCAAAAAATAAATGTTGTGAAACTGTTGCAGCTATATATACGTGTTATTATTATTATTTTATCCCATATAACTATTACAGTTAAGGGCTACCAGCAATTCTAGACCTTTGCAATTGTTCTACTTGTGCAAATACTGTTACTTTATCACCTCCTTCCCTGCAAAGTAGAAAGAAGGCCTCACTATATTCTGCTATAAAGAAAAGAAAAAAACGATGATCAATATGGCTGCTAAAATAATAATAATAAAAAGAGAGAGAGAGAGAGAGAGAGAGAGAGAGAGAAGATCATATAAAAACAAAATAAATACACAGTTTTATTACCCGGAATGGGCAGTTAAAGGTGGGTTCGGTGTTTTTTTCAGCAGTGTTATGTTGTTCTCACTTAGTTGTATTGTGTGTATCATTTTCATACTCTGTTCAGCTTCAGAACCCAGTGTTCCGGCCGGTTTTATTAATAATTTAAACGCTTTATAATGTGGAATGGGCAATTAAAGGTGGGTTCGGTTGGTTTTTTCAATAGTGTTATGATGTCCTCACTTGGTTGTATCGTGTGTATAATTTTCATACTCTGTGCAGCTTCGGAACTCCGTGTTCCGGACGGTTTTGTCTATACAGCTGTTTATTGCACGGAATGGGACATGAAAGATTGGTTCGGTGGGTTTTTTCACTAGTGTTATGTTGTTCCCACTTAATTGTATTATGTGTATAACTTTCGTCATCTTTGCACCTTCGGAACCCAGTGTTCCGGGAGCTTTTTGGTGATAAAAAGAAGGTTCTGACCCAGAACGGGTTAATGAAGGCGCGTTATTAATCTATTCTGATTGCTAAAATATTCTCCATGTGTCTAACTTTTTATGCTGTTTTTTAAAGCAATTGAATTCATTAAAGTACTGTTCCGCGCCGTTCTGGCTTTTACCCATCCCCATCCGAACATTACCAAGCTTAATCATGGCTCCCAGGGTTGGGGCCAGTTGTAACACGTGTTACAATTGACCCCATACAAAACTAGCCTGTCAATCCAGTGCATTGATTTCTGTAAGAACAATGGCATTGTTCTCCTGTCATTTCCCCCCACACTGTTCCCATAAATTGCAGCCTCTCGAACACAGTGTTTATGGGCCATTTAAAGAAGATCTTCAGCTCATGCATTGACAGCTGGATGAAGACAAATCCAGGAAAAACAATGACAATCTACGATATTCCAGGAATTGTGAAGACTGCTCTTCCCTTAGCTGGTACACCCAAAAATATTCAGGCAGGCTTCAAGTGTACAGGAATCTGGCCTTTCAACCAGGATCTTTTTGAAGAATGTGACTTTGCACCATCTTTTGTCACTGATCGGCCACTTCCACCTGCTTCACTTTCAGAAGAAAACACAAATGCATCGGAGTCACCTCTCCTCCACAGGTCACCTCTCCAACCACACCTCTGGTCACCTCTCCAGAGGCAAGTACATCAGGCTATAATGAAGCTCTCCAAAAGGAGACACAAGAGGAAGCTTTCTCTCCAGTCACCGTCCGCCCATTCCCCAAAGCAGGCCCAAGGCAAGTCAGAACAAAAGGGAAAAAGAGGAAAGTAACAGCAATTCTCACTGACACACCTGTAAACTTAGCGATAGAAGCTGAAAAAAAGAAATCTGTGGCTCAGAAGGCAAAAGGGAAAATTGATTTGGCATATATACATGTCACAGTTGTGAGTCTGAGTGAAATAGTTATTTTGAAAAGCCCTAGTTTTCAAAGTATTAAGTTTTGAAAGTAGGTCTGCTTTTAAACATAATAAATGTTTAAAAATTGTTCTTGTTACAAAAGAAAAACATTGACAATATTTCAGTAATTCAATTAGAATGTATGACAATTGTTCTTGTTACACTGTTGAACATTTATTGAATAAAGATATCCAGTTTTTTAAATGAAATACAACATGCTGTTTATTTGTTGTTAAATAAAATACACAAAATGTTACATCTGACCCCGACCACTGTGTTACAACTGCCCCCGGCCATGGGGTCAATTGTAACATCGGACTCCTTGCATTTGAAGCAATACAGTGGTCTTTACATTGCCTCTACAAACATGAAAACGGTGGGAATTGGTAACAGACAGGTGTAAGTTGTTTGTTTCAAAAAATGGGAAAACCAGCTCAAATGGTCTAAGAGTTATGACACAAAATGTAAAAACTGTTACAACTGTCCCCGGTCTCCCCTAGTAATGCAAGGTAAGTGGTGACTTTCGCATAATAACACAGATAATAATAATAGTAAAGATAGCGATTATGTATGCTCAATAATAATAATAGTAATAATAATGTTGCACTTTAAAATACTTAAATGTTAATAAAAAGGATAAATGAAGGAATTTTGTAAAGAAACACAATTGAACAATAAAACTGTTGGATATATAGGGATGTTCAATAACTCTGATCTATAGAAGTCCAACCTTCATTTTACAACGGAGTTGCCGGAGGTCAGGGTCGTAACTTTTTATCAAAACAAGACCTATTTTGGAACGGGACAGCCCATCTCTAGTATGTCCAATAAGAATGCATGGGCGCGGTCATGTATTTATTTCCAGTCTTTTGGATCGTTTCCAAGTTGTGTCTGTTGTGGATTGACATTTGGCGACTTCGCTCGCTCGCGTCCAATGTGGATGCAGCATAACAGTATATTATAATAAACTATAATGGGCTACTGTTTTCTTTTCTCTGTTGTCTACTGGAGAAAATGTATAACAACCAAATTGAGGTAAAACCTGTTTAGACTGCACTTGTAGATCTCTTGATCTACCCCTATGCACTGGACTTGCTTGACCTCAGCACCACGTTACTGGATCCTCAGCTGATGCACTATGCTTGCAGTACGAATATGTAATTCTAGTGTTGTAATCCTAATTTGCTGCATCCTAGTTCATGTATTTTAGTAGTATTATTTGCACTTACTGTAAACTATACTGTATTTAAATATGAATCTTGCATTGTAATCCTGTACAATACTGCCCTGTAATACCTGTAAATCACCTTGGATGAAGGTGTATGCCAAATAATATGAAAAATGTTGTCAGTCAGAATATTGCTTGCTGGGGGTTTAAGGGGACCCCTCTGGTGTGGGTGTGAGTGTGAGGGGGTGGGGGTGTGTGTGTGGTGTGTGTGGTGTGCGTGTGTGTCTGTGTCTGTGTGTCGGTGTGTGTGTGTGTGTGTGTGTTTGCGTGCATGGGTGTGGGTGGGTGTGTGTGGTGTGTGTGTGTGGTGTGTGTCTGTGTGTGTGGTGTGTATCGGTTTGTGGGTGGGTGGTTGTGTTGGGTGTGTTGGGCTCCCCCCCCCCCCTCCCCCCTCAACCTCCCCATGTTTTTTGGCCACATAAATATCTGACAATGGAGCTTTTGTAAAATTCCCAATTTAAACCTCTAAAAACCTTATAGTAGTGGGCTTGCTCTTCCCCTTAATTGCTCTTAACCATAATGTTTAGTGCCCTTTCGTAAATTAGGCCCATAGAATATTAATTAACGTCATTAGTTATATTGAGTAATAATTTATAAATTTTATAAATCATAATCTTAAATCGTAACACTATACAATCGCAGTTTTAAAAAGAAAACCCACAAAGAAATTAATTTCTGTTTGTTCTATTGAAATATATAAATTAAAAGTAGAGATTCAGCTTTATAATAAAACATTTTATTACATAACCTGCATAAAATGAAAAATAACATGCAAAAACCAATTTTATGCTTTGACAAACGTATTTGGGCAATCGACATATTTCATATGAAACCATTCATTGCTAATTTGACAATTATGAAAACCAACACGATAATTATAGAATAAATAAATACATTATCAAGTGCAGAAAAATACATTGGAAATTTGTGGTTTAAAAAGCAACAAAATTGGTTAAAACTAAACAGTACAGCAACGACCTCAAAATGGCAGTGATACAACTAAACAAAGAAGGAGAAACTATCGGAAAGACTCGGTTTACTGAAAAGCACTGTGTGAAGTACAAGTGGAAAAGTACAGAGCAGTTGGAAGCAGTAAGGAGAAATTACATCTTTAATTGTAAGCAGATATGACATCTTTAATTGCTTTAACCAGAAAACACTGCAGCTTAAAGTCTAACAGCTGCGTGTCTTTTTCTGATAACATGCTGAAACTCAGAACAGCTGATTCAAATTCGCCGCCAGCAACAAACAGAACACAATAAAGCAAGGCAGTTCTTCCTGCAACAGCGTGTGAAGTGACAGCGTGGGAGAAGTACAGTCGTGGAAAAGTACAGAGCAGTTAGAAGCAGGTTGACAGCTGCAGAAGCTAAACTAAACTTCCAAAAAATAATTAACATGATCTTCAAGCCAGTAATATGTGACACCTGCATGATGTGGGAAATCTGAGAAAACCCAGCAGAGCTCAACCAAGTGTGTATAAAGTGCTGCACGATCCAGGACTTGCTAAACTAGTAAGTATGCTAGAAATGGAGCTGCAGGAAATGAGACAGCAACAGGAGCTTGAAGAACCAGCACACCCACAATTCATGGAATTCATGGAAGTCAACACCCCTAGCAGACTGAAAGCCACCAGGGAGATGGAAGATAGTCAAAACAGCTGGGTTCAGGTAGGCAGAAGCAGGAAAAAAAGAAACGTTGTCAAACACAAGCACCAGAAATCAAAACATCCAACAAATTCGAGCCACTACAAAATTTAGATGATCAAAACCAACATCAAGAGAACAAAAGGAACAACATTCAGGACCCTATAAACAATGCTGGCCAGGCAGCAAAAAGAAGAGAGGTCATGATTGTTGGGGACTCCATATTGCGAAACACAGAAAGTTAAGTTCGCAGTTTGGACCCCCTTACTACAACAGTGTGCTGCCTTCCGGGAGCCTCTGTCACGCACATCACTGAGAACATGGACAGGCTCCTAGAACGAACAGGAGATGACCCGGTAGTAGTCGTCCACATCGGTACAATCAACATTGGAAGAGGCAGGCCAAGATCCCTGCAAAACAAATTCAGAGCTAGGAAGGAAATTAAAAAACAAGACCAAAACTGTGGTATTTTCTGGGATACTGCCGGCACCTTGCAAAGGACCATAGGGTCAGCTGGAAATACAAAATCAAAATGCATGGCTGAAATCGTGGTGCACACAGGAAGGCTTCATCTTTCTTGAACACTGGAGCACATTCTACAACAAGGACTATCTATATAGGCGGGATGGACTGCACTTGAACAGAAAGGGAACCAATCTACTTGGAGAAAGGATCCTTGAGGAGGTTCAGAAGCATTTAAACTAGAAAGGAAGGGGGGAGAAAACTAAAAAACAGAAGGGAGACCACATCAAAACAAGGGCAACAACTCGGGTAAGACAACTATTAAATGTATTTATCTAAATGCTAGAAGTCTGAGAAACCAAATGTTAGAACTTGAAGCTTCCACACTAACAAGTAACTACGATGTGATAGGTGTTACAGAAACTTGGTTGTCTGAGAGTGATGGAGACGAATATAGCATTAGTGGGTATACACTGTATAGGAAAGACAGGCAGGACAGAAGAGGTGGAGGGGTAGCGCTATACATAAGAAATGGTCTTGAAGCCCAGGTGTTAAATCTGGACAAAGAAAACAACGGCAAATCAATATGGGTCAGAATAACAGACACAAATTCAAAGGGCATAATAATAGGAGCATGCTGTAGACCGCCAAATTCAGACGCTGAGCAAAATAATCTGTTATACAATGACATTCAAAATGCGTGTAGAAAAGGAGAAGCCATACTAATGGGGGATTTCAATTTCCCCCTTATAAAATGGGAAAACCCGATGGGGAGCATGACGGATGAAATTGAATGAATTAATGAAACGGATGAATTTGTCAAGGCACCGACTAGAGGGGAAGCATGCCTTGATTTAGTCTTTTCAAATAACGAAGACAGAATAACTAAAACAGAGGTCAGAGCCATTGGCAAACAACATGGTTTCATTTGAAGTGATTTTTAAAACCCAAAAAGTAATGACTAAAGGATGGTTTACAATTTTAGAAAAGCATCCACAGAAAAAGGATGGCTGTTTTCTAAAAATGTAGTACTAGAGGCGCAAAACAATTACATCCCAAAAGTAAACAAATCTAAATCTAAAACAAAATGGCCAAAATGGTTTAATAGATCAATTAAAAAAATATATATATTCAGCGAAAAAAGGCACTTTACAGAGCTTAAAAGAGACCAAAAACAAAGTACACAGAGTACTTGGAATGCAAACGCAAGTCAAAAAGAAAGTTAATAAGGCCAAAGAGAGATAGAAATTAACATTGTTAAGGGGGCTAAAACCAATTCCAAAATGTTTTTCCAATACTATAACAGCAAGAGAACATTCAAAGAGGAGGTTAAATGTCTAAGAGACAAATGACAAAATCATAGACTAAGAAAAAAAATAGCAATTATATTAAATTATTATAGGGCAGCAGTGTGGAGTAGTGGTTAGGGCTTTGGACTCTTGACCGGAGGGTCGTGGGTTCAATCCCAGGTGGAGGACACTGCTGCTGTACCCTTAGCAAGGTACTTTACCTAGATTGCTCCAGTAAAAACCCAAATGTATAAATGGGTAATTGTATGTAAAAATAATGTGATATCTTGTAACAATTGTAAGTCGCCCTGGATGAGGGCGTCTGCTAAGAAATAATTAATAATTACTTTTCAAAGATTTTTACAAAGGAGGATACGGACAACATGCCCCACATGTCGACGTGTTCCTATCAAGTTTAAAATAACTTTAGCATATCAGGGGCAGAAGTGTTAAAGGGACTAGGAGCTCTTAAAATAAACAAATCCCGTGGGCTGAATGAGATCCTCCCAATAGTACTCAAAGAAATGAGAGAAATTATTAACAAACCACTAACCAAGATCATGCAACAGACTGGAAAATTGCAAACGTAATACGATCTACAAAAAGCGAGACAAAACCGAACCAGGTAACTACAGACCAATACGCCTGACTTCTATTATATGTAAACTTATGGAAACTATAATAAGATCCAAAATGGAAAATTACCTATATGGTAACAATATCCTGGGAGACAGTCAGCATGGTTTTAGGAAAGGGAGATCATGTCTAACTAACCTGCTTGATTTTTTTGAGGATTCAACATCAACAATGGATAATTGCAAAGCATACAACATGGTTTATTTAGATTTCCAGAAAGCTTTTGACAAAGTCCTGCATAAAAGATTAATTCTCAAACTGAACGCAGTAGGGATTCAAGGAAATGCATGCACATGGATTAGGGAGTGGTTAACATGTAGAAAACAGAAAGTACTGATTAGAGGAGAAACCTCAAAATGGAGCGAGGTAACCAGTGGTGTACCACAGGGATCAGTATTAGGTCCTCTGCTATTCCTAATCTACATTAATGATTTAGATTTTGGTATAGTAAGCAAACTCGTTAAATTTGCAGACGACACAAAAATAGGAGGTGTGGCAAACACTGTTGCAGCAGCAAAGGTCATTCAAAATGATCTAGACAACATTCAGAACTCAGCAGACACATGGCAAATGGCATTTAATAGAGAAAAGTGTAAGGTACTGCACACAGGCAATACAAATGTGCATTATAAATATCATATGGGAGATACTGAAAATTGAAGAAGGAATCTATGAAAAAGACCTAGGAGTTTATGTTGACTCAGAAATGTCTTCATCTAGGCAATGTGGGGAAGCTATAAAAAGGCCAACAAGATGCTCGGATATATTGTGAAAAGTCTTGAATTTAAATCAAGGAAAGTAATGTTAAAACTTTTACAATGCATTAGTAAGACTTCACCTAGAATATCGTGTTCAGTTCTGGTCACCTCTTTACAAAAAGGATATTACTGCTCTAGAAAGAGTGCAAAGAAGAGTGACCAGAATTATCCCGGGTTTAAAAGGAATTGAATCTATTCAGTCTGAACAAAGAAGACTACGCGGCGATCTGATTTCAAGCATTCAAAATTCTGAAAGGTATTGACAATGTCGACCCAAGGAACTTTTTCGACCTGAAAAAAGAAACAAGGACCAGAGATCATAAACGGAGATTAGATAAAGGGGTATTCAGAACAGAAAATAGGAGGCACTTTTTACACAGTGAATTGTGAGGGTGTGGAACCAACTCCCCAGTAATGTTGTTGAAGCTGACACACTGGGGTCCTTCAAGAAGCTGCTTGATGAGATTTTGGGATCAATAAGCTACTAACAACCAAACGAGCAAGATGGGCTGAATGGCCTCCTCTCGTTTGTAAACTTTCTTATGTTCTTATCAAGCGATCGCAATATACAGTACACGTCATAGCTCTTCCCTGAGTATACTAGAAAGTCAGATGAATGTAGTACCAAGTGGACAGGTGTCACGTGAAAATTGGTCCAGCATGAAATACGGGCCCCCCCAGACTATTTTTCATAGATCGCCTATGAAAAATTGGCCCCCGGGACTAAATTTCATAATGAAATCTAGTGCCCCCCCATGAAATACAGGCCCTCCAGACTCTTTCATAGATCATACTATGAAATAGGTCCCCGCTAGTGGTCGTAGTAGTGGTGTTGTTGTTCTTGTTCACATTAAACTTTAAATAACTAGTATAGTATAAATAAGTATTTGATGTAGCTGTTATATTGCATTACTTTATCCATAGAAATTCTTCATTAAAATTACTTTTTTTTTTAACAAAATTGTGGTTTTTCCATTACTGTAACTGTAATGTTATCCTGCAAACTATATATTTCATTTCAATCTATGAAAAATAGTCTGGGGGGACCCAAATTTTGCATAACAGCTGTCTATTTTTTCAATGTTGGAGGAGGGGCACACATACCAATCCCTTTCCCAGGGCCCATGACGGCTCTCGGCAGCCCTGTGTGTATACAAATAAATATATAGCCTATGTAGACACAAGAACCAAACATGCAAAACATCCTGCACTGTTCACATAATTATTCACCATTTAAACAGAACAAGTCTGGAGAGGTATTAACGAGGTTACCTCAAGATAATAATTGCTGCCTTGGATGTCTTTTCAGAATTGCTGCAAGGCATTTTCAAACCGCATCAACTTGGCAACGAGTGGAATTAAAAGTTGCTTTTTGTTTGGGTTTATAAAATTGCAGTTGGCAGTATAGCATTAGCGTTTGTCATAGTCATGAATATTACTCTCCATTCAAACATTTATGATGAATTTCATTTTATAAAATTAATTATTACTTTAGTCATCTAAATGTGATTAAGCTGTTAGAAGTGTGGCAGGAGGTGAGAGTGTTGGTTTGTGTATTGGGATATGGGATCCTGAGTTGAGCACAAAGAATATCCATGTCAAGGTTATCACTGAAATGAGATGGGATTTATTTTAAATGAGTATCATTGAACGTTTTTTAGTAACGTCTACAAAAAGTGTTAGCTTGCCTGCGATTTATTAGGTAATTTACTGTTAATTTAATGCATGTCTTCCATCCAAAACAGGGATTATATACTAGCATGGGCTATTTAAGGTAACGATACACTCCCTTTGAACATTTTTTTTATGACTCATCGCCTGCACCTAGTCTGAGTTATTGCAGTGAACACTCATACCTGTTTGTCAGTTCTATGCCAATCCACAATTTGATTCAGTTTCTGTGAATCACAGGAGACATCCGATGTCAGCAAAACTTGGCCCTGAATATCAAGTGTCTTCCGATAGTCTGTTTTAACCCAACTGTTATCCCTAACGTTGTTTCCATCATAAAATAAAATAACTTTTCTGTTGTTTTCCAACAGGTGGAATTTACTAAAGGTGGCAAAATAAATAGAACATAAGGACATAAGACAGTTTACAAACGAGAGGAGGCCATTCAGTCCATCTTGCTCGTTTGCTTGTTAGTAGCTTATTGATCCCAGAATCTCATCAAGCAGCTTCTTGAAGGATCCCAGGGTGTCAGCTTCAATAACATTACTGGGGAGTTGGTTCCAGACCCTCACAATTCTCTGTGTAAAAAAGTGCCTCCTATTTTCTGTTCTGAATACCCCTTTATCTAATCTCCATTTGTGACCCCTGGTCCTTCTTTCTTTTTTCAGGTCAAAGAAGTCCCCTGGGCCGACATATATTGTGACAAATTCAAGACTTTTCACAATATATCGAGCATCTTGTTGGCCTTTTTATAGCTTCCCCACATTGTCTAGATGAAGACATTTCTGAGTCAACATAAACTCCTAGATCTTTTTCATAGTTCCCTTCTTCAATTTCAGTATCTCCCATATGATATTTATAATGCACATTTTTATTGCCTGCATGCAATACTTTACATTTTTCTCTATTAAATTTCATTTGCCAAGTGTCTGCCGGGTTCTGAATGCTGTCTAGATCATTTTGAATGACCTTTGCTGCTGCAACAGTTTGCCACTCCTCCTATTTTTGTGTCGTCTGCAAATTTAACGAGTTTGCTTACTATACCAGAATCTAAATCATTAATGTAGATTAGGAATAGCAGAGGACCTAATACTGATCCCTGTGGTACACCACTGGTTACCTCGCTCCATTTTGAGGTTTCTCCTCTAATCAGTACTTTCTGTTTTCTGCATGTTAACCACTCCCTAATCCATGTGCATGCATTTCCTTGAATCCCTACTGCGTTCAGTTTGAGAATTAATCTTTTATGCAGGACTTTGTCAAAAGCTTTCTGGAAATCTAAATAAACCATGTCATATGCTTTACAATTATCCATTTTCAATGTTGCATCCTCAAAAAGGTCAAGTAGGTTAGTTAGACACGATCTCCCTGTCCTAAATCCATGCTGACTGTCTCCCAGGATATTGTTACCATATAGGTAATTTTCCATTTTAGATCTTATTATAGTTTCCATAAGTTTAAATATAATAGAAGTCAGGCTTATTGGTCTGTAGTTACCTGGTTCGGTTTTGTCTCCCTTTTTGTGGATCGGTATTGATATTTTCCAGTCTGTCGGTACAACCCCTGTGTCAAGAGACTGTTGCATGATCTTGGTTAGCGGTTTGTAAATAACTTCTTTCATTTCTTTGAGTACTATTGGGAGGATCTCATCTGGCCCAGGGGATTTGTTTATTTTAAGAGCTCCTAGCCCCTTTAACACTTCTGCCTCTGTTATGCTAAAGTTATTTAAAATTGGATAGGAACAGGTCGACGTGTGGGGCATGTTGTCCGTGTCCTCCGTAGTAAAAACCTGTGAAAAGTAATCATTTAATATATTTGCAATTTTTTTTTTCTTCATCTATGATTTTGCCATTTGTGTCTCTTAGACATTTAACCACCTCTTTGAATGTTCTCTTGCTGTTATAATATTGGAAAAACATTTTGGAATTGGTTTTAGCCCCCTTAGCAATATTGATTTTTATCTCTCTCTTGGCCTTTCTAATTTCCTTTTTGACTTGTGTTTGCAGTTCCAAGTACTCTTTCTGTGTACTTTGTTTTTTGTCCCTTTTAACGCTCTGTACAGTGCCTTTTTCCACTGAATATTTTTTTTTAATTGATCTATTAAACCATTTTGGCCATTTTGTTTTAGATTTAGATTTGTCTTCTTTTGGGATGTAATTGTTTTGCGCCTCTAGTACTACATTTTTAAAAAACAGCCATCCTTTTTCTGTGGATGTTTTCTCTATTTTACTCCAATCTACTTCTGTTAGTCTCTGTTTCATACCTTCACAGTTTGCTTTCTAAAATTGTAAACCTTAGCTTTAGTCATTACTTTTCGGGTTTTAAAAAATACTTCAAATGAGACCATGTTGTGGTCTGAGTTTGCCAATGGCTCTCTGACCTCTGTTTTAGTTATTCTGTCTTCATTATTTGAAAAGACTAAATCAAGGCATGCCTCCCCTCTAGTCAGTGCCTTGACAAATTGCCTTAGGAAGCAGTCATTTGTCATTTCCACCATTGCAATTTCATCCGTCGTGCTCCCCACCAGGTTCTCCCATTTTATACGGGGGAAGTTGAAATCCCCCATTAGTATGGCTTCTCCTTTTCTACACGCATTTCGAATGTCATTGTATAACAGATTATTTTGCTCAGCATCTGAATTTGGCGGTCTATAGCATGCTCCTATTATTATGCCCTTTGAATTTTTGTCCATTATTCTGACCCATATTAATTCTGCATTGTTTTCTTTGTCCTGATTTAACACCTGGGCTTCAAGACCATTTCTTATGTATAGCGCTACCCCTCCGCCTCTTCTGTCCTGCCTGTCTTTCCTATACAGTGTGTACCCACTAATATTATATTCGTCTCCATCACTCTCAGACAACCAAGTTTCTGTAACACCTATCACATCGTAGTTACTTGTTAGTGCAGTAGCTTCAAGTTATAACATTTTATTTCTGAGACTTCTAGCATTGATAAGTACATTTAATAGTTGTCTTACCCGAGTTGTTGCCCTTGTTTTGATGAGGTCTCCCTTCTGTTTTTTTTTTGTTTTCTCCCCCCTTCCTTTCTAGTTTAAATGCTTCTGGACCTCCTCAAGGATCCTTTCTCCAAGTAGATTGGTTCCCTTTCTGTTTAAGTGCAGTCCGTCCAACCTATATAGATAGTCCTTGTTGTAGAATGTGCTCCAATGTTCAAGAAAGGTGAAGCCTTCCTGTCTGCACCACGATTTTAGCCATGCATTTTGATTTTGTATTTTCAGCTGACCGTATGGTCCTTTGCAAGGTGCCGGCAGTATCCCAGAAAATACCACAGTTTTGGTCTTGTCTTTTAATTTCCTTCCTAGCTCTCTGAATTTGTTTTGCAGGGATCTTGGCCTGTCTCTTCCAATGTTGTTTGTACCGATGTGGACGACTACTACCGGGTCGTCTCCTGTTCGTTCTAGGAGCCTGTCCACGTTCTCAGTTATGTGCTTGACAGAGGCTCCTGGAAGGCAGCACACTGTTGTAGTAAGGGGGTTGTTGGATGTTTGGATTTCTGGTGGTTGTGTTTGACGAATTTTCTTTTTTTCCCTACTTCTGCCTATCTGAACCCAGCTGTTTCGACTCTCTTCCATCTCCCTGGTGGCTTTCAGTCTGCTAGGGGTGCAGACTTCCATGAATTGTGGGTGTGTCAGCTCCTCAAGCTCCTGTTGCTGTCTCATTTCCTCCAGCTCCTTTTCTAGCAGGCTTAATCGTTGAAGCAAGTCCTGGATCGTGCAGCACTTTACACAAACTTGGTTGAGCTCTGTTGGGTTTTCTCGGATTTCCCACATCATGCAGTTGTCACAGATTACTGGCTTGAAACCGTGTGTTTTTTTTGGTTTTTTTTGGAAGTTTAGTTTAGCTTCTGCAGCTGTCAACCTGCTTTCAAACTGCTTCTAACTGCGCTGTACTTGTCCACGACTGTACTTCTCCCACGATGTTGCTTCCAACTATTAAGTATTTTAATTAGAACCCTATATATTTTGTATTGTTTTATTATTTTTTATTATAAGAAACCTATATGTTAATGACGCAGCATGTTAATGAAGCTACATTATTAATCACAGCAATCCCTAGCTGCACATTGGGCATCATCACCAAAGTATAGTCAAAGAGTCACCACCCACAGCAGACCCTTTTTATTTTAGCACGGAGTCTGTTTGAAATAGGTTCCCACCTCCCTTAGGACTCTTTGAAACAGATGGATTCACTTTAGATGAAAAATACTCCGACCACATCAACCCTTTGGATTTTTGCACGGGGATATGTTAATTAGGTACCCACTTCATCTGCATAACATTCTTCATAGTGTCAGAATTTGGGTTTTGCGACTGTTCTCATCCGTCCTGGCCATTTTGGATTTTTGCTCACAACACAAAAAACAGTGGAAAAGATAAAACACCACCACAAAAGACCCCGACGGTCGGAAAAGCTTTTATTCAGGGACACTGGGCCGGTTTTCAAAAGGGGTTTAATTTTTGATGGAAATGGCAAAATTCGCAGAATTTTTCCACCTGTTAATCGGTTGAGAAATATCTGCCTATTTTCTAACTACTTTCCTCCGTTTTATCCACCGGCGGATCACATTTCATGCAGAATAATCTGCAGTTCTAAATGAATAAGTAATGAGCATTTAAACAGTTTTATCCACTAAAATAATACTTACGGTTCAATTGTGTTAGAAAGTCTAATTTGTATTAATTAATTTGTATTCATTTAGTCTAATACTGAAGCCGACCTGAATAAGAACAAATCTGACCACCCCTTTGTGTCAAGTGAAACTAGTTAGAATTATTTATTACATTATTTTCCAGGGTAGACCCAAATCTGTCAAACTATACTTTGGAAATAAAAATGATTTATTTATGTATTTCAGCAGTACTACAGTGGGGTAAGCAATGTTTAATTGTTAAGTCAATATTGCAACAAGCATAATATTAAAACATTCCAAAATCATAAATATGCACTAAAAAAAGGAACAGTGCTAAAACAAAATGGTACAGCAAGTAGCGCATATGCTTCGAAATACTGAATACTGTATTGTTAAACTGAAGATGGTCCCTGAAGAGAAATGAAAGCTAACATACTATATGGCATGTATTGTATGTTAATCCATAACTTTAAACACTCAATTATAGATCTTACTTAAAACTAAAAACAACTGTACAATTCCACTGAAATACCATGTTTATATTTGGTGGATGGTTTGGTCATTTTATATAAAAACATATTTCTGCAACGTATTTATTACAGCATTAATACAATGCTAAATTGTCTTATTCGGCCAGCTTCTTATTTGCTAATATGCAAACATGTATGAGAGGTGAAAGTAACAAACAGTAAATAATATAATGCAAACTCATCTATTAACAAAAAAATAATCTATTAACAGCAACACAGCATACCTGAAATTGAAATTCAATTCACTCAAGGATGAAAAACAGCATACCTTAAATAGAAATTCAATTTACCCTAGGTTCGGAAGTTTTATTTGAGCTGCGTACAAAAAAATAGCTTCCCTTAAATTGAAATTCCGTTTACGCTGGGGTGCACAAGAGCTTTATGAGCTGTGTACTTTTGCTCCACAGTTTATTTAAATGGTTTTATTTGAACTGTGCAAACACAAAGTGTCAATCATTCCCCTCAGCCTCGCCCACTTCCATCGAGGAAATCGGGGGTCGATCTTGCTGTCTGCCGACACGTTCAGCCAATCACAGCTAACTTTAGTTGGAACCCAAAATTGACACTTGCTAGATGAGTTCTGGATGGGAGCTCCGAGCTTTACAGAAGGACCAGGCTGAAGTTAGTTGCTTATTACAGATTCGAGGGCTGAAGTTAGTTACATATTCCCGATTTGCTGCTGACGTCAGTTATTTATTCGCACAGTTACGTATTGAATATTAGCTCACATTCTAAGGGGGAAATCACATATATAGTCTGGATGTGCCACCTCAATTAATTATGGTATCATTTTAAAGCGTGAGCATTTCTCTTCAACATAAAGTAGATTGCAGAGTGGCACAAGTAGCCATTCATGGACTATGCCATGAAATATACACACACCCCCCCTTCTTTTCCTGCATATTATTATTATTATTATTATTATTATTATTATTATTATTATTATTATTATTATTATTATTATTATTATTATTTATTTCTTAGCAGACGCCCTTATCCAGGGTGACTTAAAATTGTTACAAGATATCACATTATTTTTACATACAATTATATTATTTTTTACATACAATTACCCATTTATACAGTTGGGTTTTTACTGGAGCAATCTAGGTAAAGTACCTTGCTCAAGGGTACAGCAGCAGTGTCCCCCACCTGGGATTGAACCCACGACCCTCTGCTCAAGAATCCAGAGCCCTAACCACTACTCCACACTGCCGCCCTATGTAGTCGAGCTGAACTTGCTGTTTTTTCAGCTCGCTAGTGGCCAATGCAGAGTGACAGAAATGCCCCACAACTCGTCTTGCTGCTTCTACTGCTTTGGAGATGTCAGGAAGACTTAAACTTGCCTTGATCGCTAATTGTAGTGTATGGCCAGAACAGCCCAGGTCATTCGGGAACTGATCACAGATCTCCATTGCCAGATTCATATTGCTGGCATTGTCGTGAACTGTACAAAAAATATCAATGCCCCACTCCTTCACAATATTGTTCATACGTTCAGAAATATTTACAGCAGTGTGTCTTTCAGACATAATTGCAGTTTGCACTACTTTACACTTAAGCTGCCATGATTCTGTTATGTAATGTGCAGTTACAGTAATGTAATGTCTTTCATTTATTGGACGATTCGAAAATTAAAAAATTTTTACTGCCTTTTCTGCGTATCACTTGCCTTGACTGCAGTACCACTCGTTGCTTGACTTTCACCAGACAGGTTTAATGGATGTTTTCCTCTGAGGTGCGCATGCATAGACAATGTGCTTTGGTTGTATTTTAGCACTGTCTGACAAAGTGTGTATTGTACTTCACTTTTGCCTTCCTGTTTTTTTGAAGTACTTCCACACTAAACTAGTTTGTTGCATTTCTTTTGATGCTGAAGTACTCATATCGGATGTATCATCCGCCATTTTAGCAAATGGTGCGAATGGTCACGTGACATTTCCGGTTTGTTGAATACCAGCGTTGAGGTCGACTACACTCGCATTTAGTCGACTAGTCGACCATTTGGTGCTACCGTTAGTTTACACACAGCATTAATTAATCTTGTTAGTATAATAGACAGCTAGCCTATTTGTGCCCCAGCCAACCGAGGAGCCTCTCTACCAAAGAGCCGGGAGTCTAGCTGTGGGAGTCCAGTGAGGAGAGGCTGTTGGAGAAAATCTGAACCTAGTGGCGCTCTGGAAGACGCCAACTACTAGACAGGTCTGTACCCTCCCCCCACCACTCCTGCTCCCACTACTACTGTACCTATCTGTCTCACCTGTCCTGCTATGACTGTCTCTCACATCCCTGTTATTCTGTCCTCTCATTCCCGTATTCTGTCCTCTCTCCGCCGCTGCACCCCTAACCCCTCTAACCTCATTCCTCTGCCTCTCCCCCCTCCCACTCTCTCCCCTCCTGCACTCTCTCTGGTGCCCTCTGGAACTGTTACTCCTCTGCTGATTTCATCTCTGCCTTTGCCTCCCACCTCTCTCTCGATTTCCTTGCTCTCACTGAAACCGCTCTCTCCTGATAACAGTGTAACTCCTGCTGCCCTGTCCTCTCTCTATGTCCTGTCCCATACTCCACGTCTTACTGGACAGGGAGGTGGGACTGGTCTTCTCCTCTCTCACTACTTGCTCTTTTCTGTCCCCTCTGACCTCTCCTCAATCTTTGTTAACACCTTGAATTTCATGCTGTCCAACTAACCTCTCCCTGTCAACCTCTCACTCACTTTCTCGATGAACTTGACTATCTCCTCTCCTCCCTCCCCTCACTGTCTACCCCAACTGTCCTGTTAGGTGATTTTAATACCCATCTCTCCAACCCCACCCACTCTGCCAGATTCCTTCCTCTCCTTCACTCCTTCAACTTCTCTCTCTCTCTCTCCATCCCCTACTACCCAGAAAGCTAGCCGTCACCTGGACTTCACCTTCTCCAGGGCCTGCTGCCACTCCACCCTCTCTGTCACCTCTATGGACCTCTCTGATCACTATTTAATCTCTTTTTCTCTGTCTCTCCCCTCTGTCCTTACTCCACCTATCCCCACTGTCACCTCCCGCCGTAACCTCTGCTCTCTCGGCCCCTCTGTCCTTGCCTCCACTGCTCTCTCTCACCTCCCTCCTGTCGACTCCTTCTCCCAACTCTCTGTAGACTCTGTTACCTCACACTCTTCGCCTCCCTCGACTTCCTCTGTCCCCTCACCTCCTGACCTGCCCGCCCCTCTCCTCTGGCTCTCCTCTGTGCGCCACTCAGCAAGAACCAAACTGCACTCTTCTGAAAAGAAATGGAAGCAGTGTGGAGTAGTGGTTAGGGCTCTGGACTCTTGACCGGAGGGTCATGGGTTCAATCCCCGGTGGGGACACTGCTGCTGTACCCTTGGGCAAGGTACTTTACCTAGATTGCTCCAGTAAAAAACCCAACTGTATAAATGGGTAATTGTATGTAAAAATAATGTGATATCTTGTAAGTCGCCCTGGATAAGGGCGTCTGCTAAGAAATAAATTATTATTATTATTATTATTAAGAGAACCAAACTTCCTGCTGCCCTAGACCTCTACTGCTCCCTCCTCTCCTCCTCCTCCTCCTCCTCCTTCTCCTCTACTAAACACTTACATTTCCAATCTATTATCCAATCCTCCACTAACAACCCCCGGAAACTATTCACTACCTTCTCCTCCCTCCTCAACCCTCCCCCACCTCCCTACTCTGATGACTTTGCCTCTTCTCCTCTAAAATCTCTGATATCCGCAAACTCTTTAACACCTCTCCCTCCCCCCACCCCCTCCCGCTTCAACCCCCACCCTCTGTCTCCCCTACTAACTCACCCTCCTTCTCCTCCTTCTCTCCCCTCTCTGACTCTGACCTCTCCTCCCTGCTCCAGGGTCACAAACCCCCACGTGTGGCCTGGACCCCCTCCCCACTCACCTCTTTCAAGTTGCTGCTCCTGCTCTACTCCCCTTCATCTCCTCCCTTCTCAACACCTCTCCTCTCTGGTCTCTTTCCCTCTGCCTTTCAAACAAGCCTCTATCACCCCACTCCTCAAAAAACCTACCCTCGACCCCACCTCCCTCTAGAACTATAGTCCTGTCTCCCTCTTACCCTTCCTCTCTAAAACCCTCAAGCGGGCAGTACACCGCCAGCTCTCTGCTTTCCTGTCAAACCACTCTCTGCTCGACCCTCTCCAATCTGGTTTCCGCTCTGCTCACTCCACTGAAACTGCTCTCCTGTCTGTCACTATCTTGCTAAACTCTGCCCGTGCTGCCTCTCTGTCCTAATTGTCCTCAATCTCTCTCTGCTGCCCTTGACACTGCTGATTACTCTATTTTCCTGTCCTCTCTCGCTGACCTCTGTATCTCTGGTACTGCTCTGACCTGTTTCTCCTCCTACCTCTCTGACCAAACCTACTAGGTAACCTGGCATGGCTCAACCTCCACACCTCACCCTCTCTCAACAGGAGTTCCCCAAGGGTCAGTCTTGGGTCCTCTTCTGTTCTCTCTCTACACCCGCTCCCTGGGCCCCCTCATTGCATCCTATGGTTTTTCATACCATTTCTATGCTGGTGATGCTCAGATCTTCCTCTCCTTCTCCCCCCTCTGACTCCACCATCCTCTCCTGTATCTCTACCTGTCTGTCTGCTATCTCCTCAGCTCAGCTTAGTGTTTCAAAAGACTTTCTTCTAACAGTGTACAGATGATCAATGAAGCTGTTGCACTGTCATCTTTGTTTTCCAGAATTCCCAAATTGAGTTAATCAGCTGTAGACATGTTTGATTAATTTAATATATCAGGATTTGCATCCTGGATAGATGTTTTAGAGTTAGTTTGGTTAAAAATGTTTTGCTTTTTTAAAGAATACATTCATAAAAATGAAAATGGGCTGACCAGACCACAAGCAGCATGATTTTGGGAATAGGCACAATCAACATAACCAGACGAAAGGAGGTTGAGGACGGAACTGCATTGTTTTCAAATAATTTTTAAAAAGTAGTCTGTGGATTTTGTCATAGTGGGTGAACTGATAAATTATTACACTGGTAAAAAAAGTGTTTGTTTGTGCTGCTGGGGTATTTTGCATGTGTTTATGAAACAGCAGCTACAATACCAGTCTTTTACATTAGGGTTATTCAAAATACAATTGACCTCTTAGTATTACTCTAGGGGAGACCGGGGACTTGTAACATTTTTTTTTTACCTTTCTCTCCATTACGCACAGATGATTTGAGCTAGTTTGACCAGACTTTGATACAAACAACTTACATCTGTCCCTCTTTGCCAATCACCATTGTTATCCTGTTTTAAGAGCTGATATACATGCAGCACGAGCGCTTGAAATGTAAAATGTCCGATGTTTCAATTGACCCCATGGCCAGGGTCAGTTGTAACGGGGGGTGAGGTCAGATCATGGCAGTAACTAGCTATGAGGACAACGAGGTCCTGTCCTTGGTTGTTTTTTTTGCATCATCAATGCAGATGCTTATGTTCACAAGGCAATTTTTTTTGTTGTCCTACTTTTAAAACTTTCTAACATTCCTAAAATTATAAGCCTTATCAAGCAAGAATATGTCAGTCAATTGTGTCGATTACAAGTACCGAGATCAGGGATGAGAATGCTAAAATGGGGGAAAATGTACTCTACTAGGGACAGAGACCTGAACTGAGCATGTGTCAAATGAGTAATGGCATTCCAGCTTGCTTCTGATTGGAGAAACTGTCCCCGGTCTCCCCTATGTTTGTGCATTTTAACTACACTGATGATTTTATTTAGACAAACAACTGGGATTGTATTGTGCTAAGTATAGGTGGTTAAAGGGTTTATGGTGCGATGTGTTCTGTGTGAAATATGTTCTTTATTTTTTAAACATATTAGTGAACAACCCTTTTATCTGAAATAACACAAATTACTTATTTTGTAACACACATTATTGTACTAAACTCTTAGTCTATCAAGATACATTTCTTTCTATAATATTAAGCAAATTATGTTTAGTTTATTAATTTTGAACTGAAGTATATATGTGCAAGTATGCAATGGTTTTAAAAATGGTTTCAATATAATTGTAAATAAATGGTTAAATGCATTCTTTTATTTTGTGGTATGCATTACTGTACAGCCAACCCAATTGAGCAGAGGTAAAAGGGGCCTCTGTATGGTAAATAACAAGCTCTGCTTATAAATAAGCCAAGGAATCGTGAATTCACTGAAATAGAGAGACAAAACACAAGGCAGAAAAGGTGGACCTTTAATGGTGAACATCAGTGGGACCAGTATGACCACATTATTGCATCTCAATTTTATTGAAAATGTATTTTCTTTTTACTTGTAGATTGCTAATCTCCTGTAAAATGAATCTGATTAAATTAAACTGTCTCGAACGGTCAGAACTAATGACTCAAATTGACACGAGCCAGATAGGTGACTCGACTCCAGCGGATCTCCTTTGAAAATAACCACATTATCTTTTGCCTGTTTTAACAACAGGAGTGATAGGAAATACACGCATAACAGCCCCATAGGCAGTATGTGTCTTCACTTGATTTATTGACTTGAATTGGCTGTTCAGATAAATTCTTCTGATTTAATTTTACGATGAGTGTGCTGCAGCCCACCAGACCGCAATTTTGATATTTGGCTACAGTCAGGGCTGGCGTAACCATATAGGCAGAACACACAGGCTCCTAGGGCGGCAAATTGAAGGGGGCGGCAAAAACGGTACATAATTACATTTTATACTTCACATTTCTTTAACCATTTCTTTAGTCCTAAATCTGTAAGCATGGGAATGCTGGGGAGGTGGGGTGATCATGCCGGTATGAAATCTGGTCTCCCCGGGAAACAGGCTCATGGTTGTTGAGCCAGTTGCTGAGCAAAGGACGCACTGAAGTTCCTTGAGTATTCAAATGGGGTGGGGCATTATTGGATTTCATTTAATTACCCTGACAATTATTCTTATGAAAGGACGTTGCTAATACAGGATCATCGAAACGTTTTACCAGTTTTATATGTCTGAAATTATCCGATGACTGTCCTGGAAATCGATAGATTTGTAGCTAGTTGATTTTGGCAACAAATCTTGCCAAGTCAGCCTTTAAAGTCACTAGATTTGGCGAGAAATTAGCTAAATTGGCAACACTCTTGAAGGCGCAGAAAAAAAATATTTGACTTATCTATGGCTTATTATTGCCTTGACACAACAAGGAAACAAGATCGATTTATCGGCGCCCAGGCACTGAAATTAGAGCGGTTGTGTGCCATTTAAGCATTTTCATAACACTTCGGTGAAGATTCTTTAATTATTTAAAGTTAATTCTTAAGTCAAGGATCTGCTATAGAAAAAAGTACTGGAGGATTTGCTGTGCACGATTAGATACCAGTTTTATAGCAGGAACGCAATTCGGTACTGTACAAATCAGGTACATTGAAAATACGATGTGTTTGAAGTAACCTGCGTATCCTGGATCAATTGTCATTTATAACTCTAAGCTCATGCATGGTGGTAGAATCCACTGATCATAAATATTGTCATTGTAGAGCTGACAGTAGATGTCACTACCGTTTGTAACCAGTGATGATTGTATGTAGGTGTATATAGTTTTGTGACGATGTAAAAAAAAAAAATCCATAATTTGTTTATACGTTCATATAAACCCCAGCTCTAAAAACCTAACCCTAACCCAATACCTAACCATTAAAAATAATCTGATGTGTTCAGGACACTTTCTAGGGGATATTCTTTTGTGCTGCCTCACTGCTCAACCACTTTATCTGCTCAACTCCAACTCCTGGCGCCATTATTAAAACACAACCACAAATTTAAAATCTATAAAAGTTTATTAATTTAGTATAAAAAAGCAACATGGTAAAAAAATAAAACACATATCTTCAAAAATAAATAGGCAATATATGCAATAACTATTCATATAAAGACAATACTTCAGTAACAGCAGTTGAATTTATATAGTTATCAATTTAACAATACACAATACCTTGTCAAGTGCAGTAGCATTTCAGTCATTTTACTGTATTTCAGCTCTGTCCATGAACAGTTGAACTTGGATTAAATTGTTTATTATTTCTTTTCTTACAATTTCCCAAGCACAGAAACTGTAGTCCTGAAAAAGGAACAACGAAAAATATATTCAACAAACAGTTAATAAAGCAAGCCTAATATTAAATATTTATTTGTCAACAAACATACGGAGTTGCAAACACCAAGGTCTACGTTTGACTAACTGTGCTTTTTTTCTAAAATAACACATTTATAAAATTCAGAAACAGAAACTTTGGATAATAACGTAGAGCCCACGGTAAAAAAAAAAAAAAAAAAAGGTATTACACTTTTTTACACTGCGTGGTTTACTAATGTTTTAAAGTATTGAATTAAAGTATGCTGTACCCGTGAATATAAAAATACACTCATCGTTACCTTGTCTTTTAAAACATTTTCCAGCTTCTCAAAATATGCCTTTAGCATCAGATGGCTGCCTTGTGGCTGTGAATCCCCATCACCGGAAAATGGTGTTCCGTTATCGACCTCCACCTGCACAGATTAGCAATAAAACGGATTTAAAAATGATAATTTTTAAAATATTATATATATAGTCTTTGTAATAACAAACGTGATTGCTTGTAAAGGGGACAGTGTGTAATATACTTACACATTGTCTTACTCCTTGAACCTGGCGATTAAGGATGTTATGAAAGTTATCCAAATTAGTCTTATTCCAAGTTGCAGGCTTCTTCTGCCCATTCATGAAAATTATGTTGATGTGTTTCAGTGATTCATAAATCGTCATCTTGATGTCTTCAATCTATAGACAACATGCAACAATAACTGCAAAAGACCATCACCATATATATATATATATATATATAGTTTTTATCCACCTCATTTTTTAAATATTTAAAATGAAATAATTGAAAACATACAAAGAGGTTCGACGATATAAATCGATGAAAAAGGGTACCTGTAGGCTACTTTATGATATAATGGGACAGGTGTTGTCTGTATGCTTAAACTGCATGCGAAAACAATCAATTAGACAACTAGATCAAGCTTATTCTCTATTCGACAGTGGGTAGATACAAGTTTTGTACGCTAAGCCCTACATACCTGTGAGTCCTGTGTAATCTCATAGGCATCCAGCGGCACTGAAACCTGTACATTCTCATTTTTGCATTGCTCAGGAAGATTACCTCCCTGGACAAACAAAAAAAAAGATAAACATTAGTGAAGTAAACTTTAAAGTAACCCATTAACTACTCGACAGGCGAATGAATGATCAAGTTCTCTAACGGTCGCTTTATCTTGTTTCCAGCCTACCAGCTCGAGCAGCAGTTGTTTGTTTATTTGTGTCAGGTGTCCGTTCATTTTGCACCTCATTGGCATCGAGAAAGCCGGCGAGCAGAAGCACAGCACGAGGCAACACACCACGAAGACGTTTTCAAAAGCCATTCTGTGATTCGCTCTGGTATGACGAAACTAAATACAAGAAATATATTTAATTAATTTTCTGAAAAAAAAGTTATAAATTCACCACCATGTTACATTGGAATATCTTAAAAGGCACTTACTTCAATAGGATGTTCAATGTAAGTCTTTCGAAGAATGTTATGCATCTTAAATTCATGCTGCTGCTGTATTTAAAGGACGAAATCAAAAACGAATAGTAGGCTATTCATCAAAAAAAAAAAAAATTCACAGACTATTATGAAGTTTCGGTTTCTTTCTTTTCTCATGTCATTGTCTAACACAAAGTTGCTATCTGAATGTTTCAACAGTGATGCACATTTAAACTGATAGTTACCGATACCTATGAATAAATTCGCTTGAGGGTGTATATCGTCCACATTAAGCCAATAAATGTGCTGTTGTGCAAAACAACTTCTCGCCGTTTCAGGAAAGGTAGAACTTTTAAGGAGTAACGGTGTGTCAAAAAGAAACCCTAACAATGGCAATTTGCTTTTATTAAGTACTTGTGTCATTTAAGATATTGAACGGTATGCAATGTACAAAAACAACGAAAAGACAACTCCGTTATATTTAATCTTCCTTCTATAAAATCTACTTTTTCTTCGGTCTTTCATCATCCAGCCATTTGGTGAGAGTTGGGACTGGTTGTCCAGTATATTCTCTGTCATGGCTATAAGATGAAAGGACATAGGTTCGGCTTCGACTTAAACAATTAGCTTATTTTACTGGTCACAGCTGGAATTGCAGGTATTGAGTGCAGAGAATTTGAAAAGCTCTCTCACACCCTCGATGTTCCTCTATCTTGTGCCTATATATTTTTTAATTATTTTACCAGAGTGACATATATTATTTTAAAATCAATAAATAGTATATGTCATTGGGACTAGAAAATAAATTGTGTTTGTGCGTGCCTGCGAAATGTTGACCAGGGGGTACACCTCGTCACTTGCAGTCTAGGTCATTATTCCAGCCATGCTCTTAATTGTTAAATTAAACCACTTTATCCTTGTTCCATCCCTAAAGCTGAATTAATAATTCTGCTTTCTAAAACTTGTATGGAATTTCACCTCTGATGTAGATCTATAATATTAGTTGTGGGGAAATGAAACTTTGTGAACGTCGACTTGGTGAAATGGGGAACTGCAATCATCATATTTTCCATTAGGTGACACGTTTATTATTTTTCATATATGCATCAAGCTTATTTTTTTAGGGAATACAATTAAACATGAACAGTCTCGCCTGATGTCGGGCAGGTGCCTTGTATAGCACTTTAACTTCCTAACCGGAAATGTTGACAAACGACAGCACTGGAATCCAATGTTTAAATGTTTAAAATTAATTTCTTAAATAAACGTTTTCTATGGGACTATAATATTCAACAAGCATTTTGTGAATCCCATTCTCATTTTTGCCTAATAGTAGTTTTTAACTATTTAATTCTGTAGGCTCTACAGCTAATTCAAATATATTATTCGAGCGGCATCAGTTAGTTCACGATCAGACATTGAATTTAAACACTTTGATTTGTCATTCTTTTATTTTATTAATGTTTGAATAAACGTTATTTTGTTACAATAAAAGCCCCCCCCCCCCACTTTCATACCACTTTCCTTAGATATAAAGATTCTATGGAACTTTCCAATTTCCCCAAGCTTTTAAAATACCCTTTTTACTTAATTACTGTCTTAAACGGGTTTTTCGTTTTTTATTGGGGGTTTTGAAATTTCCGATCGATATTTTATTTTGAAAGGGCGTGAATAAATATTGATGTGTGTGTGTGTGTTTGTGTGTAAATTCCAAGCTATGTTTCTATTATTCCCTCTCACTTACCCTTCATCACATTTCATCTAGCAGTTATCTGAACATGCACTATATTATACATCTCTTTTACTCGTTGGTCTGCAAGGCTACATTAGAGAAGCAGTATGGCACCGTTCGTCTTGGTTCAGCTGTAAGGTGCAGCAGATGTGTATTAATAAAACGACTTTTAATCAATACCTACATGTGATTAAAATATATCACGGACAGAAGGAAACACACATAATGCTGTATAACGAATACCTATTCTGAATGGTTTCACTTTTAAACAATCGCTTTAGCTCACATTCCTTCTTTTCACATCATCACTTTAAAAGATGCTCTATATTAAAGTGTACCATGGGTAAACGTGCAGCGATTTTATAGCTTTCCAATGTTTTTCTTATACTTATATTACTCATAGTTTACTCTGGTTTGCCATGTTCTTTTTTTTTAAAAATATGCTTATAATGCTTTACCTAATCTTTGATTATACCTTTCTGTGCTATTATAATTGTACACGTTTTAAAGGGACTAGGGTTTGAACATAATTTTAAAAATGTGTTATTTCTAAAATGATTTGAGCCTACCTGAGCCTAGCGATTAAGGTTAATTCTTTAGACTATAGGTACAAAAAAGTCCAATGCAACATACAAACGTTTAAAGCAGTAATCTAGCAAATGACCTCAAATCATTTGCTAGATTACAGCTTTAAACGTTTGTATGTTGCATTGGACTTATTTTGTACCTATATTCTAAAGAATGAACCTTAATCGCTTTCTCCTCATTTTAATATTCTATTGGTTATTACCTGTGGCCATATAATAATATAATGATGTTCCTTGACATGAATGACATATGTTTGCTAAGCATTGGATGAGCTTCAAAGCAGACTGAAGGAGAAGCTCGTTGCACTGCTTGTGCTATCCCTGCACTGTGGGTAGAAAGTGCTGACAATCCAGTACTGAACATAACATTTTTTTTTTTTTACCAGATTCATTAATGAGCCAAAGATTAGCAGTAATAAACATGAGTCATTCCCGATGTGAAGGGTATTATTTCAATTATATATCAATTTGTGTGTATTTGACATTATGATTGAGCATGTGTTATGGTACCTATACTACACATCCCTGTCTTGTGCAATTGATACATTATTACAGATTGTAATGTTACATACAACTTACGAAATGTAAAAAACCAAGACAGTTGGTTTGCAGTGTTCCATTTAAGACCAACACACCCAAAAAGGTCTAAAAATAGTTGCAGACAGTTAAGCAACTACAGTCCCAAAATTATATCTGTCAAGCTAATGAACGAACCATAGACCAGACATGTCAACAAAGACTGGTTTGACTTCTATGGTGGATCCCAATACGGGTTATTATAAAGAACCATTAGCACTAAATCACAATAATACATTGTCCTCATAAAAATACACAGAAACAAAACGTATTAGATCACATTTTATTTTTGGATCGCATAAAAAAACAAAACAGATTCCAACCAAGTAAAAGAGGTTGTTCTAAATAAATGACAATAGTTATTGTTCATACACAAACAAGGTTAATAAATAAATCAATAAATAAATACATAACGAAATAAATAAATAATGCGAGAAAATGTGCAATATAATAAAAGAACAGACTATGAATTATAACAATTTTGTTAATACTGATAAGATTTTTTCAGTGGAACATTCTTTATTCCATACGTTGATTAGTTTGTGGAAGGCGCAAGCGAGATTTCTCATGTTCGATCGTTCTGTTTTCTTAAGGATTCCCAGTTCTGTCAAGCAGCATATTTAACTGCTCCAAGTTACGAATAACTTGCATCCTTACGATTTCCCATGCGCAGATACTGTGGTCCTGGAATAATATATTACACATCATCACATATTACATTACTTGAATAACGCCATGTATTACAGTTCACATTGACATCAGTCAACAAATCTTTATCAATGTTATGTCCTTAACAGCGACTCACACGTTATTCTTTATCACCGTATACTTTAACACAATCAATTAATATGAAAATGTTGAACTCTACCTTGTCCTTTAAAACATTTTCCATCTTATCGAAGTATGTTTTCAGAAGCTCACTGCGGTCGGCAAAGGAGTGCAAGTCCCCAGCGAAAGCTGTTTGACCTACCATCTAAATCAAGAAAAAAAAAAATGTGAATCAAATGTTAAATGTTATACAGTACATTTGTTGCTTAACTACATATAGCCTGTGCGGTGACTAAACATATCTTAAGTGTTACTTACGCATTCATCAAGTTTTTCTGTCTGACGGAAAAGGATATTTCTGAAGTTATGCAGCTTTGAGAGGTCCCAAGCGACAGGTGTAGGAGTTTCCTTAAAAAGGTTGATGACGTGATTCAGAACTTTATATGCAATCAAGGCAGTTGTCTCAGACTGGGGAAAGAAACACAACAAAAAACAATTTATATAGATAGATAGATAAAACATTAAATGAAAAGCACAGGCTAATTCTTCTTCTTCTTCTTCTTCTTCTTCTTCTTCTTCTTCTTCTTCTTCTTCTTCTTCTTCTTCTTATAAACTACCTTGTTTACTACTTCTACTTATAAAGCAACTAAAATGTAAAAGAAAAAACGTAGGCCTACCGATGAATCTTCTGCATTATAGGCGTCCTGAGGAAATGGCAGGCTTATCTGTTCTGTAAGACATTCCAATGGTAATCTGCCACCCTAATAATAAACATGAATTATTATTATTATTATATTATTATTATTATTTATTTATTAGCAGGCGCCCTTATCCAGGGCGACTTACAATTTATTTTTTTACATACAATTCCCCATTTATACAGTTGGGTTTTTACTGGAGCAATCTAGGTAAAGTACCTTGCTCAAGGGTACAGCAGCAGTGTCCCCTACCAGGGACTGAACCCACGACCCTCCGGTCAAGAGGCCAGAGCCCTAATATTATATACATATATATATATATATATATATATATATATATATATATATATATATATATATACAGTGCCTTGCGAAAGTATTCGGCCCCCTTGAACTTTGCGACCTTTTGCCACATTTCAGGCTTCAAACATAAAGATATGAAACTGTAATTTTTTGTGAAGAATCAACAACAAGTGGGACACAATCATGAAGTGGAACAAAATTTATTGGATATTTCAAACTTTTTTAACAAATAAAAAACTGAAAAATTGGGCGTGCAAAATTATTCAGCCCCTTTACTTTCAGTGCAGCAAACTCTCTCCAGAAGTTCAGTGAGGATCTCTGAATGATCCAATGTTGACCTAAATGACTAATGATGATAAATAGAATCCACCTGTGTGTAATCAAGTCTCCGTATAAATGCACCTGCACTGTGATAGTCTCAGAGGTCCGTTTAAAGCGCAGAGAGCATCATGAAGAACAAGGAACACACCAGGCAGGTCCGAGATACTGTTGTGGAGAAGTTTAAAGCCGGATTTGGATACAAAAAGATTTCCCAAGCTTTAAACATCCCAAGGAGCACTGTGCAAGCGATAATATTGAAATGGAAGGAGTATCAGACCACTGCAAATCTACCAAGACCTGGCCGTCCCTCTAAACTTTCAGCTCATACAAGGAGAAGACTGATCAGAGATGCAGCCAAGAGGCCCATGATCACTCTGGATGAACTGCAGAGATCTACAGCTGAGGTGGGAGACTCTGTCCATAGGATAACAATCAGTCGTATACTGCACAAATCTGGCCTTTATGGAAGAGTGGCAAGAAAAAAGCCATTTCTTAAAGATATCCATAAAAAGTGTCGTTTACAGTTTGCCACAAGCCACCTGGGAGACACACCAAACATGTGGAAGAAGGTGCTCTGGTCAGATGAAACCAAAATCGAACTTTTTGGCAACAATGCAAAATGTTATGTTTGGCGTAAAAGCAACACAGCTCATCACCCTGAACACACCATCCCCACTGTCAAACATGGTGGTGGCAGCATCATGGTTTGGGCCTGCTTTTCTTCAGCAGGGACAGGGAAGATGGTTAAAATTGATGGGAAGATGGATGGAGCCAAATACAGGACCATTCTGGAAGAAAACCTGATGGAGTCTGCAAAAGACCTGAGACTGGGACGGAGATTTGTCTTCCAACAAGACAATGATCCAAAACATAAAGCAAAATCTACAATGGAATGGTTCACAAATAAACATATCCAGGTGTTAGAATGGCCAAGTCAAAGTCCAGACCTGAATCCAATCGAGAATCTGTGGAAAGAACTGAAAACTACTGTTCACAAATGCTCTCCATCCAACCTCACTGAGCTCGAGCTGTTTTGCAAGGAGGAATGGGCAAAAATTTCAGTCTCTCGATGTGCAAAACTGATAGAGACATACCCCAAGCGATTTACAGCTGTAATCGCAGCAAAAGGTGGCGCTACAAAGTATTAACTTAAGGGGGCTGAATAATTTTGCACGCCCAATTTTTCAGTTTTTTATTTGTTAAAAAAGTTTGAAATATCCAATAAATTTCGTTCCACTTCATGATTGTGTCCCACTTGTTGTTGATTCTTCACAAAAAATTACAGTTTCATATCTTTATGTTTGAAGCCTGAAATGTGGCAAAAGGTTGCAAAGTTCAAGGGGGCCGAATACTTTCGCAAGGCACTGTATATATATATATATACACACACTCATTGTGGACAGTACGTAAAAAAGAGAAATTACCATGTTTTTCAGAAACCCCATACTTATTTCATTCTTATGTCTGAGCTGAAAATCCATCCATTTGCATTCCAGAGAAAGAATTTGAGGGACAAAAGTCAAAATGAGACAAAATGTCCAGAAATGCTGCTGTGTCATTGTGCAACGAGTTTGAATCTACCCTATAATAAAAGCAAAATGCAAATTAGTTAAACATAGTTTATAAAAGCAGTCGTATATATATATATATGGCATATATGTTTGCACTGTATATATATAATACCTTAGCTGATGCAGTTGATGCAAAGAAATCTTCCACCGAAATATGCTGCTTCCACCCATTCTGCCAGCCTTTATAAAGGAAAATGTAAGGTTCATTTACAAAGTGAAAAACTGAGGAATCGTTTTCAATAGATCCGTTGAAACGTGAGCGAGCACAAGTTTTGCTTTTAATAGATTTTTGGTTCTTCTAGGGAAAGTCTTACCGTTGCTTTTCTCGCTTCTGCTTTATGTGGTATACTCGCACTTTAAGAGAAATACGCTTACTAGCGTACTTATACAATACATAATCATGCTTATTGTATCACTTTACCGTTTGTTTGTTAATGTATGTATTTTCACGCTCATAGAACGCCAAAGTAATAAACGTTTATCAATCAATCAGTCTATCTATCTATCTATCTATTTATCTATCTATCTATCTATCTATCTATCTATCTATCTATCTATCTATCTATCTATCTATCTATCTATATATGGTATAATTATGCTTGCTGTCCATTCAGGTGGTGCGCAATTTCAAGACCATCACAGTTTCAATGTTCACTGTATCAACAGAGTTATGTAATTTTAAATCAGATACGCACAGCATAACAATTCTGATGCTTTCTAGTATTTCTCAAAATAGTAAATGTGCATTAAAAACAAGTTTACAAGACGATTCTAGGACAAATAAACAACTATTATTTTAGGGAGATATATGTGGCACATATGGCGACTCCATATGGCTATTCCTATTACCACAATACCAATTAGAATAACGCTACTTTAGAGCCAATAAAAATGAATGCGAACAAATACTTATGGAAGCAATATATCATTGAAAGATGTATGGCATTTGTGTGTGATGTCACTTAGGTCATTTTAAAGTGCCAGAAGGGATTTGTTGATTTTGAACCGATCCCAATAATGTTAATGATGATAGGTGCTTAGTTAGTTGGTAGGAAAACATGGATTGTACATGTCCCTGCGAGGAGGCTTTTGTTAATGACATCTTAATTATAGCCTGTAATCGTGGGTATACTCTTTATATTAGGCCTATAATACAGGTACTTCTTGCCCTTCAGGTACACTGGGTAGGCTACCATGCGAATGCCAGTATTTATGTTAGTACTGTGATTTCTTGTATCCTCTGAAGCTCAGCACAGCAGGCAGCCGTTATTCTGTTTGAACCAACATTCCCCCTTTAAACAAGAAAACCCGAAATACCAGAGAACTCACTTTTGAAAGTCTTAAGGAACAAAAGGAAACCCCTTTTCCCGTTTAGTTGCGATTTCACGAAACTTTTGTTTTGTAACTAAAAGTGTGAATAATTTATTTCTATAGATAAACCATAACTGGTTACACATTTAGCAGTACATTACAAGTTTCTTCGTGTTTTTCATTTTTTTATATTGGTTTTGAGAATATTCTATTAGCAACGTCCAGTAAAATTTCTTTAAAAATAGATTTCAGTATCTCTGCACGTTTTAATGGCCACCTTTCTACAAATATGCTTTTAACATTGTATGGTGATGGCTGAATAGCTTCTGTAACCAGGGCCAACTCAAGGAATTTTGCCACCCAAGGCAAACGAAATTTTGCCGCCCTCCCTTGTCACTCTTTATATATATATATTGTAATCATTAGTGACGCGTGGGGGGGGGGGGGGGGGGGGGCGGCACGCCTGGTCACGTGCCCCCCCCCCCCCCCCCAGATTTCTGCCAGGCTATTTACTGCCATTCGTGAGAGGTTCAACCTTGAACTCTTCTGACTGGACAATGCACACAGCTTTTACACTTTACAGTCCAAACAGAAGCTCAACATGAAGTAACACTGAGTGAGAGACTGTAATTAAATGTCAGGATTTGTGAGATTAAATAAAATGGTTATTTGGTGCGCACAGTGTTTAGTACCTCGGTGCTTGGTACACCCGGTGCACACAGTGCTGGGTGCATGTGGTGCTCGGTGCACATGGTACTCGGTGCACGTAGGGACCTCCGTGCTTGGTACACCAGGTGTACGGGGTGCTTGGTGCACGTGGTGTTTTCTGCACACGGTGCTCGGATCGCTCGGTGTGCACGGTACTCGGTGCACTAGGTGCACACGGTAACCATACACTAGGTGCGCACAGTGCTTAGTGCACTCGGCGCACACAGTGTTTGCTGCACTAAGCGCCAATAAGGTTCAGGGCACAGTGCTTGGTGCACACGATGTGCACGGCGGCTGGTGCTCTTGGTGCACGGTGCTAGCTGTTGCACGCGGTACTTAGTACCCTGGTGCATGCATAGTCTGGTGCACGCGGTGCTTCGGTGCATGCGGTGCTTAAGTGCTCCCATGCCTTGCACTTTGTGCAAACGTGTTGTGCGGCGCCTGAGCCTTTTATACCAGGCGATATTAAAGGAATGACGGCGAGCATGTCCTGGTTCCATGCTTGCACGTCCTGTAGGGCAAACCTGCCCCAGGAGGATGGGCATACTCCATTTTCACGGTGCCTGGGTGTCCAGCATGCGAATTTGGCCCTTTTTGCGACAACTGCGCGGCTTTTCAGCCCCGGGTGCTTAGTAATAGGCTGGCTAGGGCCACATGGACGGAGGCTCCATCCACTGTGGCCGAACCGTCAACGGTCCTTGGGGACCCACTCCCCCCACTTCCCCCACTCCTCCGATTGTCCCAGAGCCCCTCGCAGGATATCCCCTGCGCGCAGGCTTGGGATTGGACCCCTAGTAGCCGCTCCCCATCTCCACAAGCGAGACGGGTTAAGCGCTCGAAGCAGACAAGGGACATAATGGACCTCAAGGCCCACATGGCCCAGGTCCTAGAGCTTTTGTCGAGGCAGCAGGCACCTGCGGCTCCAGCCGCAGCCCCGACGCCGCCATCGCCACACCCAGTACCAGCCCCTGTCTTCCCCCGGGGAGCTCAGGGTGAGCGGGAAGCGCCATCACTGGGGTGAGGGCTCCTTCCCCACTGAGATGGAGGAAGGAGAGGAGCGTGTGCTCTCTATTGAGGTGTAGCCTAGTTCCGAGGTTGCCTCGGAAGCTAGTGTGCCCCCTTTTGAGCTCTGTGTCGGCACTAATGGGACATGCTGCAACCTTTTTGCAGATCCCCTGGATGACAGCGGCTGACCATTCATCCCGAGCACAGGAAGTACCTCCGCTTTGCCATTCAGGGAAGCGTTTACGTTAGTTTTCCGTGTTGCTGTTCGGCTTCTCATTAGCTCCTCATACATTTTCTAAGTGCGTGGACACTATCCTGGCCCCCCCTTGCAGTTGCAGGGGATCATAGTATTGAAGTATCTCGACGACTGGATAATTTGTTCCCAGTCGCGAGAGGGAGCAGTGGCCCGAGACTGGGCCTTACCATAAATGATGGAAAGAGTCGGCTTACACCGGTGCAGTGCACAATGTACTTGGGGCTCTGGCTGGACTCCAGTACAATGCGTGCATACCTTCGCCTCGGCGGAGACGACACACTGCCTCCTGTGGTACTCCATCCACTGCTTAGGCGGTCCACTCGAGTCGACACCCTAGCCCACAAGTGGCCCAGGACGATCCTTTACGCGTTCCCGCCGATACCGTTGCTCCCGGCCTTTCTAGAGAAGGTCCAGTTGGAGAAGGTGACAGTTCTCCTAGTGGCCCCTAGGTGGCCTAGGGGAATCTGGTTTTTGACCCTATGTCAGCTCTTACAAGGCCAGCCCTGGGAGATCCCGCTTCGCAAGAGGCACTCTCTAGCATCCGGAAAGGGGCAGGTTCCAATTATGGGTCTGGCCACAGAACGGGACCGCTGGTCAGCCCTAGGGAGATATTTTCAGAAGTTATCTTGCAGTTTCTGCACGAACTGCTCAATGCTGGTACGTCACCTTTTACATTGAACGTGTATTTAGCGGCCATTTCTGCATGCCATGCCCCCATAGACTCTGTATCTCCAGGTGGCAACTAATTTTCTTAACCCTTTGCAGTCCATTTATTAAGTGCGCGTCAGGCGCGTCAGGTCCAATTTATTTTCACACGCGCAGTTAATTTTAGACACGCTGTTTAAATTTTTTTTTTTCCACAGTCAAACGGGTTTAAAAGGCCCTGCATATCAACAAAGCACTCTCTAGGCATCTCCAGCCCCGCCCCACCCTTTCGTTCGCTATAGCTTTCACATATGCTAAGAAATAAATAATAATAATAATAATAGTCGTACATACTGATCGATCATCTCCTGATCACTCGTTTTATCACCAAACTCCTAAATAATGCGATCCAAGTCATTATTTATTACTAAACATCTCAAAAAGCTCTGCAGATGTCTGTGTTATTCTCTGTGCACTGATTCAGTAACAGGCAGCTTGTTTCCTTATGGCCGCCCCTATCTGATGCCAGGGGCAAGTATGACTATTCATGAGATACGCCCTTTTTTTTTCGGCTTGTCTCGGCTCCTGTCGCTCCCACTCGGCCATTGAATGGTTTTCTCGGCTTTTTCCGGAGAAAAAACGACTAGAAACCCGTTTTTTGTGTTTTTTTGATGATGTCGGACAGGGTCCGACATTGGACTGAATAGGAATAATTGCAATGTTGGACCAGGTCCGACATAGGACCGCAAAGGGTTAAGGGTGCTCGGCGATTACGCCTCCCAAGAGGGTCGTTCTCCACGAATGGAGCCTTGATATTGTACTGGAGGTTCGCACGAAGGCCCCGTTTGAGCCCATACACTCCATAGAGTTGAAGTATCTATCTATGAAGACAGCCTTCCTCTTGGCTATCACCTCTGCTAAGCGGGTCAGTGAACTACAGGCGCTGTCGGTGCACAGCTCCTGTAGCGTATTTGTGACGATGGTAGCAGGGTGTCACTATGTACAAACCCTGCTTTTGTCCCTAAGGTGATCACAGCCTTCCACATGAACCAGTCTGTGGAATTGGAGTCTTTCCATCCACCTCCATTTTCTTCGGAGGAGGATAGGAGATTCCTCTGCCCGATGCGGGCATTGAGGTGTTACATGGATAGGACAAGAGCTCTGCGTCATTCTGACCAGGTCTTTGTCTGTCACGGGATACGGACCCTAGGACAGCCCCTCTCGAAGCAACGACTGTCGCACTGGATTGTGGACACAGTCTCGACTGCGTATAATAATAGTGCCGGCTTGCCACCACCTGGGGGGGTAGCCGCACATTTTACCAGAGGGTTGGCTACATCTTGGGCCCTCTTCAGATGGGCCTCGCTGTCCGATATCTGTACTGCGGCTAGCTGGGTTACGCCGCATACTTTCTCCAGGTACTATCATGATAGATCTTGCCTTGCTTTCATTAGATATGAGAGTCCTTGAGGTTGCACGCTCGCACCGCTAACCTTGGGTTATACGGTTCTGATGCATCCCTCATATGCTGCCATTCCTTCTCCCTCGCGACGGCTCTGGTATACCATAAGTAATGTTTTGGTGGTTGTCTTTGAATTGAAAGGGAATGTTATAGGTTACTTACCGTAACCCTGGTTCCCTGAAAGAGAAGACGACCACCAACCAGCGAGGTCGCATCGGTCATCCTCACTGGTTCGATGCAAAATGGCTTCCATGGGCTGACTTTTTAATCCCTCGGTAGGCGGGATCGAGGACTTCACCTCAGGAAGATATAAAGAGCTCAGTGAATACCTACCAATAGAAGGCATATCCCGTAAGTAATGTTTTGGTGGTCGTCTTCTCTTTCAGGGAACCAGGGTTACGGTAAGTAACCTAACGTTTTATTTAACCAACTCACACGTGTCAGAAGGCAGTAGGGGTTTTAGATCCACAACATGTTTGTAGTTTGGATAAAGAACTCCTCCGGTTAGATTGTATTCCAGGGTTTGATGCTTGCTGTAAATCAGAAATGGAGGGTTATCAACTATATGCAAAAGAAAAGGGGTGACCGAATTTTGGAGAAATTCAGAACTATTTCCTAATTTAGGCTTAAACATATTTGTCAGTTGCTATCAATTCTGTGAATGCTGAAATAAGTGTTTCTTCATATGGTATGGGCACATTTTCACAGTGCAATGTCAATCCGTGATAGAAGACTGGGTTAAACAATGCTTAGATTTTATATTTCATGCAAACATAAGTAACATGGGCTTCTTATGAAAAAACTTTTTTTGTTTGTTTTACATTATATTCCAAGAACAAAACAAAACCCTAAAAACAAAACAAAGAAAAATAAATAAACACATCTTACATATGTTACAGAACTTCTCTTCTGTTGACGAAATATATATTAGTGCCCAATGAGAATCAGATATCAGGAAAATGTAATAATTTATTTTTTACTAAATGATTTGCTTAAAATTGTACTGGTAAATTCAAACCTACAAATAATGTATTTACATTTATGAGTTCCCTGAGCGGTGGGGGTCAAGGTTGCACCAATTGTTTCTACTAACTTGGCTTGTGCTTTTGATGCAAGTTCGATCTGCTTTTATTGTGCCTGAAGCCGCTTTTACAGTTGTGCCTATTTGCTTGGTACTTAGCTTATGTTTTTATACAAGTTAGAAGAAACAATTGGGGCAACCTTGGCCCCCATTGGTTTTACAGTTGTGCCTATTTGCTTTGTGCTGGGCAAGGCTGTCCCAATGGTTTCTTGAAACTTGGCTTGGGTTTTTGATATCTCCACTTTAAATGGATGGACACGTTTTTTCATATTTCCAGTGTGTTTTTGTTTCAGATATTTATATAAAAAAAAAAAAATTTGGCAGGCAAAATGTTCCATTTTAAAACAGAAATAAATAATTTAATATAAATGATTTATATAGACGTCACAATAAGTGCATTCCCAGCCACTGCTATGGAGGCTATATAGACATCTTGGGGCTGTAGAACTAAATTACAGGTTAAAAAAACAAGCCGTGAAGAACGCAGGGCTCTACAGTAAGTCATTCATGCTGGTGCAGATTTGAGGTGAATATACTGTATATATATTTTTAATAGTAACAGAGCTACCACATCAGCAACCCCTTTGATGCCAGGGGCCTCATGCAATTGCATGGGCTGCGCGTGCCTAAAACCGCTACTGTGTTTCAGTAAATGTATTAAAGACAAATCTTCCTCTGAATTCTGCTATAATCAGGAAGATGGTTGTTTTTAAAGCTTATTGTTTTTAAAGTAAAATAATACTGTTAGGATTTCATTTCATGATTTTTGTGTTTCTTGGTATACACTTATTACGTTGTGAAATAACACTGATATGTTTGACTTAGCCACTTTGTTGCAGAAATTGTTTGTTGCTTCACTTTTTGCAACTAATGCAGACATTAAGCAAGTAGGTTGACGATGTGAAGTTGGCTTCTTATTCGCCAGCTTCTTATTCACATTTAAGCTTCTTATTCGTATACCGCAAATTTAACACACATTTTATAAGTAACTGGGGTATTCCGGGGTTAAATCACTCTGGGCCACTTATTTCAAAGTTGATTCTCACAGATGGGGAACACCTCTACATCCTCCATATGTATTTATCCCGGCCCAAAACAGATTTTGATACAAAAACAGTAGGCAAACATTGTACAGATAGCGAGTGCCAGCTTCTTAGTCGCATACAGCGAATACGGTATTTCAAGGGTAAAATCGATTTGGGCCACTTATTTCAAAGTTGCTTCTCACAGGGGGGAACCCCTCTATGTCACACATGTGTATTTATCCCGGTGTAACGCCCGATTCAGTATCCCCTCAGAAATCTGTATCCCCAGGCTCAGTGCGTAAAATTAGATCGGCTCACGGGCATGGCTGATTCTTCTTTTGCTCGTGTCTGAGGTAAAATACGAGTGATGTGCATGCGCAGCAGTTGTCGGCTACATTTTGCAATCATTTACTAACCTTTTTGACAGGGCGACATGATTTATTTGTGATGTGCATAGTCAGCTATGCTCTGTTTTCATCAAAAACATCTTTGACGTGTTCTTTAATACGTAACTTATCACAATGATCTTACTTGAGCAATCTTGGTCTTAGCTAAAAATGAGTTGTTGTTTATTACTCGCAGCTAAAACAATGTACGGTCTAACAAATTAATGCTTATTGTGTTAACTATGCAGCCTTCCTGTTACATAAACGATTGTGCTGATTTGAAATCCAAATATATATATATATATATATATATATATATATATATATATATATATATATATATATATATATACAGATTTCAAAACTTTAAAGTAAATTATCATGAAAGTTTTTTTAATGAGTAATGTGAAAATGCCTCGTCCTGTTATGTCTAGAATAAACTGCACGTGTCGTGTAAATTATATTAAAATGCATAATGTATTAGATATAACGTTATTGTTTACAGGTAATGCTTTATATATATATATATAAAATATTATGCAGTATTAAACAAGAACAGGACACTACTTTAATGACTGTTAGAAACATATATATATATATTACCAATTATTACCAGTGGTGTACCAGTGAACGGGTCATCCTAGATATTGTAAATTATATGCATTTGAAAATAGCAAACACTTGAAAATGTGCACTTCCTAGTGCTTTTTTAAAAAAAAGATAACATTTCCCATTTACATTTTTTTTAATTCTTGTAGCCATGTCTGGAATTATTCTATGGACATGAAGAAGAAAAAAATCTCTAGTGTGCACGACTTAGCCCTTCCGTTCGATACTAAACTGTGCACATGAGATAGTAAACTGTGCACACAAGATCTCTCTTTTGACTCTTGTACAGGGCTCTGTGTTATTCTAATCTCTTACTAATATTTCTTTTTAGAAGGCAGTGGAAGTAGCTTTCCCTTTCTTTTCATTTCTTCAATAATTCCATTGGTTTGCTCATCAATAGCACTGGCACATCTGTCTGAGAAGTCCATCAGCTTCGCTTCCTTTGGCTTAAATTCATGAAGTGTGTCAAACTTTTCTGGTGCTGCAATCTTCAGTTCAGCAATTGGTGCTGTAGCAATCATAGTGTCACGATCCACATTGATGGTGGTTAAAGCATGCGACAAGACACCTTTTTTCTTGTGTGCCAACAGTACTTTTTTGACCTCTGTAAAACTTGTAAAAATTAGTGTTTGCTAATTTTTTACCAATGTAGATGTATAGATGAATACATACAGAATGGCAAGACAAAACAATCTGAATTCCCAAAACAGTTTTGTAGATAACCGCTTTACATAGAGACAATCCAATATTTTAGCTTTTGTGAAAGATTTGGCTTCATTACACTTTTTCACAATATATACAGACAGATTTGCCCTGTCCTAGTTTTTAAGTTTTTATTCTATTTATTTTAAGGAAAATGGACACAAGATTGGCTGCCATGTCACTGTCAAAGAGATGGCAGTCTAAAATGAACTGTAAACCATTAGTAAAAATAATCAAATGGCTCCAGAAGAAGAGGCTGTTGGCAAAAACAGTTAAATGTAAAATCTGCCGTAGGAAAATGAACAACTCGAAGGACTATTTTACATGGTAAAGTAGGCGTATGCTTAGCTACATGTTTTATCCTAATACAGCTTGGCTTTTCAGACTGAAATTAGACATGTTTGATTTCATAATATGAATAATAGTGTACATGCAGTATACAGCGTTACCGATAGATATCATTGAACAATATCTTGGGCCCTGCGTCATAGGGTGACGTATGGGAAAACATAAAAAGCAGCCAGCACAGAGTAACACCTGTTTCCGTACTCGGAGAAACCCAATTTTCCTGTACAAAACAGACAGAAATAGCCATCACGACCCACAGTGATTTGTGTCATTAATACATCTAATTATTAACATTTCTATTTCTACAGTAGTATTTTACAGGGTAAGGCATAATCAGTGTTGTTTTGGTGTTTGGTAGTAATTTTTAAATTAATAAATCTCTTGAATGCTTAAAAATAATATGATGCTTTTCTGATATAAAATAATTTAACATTTTCAACTATATTTCAGGGTTTGCAGAAGGCATCGGAATAAATGTACAAAATCCATCAGAGCCAAATCATTTTTTGCACGTTCCCATTCAAGTCAATTCTGCTGGATGAAGTTCCTGTTCAGGTAATATTTTGTAGGTAGTTGTATATAATGACTCAGTTTTAAAAATAATTGCATAATGATTGCCATACCCGAATTCTTTAGAAATGATAAAAATAAGTTTACTGTTATATTTATTTAGAAAGTAAACATTCTTTATTGATCACTGATATACCATGACTGGGCAGGGGTTGCGCACTGACTTTTATATGTATGGATTTGCAAATAATTAATATTATATTAGCTGCTCTTTGAGAGGATCCATGATTTTTTAAATAGGAAATTGCATATAATCATGTGCTCTATTGTTATTAGTGTGTACAATAATACTTTAAAGTAAGCATTGAAATGATGTATTCTAGATATATAAGCATGAGTAGAATCTACATTCGACTGAGTAGAATCTACATTTTGTAGATTTAAAATGATTATGGTTTTATCTTGCTTGTTCATTAGGTTTGCTCAGGGACTGCGTTTGCGACAAGTCGACATGATTGATGAAAATATTGTTGGTAGTTCCACAACTCTCTCAAAAATGGCAAAAAAATGCAGACACATTTGCATTAAGGTTGTGCACTGTCTGCAAAGAAAGGGAAGCATGAAAGTTGGAGGACGCAGGGAATTTGTGGTAACTGATGAGTGCAAGTTCTGCCATCACAGAAAAGTAATTGTCTACCTTTATTTAATCCTTCAGAAGAAGAACCATATGCATTTTAACTCCCCCTACACAGTGTGCTTAGGTTCCATTTTATGAATGACATAAAATATCAATGTTTCAAGCACAAATACAGAATTGTAATATAACTTGGAGATATAATATGAAAAGATAGAGCATGTCAGAAAAACGTGAAATGCTCATGTGGTTCTTCATCTCAAGGATTCATTAATACAGTGAACAATTGCTCACCAAAAGTCAATGGTGAGATTTCCTGTCCTAAATTTTACTATTTGTCCTAACCCTTTTTGGCTTTTCTATTGTACTGTTTCCTATATTTTTATATTACATTCTCATTGATTTTTATTTTATTATTATTACATTTTTAATTAATAAACAATGCTAGAAGTTCTTCATATTGCATTCGAAGTCATACATTTTTTTGTGTTCATAAGCACAGAATGATAATTATGGAACTGATAAAAAATAATATAAATACATAATTAAGATGTGTAAAATGTAGGCGTATATATGTATTAAAAATGCTTTATTAATGTTTTTGCAGTACCACAAAGGAAGAATGAGACAAACCTGGAAAAGAAAGAGCTGAGTCTTTGGAATGCTTGGATGTAACCAATCTTCACGGAAACCAGTACTAAAACTTGTGCAAAGCAGATTGGTTGGTTCAACTATCATAAGTGATGAGTGGAGAGCATATTTTCAGAGACTTACTGAACATGGATATACACATCACACAGTAAATCACAGCAGAAACTTTGTTGATGGCTATACAGGTGCTCACACACAACACATTGAAAGGGCATGGGGTCAGTTTAAATCAAACATATGGAGGCTGAGAGGAAACATGACAGAGAAGTTACTCAAAGAGCACCTTCGGGTAATTGAATGGACCTACTGGCTAACAAAGAAACACAAAAAAAAGAGCCTTTAGGTCGTCTTATTGATGACATAAGGAAACTATCATGTATAATTGTTTTTTGTTATTTTGAATATTATTTTTGAGAATTAGTATTAATTACGTAACCAATTAATTAATCACCAATCACTGAGGCTGTGTGGTCCAGTGGTTAAAGAAATGGGCTTGTAACCAGGAGGTCCCCAGTTCACATCCCACCTCAGCCACTGACTCATTGTGTGACCCTGAGCAAGTCACTTAACCTCCTTGTGCTCCGGGTGAGACGTAGTTGTAAGTGACTCTGCAGCTGATGCATAGTTAACAGACCCTCATCTCTGTAAGTCGCCTTGGATAAAGGCGTCTGCTAAATAAAAACTTTTTTTTTTAAAGGTATTTCTGAAATGTTGTTTTTATATGGTTTTAAAAGTGAAATAGAGTGAATGAGTAATTGATAAGATGTTTTCATTGCTGGGTTTCAAGGTTTGACAAAGTTGGTTTTGCTATGATGTTCTAATTGTGAGAAATAAAGTAATTTCTAAACTAAAGTGGTGCCTTGTCTTGTCACTTTATTTTAAGGGCCTATTCACTATTAACTAACTCTTTATAAATATGGTTATTAACAAATAACAAATATCCTATTAACAGGCTAGTAACTGGTGTTTATTAATGGTGTTAATACTGATTTATTCATGGGCTTACTTCTAAGTCCTACCACAACATTTACTCTATAAGTTTACATCAAAGTAGGTCCATTTATTCATTGATTTATCAACTGAGAAAAATTACAATACATCAAGTATCAAACAGTCTATTAACTATTAACAAACGGTTAACAGGCTAGTAACTAGTGTTTATTAATATATTTACTACTCGTTTGCTAATAGTTAATAATGATTTATTACTTCTAAGTCCTACCACATTTACTCCATATGTTTACATCAAAGTAGGTCCATTTATTCATTGATTTATTAACTGAGAAAAGTTATATTACAACATAATAAACAGTCTATTAACATTCAACAAACTGTTAACATGGTAGTAACTAATGTCTATTAATACAAGTAAATACTATATTAACTGTTAGCAAACTGTTAACAGACTAGTTACTAATGTTTATAAATACAAGTAACAATAATCTATTAACTGTTAACTAACTGTTAACAGACTAGTAACTAATGTTCATTAATGTATTTACTAATAGTTTGTTAATAGTTAATAGGCGCCCCTTAAAATAAAGCGTGACCAATATATATATATATATATATATATATATATATATATATATATATATATATATATATAATAGATAAATAGATAAAAAATATGTGAGCAGATATAGGACAATACATAAATAAGCTAGAAAAAGGCAAAAGAAAAGTTTTGCAGGATCTATCTATCGAGCTAGCTATCTATACACACACATTAGCCTAATAATAATAATAATAATAATAATAATAATAATAATACACTTTAGCAGAGCCTTTCATATTAAAGATACCACAAAAAGAATAAATTTAAATAGGAATAAATCTAAACTGCACTAATTATACTGACAGTCTACTTAAAATACTAAATCTTATTATTATTAGGCCTATTATTATTATTATTATTCAGATACAAAATAGTGGTACCACTGAATAAGAAATACAACAGAGTATTGAGTAATTATTAAAATGCAGAAAGAGCAGTAATAAAGCAGTTACACTAGGATATTGTCAGCTGTCTGATTTGGTATCTCCTGTGTTTCTTACTGTATTTACACCCAATATCAATCTTGTGTGTGTGGGTGCACCATGTGTTGTGTGTGTACTGTGTATATACATTCATATTACTCATTAAAAAAACTTGCATGGTAATTTACTTTAAAGTTTTGAAATCCAAATATATATATATATATTAAAAAACAGACTGCTTTCAAATCAGCACAATCGTTTATGTAACAGGAAGGCTGCATAGTTAACACAATAAGCATTAATTTGTTAGACTAATGATAAGTACCGTATATTGTTTTAGCTGCGAGTAATATCATCTAGGCTTGTATTACCAAAAAAAACAACAACTCATTTTTAGCTAAGACCAAGATTGCTCAAGTAAGATCATTGTGACAAGTTACGTATTAAAGAACACGTCAAAGATGTTTTTGATGAAAACAGAGCATAGCTGACTATGCACATCACAAATAAATCATGTCGCCCTGTCAAAAACGTTAGTAAATGATTGCAAAATGTAGCCGACAACTGCTGCGCATGCACATCACTCGTATTTTACCTCAGACACGAGCAAAAGAAGAATCAGCCATGCCCGTGAGCCGATCTAATTTTACGCACTGAGCCTGGGGATACAGATTTCTGAGGGGATACTGAATCGGGCGTTACACCGGGATAAATACACATGTGTGACATAGAGGGGTTCCCCCCTGTGAGAAGCAACTTTGAAATAAGTGGCCCAGAGTGATTTAACCCCGGAATACCCCAGTTACTTATAAAATGTGTGTTAAATTTGCGGTATACGAATAAGAAGCTTAAATGTGAATAAGAAGCTGGCGAATAAGAAGCCAACTTCACATCGTCAACCTACTTGCTTAATGTCTGCATTAGTTGCAAAAAGTGAAGCAACAAACAATTTCTGCAACAAAGTGGCTAAGTCAAACATATCAGTGTTATTTCACAACGTAATAAGTGTATACCAAGAAACACAAAAATCATGAAATGAAATCCTAACAGTATTATTTTACTTTAAAAACAATAAGCTTTAAAAACAACCAGCTTCCTGATTATAGCAGAATTCAGAGGAAGATTTGTCTTTAATACATTTACTGAAACACAGTAGCGGTTTTAGGCACGCGCAGCCCATGCAATTGCATGAGGCCCCTGGCATCAAAGGGGTTGCTGATGTGGTAGCTCTGTTACTATTAAAAATATATATACAGTATATTCACCTCAAATCTGCACCAGCATGAATGACTTACTGTAGAGCCCTGCGTTCTTCACGGCTTGTTTTTTTAACCTGTAATTTAGTTCTACAGCCCCAAGATGTCTATATAGCCTCCATAGCAGTGGCTGGGAATGCACTTATTGTGACGTCTATATAAATCATTTATATTAAATTATTTATTTCTGTTTTAAAATGGAACATTTTGCCTGCCAAATTTTTTTTTTTTTATATAAATATCTGAAACAAAAACACACTGGAAATATGAAAAAACGACAAGTTATCAAACGTGTCCATCCATTTAAAGTGGAGATATCAAAAACCCAAGCCAAGTTTCAAGAAACCATTGGGACAGCCTTGCCCAGCACAAAGCAAATAGGCACAACTGTAAAAGCGGCTTCAGGCACAATAAAAGCAGATCGAACTTGCATCAAAAGCACAAGCCAAGTTAGTAGAAACAATTGGTGCAACCTTGACCCCCACCGCTCAGGGAACTCATAAATGTAAATACATTATTTATAGGTTTGAATTTACCAGTACAATTTTAAGCAAATCATTTAGTAAAAAATAAATAATTACATTTTCCTGATATCGGATTCTCATTGGGCACTAATATATATTTCGTCAACAGAAGAGAAGTTCTGTAACATATGTAAGATGTGTTTATTTATTTTTCTTTGTTTTGTTTTTAGGGTTTTGTTTTGTTCTTGGAATATAATGTAAAACAAACAAAAAAAGTTTTTTCATAAGAAGCCCATAAGCGTTACTTATGTTTGCATGAAATACAAAAAAAAAAAATCCATTCTCATTTCTTGTGCATTAGATTTTCCTATTAAATCTAAGCATTGTTTAACCCAGTCTTCTATCACAGATTGACATTGCACTGTGAAAATGTGCCCATACCATATGAAGAAACACTTCTTTCAGCATTCACAGAATTGATAGCAACTGACAAATATGTTTAAGCCTAAATTAGGAAATAGTTCTGCATTTCTCCAAAATTCGGTCACCCCTTTTCTTTTGCATATAGTTGATAACCCTCCATTTCTGATTTACAGCAAGCATCAAACCCTGGAATACAATCTAACCGGAGGGATTCTTTATCCAAACTACAAACATGTTGTGGATCTAAAACCCCTACTGCCTTCTGACACGTGTGAGCTGGTTAAATAAAACGTTAGGTTACTTACCGTAACCCTGGTTCCCTGAAAGAGAAGACGACCACCAAAACATTACTTACGGGATATGCCTTCTATTGGTAGGTATTCACTGAGCTCTTTATATCTTCCTGAGGTGAAGTCCTCGATCCCGCCTACCGAGGGATTAAAAAGTCAGCCCATGGAAGCCATTTTTGCATCGAACCCGTGAGGATGACCGATGCGACCTCGCTGGTTGGTGGTCGTCTTCTCTTTCAGGGAACCAGGGTTACGGTAAGTAACCTAACATTCCCTTTCAATTCAAAGACAACCACCAAAACATTACTTATGGTATACCAGAGCCGTCGCGAGGGAGAAGGAACGGCAGCATATGAGGGATGCATCAGAACCGTATAACCTAAGGTTAGCGGTGCGAGCGTGCAACCTCAAGGACTCTCATATCTAATGAAAGCAAGGCAAGATCTATCATGATAGTACCTGGAGAAAGTATGCGGCGTAACCCAGCTAGCCGCAGTACAGATATCGGACAGCGAGGCCCCTCTGAAGAGGGCCCAAGATGTAGCCAACCCTCTGGTAAAATGTGCGGCTACCCCCCCAGGTGGTGGCAAGCCGGCACTATTATTATACGCAGTCGAGACTGTGTCCACAATCCAGTGCGACAGTCGTTGCTTCGAGAGGGGCTGTCCTAGGGTCCGTATCCCGTGACAGAAAAAGAGCTGGTCAGAATGACGCAGAGCTCTTGTCCTATGCACGTAACACCTCAATGCCCGCATCGGGCAGAGGAATCTCCTATCCTCCTCCGAAGAAAATGGAGGTGGATGGAAAGACTCCAATTCCACAGACTGGTTCATGTGGAAGGCTGTGATCACCTTAGGGACAAAAGCAGGGTTTGTACATAGTGACACCCTGCTACCATCGTCACAAATACGCTACAGGAGCTGTGCACCGACAGCGCCTGTAGTTCACTGACCCGCTTAGCAGAGGTGATAGCCAAGAGGAAGGCTGTCTTCATAGATAGATACTTCAACTCTATGGAGTGTATGGGCTCAAACGGGGCCTTCGTGCGAACCTCCAGTACAATATCAAGGCTCCATTCGTGGAGAACGACCCTCTTGGGAGGCGTAATCGCCGAGCACCCTTAACCCTTTGCGGTCCTATGTCGGACCTGGTCCAACATTGCAATTATTCCTATTCAGTCCAATGTCGGACCCTGTCCGACATCATTAAAAAAACACAAAAAACTGGTTTCTAGTCGTTTTTTCTCCGGAAAATGCCGAGAAAACCATTCAATGGCCGAGTGGGAGCGACAGGAGCCGAGACAAGCCGAAAAAAGAAAATGGCGTATCTCATGAATAGTCATACTTGCCCCTGGCATCAGATAGGGGCGGCCATAAGGAAACAAGCTGCCTGTTACTGAATCAGTGCACAGAGAATAACACAGACATCTGCAGAGCTTTTTGAGATGTTTAGTAATAAATAATGACTTGGATCGCATTATTTAGGAGTTTGGTGATAAAACGAGTGATCAGGAGATGATCGATCAGTATGTACGACTATTATTATTATTATTATTATTTATTTATTAGCATATATGAAAGCTATAGCGAACGAAAGGGTGGGGCGGGGCTGGAGATGCCTAGAGAGTGCTTTGTTGATATGCAGGGCCTTTTAAACCCATTTGACTGTGGAAAAAAAAAAAAATTTAAACAGCGTGTCTAAAATTAACTGCGCGTGTGAAAATAAATTGGACCTGACGCGCCTGACACGCACTTAATAAATGGACTGCAAAGGGTTAAGAAAATGAGTTGCCAAGAAATGCGCACCTGGAGATACAGAGTCTATGGGGGCATGGCATGCAGAAATGGCCGCTAAATACACGTTCAATGTAAAAGGTGACGTACCAGCATTGAGCAGTTCGTGCAGAAACTGCAAGATAACTTCTGAAAATATCTCCCTAGGGCTGACCAGCGGTCCCGTTCTGTGGCCAGACCCATAATTGGAACCTGCCCCTTTCCGGATGCTAGAGAGTGCCTCTTGCGAAGCGGGATCTCCCAGGGCTGGCCTTGTAAGAGCTGACATAGGGTCAAAAACCAGATTCCCCTAGGCCACCTAGGGGCCACTAGGAGAACTGTCACCTTCTCCAACTGGACCTTCTCTAGAAAGGCCGGGAGCAACGGTATCGGCGGGAACGCGTAAAGGATTGTCCTGGGCCACTTGTGGGCTAGGGTGTCGACTCGAGTGGACCGCCTAAGCAGTGGATGGAGTACCACAGGAGGCAGTGTGTCGTCTCCGCCGAGGCGAAGGTATGCACGCATCGTACTGGAGTCCAGCCAGAGCCCCAAGTACATTGTGCACTGCACCGGTGTAAGCCGACTCTTTCCATCATGCACTTAGAAAACGTATGAGGAGCTAATGAGAAGCCGAACAGCAACACGGAAAACTAACGTAAACGCTTCCCTGAATGGCAAAGCGGAGGTACTTCCTGTGCACGGGATGAATGGTCAGCCGCTGTCATCCAGGGGATCTGCAAAAAGGTTGCAGCATGTCCCATTAGTGCCGACACAGAGCTCAAAAGGGGGCACACTAGCTTCCGAGGCAACCTCGGAACTAGGCTACACCTCAATAGAGAGCACACGCTCCTCTCCTTCCTCCATCTCAGTGGGGAAGGAGCCCTCACCCCAGTGATGGCGCTTCCCGCTCACCCTGAGCTCCCCGGGGGAAGACAGGGGCTGGTACTGGGTGTGGCGATGGTGGCGTCGGGGCTGCGGCTGGAGCCGCAGGTGCCTGCTGCCTCGACAGAAGCTCTAGGACCTGGGCCATGTGGGCCTAGAGGTCCATTATGTCCCTTGTCTGCTTCGAGCGCTTAACCCGTCTCGCTTGTGGAGATGGGGAGCGGCTACTAGGGGTCCAATCCCAAGCCTGCGCGCAGGGGATATCCTGCGAGGGGCTCTGGGACAATCGGAGGAGTGGGGGGAGTGGGGGGAGTGGGGGGAGTGGGGGGAGTGGGTCCCCAAGGACCGTTGATGGTTCGGCCACAGTGGATAGAGCCTCCGTCCATGTGGCCCTAGCCAGCCTATTACTAAGCACCCGGGGCTGAAAAGCCGCGCAGATGTCGCAAAAAGGGCCAAATTGGCATGCTGGACACCCAGGCACCGTGAAAATGGAGTATGCCCATCCTCCTGGGGCAGGTTTGCCCTACAGGACGTGCAAGCATAGAACCAGGACATGCTCGCCGTCATTCCTTTAATATCGCCTGGTATAAAAGGCTCAGGCGCCGCACAACACGTTTGCACAATGTGCAAGGCATGGGAGCACTTAAGCACCGCATGCACCGAAGCACCGCGTGCACCAGACTATGCATGCACCAGGGTACTAAGTACCGCATGCAACAGCTAGCACCGTGCACCAAGAGCACCAGCCGCCGTGCACATCGTGTGCACCAAGCACTGTGCCCTGAACCTTATTGGCGCTTAGTGCAGCAAACACTGTGTGCGCCGAGTGCACCAAGCACTGTGCGCACCTAGTGTATGGTTACCGTGTGCACCTAGTGCACCGAGTACCGTGCACACCGAGCGATCCGAGCACCGTGTGCAGCAAACACCACGTGCACCAAGCACCCCGTACACCTGGTGTACCGAGCACGGAGGTCCCTACGTGCACCGAGTACCATGTGCACCGAGCACCACATGCACCCAGCACTGTGTGCACCGGGTGTACCAAGCACCGAGGTACTAAACACTGTGCGCACCAAGCACACCGGGCACCATGTGCACCACGTGCACCGAGCTCCAAGTGCACTGAGGCGCTACGCGCACTGAGGCACCGAAGTACCATGCGCACCGTGTGCACCAAGCACCATGGACACCAGGCACCGTGTGCACCGAGCACCATGCGCACCGAGGCACTGAAGTACCAAGGGCTGACCGTGCACTGAGCTACCGAAGCACCGGGGGGCAGCTGAAGCAGCGGTGCCTGCCCTGACTGTGTGTAGTCACACACCTGGTCAGTGTATAGCATAAACCAGGGAGACACAAAGGCTAAAGCCGCAGTGGGCAAATTGAAAAACAACAGGTGGAGGCAGCCGGCGAGTTCTACTCTCCAGCGGGGCAGGGGAAATACACGGCTGACTGGCTGTTGTTTTTTAAACTGCACTGCAGCTAATCCACATCACAACACAGGCAAGCTGTCAGGTCACGCAACAACAACAATACCATTTTGTATTTATTTACTGTATATTTCACGGAATCACTCAACAGCGGGGTTACAGCAAGGCCTAGCCCCGGTGGAGGAACTGCGTTCTCCCCAAGAGTGTAGGCCAGAAAAGACACACATGCACTCCTTTAAATCAATACTGCACAGGCAGTTGCTCACATATGACAGACAGTAAGAAAAGGCAGCCTGCAACGCAAGCAAGGCAGGCTGCTGAAGAAAGGAGCAGAAATGCAGGGTAACTGCAGTCGACTCAGAAAAGTTATTTTTGAAATACGCTCAGTTTCAGCACAGAGGTCTTACCTTACCATCTTGAGAAGCAAAAAGAGAACATGGCTTCCGTGGGCTGACTGTTTTATCCCTCGGTAGGCGGGATCGAGGATGTCACCCCAGGAAGGGGTCTATCGGCAGCTCTGATATAAAGAGCTCAGTGAATACCTACCAATAGGAGATCCCATAAGTAATATTTTGGTGGTCGTCTTCAAATTGAAAGGGAACATGGTTTTATTCTGCATTGATTGTGGTTGTAGTAACTCATCAATTTTTCAAAAATTTAGTGGAACAATGTTTATTCTGACTTCTGTGCTGTACAAATATAAGAGCGAGCGATATCTTCAAACGATAAGAAGTCTGCATGTGTAAAATGCATTTTGTACGAAAACTGAAAACAAAAGTGAAACCAGAGAAGGAAACCTCTCGGAAACCTCCTGATGTAAGAGCTGAGTGGATTCCTAGTGGTTAAAACACTGGACAGTAAGCAGACAACTTTCTTGTAATTGCCACTGTATACATTTGTTATCTTTTGAGGAAATAATCGAGCAATCTATCCATAAGAAATTAAGTGTCACTTCGTAATCGAGGTTCATATTTCAGTGATTCATATGCAGCTTCTTAAGGAAATACTGGTGTAACGTAAAAATTTGCTACCTGTGCAGTGTTAGAAAGTGGTACATTGTCAGAATGAGGTACTTGTGCCAAAACTTGACCCGTGTAATGTCAGAAAGTGATACGTTGTCACATTGAAAGTTGTACGCTGTCAGATTTTGGTACAGGTGCAATCAGTTGTGATCTGTTGGGTGTTTTCCT